>NC_138050.1:31468372-32125872 GCF_964194185.1 Rhinolophus hipposideros | reverse complement strand
ATTCTTATATATATACATACACATATATATGTGTATATATATGTACATATATATACACATTTATATAAGCAATTAATATGCAGAATGTATCATTTAAAAGTATTTCATTAGCAAAAGCAGAAAAAGAAGAGGAAAATAAAAAGAGGAGGAGGAGAAAGAGGAAGAGGGGAAGGGGCAGAGGGAGAGGAAGGAAAAAAACTGAGTAACTTTCATGAACAATATTATAAAATGTTATGGACGTCTAAGTATTACCTTGTCTTGTACACCTGAAACTAATAAAAATATATATAAAAAAAAGAAGTACAAATTGGTAGTTACAAAATAGTCATGGAGATATAAAATAAAGCATAGGGAATATAGTCAATAATACAGTAATAACTATGTATACTGCTAGGTGAATACTAGACTAGTCAGGGGTGTCACTTCTCAAATTATATAAATATCCAACCACTATGCTGTACACCTGACATTAATATAAAATAATATTGAATGTCAACTGTAACAGAAAAAAATAAGAAATGGGAGAAAAGGTTAAAGGGAAAAAGAGGTCCAAATTTCCAGGTATGAAACAAATAAGTCATGGGTATGTAATGTACAGCATAGGGAATAAAGTCAATAATACTGTGATAGCATGGTACAGTGTCAGATGGTTGCTGGACTTATCCGGGTGATCACTTCTTTAGATATATAAATGTTGAATAACTATAGTACACTCCTGAAACTAATGTAATATTGTATGTTGGCTATATTTTTAATAAAAATATTTTTAAAAATGTTATGGAAAGATATTAAAGAAGATCTAAATATACGGAAAGATAAAACATCCTGGATAGAAAAATCTCTAAGAACATTTTGGAAATAAAGGTTGACTTGATATAAATCTTATGACCCAACAGTTCTATTCCTCTATATATATACACAAAGAGACATCATCATTATCATCATCTTTCTTGTCATCCCAATTAAATTTACTGAGTACTTACCATACTGATACGATTATTTCATTTATTAGGTTGCACCATATGAAAATGCTCATATTTGACTATTTTTGACCTACAAAAGTCACAGTTACATACACTTCAGACTAATACTCCTCTCAATATTCCTACAAAATAGGTAATATTATTTCCATTTTAAAATGGAAAACTGAGACACAGAGAAATTAAATAACTTTGCCAAGGTTGCTTCACTACTAAGTAGACTGCCACATGTCAAATTCAAGCAACCTGACAATGGAATTCATGTTCATAACTGCTATGCCACAGTGCCTCTCAACTTGGAAAGAATGTCCACAGCAACCTACCTCAGGATAGCAAAAAAAAATGGAAAACAATATAAATGTCCCTTAACAAGGCAATAAATAATTTGATATATATTCATAGAATACAAAATAGCAAAAATGAAGTTACTTATATCCACATTAATTGAAAAAAAGAGAGAGAGAGGTTCCTGGAAAATAAAGTAGTACTATTTGTATGAAGATAAAAACATATAAAACAGTGTTATATATTGATGAGAGACAAAGATGCCTATGATATACAAGTAGAGATGTTTACGTGAATGACAAACACCAAATTAAAATGATGATGTATACATGTGCTGAGGAGCACCATTGGAGGAAGAATGAGGAGGAGATATGAGCTGTGTTAGTAAGGTAGGGAGGTGGTGGGTACACGGTCTTATTCTTAAGGCAATTCTGCAGTCAGAAAGAGAAAGAAGAAGAAATATTCACAATAAGCAATGCTCAGTGAACAATATGAGCGATAAAAAAATCGATAAGAGCATTTATGAAGTGGGGACAGTAAAAAAAAGACATTAAATATTTCCACAATGTAAACAAAAAGTACATAATCCTATTTATGTAAAATTAGTCTACAGTTGCATATCTCTTTATAAGAGGAACATGAAATAGAGACGCCAAGATTTTAACAATGGTGTCTCAGTATGATAAGATTTCGAAGTGATTTATATATTATTTCTATGTTGTGCAATTTTCAATACTCCTCTCAATATTAGTGTTTTATGGTGTACTTGTATGCAATCAGAAAAGTATACAAAATTGTATATAAAGAAAAGAGAGAATTGCAATAGCTAAAAAGGAAGATAAGTGTGAACTAGATCTTGAAGTAAAGCAAACGCAAGTTTCTCTCTCATTTAGGGTGATAAACAAGCAGTTGGTATCCCCGACCCAGGTCACTCATCAGGTTCAAATTCCAGGTCTGGCAGGTCTATCTAATGACATATTTAACTAGACCCCTAGGGATGGTTGGGCTGGGACCCTAGCTTCTTTCAGGATGTGCTTATATTTTTGATAGGTATGGAAGCCATTGTTTTTACCTAGAGAACTTAGGTATGGGATCAGGAGGAGCAGCTTTGGTGACTGGGAAGAAGGGAGCAGTCTAAATTGTAAGCTAGGAATAGATTTTAGGAGGATAAATACCTAGGAGATAGATTATAAGAGTACAATGTAGGAGGAAGGATTGGAAGTTCTAAGTGTAGATAGAATTTAGGAGAATAACATGAGGCTCTATCTCTCTCTCTTGGGAAGGGGTCTTTTGCACACATGGCCTTGAATGTGAATGAGCCTTGGATTATCCCAGAGAGAACCAGAACCTGGCGATGCTTTTTCATGAAGAGTTTAAATGAGCATGAAAGCAGAACTACCACATTGCCTAGATGATGAAGTACAGGATATGTTAGAGAAAGAGGAAGCCATTCTTCCTACCTCTACTTGGACTCTCAAGATTCTTTGTGACCACAAGGATGGGATTTCATCAGCATCTGGAGTCAGCATCTTGCAGGGTCAATGACCTTCTCAAGAAGGGCAGATGAGAGGTAAAGCTACCCCAGATGGCTTCCTGGGGAGCTAGAACAAAAGTGTAAGTAAAATGTAAGGGAAGCTTGCCGACAGACCAGGTTGGGAGAACTTCTATTACTGGAAGACTTGGGGAAGCTAATTTCTACTTACAGGAAGATTGAACATTTAATTCATTACAAGTGGATCTATCTCATTGTGTAAGTCATGATTAGAAGTAGGAATATGGGTTGAACTTATTTTATTAAATTTGTATCTATAATGTTTGCAGTGCTTTTTCGTCTTGTGGATTACTTTTTAGAAAGTTGGTAAAAGTTTCTAAATTGACTTATTTATTTATTTATTTTTAATTATGGAGAGGGCAGTAGAGTGTGTAGGACAATAAGAAATGGAGTGAAACAAAGAGAGACAGAAGGAAAGAAATGGAGAGGGAAAGAAAGAACTTCAGTTAGACACAGCAGAGGGATTAGGAAAAGAGACAGAGACTCACAAGAGTTCTTCGATCTGTTTTTATAGAAGTAAACAATCCTTAATAGTAAAAACATAGAGCTGAAACTTTAGAGCTGAAAAGAGCCTTAGATTTCACAAATTCCAAAAATCTCATTACACTGATTAGAAAATGCAGTCTAAAGATTTCCTTAGTAGACGAGAGTTAAAATGAACAGATTTCTGTTGAATGTCATGTGTTAACTTAAGGTTTAATATATGTATTGTTAGCATTTTCTGAATTACGTTTTCAGCAAATTAGTAGCAAATGAATCATCCATAATTACCTGTGTAGGATTAAAAGAGAGTGTTTTCCTACTTAAAACGTAGGCTGGGGTCAATTTTATGGCAACATTATTTATGTTTATGCATAAAGACATCTGGTGGCCTGAAATTTCCATTTCCATTCCTTTTATGTTTTCACAAGTTTGTACAAGTTGAACAGAAATGTCTGCTTCCTGCTAAATCCATTAGAAACTGATACAAGGGTGAGAAAAAAGGAAGTAATGGAAAAGGTAATGTATTAGAATTTAATAGAATGTAGAATAACAAACCAGACTGTGGAAAACATGGGTGAAAAGAATTATCGTCATCTTCAAAATGGAAAAGGTAAGGCACAAAAACTTAAATCAGACATGCATTCTACTATTTAGAAATGTATGCCTCTCAGGTGGATGTGAAATGCTCTTATTGAAATTTGCATTTGCATTTTTCTGATTGCTAATGAGGTTCAACGTGTTTTCATATGTTATGCATCAGTTCTGTTTCCTTTATAGAGAAATTCCTATTCATATCTTTTGCCAATTGTTACATTATTTGTCATTTTTTAATTTATTCATAAGAACAATGTATGTGCTTTTCATACCAAACCTTTGTGGGTTTTGTGTTTTGCAAACACTCTTCCTACTTGGGGCTAGCCTATTCACTTTTTAATTGTTTTATTTTTTTGATGATCAGTTATGTATTTTAACGTAGTGTTATTATCAATCTTTCTTTTATGGTTAGCTCTCTTATTTTTCAATGTCCTATCTTGAGGTAATTAAGATATTCCTTATATTTTCTTTAAAAAGCTTGTAGTTTTCCCTGAAATATTTAATTCTTTAATCTACTTTAAAGTTATATGTGTAGAGGATGTGAGGTAGAAATGCAATTTCCATTATTTTGTATCTGTGACTAAATGTGCTAGCACCATTTATAAACAGTCCCTACTTTACTGTTGAACTTTGAGCCTCACTCCATTATCAGATTTCCATATGTGTGGGTTTATTTCTGGAGTTTCTATTCTGTTTCCCTGGTCTATTTGTCTATCTCCAGATAAATCTGTGCTACGTTAATTACTTTTGCTTTACAATAAAATTTGAGCTATCCAATAATAAGCCCCTGCCTTGCTCAACCCATCACTATGTAAATTTCACAATAAGCTTGTCAAATTATATGAAAAATTCTTTGTTTTTTTGTTTGGTTTTGTTTTGTTTTGGAATTGCACGGAATCTGTAGATGAATTTGGAGAGAATGGACATTTTTATGAGATCGAGTCCTTTATTCTGATCTTAGTGTCTTATGGGAAAGACATTTTCTTAGGCCAATAAAAATATTTTTTGTAATATTAAGAATAGTTTATATTTGAAGCAGATCTTAATACACCTGAATTTAAAACAAGGTTAGCATTTATAATGAATCTGATGCTCTTCTCCAACACTGGAGGCCAAGGAGCAGTTTACAAAACTGAGACAGTCTATATAGCACTTGTGACTTGAGGCGCTTGTTCTTTATAAAACTTCCTCAGTTATAAGAAGAGAAAATCAGCTTTTGTAATTTTAAGAATTTAATTCACCTGCTTTGTGTTTATTGATTCTAAAGTAATACAAAACCAATTCTATAAGCTGCTAGAAGTTTAAGGTCATTTGACTTTAGTTGTCATTCCTGTATGGAATTACCTTTTTGTAAAATACTTTTTTTTTACAGATAAATCCAATTTGAATAATAATCTCCTCAAGAGATTCTCTTATTTATGCATTTCTGAGTTTATGCGTTCCGTCTCACAGAGCTATTAACAAGCAACTGAGCTTAAAAGGGTCAAAACTATAGAAGTTCTTTTTTCTTTTTTCTTGAAATGTGGGGCTCAACATCACCTACAGAATTAAAACTGGTTCAACATTCTTATTTTTATTGTTCATATGTTTACATGAGTGAAGCTTCCTTCTCCCTCTAAAGGGGTGTCCAAACTTTCTTCAATGTTTTTCACAAAGGGCCATATGCGGTAAAATACACAAACAGCCGGGCCACTCACTCGAGGTGAAGTACTTATTGCCTCACCTGGTTTATTTAAGTAAACTAAATATATTTTTGGAATTTGCTGCGGGCCAATTAACAATGGATCACACGCCGCAGTTGGCCCGCTGGCCGCAGTTTAGACACCCCTGATCTAAAGGATAGAAAGCAGCTCTTCTAGCCTGGGAGCTGTAGTTGGGTGGTCATGGAGTATGTAGACCAGCCTCCCTGTCATGGGTGCTAAATGGGTGCAGGGGACGTGGGCAACCTGGCTCAGTGGGCTGCACTGAAGGGAGTCCCTGCTCAGGTGAGGAAAAGACAAATGAAATGGAAAGAGAGTTGGACCTCCCCTCACACAGTGGACAAAGGCTGGAACTCTCTTACACGTCTGAAGGACAGAAACAAAAGTCAGCCGGCAGCACAAGTACTCAGGAATTGAAAGAGGAATTGAAAGAGGAAGGACATGAGAGGCCTTCAAGCTTATCTTGAGAGGAAAGTACCCACTCCTGTTAATGAAATGGAACCCCGTAAAACTCTAGTGCTCTGACTCTCAGTGGGAAAGAGAAAGGACTGGGAGAGAGTAAGAACCGGGCAGAAGTTCTCACCCCCCCCCCCCCGAAAAACACATGCTCAGAACCCTGCGTCTTAGATCACACTAAGCCTTTCTTCCTTGTGCACACCTGAAATAAACTGCCATGTCCACACCCCAGGGACATGATCATATTTGCCAGTACGTATTTGTGTCAGTTCTTTTCATGGCTACTTGTGTGGCAGACATTACTTTTAATTAGTACCGTAATCATTTGCTATGTGTCTTATCTTCTCTAGTAGACTGAACATTCTCTCAGGACATGGTTCATGCCTCATACATGTGTTTCTTCCCCTGCACATAAAACACTGCTGTAGCTTGTGAGGAATCATGGCCAAGAGTCACACTGCTCTAAGTCTACACACAGGTCTGGGAATTAATGCATCCTAAAGGAAGTGAGATAATGGCAACAAAAGTAGGGTTCAACATAACACCTCCATTCTAAAGGAGAAAGGGTAGTTTCAAGGGTTTACCTTCAGATTGTCCTCTGACATAATGTATATGAAACCTACAGACAGAGTAAGGCTATAGGTAAAAACCAAAAATTAAAATAAAGCAAATAAAACAGAGGTGCACATAGCATATCTTTGTGCTGTCAAGGGTATAAGACATTTCTGTCTGTCATGGTATACCAAGTGCTTCAGTGTATTGAAGTCTTCAGAGGATGCAGCACGATTTCATCCAGCACATTCAGAGCTCTGGTACTGTAATGACGGAGGCACACCAATCGTCAGGGAGACCGCCATTACCTGAGTCACTACCTTGAGAATGTAGTGACTTGGCACTAATGTCAGACCCATCACCAATTTCAGATACCAACTGACCTCATGAGATGCTTTGTATTTTCTGGCACAGAAATTGTCTCAGTCATTGGAAGAAACAAAGAAAAGTTGCTCATGAGCTTATTTGAAACATTTGTACTTAGATGTGGGAAAGTTTGAAGAGGACAGAGATTTCAGGGCTGCAGATCTCCAATGGTAAAAGGTGAATAAAGGAAATACTGCCCATGGAATCCTAATACATGGATGTAACTAGAGGAAAACTTTTTCACTTGTGCATTTTAGAGACACAAAAAATATTTGTTGACTAACAGACAATCAAAATTGTATTTCCACAAGAAACCAATTCAGAATTCTGAAAACAAAACAAAACAAAACAAAACTATTGAAATACATAGAGATACAGAGAAAATGGAGAGTTTTATTTCTTGTAGCATGTTTTCTCTATTTCTTTGATTATCTATATCAATGTTGGATTTGGATTTTCAGAATTAGATTTATGGAGGCTCATGTTTTCCTTCTTGTCTCTATGGCTGCAATTTACCCAACAAGTATGGATCTTGACTTTTGACAATATAGATCTACCAGCTAGATATCCCCTGGCTAGAATGGCTAGGTCTGAGAAACTTTATCTTGTATTGCATTCAGTTAAGGTTTTTCTATGAAATATCATTACTTACTACAGAATTAAATACAAAATGGTAACCAATCTTAAATTATTTTCCATAAACAAATGCACAGACATAAGCTAAACTTAAAAAAAAAATATTTAGGTTTAAGTTCATTATCTCTTTTGCAGTGAATGTGATGATTTCTATCACCATTTCATCCAACCCTCTCTTTTCTTAATAATAAACAAAAAACAGTTAACTTTTTTTCACTCTTCAAGCATCAACAATTCCAGATAACTGGCTTATCATAAAACTTCTTGAGTGCTCACAAATTTTGCCAACTTCAAATAAGTGAGATTTCACAGCAATTTAATGATAGTTCATGACCTTCTTTGACTTATCTGAAAGATGATTTTGGTTTACTCAACTGACACTCCCATTTAACCCTATTGTATTCTATTTACATCATCTCAGCAAAAAGACCAGTCTCTTCCTCTCCCTCTTTCTTGCTTTTTACATTTGTTGTCTGCTTCTTTTCATTTTAGAACAAATCTGGAAATTTGTAAAAGCCTTCATTTCATCCCTGACAGAGTAGGCCCTCCTTGGTCAGTGACTATCTTACTTTTGATTGTCAAAACTTTGAGGGCAATGGCTAAGTTTCATTTATCTCTGTACTGACAACTTAATAAATCCTAGTATATAATTAGCACTCAATATGCATTTATTGATGAAGATTCTTGTCATGAATTTCACACCTGAGAGTTCTCTGTACCTATTTTCTACTTTCCTTGGAAAACAAGTATTCACTTTAATTTTTATTTTACATGGACTCTGGTTCCCTTCAGTCTTATTATTTTATCTTTTTTGTTCCTTAACTTAAATATTTGCAGCATGTCAAGATAACCTTAAGGGATCTGCTCACCTCAATTGCAGAACTATAATTTTATAGATTAATTTTGATATTTCAGATGATCACTTAGCACTACAGTGATAATATTCAACACCTATTGTGCGTACTGAAATGTTATGCAATACATAAATCATAAAGTAGTCATCTAGATGATTCAGAAAAAGCTCACATTAATTTTCAAAATATTTTATCAAACTTAAAGCACCAAATAATAAAAGAGTCCTGCAGAGAATCCCCAGGCCCCTGTGCCATTTTTGAGAACCACCGAATTATGAAAAATTCACTTCTACTTATGTGTATTGCCAGCTAATTATCCAGAGAACACATCCAAGATCACAAAACGAATACTGGGGGTACTTGCTCACAGAGGAAACTTATACCACTCTCTCAATCAGATCTCACCAAAGAACAGCTTGACTGTGGATTGGGACTATACTGGAGAGAGACTAAATGGAGAGGAGGAAAGAATGAGTGAGAGAAGGGAACCCATGGCAGCAAAGCAGAGAACTGAACTGGCTCTGGATAGGGGCTGAGCACATGTTCTCCTACACACATTTATCAGAGATAGAATGCACTGTAGGCTCTATAAGCCTGCCATGGTGTTTCTGTACCTTTCCACTCAATCAGAAATTTCAATGATTAGTGTAAAAGTCTATTTCTTGCTTTAGATAAGAACATTGTCTCCACAAATTCTCTAAAAAAATCCATGTGTTACAAGATGGGGGCGAGGGGGGAAGCAGACCAAGAATTCTGTTTAATTTTCTACAGTAATTTGTTAATATAGATTAACACCTCCTTTTAGCTGACAGTGATCTTCAGAAGTATGAGAAATTGAGGCTATGACATGTAACAACAACAACAAATATAATAACACATACCATTTGTTAAAAGCTAAGTGTGACGGAATGTTCCATTTATTTTACATATATGAAATTTTTCAGCCCACAAAATAAATTAGGTGCGACTATAGCTCTCTTTGTAGGGATAGGGAAATTGCCACACATCACATCTATTGATTTTTGCCATTTTGTTCATTCAGTCTTCTCCTTAATGAAACCTTTGGTCCTGACCAGGACTAAGGATAAAAACAGCCTCACTCAGAAAAAACACATGGGTAAGTTAGAAGTAAATTCTGAGCATATTTCTGAGCATACATTCTTAGTATTTTTAGTCAATTTGCCCAAAATAAACATTCATGAAATGTATATTTTTTAAGCTCAAACTTATATGCACTGGGCTAGGGGCTGAGAATAGACAGATGGAATATAAATTATAATTGAGAAATATATGTGAAAACACCTGTATATGAAAAGCAATCAATCTTCAAGGAGCCATCTTTTATGCATAAGACGTTCAGAAGCACCATGCCATCTCCCAAGCTTCTAATCTTTTCTTTCTAGCCCCATCAAAGAATTTACCAAGAAAAGCATTTTCCCTTCAAAATAGGTTCTTTCCATACCTTGCGTCTGAAGACTGAAACTCTATTTATTGTCTGCTTTTTGATAAAACTGAGCAGAGAAGATTGCATTGTATTTAGATAGGACTTTCATTTGTCCACTCAAAAAATGTTATTGAGCATCTGCTCTCTACCAGGCACTGTTAGGTGCTATTTAGATAGCATTGAATAAGAGAGAAATTGTTCCGAGTCTCATAGACTTTACCGCCTAACGTGTGCTTTGGTGGGCAGTAAGTGAAACCACATCTGCTGAAAATCAGCAAAGCTATTTATTCAAATTTCCAGCAGTAGGGTGGCACACCTCCAGTGATTTATTGTGCAGAAATCCCCCTTGCTGTGCATGTTCCTGCAAAGTCTCATTAGGACCTTTAAACTAAAAATATCTGATCCAGCTAAATTTTGGAAAAAGAAACTCTATTATTTAAGGAATTCATTTTCAGCAGCTGAGTGCCTCAGGAAGTTAGTGATGCCTTATGGAGCTTTATGCCTCTAGTCCTCTCATTTGAAAGCAGCAGAGGTTGGATCAGTTCTCAGTTATTAACATCCAATGGCTGTTTGGGGACTTCTCAAGTATGTTGGACTCCTCCTCTAAAGTTCTAGGAAATGGAAAGATACTTATTTGAATTTAATTAACTCAGAGGAGATTCGGCCTAAAGGATAACAATTGAATATACTTAGTGCTGAAAGGTCCAACATCTTCCCTAAAATTTTATGATGGATTTGTTGGACTACTGCTTTCTGGGAGTATGTGGAATAGAAGCCTCACCAGAAGAAAAGCCAAGGGCAGGAAGTGTCTGTCACCACTGCTCTCCACTGTGCCTGCCTTATGCTCTCACCTCTGCCTGTTCCTGGCTTATGCAGTACTCCCCTTGCAGAAAGACCCCTGTGGTCCAGGGAAAAGCTCCACTAAACACAGAGAAGAGAATGGCCACAAATGAGATATTCAATCTTTGCTTTTTGTTTGAGGCAACCTTTCTTCCTGTGTGTACACAAATGTCATTTTGCTAATTTAAAAGCTACTTCCATTTTGATAAGAGACTTAAATAACCTCTTTTTCTCTACCCAAATTCATATCTAGACTGGAGAGATACTGTATGTAGAAACAATGTGATTTTGTAGATACTGTGAAAACCTGTAAAAGTAAATCATTTGCATATTCATTCATTCTCAATGATTCTCAGATATTTATTCCAGACATGCTATCTGTCAGCCATTGTTAGATATTGGAGGAAAAACAATCAGCAAGACAGATAATTATTGCTCTTACAGAATTTTCAAACTCTCTTTACTCCTTTGTTTAACTAGTATGTATCATGTGTTAGGCTGTATAAAGGACAGTGGAAGATTCCAAAATAAATAAGGAATAGTTCTAAAGAAAACGTTCAGGGTGCCTGAACTTGGACAATGGCAGTGGGACCACAGAAGGGAGGAAAAGTCTTCAAAAATAGTTTGGAGGTAGAATCAACATTGGATGATTTATAGGGTGAAGAGGGGTGTTGTGTGGTGGGGTGGATACTGATATGAGAGAGGAAATAAAAGGATTTCAATATTTCTACCAAAGCTGTTTGGGAGTACTGCTGGTGCCATTAAATCAAGTTAGAAGATGAAGGAGAACCAGGTGGAAGGTACCTTTAGGGGAGAGAAAACAATAATACCAGTGGGAGGGTAAGGAAAGCACTGAATGTGGCTTGAGATACACTGAATTTGAAATGACACACCCATCCGTGTCCTTTGAGATTCAAATGAGAGACTACGAGTTTTTGTAATCTCAAGAAAGAACAGAACTGCAGCTATCTTCATTAGATAAACATGTCAGGTATTATTCTTTTTTTTTTTTTTTTTTTTTTTTTTTTTTTTATTCTGGCTGTTGTTCCCAAAGGATTTGTGGTAGCTTAAAAAGCCATGCAGCATAAAGCAGTACAAAATGGAAATGAAGACATCAGGGCTGTGCTGGACATTTCTTGCCTATAAAATAAATCTCTCCAAGTAAAAACCATTTGTTTCTCCTTTTATATTCTCAAAGCTTCCTGAATTTCATCCTATCCAAAGTCTGGTTGTTTGACTTTTTCTTAATTTCTAATCTAGACCTTTAAAAAAAAATCCCCACCTCTTAAATCAGCCAGAGTGTGTTTTTCTGGTTTTCAACCAAAGAACCCTAACCTGATTTTAAAAAGTTTCCTAAAAGTGAGATATTGTGAACTGCAGCACTTCAGTTGTGTCACCAGCTGAGAAGAAGTAACCTGAGACACAACTGAGTACTCTCTCCCCAGCTGGGCAGTTGGAAATCCTGTGACATAGTAGCAAAGTGGTTGGTTAACTTCCATCTGCTGTGCCTTGGCAATTGGTCCACATATTTTCTAGGCTGGAGATTAGTAGAAAAATTACAGGATTTTGGAATGTGTTGACTAATTCTCCAAGGTTCTATAACAAGACACAAGCTTTATTTTAGCTACAACTTGATCATGTGAAGCATAAAGCAAAGCAAAATGAAAAAGTACAAATATTTTGGTTTTATTTCCTTTTGTTTCTTAAAAAGCCCTTTTCTACCTTTCTGGCCTGTGGCTGGAAATTTGTGATAGCTAAGAGACTGGAGTCTCAGAGGACATAAAGTTAGGCTGGTTGGGCTGAGCTCGGTAGGTCTGTGTCTGCCAAGCAGTAAGAAATGGCATGGAGGATAAGATGGGACTTCAGGGAAGACAGATAGGTCAGGCCCACCCAAGTACCTCCTGGTAAAGGTCTTTTTCATAAAACACCAAGACTAAAATGAAGCTCGAGGACAAGGGACAGGTAACTTTGGCATCTTCCCTTGGGGCTTATGCCTTCACCTTCTGGTAGAAGCCCAGATAAGCCCAATACTTGCTAAGGTGGGACAGCCCCAGATGAAGAATCCTATCCAATGCCGCCTCAGCTGTAACAATGGAGGTAAATAAATAGACAAGATCCTCACAGAGAGAAGAATTGGAACAGACAGTTTCGCTAACCAAGAAGCTCATTCTTCTCGAGGGCTCTGATTCTTATTTGCTCTGAGGCCATTACCATTCTGCTGTTTTCTTTGGCTCTTTTTCAATAGAGGAGGAAATATTTGTTGTGCTTTGTTTGTAATTATTTTATTTCCCCCACTGTACATAACATGTTTTGGGGATGGTTAAATGTATTGTTTAAATATATCATTTGACCATAAATTGCTTCTCCAGTAACAGCTAATCTGAACTTGACCTGGAGAAATTCCTGTCACTCAAATATCCCGACCTTGGATCTAGAGTCAGTAATTGGACAATATTTTATGATTCCTTTCCTTGGGGAGGAAGTGAGTGGGTTTTAGATATATAATTATTATGTGCATTAAATTTGGTATGGGCATTTTTGAAATTGTATGTTTGAAAAGAAGAATTGATGTACTTGTTGGAATGAGATGAGTGGACTATTGTGAACATCTGTTGTTTTTGCCTATTTTATCAGTCAGTTTCAGCTAAGAATTACTTTGGTAACAAACCAGGTATTCAGTGGCTTACAACAACAAAGGCTTATTTCTTGCTCACATTACATGTCCATATGTTAGTGAAACAGGGCCAGTTGGCACCCCCATAGTAGAGGCCTCTCCATGTCCTCAGCCTCACCTTTCCTTGACCTGCCTACAGCTTAACAATAGATCATGCCCCTGTGGCTTAAGCTCAGGATGTCCCCTGTCCCACCCAGTACCCTGTTTTAGAAAATTACCCTGAAATTTGTTATTAATATCCTTAAGGTTATTGATCACAATTTCAATGGTCTACCAGGATAATCCCATTGTTCCTGGGTTGTTGACTCCACCATAGAATCAAGTGGCTATAGGGAAGGCTCCACACAGACCCCTGGAACTCACATGTAGCCTCTGGAGGAATGCCCAGATTTTGTCTTAAAAACCCCAAGCTGGTCTGAGAATATTAAGGCAGTTTTTGAGGTGTTAACCTGCTGTCGTCTCAGACCACTGGTGCTCTGATAACAAATGCTTATTCTATGACCCAACTTCTGTGTCAACGTATTGGCTGAGCAGCGCAGGCAGCACAAGCCCTGGACTCATTTGGCTTCTGGTTTCATTAGCTCTGACTCCGGTCTGTCACCTTCACTTCATGATCCAGACTGATGGAGCTGCTCTTATCTGGGACATTGCAGTGGGAGGAGAGGGCCTAGCAGACCACATCCTGGTCCTTAAAACTTCCACTTAGAAATGATACAGAGCATTTCTGCTCACACGCCATTTGCCAAAGCAAGTCACAAGCCAATGCTGACAACAATAGGGTGGGGATGGATAATCTTTCTGAGAGGAAAGACATTCATTTTAAGGAAGGACTCTGAATATCTTTTTTCCTTTTTCTGATAGTAACAGCTACCCAATTTTCTCTGGAAGAACAATCCCTAGCCAATTCTCAGCTAATACAGGTTTACTAGAGTTGACCCAGGTACAGAGAGGCCATGAGAGCTAGGGTTAGCTAACCAGAGCTTTCCATTACTCTAGCCAAAGCAAGTCCAATGAAATTCAATTTATGGATGGAGAAATTCTTTTTACATTGGGAGTTGCTAAGCAGATAGCCTGTAATCCTGGAGTTACAAGGGAGGCATCAAAGTGGAGAGAGAGACTGCCTAAGGATAAAATCATAATAGAAAATAAACCTGAGAGATGCAGTAGATAAACTGAATCTGTATGTCATTATTTGAGTTCCTGTCTCCTGCCAGAAGGAAAAGATTTAAACCTGGAATTCTTAAATATGTAAGTGTGATGCGGGGTCTCAGCTCCCGCTCCCCGCATAAGAACGCAGGATATCGATATGGTGAGGCCGAAAAGCAAGAACAACGGAGACATAGATAGGGGAGTCATACCTCTATATTCTTGCTGGCGGCTGAGTTGAAGACACAGGAAGCAGGAGCTGCACGATCCACAATTTGCCGTCCGCTTCTCTGCCAACCAACCAACCTACCAGAGTAACCATGGCAGTTGTATTAGTGGCCAATGGCTAACCGGTAACAGCTGATGGTCACCCAGCCACAGCGAATGGTCATCTGCTTACAACTGACGTCTATCTAATAACTGAGCCAGCACCTTTCCCAGTGAGGCCCAGAGCCTGGAAACTGCTCTCTGGGTCTCTGTCCCCACAGTAAGCCCGTAATTATTTTTCTTATAACAATTTAGATTTCTGTTACTTGTAACTTAAACATTTGTTACTTATAAAGTTGGGAGTTAATGCCTAAAATGCATGCTATGTAAGTGATTTTTTATACTTTGCTATATCGGTGGGCCACAATTTTGGTTACAAGTCCCTAGTTATCAACTCAAGGAGAAAAATCTGATTGGTACCCTAAACCATTGCTATACTATATTATGAGAAATTACCCAATATATGTTAAAAATAACCAAACATTGGTAATTTTGAGATAGAAAAATTACAGGCAGTCAGGAAAATGGCCACGAAGGAGAGGAATAAAGGCGGAGACCATAACAAAGCCAGAGGAAGTAACTTTTATGGCTGAATAATAGATTCAGTATGCTGGACTCTCAAGAATAAGCCAGAGTAATAGGCTCAGGTGTAGAGGGTTGGAGGTGACGGTAAGGGCATCTGCCTTGTAAAAAAGCCAAGCTAAAAAGTCTACGAAAGCACAGGTACAGGGTAAGGGCCAATCAGCTTATAGCTAACAATTTCAAACTGCAGAGCACATGTGCAGTCTGAAGAGCTAAGATAATAGCCCCTTTTCAATCACAGGTGTCATTTAAATGATCCCACATCTGGAGAGGAACAGCCCATCCCAGATAAAACCCACACACTCCTGCGAGCCAAGTCTTTTGAGTCTTGCTTTTTCTGGGGGCCCTCTCCAAACCCTGTGGAGTGTACTTTTTCTCCTAATGATGCCACCTTTGAGTTTTTGAGCCTTTGCCCCCTTTTTGCCTTACCTTCCCTTGGGGCTTGCCCCAAACTCTGTGGAGTATACTGTCTTTTTTAATAATGGCCATTGAGGCACTGCTTTTTGCCCGGGCCCTGCTTCTATTTCTTTGAAGGGTACTTTTTCTTCTAATAAACTGTTCTTTCACTACTTTATCTCAGTATCTCATTCAGCTCTTTGCTCGAAAGACACCAAGAACCTGGTGTCACGCGGGGTGGTATGCAGGGTCTCTGGTCCCTCTCCCCACATAAGAACGCAGGATATGGTGAGGCCAAAAAGGAACAGTCATGGAGCCATAGATAGGGAGTCATACCACTATACTCTTGCTGGTGGCTGGGTTGGAGACACAGGAAGCAGGAGCCACACCGTCCGCAGCCCGCTGTCCTGACTGCAGTCTGCGCTTGCCAGCCACCATCTTCTTGCTAGCCCCCGTTTTTCCTGTTAGCGTAGCCACAGCAGTTATATTTGTGGCCAATGGCTCACTGGTTACAGCTGACAGCCAACTAGCCACAGCTGATGGCCATCCAATCACAGTTGATGGCCATTTACTACCTGAGCCAGCACCTTTCCACGTGAGGCCGAGAGCCTGGAAACTGCATTCCTGGCTCTGTCCCCACACCTGGACACGGCGTCAAGATGGGCCCATCCTCCGGCTAAGCTTCCCAGTGTTCCTCCCCGAGGCGTGGGTTCGACCCCAGGGTGTGGGAGCCAAGCACAGACTTCTCACCAAGAAGGGCCCACTCTCTGGTAACAATTTCACAGAGTCCCAACTCAATGAAATTCACAATACTGCATAATGAAAATGAACCATTTGCCTGGCAATCACTGCTTTTCTGAGAGTAAATTTCTGCATGGCACATCGCTACACAAACTGTGATCCACAGTCCAGCAACATTGACATTATTGGGAATTTACTATAAATGTAAAATCTTAGGTCCCACCCAGACCTACTAAATCAGAATGTGGATTTTAACAAATCCCCCAAGTAATTCGTTTTCAAGTCAAGATCTGAAAAGTATCTATATAGAGGACTATATATGATATGGTAAATATCTTCAAAAGCATCCATATCATAAATGTATTAAAATATTTATAAGATTGTACAACATTTCTCATTATAACTTAATGACATAATGTCAAGCAATTCTAGTAGGGGTGAAAAATATAGTAGGAGAGGGCCAGGAATATATTATTGATGTGTCTCCAAAGACCAAAGCAACTGACATAATCAACGAACTAGTAACCGCTCAATTTTCCTCGATACCATGATGATTTTTTTTTTTCTGTTGTTGCGTCTTCTGACTTTTCTTAGGGAATTTAACTTCACTGATTCACATAAAATATGGGGTCACCTTATGGCATAGTCCACTCCCGAGTCCAAATGTATCTCAATGTAGGCTACATTTGACTTCACTTGCATTTACATATAGATGGACACTCTGGGTATGAGGCTGTGACTCCCAGGACAGCAGTAGCAATGTTACCTAGTGGCCTCAGTTCATCAGCGTGTGGACCCATTTGGGAAGATTCAGCCTGGCTAATACTGGGAATTGGGGACTGACTCATCTTTCATGCTTCCCCAGACCAGACTGCCGGACATATGACAGCCCAGCTTTTGCCCTTCCTCCTACATCATTTTTTCCTCCCACCACCACAAGATAAAAATTTTCACCCTCTGAATTAATGAACAGTCTAGGCAAAGGACAGAGCCAATTTTATATTACGTTCAAATTCAGTTATCACCAGGATGTATCATTTCAATGTAGAGAAAATGATTTCACTAAGGGGAAAACTAATCAGAGAGGGGCAGTTGATTTTATTAAGGCTAGTCCTTAATGCATAGTAGTCATTGCTGTGAGCCTCAGTGTGTCAGATCATACACTGTAAATGTTCTGCCTTCCTCCTCATCAGAAGCTAGAATATGCCCCTAACCCATGGAGAGCAGTATATGAAAGAGCTAACATGGCTTCATATGCAGTTCCCAGGCACCAGGCATCAAACAGAGGCATAAAGCATCTGGTGAAAATCATTTTAAAAATAATTAAAATTTTAAAATCTCCCTGCTTTAGCTCCTGGGATAAATTTGCAGTTGGAGAGATCTTTAAATACAGACTTAAGCTTCTAATTAGTGAAGGTAATGTTTGGGTATATTTTATCCAGCATAAGTAAACATACTGAGGTCTTTCATTTGAAAGCAACGGAATATTTTTTTTCATTTTTGTCATTGCTTCTTCTGACTTTTGTTAGGGAATTAACTTCAGTATCTCTGCCTTTTGAAGAGAAGATGGCACTAGATAATTTTTTTTTTTTTCTGAATTAGAATTTTTTTCTCTGTTTGATTGGGACTAAATTATAGATTGAAAAATTGATAGTGTAGATCTATGTTGTTCACCATTAATATGAATGAGTATTTTGGACATGTGCGTTGACCCTTGTACCAATAAAATAACTCAAAATCAGAAAGCCCAAATGCCAAGAGCTTGACCAGTGTTTGTCTAGTCAATTTGATTCCTTTTGTATCCCCTCTGCATTTATGAATGCTAAATCAGGTGGTGTAGTGCTGTTGGGACAAAAGTATGGTAAAAGCATAAATAGATGAGTGTGCTAGCCAAAGACAGACAATGTTTGGTGTGATGTTAGCTTAATATTCTTTTATTTTTTTAGATTGAATTTTTTTTTTTATTGGGGTGACAATTGTTAGTAAAGTTTCATAGATTTCAGGTGTACAATTCTGTATTACATCATCTATGAATCCCATTGTGTGTTCACCACACACAGTTCTCCTTCCTATCACCATATATTTGATCCTCCTTACCCTCATCTCCCACCCTCCACCCCCCTTAACCTCTGGTAACCACAAAACTATTGTCTGTGTCTATGAGTTTTTGTTTCTCATTTGTTTGTCTTCTTCTTTTGTTGTTTTGGTTTATATACCACATATCAGTGAAATCATATGGTTCTCTGCTTTTTCTGTCTCACTTATTTCACTTAGCATTATACTCTCAAGATCCATCCATGTTGTCACAAATGTTCCTATATCATCTTTTCTTACTGCCGAATAGTATTCCATTGTGTATATATACCACAACTTCTTTATCCATTCATCTATAGAAGGACATTTTGGTTGTTGCCAAGTCTTGTCCATCGTAAACAAAGCTGCAATGAACATTGGAGTACACATGTCTTTATGGATAAATGTTTTCAGATTTTTTGGGGTAGATACCCAGGAGAGGGATTACTGGGTCATATGGTAATTCTATTCATAATTTTTCAAGGAACCTCCACACTGCCTTCCATAAAGGCTGTACCAGTCGCATTTCCACCAACACTGTGTGAGGGTTCCTTTTTTCTCCAAAGCCTCTCCAACACTTGTTACTATTTGTCTTGTTGATGAAAGCCATTATAACCGGGGTGAGGTGATATCTTATTGTGGTTTTTATTTGCATTTCTCTAATGATTAGTGATGTTGAGCATTTTTTTTCATATGTCTATTTGCCATTTGTATGTACTCTTTGGAGAAATGTCTCTTCAGGTTTTCTGCCCATTTTTCAATTGGGTTCTTTGTTTTTTTATTGCTTTGTTTTTTATATTTTTTATTTTTTGTTGCTCATGAGTTTCATGAGTTCCTTGTATATTTTGGTTATTAGCCCCTTATCTGAGACACTGTTTGTAAAAATCTTCTCCCATTCAGTTGGTTGCTCTTTATTTTGTTGATGGCTCTTTTGCTGTGCAGAAACTTTTAAGTTTCATATAGTCCCATTCGTTTATTTTACTTTTACTTCCCTTGCCTTTGGAGTCAAATTCATAAAATGCTTTTTGAACCCAAGGTCCATAAGATTAGTACCTATGTTTTCTTCTATGCAGTTGATTGTGTCAGGTCTTATGCTTAAGTCTTTGATCCATTTTGAATTAATTTTGGTACATGGTGACAGATAGCAGTCCAGTTTCATTATTTTGCATGTGGCTATCCAATTCTCCCAGCACCATTTATTGAAGAGGCTTTCTTTTCTCCATTGTATGTTTTTTGCTTCTTTGTCAAAAATTATCTGTCCATATTTATGTGGTTTTATTCCTGGGTTCTCAATTCTATTCCATTGGTCTATGTGTCTGTTTTTCTGCAATACCATGCTGTTTTGATTATTGTAGCCCTGTAGTACAAGCTAAAGTCAGGGAGTGCTATAGCTCCATAATTGTTTTTTTTTTTTTTCCTTAAGATTGCTTTGGCTATTCGGGCTCTTTTGTGGTTCCAAACAAATCTGATGATTTTTTGTTCTATTTCTTTAAAAAATGCCATTAGGATTTTGATGAGGATTGCATTAAATCTGTATATTGCTTTGGGTAATATGGCCATTTTAACTATGTTGATTCTTCCAATCCATGAACACAGAATGTCTTTCCATTTCTTTAGTCTTCTTCAATTATTTTTAAAAATGTCTTATAGTTTTCAGCATATAGTTTTTTCACATCCTTGGTTAAGTTTATTTATAGGTATTTTATTCTATTTGCTGCAATTGCAAAAGGAATTGCTTTTTAATTTCTTTTTCTGAGATTTCATTGTTAGTATATAGGAATGCAATGGACTTCTATACGTTGATTTTGTAGCCAGATACTTTACTGCATTCGTTGATTGTTTCTAATAGCTTTTTGGTAGAGTCCTTAGGGTTTTCTATATACAGCATCATGTCATCTGCAAAGAGTGACAATTTAACTTTTTCATTCCCAATTTAGATGCCTTTTATTTTTTTGTCTTGACTGATTGCTCTGGCAAGGACTTCCAACACTATGTTGAAAAGCAGAGGTAATAGGGGACAGTCGTTTCGTGTTCCTGAATGTAGAGCAAAGGGCTTCAGTTTTCCACCATTAATAATAGAGTTAGCTGAGTGTTGGTCATATATGGCCTTTAGTATGTTAAGGAATTTTCCTTCTATACCTATTTTAGTAAGTGTTTGAATCATAAATGGATGTTTTATCTTTTCAAATGCTTTTTCTGCACCAATTGACATAATCATATCATTTTTGTCCTTTATTTTGTTTATGTGATGTATCACATTGATGGACTGGCGGATGTTCAACCATCCTTGAGCCCCGGGGATGAACCCCACTTGGTCGTGATGAATAATCTTTTTAATGCGTTGTTGTATTTGATTTGCTAGAATTTTGTTTAGGACTGTTGCATCTGTATTCATCAGAAATATTGGTGGGTAGTTTTCTTTGTGTTGTCCTTACAAGGTTTTGGTATCAGTGTAATGTTGGCCTCATAAAATGAGTTAGGGAGTACTGTCTCTTGTTCAATTTTTTGGAAGAGTTTGAGCAGGATTGATATTAGATCCTCTTTGAAGGTCTGGTACAATTCACTAGTGAAGCCATCTGGTCCCAGACTTTTGTTTTGGGAAGTTTTTGGATGACTGATTCAATTTCGTTATTGGTGATCGGTCTGTTTAGCTTTTCCAGTTCTTCATGGTTCAGCCTTGGAAGGCTATATGTTTCTAAGAACTTGTCCATTTCTTCTAGGTTATTGAATTTGGTGGCATAGTCCTGCATAGTATTCTTGGATGATCCTTTGTATTTCTGTGGTGTCCGTGATAACTTCCCCTTTTTCATTTCTGATTTTCTTAATTAGCATCTTCTCTTTTTTTATCTTAGTGAGTCTAACCAAGGGTTTGTCAATTTTGTTAATCTTTTTGAGAACCAGCTCTTTGTCACACGAATTTTTTGTATTGTCTTTTCGTTCTCTATTTCATTTAGTTCTGCTCTGATTTTTGTTATTTCCTTTCTTCTGCTGTCCTTGGGTTTCATTTGTTCTTCTTTTTCTAGTTCTTTAAGGTGTAATTGGGATTTTTCTTGCTTCTTGAGATAGGCCTGTAATGATATAAATTTCCCTCTTAAAACTGCTTTTGTTGCATCCTCCAAATTTTGGAAGGATTTAGTTTCATTCTCATTTGTTTCTATGTATCTTTTCATCTCTCCTCTAATTTCTTCTTTGACCCTGTCGTTCTTTAAAAGTATGTTGTTTAATCTCCATGTATTTGTGTTTTTTCCTGCTTTCTTTCTGCAGTTGATATCCAATTTCAAAGACTTGTGATCAGAGAATATGTTTGATATGATTTCAATCTTCTTAAATTTGCTGAGGCTGATTTTATGTCCCAATATATGGTCTATCCTTGAGAATATCCCATGTACACTCGAAAAAAATGTATAGTCTGATGTTTTAGGATGAAGTCCTCTCTATATGTCAATTAAGTCCATTTCATCTAATGTGTCATTTAGGGCTGCTATTTCGTTATTTTCTGTTTGAATGATCTATCCATAGCTGTCAATGATGTATTTAAGTCCTTTAAGTATAATTGTGTTTTGGTCAATTTCTCCCTTTAGTTCTGTTAGTAGTTGCTTGGTATATTTTGGTGCTCCCTGATTGGGGGCATAATTTTTGATGACTTTTATGTCTTCTTGTTGTTAGTCCCCTTTACCATTATGAAATGTCCATCTTTGTCTCTTGTTACCTTTTTCACCCTGAAGTCTGTTTCATCTGATATCAGTACGGCTGCACCTGATTTTCTCTGGATACCATTTGCTTGGAATGTCAATTTCAACCCTTTCACTTTGAGTTTATGATTGTCCTTGTAGCTGAGATGTGTCTCTTGGAGACAGCATATGGTTGGGTTTAGTTTTCTGATCCAATCTGCTACTCTGTGCCTTTTTATTGGTGAGTTCAGTCCATTTACATTTAGGATGATTATTGATATGTGAGGATTTCCTGTCATTCTATCTTTAGTTTTCTGGTAAGGCTGTGTCTCTATTGTTTCTTTGCCTTTTTTAAATGGCTATTATTTCTGTGTGGTGGTATTCTATGATGTTTCCCTCTGTTTCTTATTTTATTACAGTATATATTTCAGTTCTGGATGTTTTTTGAGTGGTTACCCTTAAGTTATGTAAAAGAAAGTTTGATATTTAGAATATTCCATTTTCTTCAGCACGCTTACTTTCTCCATTCCCATATTCCTGTTCATGCCTTTATTCTCCCCCTTTTTATGTTTTGGTTGCCACAAATTGTCCATATTGATGATGGTCGAATAGCCTCCTTTAGTATTTCTTGTAGTGCAGGTCATGTATTAGAAAATTCCCTCAGCTTCTGTATGTCTGGAAAGGTCTTTATTCCTCCTTCATATCTAAAGGATGTCTTTGCTGGATATACGATTCTTGGCTCATAATTTTTCTCTTTCAATAGTTTGAATATTTGGTTTCACTCCCTCTTGGCTTGTAGAGTTTCTGCTGAAAAATTTGATGATAATCTAATGGGCTTTCCTTTGTAGGTTACCGTCTTCTTTTCCCTGGCTGCCTTGAGGATTCTTTCTTTGTCTTTGATTATAGACAGCTTCAATACAATGTACCTTGGAGAAGACCTGTTGGGATTGAGGTAATTAGGTGTTCTATTTGCTTCTTGGATTCGAGGATCTAGTTCTGTCCATATGTTTGGGAAATTCTCATCGACAATTTGTTTGAATATATTCTCTGTTCCCTTCTCTCTTTCTTCTCCTTCTGGTATGTCCATTATTCTTATATTGCTCTTTCTGATGGAGTCAGAAAGTTCTTGTAGAGTTCTTTCATGTTTTTTAAGTCTCAAATCGCTTTCTTCTTCAATCCCTGTCATTTCCAGGTTTCTATCTTCGATGTCACGGATTCTTTCCTCCATCTAGTCAATCTACTACCTAAACTGGCTGTTTCATTCTTAATTTCTTCTCGTGAGTTCTTAATCTCCAGAAATTCTATTTGGTTCTTTTTTAAAATTTCAATCTCTTTCGTAAAATGCTCATGTTGTTCTTTGATTGTGTTTCTGAGTTCATTAAACTGCCTTTCTGTGTTTTCTTGTATCTCATTGAGTTTTTTCACAACTGCAACCTTGAATTCTCTGTCATTTAAGTCACATATTTCCATACCTTTAAGATGCTTTTCTGGAGACTTTTCACTTTCTTTCTGAGCTGTCTTGTTGCCTCGGTTATTCATGGCAATTACTGATTTATTATTTCTCTTCCTAGACATCTACAGGAGTGGCTTCTGCAACAGATTGATAGCAAGAGGTCTTTCTTTTGTTTTTCAGTACTTGTTGGTAGAATGTTTTATTTTCTCTCTGACTGCAGCCTCTTTTTCTCTCTCACATGGTAGTGCTATGTTTTCTCTGCACCGTTCCAGGTTCTCACACAATGGGGAGATTCCCTGGGCGACGGGCTTCTCCTCTGTTAATAGTTTGCCTGGGTCACAGGGCGCAGTGTCCATGTGGGTATGCGGAGAGCTTTTGAAGTTCCAAAGCTCTTCCTGCACCAGATTCAGAGCCCATATGTTTCAGCAGTTCTGTTTACTCCTGCAGGGATGCGCCCAGATAGGTGGGGCCTGGGGTGGGGTGAGTTGTGAGAGGTGGATCAGAGCAATGTCGGTAGCCACCAGCACAGCTGGTCCTGTTTCCACAGCTCCCTCCCCTTTGCCGGAACTAGTTGGGCTGCAAATCTGTGTCTGCGGTCCACAGTTCTCAGAACAGCAAATATTCTGTCCTTTTGATCTGACACTGCTACTCTTCCACTTCTAGTACTGGGCAGGTGGGGGTGGGGCGAGCCCTGGGATGGTAGGGAGGGGGCGGCTAGTCTCAGTGCCTAAGGCTTCCATTTTCTCCTCGGCAGTGAAGGCTTAAACCACCGTTTTCAGCCTTCTCCCTCAGTCTTTTCTGCGAGGTTTCTGCCGTGAGCGTTGGATTCAGCCGTGTTATATGCTGCCCCTTCAGCCCTGTGGGCCATAAGCGGAGCCCTAGCAGTCCGAGTTCTTCCCTATCCCTCAGCTGCGGTAGTTCTGGGATGCAGCAAGCTCAGAGCACTGAGCTAGGTCTGCGTCCTGCATCTGCGAGGGGCTCCCTCTCCGCACTTCTCCCTTCCCTCCTCCCCTGCTCCCGCGATTCTCCCACCTTTAGGTGAATTCAATAGTGGGCCTCTTCATCTTGTCTGTCTGCTATGCAGAGAGTCCTTTGTGGAGTTATAGTTGTTTGATTAGTTGTAAATTCTAGGGGAGCTTTACAGAGGCTCACCTCACGCTGCCATTTTGATGACGTCTAATATTCTTAAAACTCATAACAAGTCACTTTGTGTTTACTTATATAATGCAGTAAAATTTTTCTGTATGATTAGTTTTAGCCAACATTTCTTTCAAAGAATTGTAAATTCTATGACTTAGGGATTGGTCTGAAAAAACCTTTATGCATATTCTGTTCTAATTAATGTAACCATTTTGATAAGCTCATTTGAAGAAACAAATTACTTGAGGCAATAAGAGTCGGAATATACAAAATAAGAAGGGAGGCATGTGAGAAATGCTTTATAATTTATTGACATATAAATGCAGTAAGCTTATCTTTTAGGAATCAAATACACATGGATTTTAATAGCATTTATTGTTTCTTCTTTTATTTCTATGAGTTTTGTTATTTCTCTTTTCTTCTAGAGAATACAGATTAAGTGTTCTAAAATAAATAAACTGAAATGTCCAAAAATCAGTGCTCAGGGCATATCCTTAAGTTTAAAGAAATAATTATTTTGATGCAACCAACATATTAAAAGAAACAAACATGAATCTTTATGTATTCAGAAAAATACCCATACTCATACCCTATTAAAATGCTATCTTTTCTTAGAACAAAGGAGCCTGTATTAATCATTTGTATGTGTTTTATTAAGCACTTACTATTTGCCACTTACTTCTACCATATGTATTTCTTCCATTGCCTCAGTTAAATTTTATACTCTCCATTAGACATTACTTTTCCTTTCAGGGGAGGTGTTGGGGAAAATTATAATTGGGCAGGCAACCATGATGGTGTTATGTAATTTTCTAAATGGGAAAAGTAAAGAAAGGCTCCCACAGAAGCTGATTAGGAAAAGTGAAACACAAAGAGATTCCAAGTGGAAAAGTAGAGATTTGAATGGAGGACTCTGATATTTGATATTGAAGCCTTTTATCTCTACATAGAGTCTCTTAGTTTCATGAAAGCAAAGGATTGTGTGTGTTCACCTTTACTTGTTTAATGCTGTACAACATCTGATAAGTGTTCAATAAATCATATTGATTTTATATTTTAAACTAATCTCCTTACTATTCCCTCTGTTTCTTTCAAACCACATTTCTGGCATATTTGGTCATTCCCTCATGTGGGCAATTATAATAATCTCTAAAGTAGTTTTCCAGTCTCTTATTTTTTACCTTCAGTCAATCCCACATATGATTCATCCCCTGCCTCCTTCTTCAATACTTCCTCAGAGTACCATACACACTTTACAATGGCCCATGAAGCTATTTAATGTTCTCTGTACAATCAATGCAAATTCTATGACAATACTTGCAAATACCCCCTGTTCTCTTTGCTGAGAAGACCCTGCTACCAAAAAAAAAAAAAAAAAAAATCTAACTTATCCTTCAAGGCTAATTTCAAAGTTTTCTGTAGGGAATTATGAATCTACCCAGAATTGGTGGATTTTTTCTTTTTGTTCACATTGGGTCTTAAGTAAACATTGTTACAGAGGATGTTACATTGTGTTGTAATGATTTACCCTTATGTCTGTTTCCTCTACTAAACTGGAAGTTCCTGGAGGCAGGTACATCTTATTTGGAATTATATCTTTAGAACACCTGCACTTGTGCTCAACAAATGTTATTAAAGGAATTCTCATTGAACAAATGAATGGGTAATTATCATTGAATTCTCATTGAGCAATAAAACAATAAGTGCCAAAAGGACATTATTTTCCTTATTAGAAGTTATAATCTGTGACAAAGAAGCTTTTCTATAGACAGAGCACGAGTTTGCAGAGCCCTGAGTCTCTTGGCATGCTGGGGATTGCCGTGTGACACCAAATATCTGGGGAAATTGTGAGCAGGATGACATATCAGCCTCTTCCACTACCTAGAAATCCACATATATTACCACCATATTGTCTAAAATCAACATCAAAACCTTGCTCAGAATTATTATTCTGAGCAAGAATAATAGTTAGTTCAAGAGAACAGAATTCATATGGAAAAAATATGTAAAAATAATGGCCTGCAAAGTGATAGCACTTCTCTCTAAGATATAAGTGTTTCGGAAGGCCATTTCTTACTACTGGCAGGTTGAATAATCTTAGCATCAACAGACAAAGGTTGGGTAGACTATTAGAACCCCTTGATTCCAAATTCCTATTTCTGGAAATATGTCGATCCAGATTAAACTCGAATACTCCCAGTGATGGGAAGCTCATTGTTTTTGATAAAACATTTTAATTTTGGAGTATTCATGGTGAGCTTGAAATTTGAAATTTTATCTTTTATATCTTGGGTAATTTTATCCATTGACCCTGGTTAATTTTCCTGAAGTTATACCTAAATATTTTTCTTTATGAAAATGTTCATGTATTTGAACACATCTATCATTTTTCTCAAGGCTTCCTTTTCCCAAGACTAGAAACATTCCACTTCATGTGATAATTCCGTACGTGATGTAGATTTAAAGGCTTTCATTTCTCTGTGGTCATAGTCCAATGGACATGCTCCAAAGTGTTACACAAGCATGGATACAGCACTACAGAGGCAGCCCCAAGCACCGCTATCTCTGCAGAGATCTCTCTCACTTTATCTGTATGATCACCAAGTAACTCATATATTAGGTTTTTAGACAATTAAAAACCCGTGTTTATTTCAGACTTGTGCCGTTGATTTTCAAAAACTTAAATGTTGGATTTTATGCATAGCTTTCCTAATTTCCTCTTGTTGATTTTGTTATTGTGCCAGCATATCAAGGTCTTTTAAATCTTTATTCTGTCACCAAGTATGTTAGTTTTCCTTTCTAAGCTTTGTGTCACCTCTAAGCCTGAGAGTAACAGAGAAATTGGCTGCTCTTTACATGACCAGAATGGTTTGTGTTCTGTTTTCCCAGCAGAAATATGTGTTTGGAAATTTGGTTAATGGCAAGTGGTAAGGCATATATTTAGAAAAGAAGGTTTATTTCACCCTCGACAAATATAGATACTTGGAATTTTATCCGCAATGACTCACAGAAAGTGCAGAGGTTTCTCATCCTCTAACTGCCACATGGTGCGAGTTGTTGGCATATGGTGAAGTCAGGGCCTGAGAAACAGACAAAAGGATAGCAATGGCTGATTTATTTTTAACACCAGTTTCTTACCACATTGCAAGTTGAAATGTCACCTTAATTCCAGCTACCCAGTGTAGCTTATAATGTGCTTATAATAACCAAACTTTATGTCTCTGCTTGAATGACATCTTGCTAGAGAAGTTTCCCCTGACTACACTTTATAAATAGCCACATCTCTGCTTCTGAACTCCTTCTGACTCTTGGCCTGCTTCATTGTAGCCCATGGCTTTTATCACTATTTGACATACCACTGGTGTGTTGCCCCTCGATTGTCAGGCTCTCTCCACCCCCACACCCACATGCAATAGACAATAAGCTCTATAGAAGCATGGGCTTCGGTTCATATATTACAGCACCCTCACTGCTTTGGGCAGTACCGGCTGCTAGCACATGTTCTATTGGTATGTGTTCAATATATATTTGTTGAATAAATTAATAGATCTGACGTAAAATGGTGGTAAATTATGCTTGTATTTGGCTGGCAAAAGAATAAAAATATCATGATTTATAGAAACAACTGAGGAAGTCATGTTTACTTGATCGTTCCTACAGTGATAAGATTGATTATACAAAGAATGTTGAGCTTCTCTAAAAGAACTTCATATGTACTTTTAAGTGTATGCTGGTGTTATTTAATGATGTGTAGAAAAGACTTTATGAAAGAGTAATAATAGATACCTGTTAGCAAATACCAAGTAATGGGCTAACTGCTTAACTTGCATTTTGTCATTAAACATCACAATATTCCCATAAAGGAGATATCATTGTGCATCTCATTTATACAGAGACGGAGGTCAAAGGGCCTCAGACATTTGACAACAGTCCACTGTGAATGTACAGAGCGCAAAACCATGTCCGGTAAAACTCTTCCCACCTTGCAACATTTACTCACAAGTAATAAGCAAAGACACGAATGTTTCTTCGTTTCATGTAACTTTGCAGTACCGTTGGGACAGAAGCTGGGGAATTTTACATGCAGGTGAGGCTTCTGTGATACTATCAGAGTTCCGTAGTGAGTATAACTTTATAATCAAGGTGGCTGTGCTTAGAAAAGTGACAACCAAAATGACATCTGGATATTTTCTATTCCCTGTTTTTCCTGGCAAATTAAATTTGCCAGAAAAAGCAGGTGAAGACATGTTTTTGAAGCTGTCAGCATTCTTTACATCTGAAACAGTTGTGTGTTTTCTATCTCATTCATCACCCCCCAACAAAGATTGTATAATCCAAATGGGAAAGCTAAGAAAAGCTTATACTTCTCTCTTGCTGGCAATTTTGTTACATACGATAAACTACAAAGCTCGCTCTTTGGACCCTGTCTGAATTCTGAAACTCTCCCAGAAGCAATTTTCTCCCAGGGGTTACCAGGAGGAAGTAAAGGGATTGCCCATAAAGCAGACAGATATTACTGGGAAGGGACAGAAAACAGGAAAGTACTGTGACATAAGCCCTTTATAGAGCTATTCTTTCAGCTTCACCCAGGCCAAATTGTGTAATATCGGCAATGGCTTTGAATATGTGAGCTTTTGGAAAGCATTAAAGAGAGATCCTCCAGGTTTTGCACTTCTAGTGCTTGGCGTAATTATTGATCCCACTTTCACACGTTTTGTTGAAATGTATGTGGCCTGCCCTCATATTAAGGTCATATCTTTCTTATTTCGAAAATGCTTTCCTTACATGTCCAAGCATCATGTGTTTCCTGTCAGCACCACTTACACAGAAAAAGAAAATGGATGAGAAGGAAGTAGGAAAAATTTGACACTCAGCAAGACCTCACCAAGGTGCATTTCCTAACGCAATTTTCCAGCATTGCTCTTGGAGGTCCCTGCCCTATCAACAGTTCTGTGAAGGATGAGTGGGTTCTCAGAGCAGCTGCTGTACCTTCTCATCTCTTTCAACAGACTTAAGAGGACCCGATTTAAGAAGGCTTGGGTTTCCTCCGAGCAGACATCTCCGGCCCTGATCTCAATTATGACAGGAAATAGATCAGGCTACTCTCCAAGAAGAGACCTGGTCTGGGCTAGTGCATTTGAAGAGTTTGTAACAAAGATGTTGAGCTGATTAACATACAGATAGAGCAGAAACAAAAAATAAGACCCACTCCTTTATAACACTTCCTCTTCAGATCTCATCTGGCTTGGAGGCAGCCCATTTAGGAAAAGGGTGGTTACCACTGCAGTCCCATTCAGTTTCACATCTAAGTAGAAGTTGTAGAGAAAAGTGCCCAGAAATCCTACTTCCTAAATAGGCATGTCATGATGAAAGCTGTATAGGAGAACACAGTCTTGCATCAAGATACCAAAGCCTTAATCACTACTCAGAGTCATCCCACAGCACCAGATTTCTGCAGGGTAAGGTCAGTGGGAGAAGATGTAATTACAGTCACTTGTCACTGAACATCGTTTTCCCTCCTTCACTGCAAGACGAAAAAAATCATCATAAGAACAGATCTAGTGAATAGCCTATTTAAACATAATAACTGTAAAACTCTTTATAAAAAAACATTATTAAGCATCTACTCTGTCTGGGATATTGCACACACTTCTAGGAGTGATAAAAATGTGGAATAAGCACAGCACCATCATCAAAATCTTGACTTTTTTTTTTGTGTGTGTGTGTGGGTGGGTGGGTATGGCAGATATTGAAACTAGAATTGCCGAGTGATTTCTTGTCATGTCATGTCTCATCTGTGTTGGTGAACATCGTCCCTGCACCCTCAATTTTCTATGTGACAAGTCAAGCTCTTTGCCCAGCAAACAAGATCACCATGGTCTGTCTAGTCCAGCCTCTTCTCCAACAGCATATTTCCCTTTGCCCTGCCTGGCACCCTATGCTCCAGCATCAACAATCTGCCCATGCTTTCTTCAATGTTCCACAGTATTTTTCATCTCAGTTGCCCCCTTCATCTAAAATGCCTTTCCCTCATTGATCTTGAATATCTTCATATTTTTTTAAAGACTCAATATCATCCTCCTTCTAGAAGTATTTTCTGAGTTTCTTACATAGACTTGAACATTCATTCTTCAAATCCCTTTTGAATCATTACTTCTATCAGGGTTTGAAAGAAACTTATTGCAAATCACCATCTTTATACTAGAATGTGTGCTGCTTGAGAATAAATAATTTCTATCGTCTGTATCCTTAGCACAGACCCCTGCACTATCACATAGCACTTAAAAATGCTGTTAGGTAGATAGTGAAAAAAGTAATGATGATGCAAAATATATAACAATGCAAAAAATGAATACTACCATAGAAATGCAAGGCAGGTGTTAAATCTAGAAGGAGGTATCCATAACATGCTGGTGATTAGTGAAGCTTGGATTGGAGATGTGGATCACAGCAGTGCCTTGATGAACTGGTAGGATTCAGGAAGGGAGAAGTTTTTAGGATGAAAATGCAACATAAAAGAATAGAGATGTCTGAAACATTCAACTAAATAAAGGTCTACAAAATAAGACAGGAAAAACAGAGTGAGGTGGTTCACGGAGAGTTCAGTCTATCATGCAAAGATTGTGGTGTTTATTTAGAAGTCACCTGGGATCTATTGATGGTTGATGAGAAAGAGAACTGCTTAGTATGATACTTGCTTTAGGAATATAATTATGCCAAAAATGTGCAGGATGTTTTAAAATTCAGTGTCTTAGAGAGCCAGGAAAGAAACTATTTCGAGAAGAATGCTGCCATTGTGAAATTGGATGAGAACTAAGAATGGCTACTTGTAGGCATGGAAAAGTAGGAAGATAGAGAGCAGAAATAAAAATATTACCAGGGATATGTAAAAGAGGCCAATGGGATTGAGACTGCAAATAACGTGGAAGGATTGACTTTGGAAGTTAGTGTAGATGCTTTCCTCTAACAAAAGGAGAAGGAGAAAAGAGCCGTAGATATACGACTCTCTGACCAAAAGCAGGGTAGAGAAGATTTAAAATTGATAATTGAATATCAAATTAGGATATCTTTTACATTATCATTTAGGGAAAGGCAAGGTCTTGTTATGATTGTAAGGAGAGCGAGGGAAGTGGTTTGAGTTTGACTAGAGTGGGAATGGTCCAGAACACTGCTGTGGGAAATACGAGAAGGAGTCTGTTAGTGAGCAGTAAGGAACTGACCAGACCACTGAGGTCTTGCCTGAAATAACATAGCATGAGTTTTTGTGGAGACAACCACCATGGTTCCAGTTATCTACAGCTGGCTAACAAACCATCCCAAATTCAGTGGCTTAAATCAATGGTTATTATTATGTTTGTTATCTCTGGGCTACAAATTAGGGCAGAGCATGCCTGGTAGTTTTTCTGTTCCACGTGGCACTGACTAGAGTCACTTGGTTATTCCGCTGGTGCCTGGGGGCTTCAGGCAGGTCCAAAAAGGCTTCACTCTCATGTCTGGCACCTTGGCAGGGATGGTTGTAAACCTCACACCCTTGTCTCCCTGTCAATGTACTCTTGGGACCTTTTCTATGGACTCTTCATCAGACTATCCAGACTTCTAACCCAATGGATCGGGAAAGGACATAGCTAGTCTCTGCAGGTCTGGGACTGGAAACCAGCCCAGAGCCACTTCCACAATTGTCTATTGGTCAAAGCAGAGAGAGCCAGCCCTATTTGAAGGGGAGGGGACCTGCACTCCACTTCATGCTGGAAGGAGTGCCAAAGCATTTTTGACTAACTTTTCTTTTTTCTTTCATAGTCTTATCATTCTCTAGCAGTGTATTTTCTACTTTCTGTCATTCCACATGGGGATGTACATCACATAGGGCAGAGTTGTGTCTGTTTTGTCCAAAGTGTCTGATATGTAGTAGACAATAAATATTTGTCACACGAATGATAGGAGCATGCAGACAGAAGAGTGGATGACATGAAGTGCCCAGGGTTGTAGTCTTATAGGAAGACAGGGAAGAATGACAAGAGAATAGAAGATAATGGTTCCCTCCACATCCATGAGTGTTACAGCATTTCCCATCAGCAAAGAGGCTCAATACAGCTGTGGTTTTCACCTCCAGGGAGAAACCATATCAGCATCATCTCAGGACATGTGCTCCAGAGTGCTAGTGGACATATCTATGTTGATTCCAATTGGAAGCCCTCCTTCAATTAAAATTCTTGCACTGATGAGTTACTAATTAACCATCAAGTTTGGAAGAGTGTTCATGCACATTTCATAGAGTAGTTTGGAGGGTTAATGAATCCCTCTGACGCTCTGTGAGCAAATGCCTCAGGCTTGGAGAGGCTCTGTGGGTTTCATCAGTCTCTCAAAGGGAGATTTGACTCAAAAGTATTAAAAAGCACTGTCAAAATAAACTAAATTTGGACTTTGCCTTTTCAATATGAAAGCTAAGTCTTTCAAATACTATGAAGAAAGAAAAATCATGTGGAACAGGAACAAAGGCACTTCCAACATAAACTACGCAACGTGTATAGCAAGCAAATTGATGCAATAATCTTAATGATTCCCCAGGAACTATTAGGTTTGATTCGGTTAGCGGCATGGGAACCTGTGGGGATTTGCAGGTAAACTTATTCTAGCTACAAAGAGAATCCACAGCATCATGTCAAGCAGTCACTTAAAAAGAAAAAGAAAAAAGCATTTTTGGAAATTTAGGCTATAAAAAGGTAGGTTTCCCAATTAGTGCTTAAAAGCCTCTGATTATAATGTGGTATTTCTTTTAAAAATCCCTTAAGTATATGTTAACAATTGAACTTGAACTAAAATTGTAACTCCATTATTAGAAAATACTTTCATATAATTTTCTTTCCTCCTCCTTTATTACATTACTTCTAAAAATATGAAGTTTTATTTTAAAGTTTACAGTTCTAAAACTTTAACAATATACCAACATAATGCGAATATATATGGTCAAGAATTTTAAATATTGCACAGTTAATAAATTTGGGAGGCTATAAAGGTATCAGGTAGATTACATCTAGAAACAAAACCTATAGATAGAATAATAGCAGTTTAAAATTGTGCAGAAATATTAAAATGCAGATGACTTTTTAAAGTTTTGTTTGTTATTTTTTAAAGTATAAGTACCTAAAGGGTATCACTACTAGAATTTCTTGCCATGGACTAAATTTTAAGCAGTCTAAAGCTGACAGCTCGTCTCAGTCCTAGCCAGATTCCCTGCTCAATCAAATGAATTTATGTCAAATAAATGACCATTGTGTGGGATCACCTTTGACTTCTTCTCAATCACATAGATAAGTACCCTCATCTTCTCAGCTTGAACCTCCAATTTTAGCACCTTCTGGATCATATAGGCCAGGTGGGAAATGCACAAATATTGAACAAACACAAGTTTGAAAAGAACACAGTTGGTACACTCTATATTCTGATTCATTCTTTATTCCCAATATATACTTCAAATCCTATCATTTTCCCCACTCTGCTCACAGGTCCACTACCTTAATCTAGATCCTTGTGATTTCCCTCTAAGACAACACCTTTACCTCATGTTCCTGAGGCTAAACTACTTTATTTTTTCTTTCAAATGCTGCTGAGGGACAAAACTCTTCAAAACAGTCCATTTTTTTCTTCAAGTACCAATCGATCAACTAAGCTTCTTCTTTCTTTCACACCAATGCACAGGTTACAGTGGTTAGACAAGGATTAGTGAGAATTAGGTTGCAATTTACACAATTTATGCTTGATTAGTTGGTGATAAAGGATCTAACAAAAGTATATAGGGATACTTTTTAGGTCTGGCTTAGGATCCAAGATTGAGGGGTCAGGTATGTTACTATATAGCATTAGCAAAATGTTTGAAGACTATGTCTGAGATTGATATATAGCACAGATATTAAAGAATATTATACTTTCTGGATCACAGGAACTGTTTCCTGGTACAGGTTGCTCTGCATATAAACATATGTATTGTGTGTGTAAATGGTAGAGAGACTTGAAGGGGAAACAGAATGTCCTAGCTGGACATATTTGTATAAGAGTAAGAACTACAGGAAGAAAGTTTGCAAACTCTATGGTCAACCTTATTTTTACCAGTTACCGACATACACTTTCTCACCTAACTGGGACAGGCTTTTTTCCCTTGGCCCCCAAAATATTAAGCTTATCTTTATAATCTGTGTATCTGTTAATGCTATAACCATTCCTATCAGGTATTCTTTCATGTCTTCTCCACCTATCCAAATTCTTTCATTCTACTTTGTATTTTATTTTAAATGTTGCTTAGATGGAACTGAGTTCCAATTCCAAATTATTCTATCTCTAACTTAGAGTCCTTCTCTAACGTCTTGATGTTATACTGACTTATCTCCTTTCAGAAGTTCTTCACTAACAGTGAATAATGACCATATCCTATATGCTTATTTTTGTAAATGAGTAGTAAAGAGAATGTCTTTAGCTTGTTTTCTATCTTATATGCAGCCTACTAACATAGTGCTAAGAATAATAAATAACTTTTAGATGGTTGTCTTAATCTGAGCTTAAGTTTTCCAAATTATTAAGCTTTGGGGAAAAAATGTATATATATATACATATATATATATATATATGTATATATATATATATTTAAGAAAGAGATAAATATTACAATCATAAAACCACAGAATTCAAGATCTGAGAGTGATGTTAAATATCATCACAATTCATGGAAGAAAAAATGCTGTATATAAAAAATAGGTAATTCATACAAAACTAAGCACTAAACTGGTTACAGATACAAAGCTAGAACTCAGGACTCCAGCTCCATTCTAATGTTCTTTGCTAAACTGGACTATATGAGTACATTCATCAAATGCAAAATAGAATGAAAATATTTTAACTATGTTTGTCTTTTGAAATTATATTCAGGTATGTCTCCTTGTAAGGTGCAAGTAGTTTGAATATGACTCTGGCTGAAACTGTTGGTTGGCTATCTAACATCCATTCTCCCTTTTTCCTTTACTATTTTAATACACACACACACACACACACACACACACATGCACACACACACGCACAGAAAGATACATACAGAGGAATGGCTATGTGCCCAGTCAAGATCTAAAATCTCTCAACGCTTTTTGTGCTGAATGGCCCTTTGGTATGTTTCTTCTCACTAATGATATATAACTGAAAGTCAGCTGAGAAGTGATTACTTTTCCAAATAAAAAGAGAACAAAATCCTTATGTGGAGAAGGGTTTTTGGATCTTAATCCCTCTGCCTTTTTTGTGTCTGGAATGCAGACGTGATACTGGAAGTAGAGTAGCCATCTTGTGATAGTGAGGATGAAAGCCACAACCAATGCTAAGGAACAGCATGGAGGAAGGACTCTAGGTACTTGTTAACCTTCATGAGAATCTGACTCTGTCCTGGGTCAACTCCAGGTTTCTAAACGATAACTATAAATCCCTTACTTGTCAAGTCCTCTAGTTATTAAGTTTTCTGTAACTTCTGCCTCAATCATACCCTCCCCACAAAGATAGGATCGCTGATATGTTAAAGTGCAGTGGACCCAGGGACTAATTTAGTCATATTACTTGACTAGCCACTTTTTCAATGACTTTGCTACAATGGAACTTTACAGTACACAAAAGCCTAACTGTTTTTTTTGTTGTTGTTTGTTTGTTTTGTTTTTAAATGGCCTAAATATTCTAAACACTAGTCTAAGCCCTTTAACTATATTACCTTATTTAATTGTCGCGATAATTATATGAGCATTGCATGAGTATCCCTATTTATACAGATAAAGAATAAAATTTAGATACGTTAATTATCTTACTCATGGTCACATAGTAAGTGGTAGATGTTACCTGTGATGCCAAAGACAGTGTTCTGTTCATCTCTCACACCAATAACAAACCATGTGAAGTGTTGCTCTGTAAGTAAATGCATCATTCTAAAATTTAAGATACTTGACCAACAACATTATTTTCTTCTCCAGAAATGTAACACTCAAGCTGTCATGAAAACATATAACCGGGGCAATCTACCTGTAATCCAGACAGAGAATAAAGTCATGCAATTCTGAAACTGCTAACTTAATAATTGTGTAGAGAATCCATTATAGAACTGATTGTATTTTTTGCTCTGGCTCATGAACTTGGCTTTACATTGTGCTGGTAATGATTCCAGGTATAGACGCCTCAAACAAACAAAAATGTTACATTCCACATCTTTCAACACTTCCACTCCAGTTCCACTTAAATGGAATAACTTCTAGACTTGCTTTTCTCTTACAAAAACATAATTTGTCAGATCCCAAATGATATAAATCCCTAAATATTTCGGGTAACTTGTGATTTCTGATCCTTTATTCTCTAGGGATTATTTTCTTCATCATTTCCTCAGAAAACAAAGGAAAGCATAAAAAAAGAAATGGGGTGTTCCTAGATAAAAGGATTAAATATGTGTGATAATAAAGGAAGATAATTAAATATTCACATCCTTTAAACTGCCACTAATTAGAACAACCTTTAAAAAGGTAATTATAAATCTAGTTGTATCTGCTCAATTGAGAAAAGTGGTATTTTGAAGACAACTGTAAATTCACTTTAAGGTAAAAAAATATTTTTCACTCTCTCATTAACACTAGATAATTGAGACAAAATGATTTTCTGGTTTGAACTTTGTGTATATTTGCCACAGTAAAGTGGAGAAACTTTATCATGGTTATGTAGATAACAGATTTAGATTCTTTATGTTCAGTGATTTAGATGAGAGTCAAAATAAAAATCTCCAAAATTTGTAGTGTCAGAAGAAAACTTCTGGAAAACTTAAAGGCTATGACCAAGTCTAATACCAATCAGACTTATGAGCTTATTTTTAATGTGCTATACGAATCTCCATTGAGATCCCTTCAGCAGGTACTTTACCACTTTCACTGAATTTTTATATGTTCCCCATAATACCATTCCATTTGGCTGAACACATACTATTTTTTATGGAAGCTCCATAACCTCCAGTGAAATTGTTTTAGATGTAATCCCTGCAAAGAAGAAAATTCTGTTGCTAAGAACCCTCATGACTATAGCAATCCATTCTTCTGTCAGGCAGATGTGAGCTGTGAGACCTCAAGAATTAACAGCTCAGTGGTGAGCCAATACTTAAAAATAAGAAAAAAAAATAAAAATAGAAAACACACTATAACTACAGGTTAAATTGAGTGACACAAATGAGGAGTGTGGTCAAACATCAATGGGAGAGAAAGGTCATTGCAGTCACAAACCCTGGGGACTGTACATGCTGCCTTTTGAGTTCATTCATTCATCCATTCAATATTTACTGGGTGTTAGACTCTGAGAATATAGCACAGACTGTGACCTCAAGGAGTTTGCAATCGAGTGGCGATCAGAGAGAAAACAATGTAAAAGAGTAGTTGTGATGCACGAGATAAAAGCTATATTAGAGAAATGTATAGCTTTTATGTCTTAGAGAGAAGGGAGCTCTTAATGCATTGATGATATGGTGAAGAGAGTGCTGGGAATAAAAAAAAAATAAGTAGTTTATTTAATTAAGAAAACATTAACTTCATATATACACCCAGAAGTAAGCTGGCTGGATCATACGACAATTTCATTTTTAATTTTTTGTGGAACCTCCATACCATTTTCTGTAGTGGCTATACCAATTTACGTTGACACCAACGCAGCACAAGGTTTCTCTTTTCTCCACATCCTTTCTAAAACTTGTTATATTTTATCTTTTTGGTGATGGTCACTCTAACAGGTGTGAGATGATAGCTCATTGTGGTTTATATTTGCATTTCTCTTAAGATAGGTGATGAGCACCTTTTCATTTACCTGTTGACCATTTATTTGCATGTCTTCTTTCGGAAAATGTCTATTCAAGTACTCTGCCCATTTTTTAAAAAATTTATTGGGGAGACAATTGTTAGTGAAATTGCATAGATTTCAGGTGTACAATTCTGTATTACATCATCTATAAATCCCATTGTGTGTTCACCACCCAGAGTCAGTTCTCCTTCCATCACCATGTATGTGATCCCACTTACCCTCCTCTCCCTCCCCCCACTCTCCTTACCCTCTTGTAATCACTAAACTATTGTGTGTGTCTATGAGTTTTTGTTTCTCATTGGTTTGTCTTGTTATTTTGTTGTTTTTGGTTTATATACCACATATATACCAGAAATCCTAGGGTTCTCTGCTTTTTCTGTCTCACTTATTTTGCTTAGCATTATACTCTCAAGATCCATCCATGTTGTCACAAATGTTCCTGTATCATCTTTTCTTACTGCCGAATAGTATTCCATTGTGTATATATACCACAACTTCTTTATCCATTCATCTATCGAAGGACATTTTGGTTGTTTCCAAGTCTTGGCCACCGTAAACAAAGCTGCAATGAACACTGGAGCACACGTGTCTTTATGTATAAATGTTTTCAATTTTTTGGGGTAGATACCCAGGAGAGGGATTGCTGGGTCATATGGTAATTCTATTTGTAATTTTTTGAGGAACCTCCACACTGCCTTCCATAACAGCTGCCCATTTTTTGACAGAATTTCTTTCTTCCTTTCTTTCTTCCTTCCTTTCTTTCTTTTCTTTTTTTTTTCTTTACTATTGAGTTTTATAAGGAAATGGAAACAGGATCTCGAGGAAATAATCTTCACTTTCATTGCAGCATTAGTCACAACAGCCAAGATGTGGAAATCTATCCATGGATGAACAAATAAAGAAGGCATGGTGTATATGCATAATAGATTCAGCCATGAGAAAAAAAGACAACCCTGCCATTTGAGACAACATAGATGGACCTTAAGAACATTAGACTAAGAGAAATAAGTCATACAGAGAAAGACAAATACTGTATACCACTTATATGTGGTATCTAAAAAAAGTCAAACTCATTAGAAACAGAAAGCAGGATGGTGGTTACCAGGGCTAGGAGGTTGAGGGAAATGAAGAGATGCTGGTGAAAGGGTACAAACTTTCATGTATAAGACAAATAAGTTCTAGGCATCTAATGTCCAACAATGGTGATTTTAGTTAATAATACTGTATTATATACTTGAAAGTTAATAAGAGAGTGTGAAACGTTCTCACTACAAAAATAAATGGTAACTCTGCATTGTATACCTGAAGCTGAAGCTGAAGAATAATGAATGTCAACTACAAGTTTATATATTATGTATATAGTTACAAGACGCGGAGTACAGCATTAGGAATGTAGACAGTGGAAATGTAATGGCTGTGTGCGATGTCAGAAGGATGTAGATGAAGGCAAGGGTGTTGACACAGTGTGAGGGATATAAATGATAAATGTCTAACTATTACATTGTTTTGTGCACCGGAAACTAATAAAAAACAGACAAACAAAAAATCTTGTGAATCAATTAAAAACAATGTCAGTTCTCACATAAAAAAAAAGTAAATGGTAACTATGTGACATGAAGGAGATGTTATCTAACTCTACAATGATAATCATTTTGCAATTGATAAGCTTATCAAATTAACATATTTTATACCTTAAACTGATGCAATGTTATATGTCAATTACATCTCAATAAGCCTGGGGAAAAATAAAGAAATATATATTGAGCATCTACAGTGTGAATTCTTATGTAGTTCAATGCAATATGTTACATGTTATAATAAAGGTAAAGTCTTTGGGAGATAGACCCAAAACAAACAAACAAAAGGAACTTTTACTCTGCCTTTAGGATACAGGGTTTCAAGTGAAGTTTCCATAAGGGTGAAAACCACTGAATGAGTGCCCATTTTCAACAGAGAAATTAAAGAATAGTATTTGAAAGCAAGCACAGCAACGTAAAAGAACTTCAACAGCTTGGGGAACAGATGGCCACTGAGCCAAGACCAAAGAAGACAAGCGTAAAGGGGAGGTAGGGAGAGAAAGCAGATGAGGCGGGAAAATTAAATTGGGGTCAAGTAGTTAAGGCCTTGTAGGCCAGCTAATGAGAGAGCTAAAAGTTGGCCACCAAGAGGTTGATATGAAATCTATGAAGATGAATGATATCCTCAAGGAAGAAAGTGAATATTAAAAAAGAAGGGCTAAGAGTAGAGACAGACTAATCTGCTTTCTTTCATAAATTTTCTTAGGAAAGTCAGGAAGAATTGCCTAAATTAAGTGCTAATTTTACTAGTCTTCACCTATGACACAAATATTATTGACACACCATTAGTAGGTTCCAGGTTTAGTGGTTTTTCCAGAAGTAAGGATTTTTTGCACAACATGTCAAGGCTGCCTTTTTATCACTTTTTCAAGTAGGTTGGGAGTTATGAAGAGCTTTGTAGGCCTGGGTTTATACAAAGAGAAAATTAGGGAGCAGGCAAAGTTGTTTTTCAGTTTCCACCAAATGTGCTAATGTGGATGGGGGTGGGGAGGGGAGAAAGAAAGAGAGAGAGAGAGAGAGAGAGAGAGAGAGAGAGAGAGAGAGAGAGAGAGAGAGAGAGAGATGGATGGATGCTGAGAGAGAGATAATGTTCAGAAGAGAGGGCACAAAATGAATAACATTTCTTTTGGATTACAAATATGTATATATTTAAAAAAATGAAACCTATTTCTAATTAAAAGATACAACTCAGAAAAATTTGATTTGGTAAGAAATATTAGTACACTAATAATTCCTTACTACTTCTTTTCTAAACCTCCTTAAATCTCTTTTGTTTGCAGGAAGAATTCATGACGTGCCAGCCTTGAATCTTCAGAGATTTAAGTTTTGTTCCTGGCTTTGGAAGGACAAACTACATTCTACTACTCCTGCTTGTAAGAAAGAGAGGATTCTTGTCAGAACATTTTGAATATAAAGCAATTATGCATGAACAGTAATTTCTGAGAACACAAACGCACAACTGTTAGCTGATTTTATTCTTTTGAGATGTGCGTCAGAGGGAAACATTGAACATGGAAAGAGTTTGCTGAAATAATAATGAGCAAAGCCCTGTAAACAGCTACTTTGATTCTTTTAGACTGGCTGGTTGCCTAGCGGGTGACCCTGGGCAGTTTCAGAAGCAAAGAAAAAGATATTTGAGCCAAAAGGTGGTGAAGGGGACTAGAAGAGAGGGGAAATAGTTATGCATTTCTCAGATAAAGTTGTGAACACTCAAGTGACCATGAACTGGTTGCATATATTTGTGTTTAATTTGAATATGCAGCCATGGAAAAATTGGTCATAATAATATATGTGACATTTCAATTTAATTTTTATTTTCTATTGATAATTTTTGCAATATAATGTTATTTTTACCCACATTAATGAAAGTGACAATCTAGCAGTTCTAAGAATGGTAATAAAAATATTTGGACCCATATTCATCCTTAAATGAATTTATTAAAAAGCTCTTGATATTCCCTAGATATTCATGTCAGGGACAACTGATTTTAATTTGTCTTTTTGAAGTGTTCTCAAAACATTCATTAAGAAATGCAGCACTATAAGAATTCATACATCGAGAATTTTATGCATGACAAGTTTCATGAAAAAAGACAAGTACTGCAGGATTCTTGAAAGCATTTGCCACCAGATGATTGCAATTTGCTTACATTTGAAAAAAATAAAAGTATGTGTATTTGATTCAAATTTAAAATACTGTTGAAATCTTCAATGTGCTAAGACATAAAGTCCAGAATGTAGAATGGTAGAAGAAAGAAAAAAATCACTTTAAAATGCAATGTTTATCATTTTTTTTGGGGGGAAGCATATTCAATTTAATATAAATAAAAGTATTTATGCTGTGATAGTACTGATTATTTTCATTATTTCCATAACCACTACATGGTTAGTAGTAGAAAGAGAATCGTGATGAGAAATGGATGGGAGAGTTGCAGTTTCCAGCAAATTTATAGTTCTACTTCATCTTAGCTATGACCTTTAAATGAGAAATAGTGTCACTTACTTTGAGATTCTTAGAAGTTGAGTCATTAGAAATAGTTATAGCATGTAGGCTCCATATTGCATCTAGTCCCATTCCACGGGCTGGACCCTAATTTAGGTTCTTGCTATTTATGAAGGGGCACTGAAAATTCCCTGTTCTGCCAAGCCATGTCTTCCCAAAACATTGAACATTTCTGAATTGCCCACTTCTCACTTCCAGTCTGTTAAGGATGGAACTGGGTCCCTATAAAAAATGTTGAAGTCATAATCCCCTGTACCTGTGAATGTGGCCTTGTTTGGAAATAGGGTACTTGCAGAGGATCAAATTAAGATGAAGTCACCAGGGTGAGCCCTAATCTAATGTAATTGTATCTTTATAGAAAGTGGAAATTTGGACACAGAAACAGACAGGGACTCATGGAGAATGGTATATGAAAACTAAAGTTAGGCTGTCACAAACGAAGGAACTCCAAGAAGCTAGGAGAAAAGCCTAGAACTGATTCTTCCCTAGCACCTTTAGAGGGGCACAAACCTGCCAACACCCTGATTTTGGATTTCTAGCCTCCAGAATGGTGATAGTAAATTTCTGTTGTCTAAGCCACGTAGTTTATGATACTTTGTTATAGCAATCCTAGCAAACTAACACACAGTACCCCATGTATTCTGTTTTGCTGCCACTATTTACTTTCTATAGCTCTTTTTCTATAGTGATTTTATCATTTCCCCAGTGATGATGGGGCTTCATTACCTCTAGTGGCTAGAGAGCATCAGACAAAGATTAGGTATTCATAAATATTTGTTGAAAAAATGATAAATGACCAAATTAATTACCAACAATGTTAGGAAAAATTACCTCATTCAAAACATTGAGAAAATATACCATCTGTCTTCAACCTGCTTTTCTAGTCTTATTAATTCCCATTCTCTTACATGTATCATATATTACAATGAAACTTGGCCCTTAGCTGTACTTTCAAAACACTGAGTTTATGCATTGAACCAAAATATTTTCCTGTATTATGTGTCAGTTTCTGTGAGGTCATTTTGTACTGTTCTCTTATCATCTGCTGGTCTCTCTTAAACTTCAACTGGTCACAAACCTACACATCATTGGAAGCCCGTTAGTTACCCCACCTACTTTGAGAATCCCTTTGTGACTCTGAGGATTGGAATCCAAAGTTTTGTCTCCTCTCTCTGAACTCCAAACACCTTTGTGACTGGTTTTACGTCATTTATAGTACATTCTTCCTTGAAATGTGGATATCTAGGAAATAATTTTACAAATAAACGATCAATTATTTGAGGAGTGGGATTGTATTTTACTCAAATGAGTATCTCACATAATATGAATGAAAGTAATACATAGTACATACATTGAGTCAAATACCTATATTGAATTAAATAAAATTATTATAAAATTAATGAGACATACCTAAATGTGATGCAAGGACAATCTTTGCCAATTCTGCAGGAAAAAGGAGATGTGATGACAGAGGCAGAAGTTGGAGTGATGAAAGCCAAACAATGAAGCATCTTATAGAAACCAGAAAAGGCACGAAAATGGATTCTCCCCTGGAGCCTCTAGAAGGAACGTAGCCTCACCCCTCCCCCTTGATTTTAGCCCTGTAAAACTCCTTCCAAAATTATGACTTCTGGAATTATCACAAAATTAATTTGTGCTGTTTTAAGCCACTAGTTTTATGGTAATTTGTTACAGAAGCAATAGGAAATTAATAAAGAACTAGAAGTTTCACAATCAGATAAACCAGTATGTTCCACAGAGCATTATGAAATGCTAGGAGGAAAAGGGTACTGTAGATGACTACGTGGGCAAATGTGTCATATTCCTCTTGGAGATTTACACATGCCCCACTTGGAGATTCAAATTCAAATAATCATATTAGGCTCTAAGGATATTTAAAGTAAAGAATCTGTGTAAACTGATTGTCATGCAGGGTGTCCTGCAGGGTCTCTGGTCCCGCTCCCCGCATAAGAACGCAGGACATGGTGAGGCCAAAAAGGAACACCCACGGAGACATAGATAGGGGAGTCAGACCACTATAGTCTCACTGGCGGCTGGGTTGGAGACACAGGAAACAGGAGCCACACAATCCACAGCCCGCCGTCCACTAGTCTCCGCCAAGCAACCTCACTTGCTAATTACAATCTGCCTCTCTGCAATCCGCAATCCACACTCTGTCATGCCATGCCATGCCACACCACGCCACGCTAGCTGAGCCACAGCAGTTATATCAGAGGCTAATGGCTAACTGGTAACAGCCAATGGCCGACTAGTCACAGCCGAAGCCCGTCTACCACCCGAGCCAGCACCTTTCCACGTGAGGCTGAGAGCCTGGAAACTGCCCTCTGGGACTTTGTCCCCACACTGGTACTTAGCAAAAATATTTGATCATATAATCACTGCTCCTGCCCCCTCACACAAACACACATACAGACCACACACCACCTATTAACATCCCATAAGAACACCTTTGGGAAATTCTAATGCAAGATCAATAGATTACTAGGTGAGTGTTGCTAACTGCAGTATCACATTGGTATTTCTTTAGGATATACTCAAATACTGTAATCTATAAAATACAAATTTCTAGTTATCAAATTTGAGCTAGTCTGGATTCCTGTCACATTCATTGTGAACGTACCTACCAAAGAGTAATAAGGAGCATGTGGTGTGACATTCTACATAGTAAAAGCATTTTGACATTCAAAACCTCAGCACTTTTGATATTTAGAAATTTTAAGTAGTCAAATTTTAAATTGTTGCATTCTAGTGACAGGATCAAGAATTTCTTCTGTGATTTAGTCATCTATTTAGGGAGCCTCATAGATACTCATAAAGTGATTTCCTACACATGTCCTCCTTTGTATTTGCTAGTACGGAGTGGGAACGGACAAATGGAGATTAGGTGGGAAGAAAGCAAGGGAAATTGAATGCTCCAGACTTTATGTTTAGCCTCATAAAGTCCTTTTAGCTACTTGGGATAGATTCTACCATTTTTTTCCAAAGCCTAATTTTCTGATTCTAAATTATCAGGAACCACATCATGAAGGCAGAATTCTTTGGATCACCCAGTGAAACTGTTATCCTATTTTTCTAAGACCTGTTAGCAGCAGATATATTATCTACAATCCATGGTTCCTATACTATATGATTGTAGATTAATTCATTTATTTCATTCAACTTATATTTATTAACTGTTTGTCATTTGAAAGTTACTAGGGCTACAGTGAGAAGAAAAAACCAACACAAAAGACAAAGAACGCCCAAAAAACCACTATGTTTTCTGTCATAAATCTTACAGTCTACTGGGATGGAAGGGCAGATGTTAGTCTAAAATTCAATGAATAAATCTATTGGATGACCCATAGAATGAAGTGCTATACTGCTAACATAATTACAACAGCTTTCATTCAAGTATAAGCTTGTCTCTAGAAGTCAGATTATACTCAGGATTAAAATCAAGCAGCTTTCTGTCAGAGAAAGTTTATTAATAGACATAACCTTGCTTATTTCAAAACAGGGGCACTCATTAGATTTCTGATCATAAAATTTATCAGGTCTGATCACAGTTTTTCAGAATTTATGTTTCAGAATAATAATTTACACTGGATTCATGAAAGGAGCAAATGTAACAAGGCACACCATACACTTCCGGGAAATTACCAAATAGCACAATGCAGAATATTAACTGCAATTATCAGGGCTGAAATAAGGATGAGGAAACTGAGGTTCAGCTTGGGTACAAAACACTCAGTAGTCAGGATAAACAATGCTGTAATACCATATTTTAAAAATCAAAATTAATGCTAAAATGGATGATGAACAAAACCTTAAAATTTTAAGTAAAGATGGAATCATTATCACAGGTATTTCCTTTTGCCTCAGACTTCAGTATGGATCAGCACATCATGGGTCATTACCTTCAGCAGGCCTGCTATGTTGTTTATTGTTGGTTTGTCCATCCAGATTCAATCTCCACCCTTTTCCAAACTGTTTTGTATCTCAGGAAGCTGATCAACTCTCTCTTGCTCTGTTTTCAATGGAACATTGAGCAGATTATCAGAGGACAGGAGAATACTGAACTTGGATAATTACTTCCTGCTTCATTTCATAGAGTAGTGGCAACTGCTATGCTCTTCTACCAGAAGCCACAACTCCTCTTCAGCATTCCCTCCTACAGTTACTACTTGTTACCTTTGCTCCTTGAGCCCAGGAGTGGTGATGGCTTTCTGTAGTTGCCAGGAGGTTTCCACATCCCTCCTTGGTTCCCATAGCCTTGCCAACACCTCTGTAAATAGCCTCTTTATTATCTCCACCAATTATCTTATTTGAATAGACTAAATGTTCTCTGCTGGAACCAAAAGCATTGGACTATGCTAGGTCTTCTGCAATGCCAAAATACAAACCAATGCAAAGCAATGTCTTCATCAACATTCTGTGATTAAGAACTCAGTATAATTGGGCCTTGTCCCCAAAGCAATGACTCCTATGAAATCTCAAGTATGGTCTTGCTACTTTGTGCTCACAGGACATGCCCCAGTCCAAATACGGAAACTTGTTTGTTTCATGTACGGTGAACAATTTTTGATGTTTGTTAAGACTAGACAAAATACTTGCATACTGAATGAAATTGAGAAAGTTTTGCAATATATTTAATGTAGATGATAAGGAACATTTATTTAATAATTCAGTTATACAATCAAAATTTCCCTTATTTACTAGGCTAACTTGAACAAAAACTATTTTCTTTAGAACTGACCAGTTGAGGTCATTAGATCTATGATGTGTTTCTAGAATGGTCTCTGGGCTGAGCTGAACTCAGAGGAATGATCCATCTGACTGCATCCATTCACATGTTGAAAACCATGTATTTGTCACATGAATACCAACAAAAACAATGTTCAAAACATCTGTGTAGACTGACATTAAATATTTGTCTAATAGCATAACTCTTTCTCATGGGGATCATAAAATTTGGTTAACTTAATTTCTTTATTTATCAATTATGTGGTAATAACTCAGACATTATTACACTAATTTTTTGTGTTTCCTAAATTTTAGTGAATGTTTCAACTTTTAATATTTTAAATATGCATTCACAATTGTAATTCTTTGTCATAAGAAAATAGGCCATTTTATAATAGACTATTAATACAAAAGGGAGTAATAGAAGACAAATATTTAGACATATTTATCAAAAGTATTAATTTTCATCAAAATAATAAGAGTAATAACCTACACTTATTCTTTATAATGAAAACTAATACATACTTATTTGCTTTTTTCAAGGCAGGGCATACCGTAACAACAGTGTAAGGTCTACTTTTAATAGAAAGAATTGGCTGATGAATTAATATAAAGTTCTTTGATATCCTCAAAGAAACCCAGTGCTATATAAATGGAAATCAGTAGAAAAATCTATAATGTCCAGATTGTAAAATATATATTCTACTTATTCATATCCAACCACATTTCTCTTCCATCCTTTCTCATCTAAAACAGCTCATGATATATCTGGTGTTTACATTGGGGAGGAGGGGGAAACATAACTTACTTATTCAAATGCTTATATTCTTCATTTCTTTTCACTATTGGAAATTTCAGAGCTTCATAAAAGTCACCAATGTTGACATTAATTGTGTGCACACAAAACTGTGCACACATCATTTATAAAATCAAATGTACTGGGTCTTTTAATTTGGTCAAGATTTTATCTCCTCACATTTATATTATTGCTTGAGTTTTGCAGCTTTATAATATAAATTCACACTAAATTCGAGCACTGAAACTTCAAAAGTATTCAAACAACTCAAATCTAAATTCTTCTCCAATAAAATCAATTAGCGGGCACAGGCCAAAAAATGGAGCAACACAGATATATTTCTGTTGAGACAGATAAGTCAGGATGCAATGAAATCAATCCAATTCCAGTAGCCACAGAAGCATTGCAATAAATGCAAACACTTTTTTTTTCCGTATTTTCCTGGGCTTTCATTTGAAAAAGAAAAAGAAGTTTAATTAAATGTGGATTGAGACTCCCATGCACCAAATCAAACCCGTGCGATGATAGATGTAAGTAGCTTTCTAGCTCTAAGACTACACACTTAATCCACCTATATTTTTCAGCTGCCAGAAATTAAATAAATAAAGAAATCCCGGCACTTAACAATTACTTGATGCCTTGCTTTTTAAAGATTGAAATGGCATGTCAGAAGAAGGAAAACATAGCTTAAATATGTCATGGTTGAGAAGCCTCCATCTACTCAGGCCTCCTCTCTCACCCTTCCCTGAGAGATTTGCAAAGACAATGGGCTCATGTTCCTACCCACCAGTATCTGTATAATGGAGAGTCTCTTAGGCTATTATTTCACTGCCCATATATTTTAAATGTAAATTAGAACACCTACTGAAATGGATTGAAAAGAAAATTCATAAGATCAATTTCACAGGCCAAAGGAGAGAAAACTAATAATATGGATATTCAACCAACAGAGCACATAAAATAGCAAGGATGTCAGGCAATTGGTCCCCAAATTACATATTCTGGATGACCTACAGTCTATTTGCATATGCCACCGTGCTGCTCTTGTAGTGTTTTTTTTTTTTTTTCCTTCAGTGGTTTTAGGGCTTCGCTAAAATTCAGACCTGTGCAGTTTATGGAAAGGCTTCTATTATGTGCCTTCATTTAAAATTTTTATTAGCACAACATCAAGTATTGCAAGTAATCAGCTCAATATCATGCACTCATTGCAATCACTGTCAAACTCTGTGTATCAGAGTCCCTACCCTCTGTGCAGAAGTTCTTTGGTGTGCCTCTGGAGGGCACAGAAAGATGCCTAATGAGAAAGGCCAAGGCACAAGTACCTTGTTTTGTTTTTGTTTTTTCATTCCCACTGATCACATTCCGAGTAGCTCCATTTTTAAATGTTAGATGTCAGGCATAGGCTTAATGATTCTATGCAGACACTTTGGAGTTGTATGCGTCTGGGTTTGAATCCTGATTTCCTGATGGACCTTTGCCTGCCTCAGGCTTGGGCAAGTGACTTAACACCACTAAGCCTTTCTCACCTGTAAATAGAAAATGATGGTAATGGTATCGAATGCACAGGGCTGTTGTGAAGATTAAATTAAATCGTACGTGTACATAGTCCAGTGCTATAGAAGGTAACTGTTTTCATAAGTAGCTTCATTTTTTTTTTTCCTTTTTGCATTTCTCTTTTGCGTCCAATCAACCCTCCACACTGTTCATTTCTCTCTCCTGCTTTCCCATCTGTGTCTTGTGGTCCACAGGACAAAAGAGCACAGAGTTCCTCCACGTCTAGTCTCAGTCCTCCTTTCCGGCATTGGCTTTCATCAGGGCTCCTACAGACTCTGCTGTCCAGACCTACTGAACGTTTCACAGTCTACACTGCTGGCTGCCTCATCTAGATCCATGCCTTTGGGCGTGCTGCTTTCTCTACTGCAGGAATGAATCCTGATTCACCTTTTAGGACTAAACTCAAGTGTCACCTCTTCTCCACACTAGGTTTCTTCTTTCTCTATATTCCTATTACACCTACATCACTGATCTCCTCATAGTGTAATTATTGCCTCCATGTTTGTGTATTCAACCAGATGACACCAATCAGAGACCAACCACAAGCATCTCTGGATTTCTGTTCTTTGAATTTTTCTGCTGTTGTCCTAAGGTACTGACAATCATACCACAGGAGTTTAGTATATGTTTGTTGAATAGTGGTCTGGGCACCTGTAAAACTGAAATGGGAAGCAATCATATCATTCAATTAAATTCAATGTTGTACAACACGATGACTATAGTTAACCACACTGTATGTATATTGGAAAGTTCATAAGTCAGTAGATCTTAAAAGTTCTCATCACAAGAAAACAAACTCTACCTGTGGTGATGGATGCTAACTAGACTTATTATGATGGTCATTTTGCAATATAGACATATATCGAACCATATTGTAACACCTGAAACTGATAAAATGTTCTATGTCAATTACATCTCGAAAAAAAGAAAACAAAACAAAAACCTTGTTTGCCACTCCCCACCCCCCATTAAATATATATTCACGTGTCATGCATGAGTAAGACACTCCCTGCTTTCTAGACACTAAATATCTTAGAGGAGAAATGAACATGTAAACAGATAATAGCAATAAAAGATACAGTGAGAGGGGTTGTTAAGTGAATTCAGAGAAGGATCACTTATTTCAATATAAAAAAGTTCAAAAAGTCATTTTGAAAGAGTTGAAACCAATGCTTCAAAAGAACATCTCTAGAGTATAATTGTTATTGTTTATTTTCAAATTTTTAAGTATAGTAATTTCCAAACATTATCAGTGAGGATGTCTATATTATAAACCTTTCTAGTTAATATATACATATATATGTATATATATATAATTATTCCTGGGTAATAATCATAAATAATTCATATTAACATATTCTTAGAATTAAAATGACCCTAACTGTATCGTTGATTATTCAGAAGGCACTTTAGAATGCTGCAGTAAATCAAGGTCAGTGGAAAATTAACTACTGATACATAAAGAAAATGGATATTTGAACATTTTTTAAAAATTATCTTTAAGTAGACATTTTCTGAAGTGTCTAGAATTTTGCCACCCAATATATAGAACTACATAGTTGATACTCAAAAGGCCAGCTGCTATTATAAATAACATAATATACTTATTCCCTATCTTATTTTCCTTTTCTCCATGTTTAAGAATAAAACTCTATAGGACTAACTTCATGGGCATGAGGAATTTCTGCCAAATTGCAGACTTTGTTAACTTTTTTCAAATACTTTTAAAATTTGTATTTAGTTGACACAGAATTAGTAGAGGGAGAGATTCCAAATTAAGTACTCAGGTGGTGAATAAACTAGAATAAGTAGCCATTAAGAACTGCACTTCAGTCTTTGTTCATGAAATTCTTGCTGAGTTAGCAATTCTGTGAGAACTCTTTCAAACTGAAATGTCATTCATATACAGAGAAGACTTAATTCCTTGCTATTTTTCTTAGCATTTTTTTTTCAGTCTACCAAAACCGTTCAACAAATTTTTACCCTTTATCAAATCTTGGGAATTGTATTTCTTTCCTAAAAATTTTGGGTATTACACAGAAATTCTTAGTCTACAACCAAGCTGTGAAACATTGAAACAGTAGTAACGTCTTTTACATTTTGGGATGTATGTATTATGGGTTATACATATTTCATTTTTAGATATATGTACTAGCCATATGTATTGTAGATAAAGTATTCACCAAAATGAAAATGAGGCATGTGAAAAATAAATGAAGGAAATTACTGATCACTATTGAAGAGTTAATATCAATAAGGTTGTTTCGTTTTACTTGTCTTTTAGAGGATCAACATTGCTAAGTCTCCCCACTGTACAAGAATCGTGGACGTCTTCATGAGCGTGTTTCAGGATTCATCAGGAATAAGAATTATATATATGACTACACAACAAATGAGAACATTTAGTATCACACAAAATGGATTTATTTCACTGAATTACTGTCACCTCTTCCAAAAACAACAGCAGCCACAGCGAAGCATGGACACACCAAGCAGAGGGCACCCGCTTCTGCGGCTTTGTTCTGGGGACTCCTGGCAGACATGGGGCATCTGCAGCTCTCTGATTATAGCTACGGCTTCCAGAAGCAGCTGTGCATGGACGTATGTTTCAATTCTGAGTGAATACCAAAAGAACGGTTCTAAAAACACTCATTTTACAGTACACAGTAGGCTGACTAAAATCGCAGCACTTTTTTTTTATATTCTCATTTCATAAAAATTAAGACAATAATGAAAAAAAATACACAGTAACAGGCTTTGATTCTTCCTTTGTGTCTTAATCTGCTTCCGGAGAAGGGAGATGAAAGAAAGCTCTCTTTTGTGTGTGTATATAGTTTTGCTTGTTTGTTTTTATCCAATAACATAAAAGTAATTTAAGTTTTGTAAACGTTTTTGTATAAGCAATGTATTCCCATAGTTTAAAACCAAAATGACATATAAAAGATATGTATGGGAATAACCACATTTTTTAGTTTCTTTTTTTTTTTTGTATTTTGTATTTGTGTAGATGTGCAACTACTTATACATTAATTACTTCCAATGTTAAGTGAACACAAGCTGTAAGTCGTATGCTTGTCTTTGAAAATAAAAGCTTTCAAATGATATAAGAAGACTTTAGACCAAAGGTTAAAAAGTTTACATCCATTGGTCTAAAATCTTCAATGAATGTTAAAGCCACAAATTAAGGGATGATAGTTTCATGTTCATATTGCAAAATATTATTAGTCTTACGCACAAAAGGTAAGCCTACACTTATAGTTTATATTTCAGTATAACAGCTGCTATCTCTAAATACAAAAGTCATTCAAAACCCAGTCACTGAAACAATTAAAGATTTATTATTGAGATTATACGTTGCCTCATAATACTATATTATTCTTAATGACTTATGTTAACAGGTTTCTTTCTTCCTTTTAAGTTAATAAATTCCTTCCCTTCTATGTCTATTGGAAAAGCATGGCAGAGCTCACAGTTTTGGGGATTTGCAAAAGTTTAGCTTACTGTAGCAATGAATATTATTTTCTCAAAATTTTTAAAGTTATGTTATTTTTCTGGGTATTCCTTTTGGTTATCTGAATCACTAGTTCTCCCTATAGAGTAAGTAGATTAAAACCAAGGACAGCCACATTATTCTCAAAGAGACTTCATCATATCTATGCATAAACAGAGAAATCCAAATGAGAAAAGGACCTTTTGGAATTCTTATCATTTTATTGGCAATTCAACCAAATGCAGAGAAATTAAGCAAAGTTGTCCATGTTTGTACAGCTGAGCCAGAATTTGATTTCAGGAATGTTGATTTTGACTGGTTCTCTTGATACTAAGAGACCCTGCTTTATCAGTAAACAAACCTGTGTATATGCAACTGTATATGCACAAAAAGAGAAGAAGAAGAGGATATCTTTTCGTAAGGATAGTGAGTACAAACTGAAAGTGTCAAATTTAGCCTAAAGTTTACTTTAACACAAAATAACATATACACTTTCAAGGAATTTTAATAAAAGTAAATCATCAAGTTCCTGGCAATTGCAGTTATAATGGCACTGTTATGCTACACATAGGATAAGGTCACATCTTGTGTGTTTTCTGGGTGGTTCAGAGCAGGTAGAGCCATAGGAAAGAGCGAGGCAGACAAGTCAGGCAATTTTGGCCTTTGGGTCTGGTAACTGAACGGTTACTTAGTTATTGTCCAGACGGGAATCATTTCTGGAGGAAGAAGACATAATGGATTTGGATGGGTAAATATATCCAATTAATAATTATTGAGCACCTAGCATGTGCCATAGACTAGTCTATATTCTGGGGATATAGTGGTCCTATCTTCTTGGGAGGAAGAACACCATTTTAATAGTACGTTGGAAGGTGATAAGTACCATAAGAAGGATGATAAGGAATGAATGAGGTTATAATTTAAAATTGATTGGGAAGTTGTTACAAATTGAATTGTGTTCTCTCCCAAATCCATGCATTGAAGTCCTAACTCTCAGTAATTTAAATATGACCTTATTTGGAGATAGGGTTTTTATGGAGGTAATCAAGTAAAACTAAGGTTGTTAGAATGGGCCCTAATCTACTATAACATAAAAAGGGGAAATTTGGACACAGAGATACACAGAGGGAAGATGATGTGAAGATAGAGGGAAACACGAAGGAAATATGAAGATGGTGATCTCCAAGGCAAGAAGAATGACCTGGAATAGATTCTTCCCTCACAGCCCTCAGAAGGAACCAATCCTGCTGACAGCTTGATTTCAGTCTTCAAGCTTCCAGAGCTGTGAGACAATACATTTCTGTTGTTTAAACCACACATTTTGTGATACTTTGTTACAGAAGCCCTAGCAAACTACTATAGCAAGTTTCATTGTGAAGGCAGCACCTGAGTGAAGACTTGATGGCTGGTAATGGAGCTATGGGAGGGGACAGTGCTCTAGCCAGAGAGCACTGCCAGTGCAAAGAACTCAGGTCAGAGGCATGCTTGGTCTGTTCCTGGAATAGCAGGAAGGCTAGTGTGGCTGGAGTGAGGGAGCAAATGGGAGAGTAGTAGGAGATTAGGTCAGAGAACTAAAAGGTGTTGGGGGAATCAAAGATCATAGAGGACCCTTGTGGTGTTAGGATTTTAGCTTTTACAAGAGTGAGATAGGAAGCTACAGGAGGGTTTTGAGCAGAGGTTTTTACTTAACAAGATCATTTTTCCACAGTGTTGAAAACAAATTCTATAAGAAGTAGGGCAGATGGGAGCAGGCGGACTATTCGGCAGGTTGTCGCCATACCCTCAGCAAGAGATAGTGTTAGCTTGCACCAGGTTAGCAAGCCTGAGAAATGGTTATATTGCAGAAATATTTTGAAGGTAGAGAAAACAGGACTGTCTGATGGTTTGGACGTGCAGTGCGAGAGAACTAAGTAAAGAATAATTTGTATATTTTGGTCTGAGAAGTGAGAAGAATGGAATTGCCATCAACATTGGTGAGCATGACAGAAAAACAGGTATATGGGTAAAATCAGGAGTGTAATTTAATGTACTATTGCCATAATCATGCTTTGTTACAATGCGTTCTAAAATTGAATGGATTTAAAACACAGTCATATATTCATATATTCTTGCTTACTTGACTGAATTGGCTGGGTATCAGCTGATAGGAAATGAATTTGCCTGGGTGTGATTACAGGCTATTGGTTAGGTCACAGTGATTCCACTGTATCATCGTCTTTGGACCAATAGGATAGTTGAAGCATGTTCTTGGTGGTAGTGTTGGGGAGAGAACACTCTCAATTTCTCTTAAAACCCAGGCCCAGAATGTGTACTTTGCCACTTCCCACCACATTTCGCTGAGCAAAGCAAGTCATCTAGCCAAGTTCAAAATCAAGGAGCTGTAGCTACATGGCCAAGAACAAGGGATATTATGAGTGTGGCGTTCACAGGAGCAGACTAATAGAGATAGAAATTGAGACATCAGTTGTGTACAAATGATATTTAATGTTAAGGGATTAGACGAGATTATCAAAGGAGTGTATGTGATAGAGAAGAGGTTCAGGATTTGAGTATCTTGGTACTCAAAATTTATATAGTCAGGATAATCAGGAAAAAATCAAAATTGAGAATGAAAAGTTGTTGTAAAAGAGGTCAGATGAAAACTCGGAAAATGTCATGTCCTGGAAGCCAAGCGAAGAAAGTATATTAAGGGGGGAAAAGTGACTGTGTCAAATATTGCATATAAGACACGTAAGATAAGAGTTGAGAATTGACTACTGGATTTAGCTCTCTATGGGTTGTTGGTGACACTGATAAGAGTAACAAGGCAAAGCTCTGATTAGAGTGATTTTAAGAGAATAGGAATCTAAGAGAGATTTGATACATTGAATACAAACATTTTCAAGGAATTTTACTATTAAGAGGAGCAAGGGGGTTGGGGGATTAGACAAAGGGTGAAGTGGAGTTAAGAGATATTTTGGGGGCAGAATAAAAGCAATTTTGTATAGCAATGAGAATGATACTTGACTGCTTTCTTCCATATTTATTTATTTATTTATTTCAGATTAATAGGAAGCAAAATCATCAGGTGAAAGTGAGTATAATGGGGAAATATTGCAGGTTTGAGGGCAGAAGAATGAATGGACAAGGGGAAGGTCATTTGATCGCCTGGCTGCATTAAACACCAACTTAAGGTGAATGGTCATACATTTTATTCAATCGGCATAAATGTGTGATTTAATGAGGTCCTGTTTGGCCTCGGGGGGACAGATGTAGATTGTTCACAGGCACCTGTATCTGGTGGGGTGAATGGAAAGATGGACATGATCAGTGTTGGTTTTGCTGGGGATATAGGGTGAAAAAAAGGGAAGGGAATTGAAGATATGGGTAAGGGAGTGGTGATAAAAGACGGCCATGAAATTTCAGCTGAGTAAAAAGGGGAATCCGAACAAAAAAGAGTTCAAGACAGTGAAAAGGGAAGTCTTTTCAATGAAATTCATGTCCTGGTGGAGCAGAAGGATTGTTTTAGACAGAGTATTCTAGAGCAATAAGAGGTACTGCAGAGAGCATATGATACATGAAATTAAGATTATGAAGAACTTGTAGTTGTAAAGATGAAGTCTAGGATTTGACGATGGAAAGGAGGACCTAAATGAGCGAGGAGGATAAGAGTATTTGAGGGGAAGTCAAAGTAGCTATTTTAGGAGTATTATCTATGAGGATATTGAAATCACTAAGAAGGATGAATATATAGTGTTAGAAAAATGATCAGTAAACCAAGGGTAAAATTTTCCAGGAATGAGAGGAGCAAGCTGAAAATCAATAACTACCGATGACTCAGAGTGGTAGTAGGTGGTCTGATGATGTTAAATTCCAAACCAGGAGGTTTTATGGAAGAAAAAGGGAAAATCATCTAGAAATAGCAAGGAAGAACAAGAGGGTCCAACCATAAGGACTATCAGTATATTTGAAGTTGAAAAACAGCTATCACTCAGAAGGGCTGCAGGAGGAGCCGAGAGCCAAAATTCTAAGCACCATAGAACAAATAAACTTTTTGCCAGCTCTACTTAGAACAGTCTCAAAACAAATTTTAAATTGGCTTAGCCTTGGTCATACTTTCATCTCGGGCCAATTATTGTGTCCAGGATGGTAGGATATTGAAATTGGCAATATTTACCAGTACCACATTTCTCTTGAAAGAGTTAAACATTAAAACCATTAAAAAGAAAGGAAAGAGTGAAAGGAAAGCAGGCCAAAGAAACAAGACACACAAGAGCTTCTTTTCAATACAAGATTTAAAATAATATAACATAGTCTACAGCATTACAATAAATATAAAGATATTAATTACATCAAATTAGTAACAATACATAATTATGTTGCTTGGGAGTTTGGGGACAGGAAAGAAAGAAGTGAGCCAACATACCAAGAATATTGAAAACCCTGACTCTAAAATCCATCAACCCTAAGTGTTCCTTGAATTTCTCTTATTATTCTTTTCTAATTGACACACTGCTGTACTATCTTACTTTTAAATTGGCAGAGTTCATCACTTAGACATATTCTGAAAGGTGGATCTTTTTTGATTATGGAAGTAGAAAGTTAGTTCAGAGGACATATTTGTATAAAGTAAGCAGTTCGGCTTTTTAAAAATCTGTATCATTTAAGTGAAGCAGAGGTTAGCATCACTCAGTGGAAGTTTGGGGAAAAAATTAGTTAGGTTAGGTTATTGTCACCCTCCCTAAAGAACTAAGGTTCCAATTCTATTGCATAATTATTCAACTCCCCAGTTCACTTGAATATACACATTTAGCTTTTAATGATCAGCTTCTAGATAGGAGAGGGGCAAATTGGAAGAGACAGAAAATCAAAGTGGTTGTCTATTAATGAAATTCACAATTCTAATACCTAGAGTGAACAGGACAGAGAAGAAAAAGGAAAGACGCTAACAAAAGATGTCAGCTCCTTGACCTGGAACAGAAATCTCAGTATTCATCAAAGGCAAAGAATTATGCCACAGGAATCCCTTGACATATTTTTAAATGCCTTTAGCAGAAGTCTTAAATTTGAGTCTAGTCTTAATTCTAATTAAATTAGTTAATTCAGAGCAAGCCACTTTCCATCTTGGAACTTTGTGTATACATTTGAAAAATTATAAACTGACAGAAACATTAATTAGTGTTGTTATTATGACACAATGTGGTGATATGATATATGTGTACATAATACACACACACACACACACACACACACACACACATATATACTGGGGTGCCAAAAAATGTATATGACTTGCATTCATCTTTTGTTATCAGTGTATATATATATATATATATATATATATATATATATATATATATATATATATATATACTTCTTTTTTATTGGGGAATATTGGGGAACAGTTGGGGTACAGCTCAGCTCCAAGTCCAGTTGCTGTTTTCAATTTTTAGTAGCAGGGGGCGCAGCCCACCACACTATGCTGTAATTGAACCGGCAACCTTGTTGTTGGGAGCTCAGTTCTAACCAACTGAGCCATCCAACCATCCCCTCTGGAGGCTCAGCGGCAGCTCGTTGTCTTCAATCTAGTTGTGGAGGGCGCAGATCACTGGCCCATGTGGGAATTGTACCGGCAACCCTGGTGTTCAGAGCTCCTACTCTCACCAACTGAGCCACCCTGACTCCCATCAGTATATGTTGAGTATTACAATTTTAATACAGTTTTTTTCTTTCTTAAAATGCGTGTCATTATTTTGGCACCCTCTGTATATACATGTATCTATCATCTATCTATCTATCTATCTATCTATCTACACACACACACACACATATATATATACATATATATATATATATATGCATATATATGTATATATATTACATATGTGATATGAGCTGGAGATTTTTATTTTATTTTATTTTATTTTGTGTTTATGCATTGCTTATAACTTTATAGCCTTAAGCAATGTGGTTGGCCTCTCTGAACTCATTTTTCCTCATTTGTACCTTTGCAGAGTTGCTTTGAAGGTCACACACAGTTTTACATAGTTTCTATCACAGGTAGGTACTTAAACCTAGAAATTATCAGTATATTTATTCACACCTAGTTTCATATCCCTTGGCATGAAATGTTATCACAGATTTTAAGGCTCGCAATTATCTAAACCTTCTGTTCTTTATTTTCAGTTCTAAAACCAGGAGGACTGATACCACATACATTTCTACTGTTGGGCTCTGAATCATTACTCCCTGTACTGTGAGCACTGGATGCAACAGAGAGTTTGAACTTACTGGGAAAAACTGTGATTCAGAAGTAGAAATGAGTCATATTAAGTACTTCTCAAAAAAGTGTGTTATGAGAATGAATGGTTATACTCCTACAGCTATACATCACGAGGCTTGAGGGAACATGCTCTTGTAACATCAGTGATTTTTCTAAGCAGACTGGAGCTCCAGTCAAATGTGAAAGACACCATCTTTACCTCTGTTTACCACCATTTCTGGCAGAGAAATGTGGAAGAACCTCAGGATCTTGTAAAAATTAAATGATATTGGCATAGATACAGAAATTGGATGATAAGCAACTGCCAAGCTCATGATGGTACATTTAAATAAATGATAGTGGACTTAAAACAAATGTAAATATTGTTATATTGTTAAAGGATTTTATTTTGATGTAATTTTAATATAGTGTTGTGTTCATACTTTAATGAAATTTCCATTGCATTTTTGTGTAACATTTTTAGCATCTTTATTTTTAGCATCTTTATTTAGCATCTATATAATTGACATACTATAAAATTAACCATTTGGAGTTTATAGCTATATGATTTTTAGTATATTCATATAATGGTACAAGCATCACTCAATCTAAGTTTGAAACATTTTTATCAACTCAAAAATAAACCCACATTCATTAGCATTCACTTCCTAATCCTTCTCCTACTTCCCTCAGCCCTAGGCACAAGACTAATATACTTTCTGTCTTTATAGGTTTGCCTATTCCAAACATTTTGTATAAATAGGTTCACACTATGTGTGGTCCTTTGTAACTGGCTTCTTTCATATAACATAATATTTTCAACATTCATTCATAGTGTAGCATGTATCAATACTTTATTATTTTTATTGTTAAATAAATCTATGCTATTATTTTATTATTAAATAACATTCTATTATATGGATATACTATGTTTAACTTATCCATTAATTAGTTAAAGGACATCTGTACCATTTTACTTTTCATTATTTTGGATAATGCTACTATAAATATTCACGTACAAATTTTTGTATTGACATATATTTTCATTTTCTCGGGCATATACCTAGTATGGAAATGCTGGGTTATGTGGTAACTCTGTTTAACATTTTGAGGAACTACCAAAATATTACCAAAGTGTCTGCACCATTTTATATTCTCACCGGCAACGAATGAGAATTCAAACTTCTTCATACCCTTGTCAAGATTTTCTTTTCTGTCTCTTTAATTATAGCCATGTTAGGGGTGTGAATTAGTATTTCACTATAGTTTTAAGTTGTATTTCCCTAATAAGTAATGATGTTGAGCATCTTTTATATTTGTTTAATGCTTATTTGTATATCTTCTTTGGAGGAATGTCTACTCAAGTTATTTGCCCATTTTTAAATTGAGTTGTCTTTTCATTATTGATTTGTAAGCATTCTTTATATATGGTAGATGAATACAAATCCATTATTAGATACAAGCTCTTCAAATATTTTCTCATTTTCTGGGTTATCTTTTCACTTTTGTGTTGGTATCTTTTGTATCATAAACATTTTAATTTTAATGTAGTCTAATTTATCTTTTTTGTTGTTTTTGCTTGTGTTTGCAGTATTATGTCTAAGAAACCACTGCATCAACCAAGGTACGAAGATTTGCACCTAGTATGTTTTCCTCTAACAGTTTTATCCTAGCAGAGGAATGCATAAAAGCTCTCAAATTCTACATTTTTAATATACAATATTTTGGTTTTAAAACATACTCCATTGTTGGCTAATGGAAAGGATCATATAATTGAACACCAAGAGGAAAAACTGACAATAGAAACAGACCTGTAAGTAAGTAAAATATTAGAATCAGCAAACAAGAACAAAATAACTATTATTAATATTCAACTAAGATTTTCTTACACCACTGGATATTAAATCATGTATTTCCAAAAGCTCTATGGGTCAAAAGAAGAAATAAAAACAGAAAGTAAACAATATTTATACTGAATACATAACTCATTAAACTTGTGAGATGCAGCCAATGCAAAGTATAGAAAGAAATTTACTATTTAAATGCATATATTAGAAAATAAATACTGAAATAAACACTGACCTAAACTTGATCTCAATAAGCTAGGAAAGGAAATCTAACCTATATATTACAGAATGAAGCATATAAGTAAGATAAGAACAGAATCCAATAAAACAGAAAATAAATCTATGATAGAGAAAAATTACCAAGCCACAATTTGGTTCATTGAAAAATATTAATAAAAGTGATGAAGTGCTATAAAAAAGTCAATGGGAAAAAGAATATCCAAGTTACCAATATCAAGAAAGAAAAAGAGGACTTTAATATAGAAATTAGATTCAATAAAAGAGAACGAGAGCATGTTATGAAAGAATTAGTCATTGATCTAATTAGAATGTAAATTGGGTCTTGTCATTTTTCTTTTCAAAAATCTTTCAAAATTTCCCATTGCCCTGAGGATGAATAAGGACAAGTATGATTGCTCGTCTGTGTACTCAGTTCATCTACTGGTATGGACATGCTCTTCCCTCTTTAAGCTGCAGCCATACTGGCTTTTTTCAGTTCTTCAGACATACAAAGCTCTAACCAGAAATTAGAGTTTTGACAAACACTGTTGACTCTGCCTTTGACTGGATTAGACAAAAAGAATCTATAATAGGGCCTCTTATTCCTGAGAGCCCTTGAGAGTATGTTTTGTTCTCTTGGTTTAACATGATATAATTTTCTGGGATATGATTTTGCAATGAACTCTGTAACTTATTTTTCTTGAATTATAAAACTATTATAGTGATTAAAATATAGTCAATAAATACATAAAAGCAGAAAAAAGAAAAAAAATCCATAATCCAATCTTCTAAAAGAAAAGTATTATTAACATTCATTATTGAGTTGAGTTTTATATTGCATTTTTATATAATGCAATTTTAAGTAGTTTTTCACATTATTATACTTTTTATGTGTCCACAATATTCCATCATATGGATATACCAGAAGAAATAATATCCTTTCTGATGGAAAATTAAGTTTTGATTATTTTCTATTAAAAATAATGCTTTGATCAACATTTTTTTCCATAAAGCATTTTTTGAATTCAGCATTATTTCCTTAGACCATGTTTCCTAATAGTGTAACTATTAGGTAAAAAAATATGCACAATTTTGGACTGAGTACTACATAATGTCAAATTACTACCTTAAGGATAATGCTACTGCCCACTTCATTAGAAGAGTATGACAGTGCTCATTCCTTTGAGCTCTTCCTAAGACTGGATTTTTTCTAATTTTTCAAATATTTCTTAATTGGATAATAGAAACCACGTTTCATTTTAAATAATATATTTCTATTTTTTCATTACAAGTGCTTTCTATAGAGGTTCGTTGTTGAGTTTTATTTTTCTTTGTGTGTATACATATTTTTATGCATTTTTCTATTGCAAAAACAATGATTTTTAGTTAGCTTTTCAGACCACTTGAAATCATCAGCAGTTAAGTTACATAGCCCACATCCATAGAATTGAAAAAGATGAATAGATGCCTGTAAGAAGAGAATGAGGTATTAGTTTCCAATGAAAAGTATTTGAATTGACCTTCAAAACATTCATCAAGTAGTTTATAGAAACTAACAATTCCTTAATTTTTTGTTCTTTATTACCCCTTATGAAGCTCTATATCAGACAAACTTAAAAGAACAGAGTTCTTAGGGCATATCTTCTCTGTATTGGGAAGAGGTTGCTGATAAAATCATTAATTAGCAGCTTATCAAAATATCCATGTCATTATGTATTGCAAAATGTCCATGGGCCAAATGTAAATTATTCATAAATTAACATAGGAATAGCAAAAGCTAGATCAGCAAGTTGAAGGTTATAGCTACCTGATAAACTAAAATGCTAATCAACTTGTAATTATTAAAAATGAATATAAACATATATAAGCATTTCTAAACAAAAAAAAAACACATTATAATGTACCTTAATTAGCTTAATAAATTTTCAAATTAAACCTATGAAATTGTTAAAGGTCAGTCACAATTCCTCTTTGATAATCAAAGTTATTTTTCTAGTGAAACCTAAACAATGCAGCTTAAATTTAAAAAAAATTCAGTTTATTGTGTAAAATACCACAGGGAAAATCAAGAACAAGGATCATTGTCCTAAACCTCTAATCCCTATGAACTCTTTCTAAATTATGTTCTACTTGTATCATTTCTAAACACAATTACAATATTCAAAAACTTCATGTCAGATATATAGAGCACCATAAATGGCATTGGGGAAATCTCATAGGATTAATTTTCTATTAATAACAAACAGAACAAAGACAACTGCCAACTTACACCTAGTACTTGACAAACAACTGTATATATATGTCTGTAAAACAATATAGATGATTTGTCACTCTTGGTTAGTTACTTTCGGTTTCCATTCTGAATGACTTTTACTTGTATTCTCACATGATGAAAAATATTAGTTTTCTACTAAGTATAAAAACTTTATTATCACATATAGCAGATCATTTCAAGTTATTCAATATCCATTGGACATTTGTACATCTATACATACATATATATAAAAATGCACACACAGAGATACACATACACAGAGGGTGCCAAAAATGTGTACACATTTTAAGAAAGGCAAAAACTGTATTAAAATTGTAATACAATGAATGTGGCTAGCATTCATTTGATTAACGCCATCTTTTGAGGAAATGTCATACTACACATGGCTACTGTAATTCAATTCAACTTTGAAAAGTAATACGTAGACAATATATCCTAAAATGTGTACATTTTTTGGCACCCTTGGTATACATGCTTTAGCCCTTATGACAATATAGTATAAGGAAGCTATTTTTATGAAACTACAGATGAGGAAACTGGGGCTTAGAGGGGTTGATAATTTCACCAAGATCCTATAACTAGTGACAAGTGTTGCTAGACGAGGGTCAGATTTCACAGCCTGTGGTTTTCAGCGTCATATTATATCTATAGTGTTCAAGAGCATGGTCTTCAAGGACAAACCATTGACTCAAGTGCTGTTTTTTACTATTACGAGATTCAATATGTTTTGTTAATTACTCTCTTTATGAAGAAATAAAGAAATTAACCTGCTCTCCTCCAGAATCTTTTTGATCTACAAAGCTGTTGGGATCTTTCTACTGTTTTGCACTCTAATTAATGTTTTCTTCCTATTGTACAACCATCATTGGTCTAGTGCCCATCAGAAAAAGAGGGAGAGGCTTTGTGTTCAATTTTTAAAATAATTTTAATGGAATGTGAAAAAAAATGAGGAAAACTGGTGGGAAAATGAAATACAAGGTAACGATGTCCATATAATACTTCTACACAAAGCAGACAATGTTCAAAGATTTCAATAACCTGTTGATGAAATTTTGTGGTTCTAAGGGAACGAGTCAGTGCCCCAGAGTATTTTTCCGAGTTTTCATGAGCATTGACAATGTGAAAGCAATCTGCTTATCCCTCTGTCATTTGTATTGAAGAGAGCTTATTCAGCCACCAGGAAATGTGCTCAACCTTGTGATAGGTAAGACATAGAGAAGGCTGCGGACGCTTTTGAGAAAAGGAAGAATCTATGGAGAAAAAGCAAAAGAGGAAGAAATCATGGGCTTTAAGGATATTACAAAGTAAACAACTCTTGTAAACAAGAAACACAGACAGAAAGGGGGCGTTGAGAGAAATCAGCCTTTCCAGAAAGACACGTGGCCCAGGATCATCAGGAGGGTCAGACAAGAAAAACACATCCGAGGCCTCTGGTAGTGTGCAAAAGGCCTCTGGTCCAAGAGCGTTGACCCAGGCATTCACAGTCATTTTCAACAGACCAACACTAGCTGGACATCTGAGAGGCAAGCCAACAAACTTTATGTTCAATTGTATGTCTTCAGTTATGTGCTGCCAAGCGAGTAACTGCTTCCTGGCAGGGCTTGGGCAAGCCCAGAACCCACTGCCTGCTCCCTCCGGAACTATGATCAGATCAAAATGAATGTTACAAAGGACAAAGGTGAAAAGTGAGACTGTATCTTTAATGTTTTATAAAAATGTAACAATTATTCTTTTTCAGAGTGTTATAAACTCTATTCTTTTTTAAAGTTTTATAAGTATGTAAACAATTATTCCAAAATGCTGCTGCTTAAGTTCATGACTATAGAGGAAAAAATGCTGAGTCTCACTTCCAGACCACCAAATGAACCACTTTATATGTGCAATTAGTAGTGTGTCTTTGGAAAACAAATCTTTTGCTTTTTCGTAAAATTTTCTGTAATATTTTCTTTCTTTTTATTTATTTATTTATTATTTTTTAAATTTATTGGGGTGACAATTGTTAGTGAAATTACATAGATGTCAGGTGTACAATTCTGTATTACATCATCTATAAATCCCATTGTGTGTTCACCACCCAGAATCAGTTCTTCTTCCATCACCATATGTTTGATCCCCCTTACCCTCATCTCCCTCCCCCAACCCCCTTACCCTCTGGTAACTACTAAACTATTGTCTGTGTCTATGAGTTCTTGTTTCTCATTTGTTTGTCTTGTTCTTTTGTTGTTTTTGGTTTATATACCACATATCAGTGAAATCATATGGCTCTCTGCTTTTTCTGTCTGACTTATTTCGCTTAGCATTACACTCTCAAGATCCATCCATGTTGTCACAAATGTTCCTGTATCATCTTTTCTTACTGCCGAATAGTATTCCATTGTGTACATATACCACAACTTCTTTATCCATTCATCTATCGAAAGACACTTTGGTTGTTTCCATGTCTTGGCCACCGTAAACAAAGCTGCAATGAACATTGGAGCACACATGTCTTTATCGATAAATGTTTTCAGATTTTTTGGGTAGATACCCAGGAGAGGGATTGCTGTGTCATATGGTAATTCTATTCATAATTTTTTGAGGAACCTCCACACTGCCTTCCATAACGGCTGCACTCTTGAAATGTTTGATGTTTCAATAGTTACTTTTTATTGAAACCCCAATACAGTTATAAGATGGAGAAGATTCATGGGCCACTGAAAATTTCAAGTAAGATAGTGAAAATTGCTTTGGAAACTGTAAGACACTATGCAAAGTTATTACAATCAAAATAATAGCAACAGACAAATACTCATATTTATATTTGGGTCTTTTCTAAAAAAATACACAGCTGCATTGGGTTGTATTGAAAAATGAATAGTATAGAAACACCAACCCTATCCATGAAATGAGGAAAAATATGAAGCCAAGTGTAATCTTCTTTCAAACCCTAGTAGATGTCATGCTCTCTCTTGCTTCCAGGCATTTTCACATGTAATTTCCCCTGCTTGGACACCGCAACCCTCAACTTCTTTGCTTGGTTAACTTCTTTTCCTCAATTTAGGCATCACTTGGGAATATGAGTTGATGAGATTCTTTCAGAACTTGAAGAGACAACTGTATTTCAGTCTGGTTTGTCATATGTACAGACAGCATAAAGATAGGCTACGTGCGAAGCTCTTAACAGAATAAACTCATTCAAATAAAGCATTAGCTCAAGACAGAAGTGACCATGAAAATGTCATCCTTGTCTCTTTCCTCACATTCCCTTTCCCACCCTCAGATTTACAAAACTTTTGTGGAGACCTGGTCACCTCCAGTGTTTGGAATGGGGCTTTAACGGATCTTATATAGATTCCTGGGAAACTTCAGCAGATGTATATATGGAAGGCATGAGCACGCCAGCAGGGTGCAATTTGCTGTCAGGAGGTTACTTGGCAGAGATGGAAGGGGAAGAGAAGAGAAGGAATGATCAACTTCATTTAGGATACGTTTCAGTACATACAGAGATGCCTGCATGCTGTTATGTGATTCGCTGGTCTGTCTGATGCATCTACATCTCTGGGTCATAAATCCATCATGCTTTATAGTTGTCAGGTCTGCTAGACTCCTAACACAAGCCTCTTTTATAGATGAAAGAGAAATTTATAGACAAAATAACAAATAATATGCCTGGAGATAGCATCATATAGCCCTAGCAATCTTTCTGGAAAATTCAAATCTATAAAAACCCTTTCACAATGTATCAACAAATACAGAACCAGCGATATTGCATCCAAATTGTTACAGGACTCATATAGTAAAACTGTGGCACATATAATCTGGTAAAAGTGTTGAACCTGTCTTGTTCTCATTAGCTTTTGTTTTGAAAACATTTAACCAGTGTTTGTGGGGAAAAAAAAGTCAGTAAATAAGTGCATTTGGTAGTTTTGTTCTCTCTCTGATAGTTTCTAAAGATTGCCTGCACCTTTGCAAGTGATTTATTGGTTCATAAAACCTTTTTATTTTCTTTTTGCTAATTTTAAGAAATGTAATTTATTTAAACTGCAACATTTATCATAAAAGCTTGACTAAGAAAACTTTATGGAGAAGCCAAAATATCATGATGTGTAGAAATGTATATAAACTAGTTCACAAAATCACATTTTGCAAAATCTGTTGAGATACCTGGTGGCAGCTTCCGGCTGGAAATCCCTCCCTCTGTTGGAGGGCACTTAGAAAGGAGTGTAGGGGGAGGACTGTGATGAAAACTAAATGAGGTAGTGCCCATGGCTAATCAGTCATTAGTGAGTCTTCAGCTGGCAAAATGGACAAGCACTATTGACTTTTATAAAATTTGAGGCAGCAGAATTTAAGAAATTCCAACATTAAAAGAAAAGTTGGCTAAGGATTCTTACTTAACAGGTGGGGAGTGATTGTGGTCTAGACCATGGCATTTTTTCCTTAAATCCCACAACTAAGGGAATTTTTGTAACAGTGTAAAATTAACACATGCTATACTTATGTTAACAGCACTTAACTAGAGCCCTGAGAAACACTCTTTGTAACCACAGTATTGACCTTTGCAAATAATGCTCACAATAAACATGTTTGTGCATGGGCTCTGAAGCCACAAAAGCAGAGTTTCAATTCTGGCCCCACTCCTCAGTAATTGAGTGACTCTGGAGATCAATTAACCTTTCTGCCTGTACTACTTCACCTATAATGTGGATAATCAAAGCATCTACTTCACCTATATCTGCAAGGATAATAATAGTATCTACTTCATAGAGTGGTTTTGAGACTTAATATAATAAGTGTAAAACATTTAGAACAGTATATATTTAACATGTTCTTAATAATATTACTATTAATATCTTGTCAATGTCCTAAATTTACAAATAAGCAAGTCGAAGCTCAGAGAACGTATATATTATGTACATGCTGTAAGTTATATCGCCAGAAGGTGAAAGGGCAGGGTATAAAATCCAAGTCTACCTGATTACAAAGAACATATTTTCCCCACATCATCATATTATAGGTCTGCAAGTAGGTCAAAATAAAAGAAGAAAATCCAGCAGTCATTGGTTTGATTAGATACGTGAGCTAGGGGAAAGGAGGGCTGATATTGTAGAATGGTGAGTTTAAGACTGTGCAATGTTATGTGAGTTGGAGATTTTTGCAGCAATGACTTAAGAAAACAAAATAAAAGCGGTTGCATTTTGAAGTTATCCAAAATTTTATCTGATCTGGGACTATGCAATATAGGATTATAAACAAATCTCTAAATATTTTGCATTTTAATTTTCTAATTTTTAAAATAAAAAGAACAGACAAAAATCATCTCTTAGCCCCCTTTCACATTTAAATTTTTGACAGTTACACACAATTCACATCAGATTTTTGTCTGATTTAACCTTCTGTCTTTCACATTTTAAATGAACACTTGCTACTTTATTCAATAATTACTTACTGAATTATTACTAAGCTTATAGACTACAATAACTATTATGAGAATTAAAGAGATAAATTAGTGTTAATTCTGCTCTCAAGAAAACCACATTCCAGTAGGAAGAGTAGGGCATATGCACAAAACATTCAATACTCGCATAAGGCAGAGAGCAATTATTTCTCTTTGAACATGTAAGTAAAATGCTACTGGAATCCAGACATGAAAGATGTGGAGTTTGAGCAGTATCTAGGATGTGAATGTGCAGAAAAAGAGGGGGAAGAGAGATATTTTGATCAAGCTTAGGGAACATGAAATATGTGAATCAAAACAGATATGCTGGAGTGTAGGGGTGTGAATGGAGAAGTTGAGGTTCAACTTCTCAATAGGTATGTGTTAGATAACCAGCGGTTGGGAGGTCAGGATAATTACCTAACAGTAGTTGGAAAGGAAGAGGTAGCCATTGGCAGTTTTACAGAGAAGATGACCAGATGAGGGCTGTGTTTTAGAAGAATCTGACAGCAAATGGTTTGGCAGGAGAAAGGAAACTGAAGAAAGGACAACCAGTAAGGAATTGGCATTATTTTCAATCTACATCACTGAATGGACAAATACATGTGGACCTGGTTCAGCCCTTTGCTAGCCCATTAATCTGCTTATTCAATAAATAAGCAATGGTTTAACATTGAAAAAAAATGGGAAAATGCTCTGCTAACCCATACTAAATCCAATAGCTTTGATCTGACGAGGATTAAGGTAATCCTGTAAAAAATATAATAGTATTAGAGAGAGCAGATTAAAGAACAGGAATGTTTTTATCCATACAACCAAAAATACAATCTAATACATTAAAATGTCCATGTTTTTTGCAGAATGGCCTGGTTTAATATTTATTTTCACTCATTCCCATATGTGCAATCAAAACTTCAATGTTTTTACATCTAAGCTGTGAAATATGATAGTCTGGTCAAACAATATTATAATTACACAGCCTCAAAAAATTTACACAAATCTTTTAAAGAAAGAGTTTCCTACACAGTCTGTTGTATAATCAATTGGTGAGCCCTTATCAAAATGTTTCCCCAGCTTCAGTTCAGTTTTGAGGGTGTATATGAAGGGTTCAAATTAAGTCACTTAAGTATTAATTAGCACAAGTCTTTATCGATGGCTATATAGAGGCCTGGTAAATATAAGGACCAAATTTAATAGATCTCCTCTCCGTAAACAGTTTACCTGGCATTATTAACTTGAGTAAAACAGCTTCTTTTCTAGTTATCCTGGGAGACGTGGCAAATAATAACTTGCAAACTTGCACTAGAGCTTACAAAATTATCAGCTCTTATATAGTCAATTGCTATTGCATTTTTTTCTCTGCCTTGATGTCTTAGTAGTTTCCATATCGTTTGTTATATGACCAACTTTCTTGGAAAGAGGGGGAGATATGTGCCTCAGCCTCTCCCTCAGAACCAAAGACTACGCTGTCTCCCTTAAAGAAATGCTTCTCTCATCCCATCTTTACATGCCCTTTTATCTGAGCATAGTTCTTAACCAAAGAAAGGGAAGGTTATGTAAGTGGTTATTGTGGGATGTCTTAAACAGTTAGACAACAGTTAGCATTTTCTCAGAGGAAATGCTTCTGATGTTGGACACTTTGCCAGTTTTGCTTCTTCATGTCTCATATACAGACCTGGAAGTACCCCAATAAAAGTACAGGTAGGCTACATCTTCTTACCTGATTCAATTAATTCTTGCTAAACTGGTTATTTGAATAAGTTAGTAAATGGGAGTCATAAAATATAATACTTATATACCTTGATATTTTATCCATCTATGTATTTAATTGGTAAATTTTGATAGGAGGCCAGACTTATTTTTTCAATAGGATTTCACAGATTTGGGGGATACAAAAAGAATTTTGTAATTACAAAGGTATAGTTAATCTCTATTAATTCACTGACAACAAAACCATATTAACTATACAAGTCTTTTACAAATCATTGTAAAACACATGAATTGCTTTAACTCTCGCCTTAACTTTTACAAAATACTTGCTAAAAGAATTAGTTCAATTATCAAATAGAACTATATTTGAAATTTAATATTTAATATTTAATTTAATATTGAGAAAAAAACACACCCCAAAATACTGAAAAAGCAAACAGCCAGGTACTTCAGGTAAAAATCTGTAGAACCAGTTTTTACACGTTTGTGGAGAGGGCATCGAACACCATTTAAATTGAAATTTATAGAAACGATACTTTCTAGAATGCACTCAACAAATGTACATCCAAGGCTTTTGTTTTAAACACTGCCGCTCGAGCAACAGTTCATGCATCCTAGATGGTCAACCCTACACTTTGGCAGATAAGTGGTTTGACTAGAGCACCATTTGTAAAAACAGTCTCCTCAGCAGCATAATGCTGCTAACATCCTTACACAGTGCTAATAAGGGGTTTTTCACACTCTGAGAACAGGTCAGAATTTTAGGCAAACTCACGAATGAACAGAAAACAAAAGAGCAGGCACAGCAAAAAAATAAAATTAAATAAATAAATAAATTGTATTTAACTGGGCCCTATCTGTTTTTTTTTTTAATATTAAATTATGCTTCTTTTGAAAATTAGGGGAAAACACTTCATATTCCAAAATTTCAAAATAATGGAAAACTCATCCATACAGCTATTTCTTCTAAAATCACTACTTATGATGATATAAAATTTAGCAATTATTTAAGCACCTTGCTTTTGGATATTGCCTCAGCAGCTGAGCTCTTGGTTTTGGCAGTAATGTACGTTTCACATTTTTGCATAACGCATCTTTACAATTTTAGAATTATGGTTTCTTTAGAATGAATTAGCACTTAATGACAATCGTGCAGCAATATGAGTGCAGAATCCTACTGAACTTTCTCTTCCTCATCAGTCTATTTCAGTTCTCTTGCCCACATATAATCAATAGCATGTTTTAACAGTTTATGTTTTATAAGCCTTCAAACAAACTTTCATTCATTTTTATAGAAGCACCTCTCCCTTTTTGCACTCATATTTTATCACTTTATTAAGCGCCTGATTAAATACATAACTATAATTATAAGTACATGTGGCATAAACAGATTTGGGAAAAGATGTCACCCTTTTGTGGAGACCTTTGGTTGGCCATCCTCCTTAATGTTATACGTCCCAACACTTTCTGTCCTCATTTTCCACTTACTAAAATTTTCTCTATAGTACTCATTACCTTCTAATATTGAATATATTTTACTCATTTATGTTGTATTACCATGCTTAGTGTTTATATGAGTAAAATGTCTGCTTTGTTCCACTTCTGACATTTCAGAGCCTAGACTAGTGCTCAGCACAGAATAACACTCTACACATTGTTAGGTGAATGACAGAAAGAATGAATGAGGATTTCAATAAAAATGTTTTATAAAGTCATAATGTATGTGGGTAGGAGTGCGAACATGTTTAAAAGCATTTGTGAAACTGTAGGCAGTTTAAAGATCAATATTTAGATTTACTAAAGCTAGGAAAAATAAATTCATAAGATATAACATTATTTTACTTTGACAATTTAAAATTGTCATTCAATCATAGGAAAGAATTTAAAATGTTGAAACTTTGTCACCTAGTAATAGCATAAAGGAAAACATATCTGTATATGTCTACATATAAAGGACTATCCACACACACATAAATTTTACATACACATATATGTCTACACACACATCTCGTTATGAGAATCTTAGCAAGTATATTGTCAGGTTTTGTTCAGCAAGAAACACCACAGTACTCTGTCCTTGTAATAGTTTTAGAATCTGCCAAACCAACTTCATCTAAGTCCGTTACAATCAAGGAACAGAGAATAGCTACAAAGGGACTGTATCAAGCAGTTCTTCAACTTAAAAGCTTGACTGGGAGGGATTACATCAACCTGTTCTTAAGGTCTTGAGAGGCTTAAGAGTTCAGGTTGATTAAATTACACAGCTGAAAGAGACATTTTCAAATCATGCTTGCTATATGAGTTTCCATGAGAAACACAGAGACAAAAAATAAATAACCAAAGTCTTAACTTGGCCCAGAACAATTTCACAGAGCTACTAGGTTAGCAGTCATGGAAAAATAATGCCCACTGTGGCTGTTTATAAGAAATATTCTGGTTTTCTGTTCTACATTTTTGCCATAATGACTACTACTCATTTGGCAGGACAGATGCATCAAGGGTAATTTTAAGATCAATATTAAGGGGGGGGGCATTTTCACTCACAAAACAATCCATCTGTGTCCACATCTGTCATATCAATGCATTACAAGGCTCTGAAGTAGAAAACCTGTATGTTTTGTTTTGTTTTGTTTCCGTTTCTATTGGGTATGAGGCTAACAAATCTCAAAATTCACAATTTATCTAATACCATAGTCCAAACCATGTCCTCTAACTCTAGCCACAGTATAGTTTTCTCCATAATTTTTCACGATCTTTAATTGTTCCATACCAGGATTATTAGAAAATTCCTAAACTCATAGATAACTATTAGCTATATTACATTCTTAGTTGATTAGTTAGATTTTGTAACCTGGCCAGAGGCACTCCTTAAAAATCATTTCTCCAGGCAGACATGTCAACAAATGAAGCTACTCATTTAGGAGTTCAGCTGTTCGTTTCACTGCTCTCATCTGCTTTACGTAGGTGGCAGCATTTTTTAAGGGACCACTTCCATATGAAACAGTGGTAGAAGCTAAACAAATGGAATTGAAGTAAAACAATCAAAGTATGAGACGCATCACTGAAGCAGCAAGTGACTCTATTAAAGCTACAAACGTGGTGCAGGGGTTGGGATTGGTGTGACGTGCTAGTAATGAGGTGGTTACTAAAGAGAGAATTTCTAGTGGGGCACGCAGGTTGCAAGGAATCTGCCAGTCCTTTGCAAATGAGTCAAGACTGATTTAATAGAATGAGTAATTTTTAGATGTCGAATGATAGTCCTGAAGCATCCAGGAAGACAGAGTCCTCATTCATTCTGTTGTATGCTCTGTTAATAACTGGCTAAGTGTAGGATCAATTATCTTGAGAAAATGTACACTAAATTATATTTACATTCCTAATCAGTTCTATTCTTTCCTATAACATGATTCTTCCAGGACAGTTTTTCTAATTGTTGAATCTTTAACATGCATTCATGGTTATTAGAGAAACCATCTTTATTTAAAGTTATGGCCCTCATGTTGGAAGCATTTAATTTAAATATCTAAGTGAAAAATGCAGTTAATTGGTTTTTGGCTTAAGAGGAAATATGCTTTAAGCCACGCTCAGAAGATGGGAATAATTACCCAAATCTATTTAATCAGTTTCTTTCTGGGAAGAGGTAAATGTTAAAGTTCAAAACAGAGAAGAAATGCAGAATCAAAGTAGGAAACTATTTCAGATAAAGAGCGATGAATACACATAGAAAATAGGTCTAAGCTGGAGAATAAATGACTGAGTAAATACAAATATCTAGAAAATGAAGTGGGCACGTGGGATGCAAAGTAAATGTTATATACAATAGAAACATATTTTTTTAAAGTGTAATACACATTAATGAAAAATTTCAGATACTTCATAAATGTATTTAAGGAAAGAAAGTCTTATTTCCCACATTTCATTTGAACTCCCTAGTAATAACATTTATTAGCTGTGTGTGTTTATTCCTTCCCCCAAATTGCCAAAGGTAGTACCTCATACTTCCATCTCTATTTCCATATCTACCTGTCTCTCTACTTACCTACCAACCTACCTACCGGCCTACCTAACTACCTGTCTATCTTTTAATTTATCTATAGCTATAAACATCAATCTATTTATGTTTCCCTGTCTGTGGGTATATAGAGTCTTAACATAAATAAATTATTATGCACTCCATTCTGCAACTTTTCCTGTTGTTTTAAAGTTAACAACATACTTGACATCTTTTCAGATTAGCAACCATAGCCTACCTCCTATTTTTCCCATTGCAAAATATTTTATTATATGAGTGTACAATTTTAAAAATGTAATCACTTCCTTAATGATGGACATGTAGATTACTTTAAGGTTTGTTGCAAACATATTTCCCTGGGCATATGTCTCTGTGATAGATTCAGAACACTTTAAAGGCTCCTAATAGGAGAAGTGAGCAAAGTTTTCAAGAAGAGTGTATAGTTAGAGAAGAAATGAGTAAACATGGTTTTAACCAGATGGAATATTGAATGCAATCAGAGTCAGAGACACACTGCATAGTAATATACACATATGAAAATCCTTGCAATGCTCAAATTATTTTTAAAGCTAAGAAATTAGTGAAAATTTTCCACATTTTAAAATTTACTAACACTGATTATATAATTTAAATCATCATTCTGTATACTGGTAGTTGTTATATTTAAGTTTGAAAGACAGGCATTAATATAGAATAGAAGTAGCATTTTTGTCTTGGCAACAGTTTTCTTTTTCTTTTTTTAATCAGAGTTAGCAGTTGAGACTATCCAGGAACTGAACTGTGCACTAAATCATTCTCTACTTAACTGTTTGTCAGAGCTTCCCAGAGTACCAGTGATTCTTTTCCTCAAGCTTTATAATTCCTGCAGGCTTTAGGACGGAAAAATAATTCCGATTTAGAAAAGCTAATTTATGATTCCTTCAAAGTCCATTTAGAGTCCACCCCAATTCTGTAAGGCCAGGATAAGGCCAATGATCTCTCTCACAAGGATGATATAAAGACAATGGTTAAATTGTAATATTTATGCTAAATTTCGTATTAAAATGTGTAACAGTGACTTTCAACTATTTTAGTTATGTGCAAAATGATGAGGGTCAAAATGGAGAGATAAAAATCTATTATTACTTTTTTTTTTAAATAATTCTTAAAAAGTTTTAGTCTTGTGAGTGTACTACCCTTGCGGCAGACACGTAGTACTGAGGTGAGTGTCCCTCCATGGTTATGGGGGTATGTAACTGTACCACCTTGCCCTGCCCAGATAAAGGACGGGTTTGAGCAGGGGAAAGGAACTGAGAAAATGTGAAAGAGGTCATTCAGACAAGAAATCATTTACACAAGGTCAAACAAGAGCTTTCCAAGCACTAACACGGTTGCTAAGGATTGGGAAGAGCTTTGCTTTATTATTTAGGATGGTGGATGCATCTAGATCAGTGCTGCTCCATCTGTCATTTGCATATGAATCACCTATGGATCTTATTAAGATGCAGATTCTGATTCAGTAGTTCTGAATTTCTAACAGGCTCCCAGGTGATGCCAATGCTACCATAATTTTGAGTGGCAAGGCAGTGCAGGTAGTAATGGGAAGATTGATTGGGGAAATGGGTGACAAAGCTGATTGGAACTGGCAACAGATAGCAAGGGTGAATAACTTCATTTCCTTACAGGGGCTAATGCACACATATGGCTTCAAAGGACTACAAATATAGTTCTTGGAATGGGATGAAATATTTAGAAAATTCTGCTATTGTTGCAATGTCAATTTCAGTGGCTGAAAAACCATTTTTGGCAAACTTAGTGTTAGACAATGAATTATGGATGGGCATCCAGTTCTCAGAAATCTATTTTGGTCTAGAGTTATGATTCCACTTCATTAGACTCTGGAGGATAGACAGGAAGTAAGTTCAAGGGAACCAAGAGGAAAGGGGCAAGGAAATGGGGAGAACTGGAAGAAAGTGACCTCAAAACATCAATAATCCACTGATCAATCATAACAAACTGCTAGTGTCTCCTCAAGGGTAAATGTTAATAATAACTTCTTAGCAAACAGATATCTGCTACATCTGCATACACAAATTAATCTCACTGAATTAAAAATAATTCATTTAAATATTCTCCTCAAGAATAATAGCAAATTACTGATTTAATGAAACCTTTCATTTTTAGAGCAGTTTTTAACCTCATTTTGGTAATAGTCATATACTTCTAAATGTAGGATAACAGAAATCATATCACATGGAGGTATAATTCCTCCATATTTTGTATGTCTTCTACAAATGTTACAGCTAAATATGTCATAAAAACAGTGTCAAAGTACACATTAATTTGACCATTGAGACTTGAATTAAAACGGTCAATTTGTTCCAGATCTTTAAACCACTTGTTTAGATAAATAAAACTTATATGTTACAGTCATATTAAAGCAAATTATAATTAGAAGAATAAAAATCATTAGAAATTGTAGGTAACCTCTTAAATTCTGAAGGCAGGGGGAAAAATCAAACTTTTAAAAATGTAATGTAAACATATTCCCTGATTATTTGAAGTTCTAAATGTGAATAGAGAAAAAAATATATATAGGGAAAAAAGATGGAATAACACGTTTAATTACAAAATCCATAGTCAATGATTTACATTTTTTTCCCTTTTCTATTTATCAATACCATCATTTTCCAGAAGTGTAGCCAAAGCCTGTTATTTTATAATTGTTGAAAAAGCCTATTTTTTTAACCTGAATAATACTCAAGGAGTTTAAAGATGATTCCATTTGTCAAAGAGAATATAAAAATAAAGAAATGTATTGACTTCAAAATATTCTATTTCAAAATTTTCCTATTTTATATTTCTTTTTTTATTCATGTGCATTTTATAATTAACTTTCATTTTTAACCAAAAGAATGGTATGTCCTTCAGCCTAACCTATGCTATTTTTACACATGATTATACTCGGTGCTTTCCATATGTAATCACATTTTAAAAATTAGATTTAATATCTTAAACTTGGGTCAAGGTGTTGAGAGAGAAACATCAGGATTTGACTTTAAAGTACTGCTTTTCTTACTTTCTGCCCCATCTCTAAATCAGTTTATCGTACTCAGACTCTTCTGGTAACTTAATTAAAATGGCTTACACCGTCTCTAACCACGTTTAGTTCCTTTGAGAAGTTAAAATGTTGAAGCTGGGCAATATACCAAAAGCAGTTTAATTTTCTCCTCATTTCCTAACTGGATAGGAAGCAGTCAGTCAAAAATATTTATTGGGTTCTGCCTGGGTGCTGTGAGTAGTGGAGTATACTATATGCAAAAGTGTTGAAACACCCTGGGAAATGTATCCAGTCCAGAAAAGGTTTGCCTCTCTATTTTACTAATACTCCTACAAAGGAGAGTCCTTTTGATGTCAGTAAAAATTCAGATGAGATGAGATGAGAGAAACTGACTCAGAATCAACAGCTAAAAAAAAAAAAAAAAAATAGATGATTCCAACACTCAAAAATGATAAGGTAGAATAAAAAATAAAAGGGAATAAAAATTAATGTAACATAAAAAATAAAAGTAAAAAAAATGAATAACAAAATTTGCTCTATCTATCTGGAAATCCCAGTCAAGGAAGAAATAAAGATAGAGTGACTGTGTCAATTTATGCAAATTTTTGCTGAAGTTTTTATCTATCTATCTATCTATCTATCTATCTATCTATCTATCTATCTATCTATCTATCTATCTCTATCTATCTATCTATCTATCTATCTATCTATCTATCTATCTATCTATCTATCTATCTATCTATCATCTAGCTAGCTAGCTAGCTAGCTAGCTATCATCTTTCTATTATCATGTACCTATTCTTTAACTTTGATTCAAAATCAGAACTTAAATAAAATGTTAACTTACTCCAAACCTGATAACTGTTTTGTGGTTTATCTCCATATGGTAGCAATATAATATAAAGAAAATATTTTAATCTGCAGTTCCAAGATGGGACAGAACAACACTATATGGTTCTGTTATCACCACACCCAAATGTTGGTATTTGTTTGCGTCATCATATTGGCTTGACAAATAAAGAGAACATTTATTTTCCTTTAGTACATATTCAAATAAAAATTTCCACAGTTGTATTTGGTTCAGCTTATTTCATTTAGTTAAAAAACCAATAAACAAAAACAAGCAATTAAATAATTCATTTTTCTTAAATTTATTGGGTGACAATTGTTAGTAAAATTTCATAGATTTGAAGTGTACAATTCTGTATTACATCATCTATAAATCCCATTGTGTGTTCACCCAGAGTCAGTTCTCCTTCCATCACCATATATTTGATCCCCGTTACCCTCCTCTACCACCCCCCAGCCCCCTTACCCTCTGGTAACCACTAAACTATTGTCTGTGTCTATGAGTTTTTGTTTCTCATTTGTTTGTCTTGTCCTTTTGTTGTTTTGGGTTTATATACCACATATCAGTGAAATCATATGGTTCTCTGCTTTTTCTGTCTGACTTATTTCGCTGAGCATTATACTCTCAAGATCCATCCATGTTGTCACAAATGTTCCTGTATCATCTTTTCTTACTGCCGAATAGTATTCCATTGTGTATATATACCACAACTTCTTTATCCATTTATCTATCGAAGGACACTTTGGTTGTTTCCATGTCTTGGCCACCGTAAACAAAGCTGCAATGAACATTGGAGCACACGTGTCTTTATGGATAAATGTTTTCAGATTTTTTGGGTAGATACCCAGGAGAGGGATTGCTGTGTCATATGGTAATTCTATTCATAATTTTTTGAGGAACCTCCACACTCTCTTCCTTAATGGCCGCACCAGTCTGCATTCCCACCAACAGTGTATGAGGGTTCCTTTTTCTCCGCAGCCTCTCCAACACTTGTTACTATTTTTGTCTTGTTGATGATAGCCATTCTGACTGGGGTGAGGTGATATCTCATTGTGGTTTTTATTTGCATTTCTCTGATGATTAGTGATGTTGAGCATTTTTTCATATGTCTATTTGCCATTTGTATGTCCTCTTTGGAGAAATGTCTCTTCAGGTCCTCTGTCCATTTTTCAATTGGGTTCTTTGCTTTTTTTTCTTGCTGAGTTTCATGAGTTCCTTGTATATTTTGGATATTAGCCTCTTATCGGAGGCACTGTTTGCAAAAATCTTCTCTCATTCAGTTGGTTGCCTCTTTATTTTGTCGCCGGCTTCTTTTGCTGTGCAGAAGCTTTTAAGTTGCATATAGTCCCATTTGTTTATTTTAGCTTTTACTTCCCTTGCCTTTGGAGTCAAATTCATAAAGTGGTCTTTGAACCCCAAATCCGTAAGTTTAGTACCTATGTTTTCTTCTATGAAGTTTATTATGTCAGGTTTTATGCTTAAGTCTTTGATCCATTTTGAATTAATTTTGGTACATGGTGACAGATAGCAGTCCAGTTTCATTCTTTTGCATGTGGCTATCCAATTCTCCCAGCACCATTTATTGAAGAGGCTGTCTTTTCTCCATTGTATGTTTTTTGCTTCTTTGTCAAAAATTATCTGTCATATTTATGTGGTTTTACTTCTGGGTTCTCAATTCTATTCCATTGGTCTATGGGTCTGTTTTTCTCCCAATACCATGATGTTTTGATTATTGTAGCCTTGTAGTACAAGCTAAAGTCTGTGAGTGTGGTATCTCCAGTATTGTTCTTTTTACTTTAGGTTGCTTTGGCTATTTGGGGTCTTTTGTGGTTCCAAACAAATCTGATGATATTTTGATCTGTTCCTTTAAAAAATGCCACTGGGATTTTGATGAAGATTGCATTAAATCTGTATATTGCTTTGGGTAATATGGCCATTTTAACTGTGTTGATTCTCCCATACCATGAGCATGGAATGTCTTTGCATTTCTTTGTGCCTTCTTCAATTTCTTCTAAAAATGTCTTACAGTTTTCAGCATATAGGTACTTCACATCCTTGGTTAAGTTTATTCCTAGGTATTTTATTCTTTTTGCCGCAATTGCAAAAGGAATTGTTTTTTTAATTTCTTTTTCTGAGATTTCATTGTTAATATATAGGAATGCAATGGACTTTTATACGTTGATTTTGTAGCCAGCAACTTTACTGTATTTGTTGATTGTTTCTAATAGATTTTTGGTGATGTCTTTAGGGTTTTCTATATATAGCATCATGTCATCTGCAAAGAGTGAAAGTTTAACTTCTCCATTCCTAATTCGGATGCCTTTTATTTCTTTCTCTTGCCTGATTGCTCTGGCAAGGACTTCCAACACTATGTTGAAAAGCAGAGGTCATAGGGGACAGCCCTGTTGTGTTCCTGAACGTAGAGCAAAGGGCTTCAGTTTTTCACCATTAATTATGAGATTAGCTGAGGGTTTGTCATATATGGCCTTTATCATGTTAAGGTATTTTCCTTCTATACCTATTTTATTAAGTGTTTTAATCATAAATGGATGTTGCATCTTGTCAAATGCTTTTTCTGCATCAATTGATATAATCATATGATTTTTGTCCTTTATTTTGTTTATGTGATGTATCACATTGATGGATTGCGGATGTTGAACAATCTTTGTGCCCCGGGGATGAACCCCACTTGGTCGTGATGAATAATCTTTTTAATGCATTGTTGTATTCTATTTGCTAGAATTTTGTTTAGGATTATTGCATCTATATTCATCAGAGATATTGGTCTATAGTTTTCTTTTTTTGTGTTGTCCTTACCAGGTTTTGGTATCAGATTAATGTTGGCCTCATAAAATCAGTTAGAGAGTACTGTTCTTCTTCTACTGTCTCTACAGTTTTTTGGAAGAGTTTGAGCAGGATTGGTATTAGATCCTCTTTGAAGCTTTGGTAGAATTCACTAGTGAAGCCATCGGTCCAGGACTTTTGCTTTTGGGAAGGTTTTGGATGACTGATTCAATTTCATTACTGGTGACCGGTCTGTTTAGGTTTTCTAGTTCTTCATGGTTCAGCCTAGGAAGGCTATATTTTTCTAAGAACTTGACCATTTCTTCTAGGTTATTGAATTTTGTGGCATATAGTCCTTTATAGTATTCTTGGATGATCCTTTGTATTTCTGTGGTGTCCGTGATAACTTCCTCTTTTTCATTTGTGATTTTCTTAATTAGCGTCTTCTCTCTTTTTATCTTAGTGAGTCTAGCCAAGGGTTTGTCAATTTTGTTAATCTTTTCAAAGAACCAGCTCTTTGTCACATTAATTTTTTCTATTGTCTTTTTGTTCTCTATTTCATTTAGTTCTGCTCTGATTTCTGGTCTGCCTCTTCTGACCATGGGTTTTATTTGTCTTCTTTTTCTAGTTTTTTAAGGTGGAACATGAGGTGACTTATTTGGGATTTTGCTTGTTTTTTGAGATAGGCCTGTAATGACATAAATTTCCCTCTTAAAACTGCTTTCGCTGAAATCCAAAAATTTTGGTAGGATGTATTTTCATTGTCATTTGTTTCTATGTAACTTTTGATCTCTCCTCTAATTTCCTTCTTTGACCCAGTCGTTCTTTAAAAGTATGTTATTTAATCTCCATGTATTTGTGTTTTTTCCTGCTTTCTTTCTGCAGTTGATATCCAATTTCAAAGACTTGTGATCAGAGAATATGCTTGGTATGATTTCAATCTTCTTAAATTTGGTGAGGCTGATTTTGTGTCCCAATATATGGTCTATCCTTGAGAATGTTCCATGTACACTCGAAAAAAATGTATAGCCTGATGTTTTAGAATGAAGTGCTCTATATATGTCAATTATGTCCATTTTATCTAATGTGTCATTTAGGGCTGCGATTTCGTTATTTATCTTCTGTTTGGATGATCTATCCATAGCTGTCAATGATGTATTTAAGTCCTTTAGTATAATTGTGTTTTGGTCAATTTCTCCCTTTAGTTCTATTAGTATTTGCTTGGTATATTTTGGTGCTCCTTGATTGGGGGCATAAATATTGATGACTGTTTTGTATTCTTGTTGTATAGTCCCCTTTACCATTATGAAATGTCCATCATTGTCTCTTGTTACTTTTTTTGCCCTGAAGTCTGTTTCATCTGATATCAGTATGGCTACACCTGATTTTCTCTGGATACCATTTGCTTGGAATGTCAATTTCCACCCTTTCACTTTGAGTCTATGCTTGTCCTTGTAGCTGAGATGTGTCTCTTGGAGACAGCATATGGTTGGGTTTAGTTTTTTGATCCAATCTGCTACCCTGTGCCTTTTTATTGGTGAGTTCAGTCCATTTACATTTAGGGTGATTATTGATATGTGAGGATTTCCTATCATTCTATCTTTAGTTTTCTGGTAAGGCTGTGTCTCCATTGTTTCTTTACCTTTTGTTGTTGTCTATTATTTCTGTGTGGTGGTACTCTATGATGTTTCCCTCTGTTTCTTCTTTTATTACAGTATATATTTCAGTTCTGGATTTCTTTTTGAGTGTTACCCTTAAGTTTATGTAAAAGAAAGTTTGATATTTAGAATATTCCATTTTCTTCAGCACGCTTATTTTCTCCATTCCCATATTCCGGTTCAGGCCTTTAGTCTCCCCCTTTTTATGTTTTGGTTGCCACAAATTGTCCCTGTTGATGGGGTGAGTTGTGAGTGGTGACCCAGGGCAATGGCGGTGATCACCACCACAGCTTTTCTTGCCTCCACAGTTCTCTCTCCTTTGTTGGAACTAGTTGGGCTGTGAATCTGTGTCTGCAGTCCACAGTTCTCAGAACAGCAAATATTCTGTTCTTTTGATCTGACACTGCTACTCTTCCACTTCTAGCACCGGGCAGTTGGGGTCGGGGCGATCTCTGGGAGGGTAGGGAGGGGGCGGCTAGTCTCAGTACCTAAGGCTTCCGTTCTCTGCTCGGCAGTGAGGGCTTAAACCACTGTTTTCAGCCTTCATCCCAAAATCTTTCCTCCGAGGTTTCTGTTGTGAGTGTTGGGTTCAGCTGTGTTATATGCTGCCCCCTCAGCCCTGTAAGCTATAAGCGGAGCCCTAGCAGTCCGAGTTCATCCCTCTCCCGCAGCTGCGATAGTTCTGGGATGCAGCGAGCTCGCAGCACTGAGCTAGGTCTTCATCCTGTGCCCGAGAGGCTCTGTCTCCGCATTTCTCCCTTCCCTCCTCCCCCGCTCGCGCGATTGGCCCACTTGGAGGTGAATTCAGTAGTGGGCCTGTTAGTCTTATCTGTCTGCCATGCAGGGAGTCCTATGTGAAATTGTAGTTGTTCAATTAGTTGTAAATTCCAGGGAAGATTTACAGAGGCTCACCTCACGCCGCCATTTTGATGATGTCAACCTCGAAATAATTCTTAATTAAGAAAAGTCACGTTTGAAAAGCTGTTTATACTATACCTGACCATGCCAGAGATGTACAAAGAAATGACATTATAAATATTCTACATATCCTTTACAATTGGCTTATTGGCTTATTTGACTTCATAAATCACATCACTGAAACAGTAGAGAACAAATGTCATAATCTATTATCTTCCATCTTTTAAGTCTATGACTATTTCTACATTTTTCACCACAATAATATTACAAATGGTATCATCAGTAGGTGATTAACACAGTAACAACAAATAAGCCTATGGTAGTGGTGTCAAGTATGGTTGTGACCACTTCTACATTTTCAGACTGACAAATACAAGTAGTGTCACCAATAACTTTTTTAAAGAAAAAATAGTATAACCAAAGACCTGATGTCTACCTACACAGTAAGTGAGAACTATCACTTTCCTTCTCTGAAGTGATAAGTACTCATCATAAGCAATATTTATTGCTAAAACCACTGGAAAAAATTAAGGTAAAAAATACAGATAATTTCAAGCTCAATGGTGTTTGTTTTTGAGGTTTGTCATTATTTGCTTAAAGCATACTATACAAAGACTTAGAGTCTTTGAGGAGTTAATCACCAAATTCTATTTTTATTTACTTCTTATTCTTGAATTTGTACCCTGGTATCCATGAAAGGAACAGCACATAATTTAAATATATCTTTTTTAATTTACTATCTCACTTAAAGAATTCTAGAATTCTACTTCCAGGGTCATGTTACACTGTTCATCTCACTTCTCTTTCTCCTTGTCTCTTCTTATTTTTCTTTCTATGAATATGTATTGAAAGGAAACTTCCCTTTCCTTGTTTAGAGATGAGTAATAACCAAAACAAAGAGTTACAATGAAATTCTAATTTAAACTGCCTTGTCAAGGAATGAGATAAAGCCCTAGAGTAGATTTTCCTTAACACACACACACACACACACACACACACACACACACACACACAAACATACAGTGAACAAAGTCATTTTGATTTATTATTTTTCTTTAAAGGACAGGTGACATTTCCTGCAACATTGACTTCAGTTTATAATCCCCTTTTTGGCAAGCCAAAGAGAATTACAATTGGAAAGATTTTCACAGTCAGATGCTCCACTAGAATGAAATGCTGTAGAGTGTTTCACTTCAGCTAAACCAGCGAAATCCTTCCATTGCCAATTTTTCTTTTATATTTTGAAGTTGGCCTCTCAGCACAGATTTGATTCACACCATTTAAAAATAAATCTGGCATCTAAAAAGCAGAAAATTCGGGCTGTGTTGTCACAGTATCAGTATTTTCATTTTTATGCCTGTAGACTACTTAGGTTTCTAAAGAGAGCTACAGTTCCTAATTCTATGGTAAAAGTGAAGGCTAATTTTACTGTATGCTTATACATAATTTTTATATTTACTAAAGAGAAGAAAAGCACCACATTTACACATAGCACATTAAACATTTTACAAGTGATTTAATTCCATGAAAAATATATATTTGTGCTAAGAGGTGATACCTATGGCAACAATTGATTTTGAGATATATAGCTTAAATAAGAACTTGAATTCAATATAATTTTGTTCTCATTTTATCATAACGATTCCATCATTACTTGCTTAAAAATCAACTTAACAATCAATGGGATTTGTCTGGCAGACATGTGGTGTCTCGCCTCTAAAGATGAATCTTCATAATTCTGTCCATGCTCCTAGCACACACATGCTGCATCAAGAAGTGGAATTTCTGTTCTCTCCCCTGAATTCTGTGACTGTTTTGACCAAAGCAATGAAGAGGAAGTGATGATCTGGGACTTCTGAGCCAGGCCTCAGAGTTTGATAATTTGCTCTCCTTCCATCTCAGAACCTTGAACCACTATGTATGAAATCCAAATTACCCTGTGTACATATGAAAGTGTGTGTGTGTGAGAGAGAGAGAGAGAGAGAGAGAGAGAGAGAGAGAGAGAGACAGACAGACAGACAGACAGACAGACAGACAGACAGAGACACAGAGACAGACAGAGACAGAGAGAAACTCCTAAAGGATTAGGAATAAATTCAAAGGGAAAGTATCAGGAGGCTGAAATGAGGAGAGAGAGAGGAGAATTCATCTCCTATGAACTTTAGTTAATAATTACACATCAATATTGGTCCATTAGTTGTAATAAGTGTACCACACTAATGTGGCAGTAAATAGGGAAAACTGAGTGCAGGCCGTGTGGAAACTCTGTATTATCTTCTCCTGTTTTCTATAAATATAGCATTGTGTTTAAAAATAAACTCTCTCTCTATATATATATATAAAAAAAAGGAAGCCACTGGGAGGAGCATTAGAGAGCAACTGCATGAGAAACTCCATATGAGGCAGCAGAGAAAGCACCCAGCAGAGCCCCAGCCAACCCACAGAATCAAGAGCTAATGAAAGCTGTCTAAGCTTCTGTGCTGTGGGGTTGTTTGGTGGCTAAGCTGTGATAGGTAAGATAAACAGCATGCTACTTTAGCTTGGGTATGTCAATGACATATGCCTATTTTATTACATTTAACTTTAAAAAATGAATCATTAAGAATTTCATTCCAGGGATGGCCAGTTATCTCAGTTGGCTAGAGTGTGGTGCTAATAACACCAAGGTTGCCCGTCCAATCCCCACATGGACCACTATGAGCTGCACCCTCCTTAAAACATAAAATAAATAAAAGTATCATTTAAAAAAAAGAGAAAAAAAAGAATTTCATTTCATTGAGAAGACTAGAGATGTGTGGAGAAGGGGCTGCTTTCTGGGAAAGAGGGTAGCTTAGTTTGAAATATGAACATATAGGTTCTGGGGTCAGAAACTTGGGTTTGTATGTTCTATTCACCTCCAATCAGCAATGTGTAGAAGTTACTTCTCACCAACTAGGTTTTCCTCCTCTATCAGATGTCTTACCATGCTATGTCATGGAGTTAAGGTGATAGTTACAAGATATATACATTGAGGCTTTTACAATTCCAGATACAAAGAACGTATACATTAAATGTTGCCCATTAGCCAGTGCCCTAATCAGGCCAGAGTGTCAAGTTGTGTCTCTTCACCTTGTCCATGAGCTTCAGGAGAGGCCCTAGTCTCCACTGCTTAATTAGTGTCCAATCTAGGTCTAGTCCTGTTAAAAGCACATCTGAGCAAATATTAAACTCTCAGTTATTGAGTAATTAATGTATGTCAAGTGTTTTACATATGTTATTTCGTCTTCATGACTACTATTAAAAATGGTTATTCTTACTTTCTTTTATCTTATAAGAACTCATGCCTTAAACTACTTAAGTTACCTGCCCAAGTTCAAATACAGAATAAATGATAGAGCTGGGATCCAAACCCATGGTATCTGATTTCAAAGCCCACACACTAGAACGTGCTATTTTTTCATTTCTTCCACTTGAATGATTTAGCCCTTCTTTGTACTTATTAATTAAATACTGCCCTAAAATGTACTATTTTACCTTGAGATAGGAAATGTTGGGTTTACTTTATGCTAAAGGAAGTGCTTCATATATTTGGGTTACTAGGTTAACACTTTACAAGCTGTTAAAATTATTTTACTCATATGAAACAAGCTAGATATTAACCAGACTGATCTAGGTCAGAATTTTTTAAATTGCTTTACTGTGAAACCCTATTATAAAGGAAGAGCTGGAAATATATATATATATATATATATATATATATATATATATATATATATATATATGAATGTATATACAATTGAGAAGGCCTAGAAGTAGAATACTCAAATAATGGAAGGCAGTATTTTTGTACTTGAAGGAAGAAAAATTCAGTACAGCTAGATAAAGGTCAAGCAAAAATCCTCCCATAATTCAGCAGTGATCGAGCTAAAGAATAGACTTAGGTTCTGATGAAGGGCAACAAATGATAATAATAGAGATATGAGAAGAAAAAAATAAATAAGGTAGGCGAAATATAATATGTTCTGCTAATATTGGCTATGTTCCCAAGAATGCAGCCCCAGGGGGCGAACCAAAGTCACACAACTAACCTCTGATCATAATCTATTAAGGGTAAATAAAGAAGAAACAGGAGAATTTCTACACAAATATTTCACAAAATAACATTTTTTAAAAAAAGGCTTAAAGTTGATTATTTGCAAAATACTCAGGATGCCAAGTCCATAGTTCAAGAGCTGTATTTCTTGATGATGGAAAGTGGTTTGCCTCCTAATAAAAATGGCATTCCTATTTTACTTGTATGGCTCTGTAAATGCTGCAGACATCAGAACAGAGGAGGCAAAAGGAGATCGGAGTAAGCCCCCAATAAAGGAGAAAAAACATTTTTTTGAAAAAGCTTTTTATTCATGAGCAAAGGAATAAGTTACATCATTTCCTTCTAAGTAGATATTGAACATTGAATATCATATTTGCAGTTCCTTATAGCAAGATACACATCCTGCTTTATGCAGCTGTTGTTTAAATCCTTGGTTAATTTACTTAGCTATATAAACAAAAAAGAAGTTTGAGGTTTGCAATAGGTAGAATAATGCCTCTCCCAAAGAAGTCCATGCTCCAATCCCTGGAATTTGTGACTATGTGACGTCACGGGGCAAATGGGACTTTGTAAATGTGGTTAAGGATAGAGTCCTTCAAATGGGGAGATTATCCTGGATTATCCGGCTGAGTTCAATCTAATTGCATGAGTCCTTAAATACTGAGAACATTTCTAGGTGGATCAGAGAGATGGGATTTTAGAGAGACTCAGCCTGGAACTGCTGGCTTTGAAGATGACTGAAGGAGCCATGAGGCCTGTGGTGGCCTCCCTAGAACCTGGGAACGACCCTCAGTTTACAGCCAGCATACAAATGGGAACCTGAGTCCTACAACTGAAGGGAATTGAATTCTGCCAACAGCCTGAAAGAGCAAGGAAACGAACTCCAGAAAGGAACTCAACCTTGATGTTAGCCCAGTGGGAAGAGTAACAGACTTTGACCTACAGAACTGTAAGATAATAAATTTCTGTTGTTTTAAGATTCTAATTTGTGGTAATTTTGGTACAGCAGCAATAGAAACATTTACAAGGTTACTTATTATATCTTGTCCCTCTCACATTTTATAGAGCACAACACAGTGTCTTAATATTATATAAAATATAATTATATTATATAATAAATTGTATGTAATACACATAAATATATATATATATAAAATTATTAAAAATTGCTGAAATTTATGATTTATTTTGTTGTCCTAAAAACATACACAAGGGGTTTACCATTATCATTATCTATAGATAAGGAAACTAGGTTTAAAGAGAACAGAGGGTAATACTTAGGCATTTCAATTTCCTTTTAGAGTTTTCAAAGCTGTAGAAATAACTTGTGAAGGTGTCTGTTATGATGGACCAATTTAAAGACCCTTCACATAATAGTCCAGCTAACCACCCACAGCTATGTTAATTATATAGACATTGGTTATAAATATGGGCTTGAATTTTTTTCACCAATGTTAAATTTAAACAATAATTAATACAATTTATTTTAAAAGCTAAAAGCATTAATGTGGATACTCAAGAGACCAAGCTTAAGAAATCAATCTAATTGTATATTGTTCATTCAGAACAGATCTTATTTGTTACCCAAAACACTTCCCACCCAATTAACATTTCCCTTCAAACTGAAAAAATAATATCCATTCTGAATAAATGGACTTTAATAAGCTCTTACCCTTTACTTCTTGTGCTTTATACCTCCCCATACACAAAGTATGTTATAAATATACTGTTTAAGGAAATAACCGAAAGCAAGCAAATTAATCATTTAGCAAAGAAGCTACAGGAATGCTTAAAGATGTTATCTATATGTGAGGATTGGTGTCTATCCAAAACTAACAGATATTTAGAACGGAAGGAAACACAATTTTATCTAGTGAATGACTCTAATTTGCTTGTCTGGACCAAGAGAGCAACATCAGCAGAGAGGATCCTAGGATAATAATGATAATGAGAAGGAGGAGGAAGAACACAGCCACCTCTAGGGGTTGCATTTTGCCCTCAGATTCTCTTTGAATTCCCTACTAAACGCAGCAGGCATCTTCGCAACATTTTGCAAGGGTGGAAATTCAGGCTTTCCAACGTCAGGTATCTTGTACAAGGACACAGATAAAGTATAGTCTCTAGATATGAAGCTATCTAAAATTAGCAAATTCTCTGTTTTATACGTTTCTACTTTTCTTAGTTTCTCTCTTTTGAAAAGAGTCCATCCTCAAGTTATTTCAGTTCTCCATCAAGGAGAAAAACTTCATTAATCCAATTAGTAAATGTATAAATGATACTATTTGTCTTGTTTAGAAGTGGCATTGTTATGATACTTAAGTAAATTTTGGCCTTGAAATATTTTCATTACTTCTTTGCTTTTAGTTGAGTCTTACATGTGTTGATTGATTACTTTTGCAAAATATCTAATGTCTCACAAAATAAAAAACACCCGATGCTTTATTGCTAGTATTTTCAAATCAAAATAATAATGGGATGAAATAAGGGCTACATGTATATACACAAATATAAAATATGTATCTGAATAATACATATCTGAAATTATCTAAGGTCTATATATATTTTGTATATATACACACATTAAATATATACATATATGTAAAACCTTGAGATATATATATATATATATATATATCTCAAGGTTTTATATGTATATGTATACATATATATGCATATATATACATATATATCAAGGTTTTATATATGTATATATATATTGCAGATATATATCAAAGCAGATATATATCAATATATATGTATATATATTGCAGATATATATATATATATATGTATATATAGGATTGATGGATTGATGTATGTAATATATGAATTTCAAAAGTTAAGTTCTCAATCAATTAACATTTTTAAGGTGCTTTTTAGTCCAGCTTTAAGCGATAGGCCCTGAAATAATGGGAGAGAGTATAAGATAAATATGTATAGTTTCTAGAAGTTTAACCTGAGAAAGCTATGTTTAATATTTTCACTGTCCTAGAATCCATGATCACTACTAATCAATAATTTAATCACCGTGTTTACTCATTTTTCCCACTAATTCTTTAGATTCTTTCAAAGATTCCTTTTGAAAAGCATGTTTTTATGGAGTGCTAATAGTCTACTCCAGGAGAAATACCCACATGGGAAACAAAGTGGACTTACAAAAACTACATTCAACTCAACTTTATCTCTTAATGTTATGATTTGATTTGAGAAAAATAGTAATACCCTCTTTAACATATATAAATCTGGAATCCAAGATATAAAAATCAGAATTCCAAGATGCCAGGAATCATTTTATTTCCAATTGATAAGATTCTGAAATAATTCTTTATACTTCTTGTTTGTGAATGAAATCACAACAGTCTTTGTTGTGAGGTCACTATATTTTGTATAGGTATGAAAATATTCCAGAATTTTTTATAGAATAAAGACATCCAGAGTGATGTGTAATGACAGATACTTAAGGTAGAGTAAAATGTTTTATCCAGCACTTTAGCACATATAAAATTTTAAAAGACACAAGTTCTGCACACTGATAGTATAGTAAAAAACAGTGTCCATCTATTAATCTTTCATTCATTACAAAATCACCTACTGACCACTAAAATGTGTTGATAAGATATACTCTATAAAGATAAGAAAATCTTGTCTTCGGGTAACATTTTTGTTGGTGAGATCAATTTTATTAAGAGATCGCCACTGCTCTACAAGTTTCATTACTCTATATCTTGCTGCAGCTCACAAGACTCTCTCCCATTGTATTCGTTTCCTAGGGCTGCCCTAATAAGTAACCACAAACTTGATGGCTAAAACAACACAAATATATTCTCTCACTGTTCAGGAGGACAGAAGTCCAAAATCAAGGTGTTCGCAAGGTTCATTCCATTGGAGGCTCTGAGAGAGAATGTGATTTGTACCACTCTCCCAGCTTTTGGTGGTGGCTAGCAATCCTCAGTGTCCAGCGTCTTATAGATGCATTACTCCAATTTCTGTCTCCATTTTCTTATCACCTTTTCTGTGTTGTGTGTTCTGCTCTTCTTATAAAGACACTTATCATTGAATTTGGGGTTCATCTTAAATCCAGAATGATCTTGAGATCCTTAATTACATATACAAATGCTCTTTTTCCAAATATTGTCATCTTCACAAGTTCTGAAGGTTAGGACTTGGACATATATATCTTTTGGGAAGCAACTATTCAATCCACTACACTCATCTTTAAAATTGTATGGCTCTTTGTTCTATAGTATACAACCAATCATTGGCCATCAATGTTATATGTGTCCTGACTAAAAAAAGCAACAGAACACAGTGGCTAAAAGCATGGATTCCTGAGCCAAATTGCCTTTAGATCCTGTTCAAATCCTGGCTCTGCTATTCCCCTAGCAGTGTAACATTAGATGAATTACTTAATTCTCTCTGCCTTGGTTTCCTTGCCTATAAAATGTGCATAATAATAGTGCTTAACTCATATGTTTTTGTGTGCATGTGTTAAATAAGTTAATATACAGAAATACATACACAATAAGTACTTGCCAATAACCACTGTGGAAAACTTACTTTCTTTAGCAGACAATATTATTTTGAAGTGTGGTCTTATTCACGAGAATAGTCAGTGGAATTACTAGTTCTATAGAATTGCATTTAGATGGGAGAGATAAAATCCAGGATCTTGACAAAATGGCAGGGATGACTTAAGTACAGTCATGTCCTGCTTAATGACGGTGATATGTTCTGAGAAATGTGTCGTTAGGCGATTTCATCTTATGAACATCATACAGTGTATTTACACAAACTTAGATGGTATAAGCCATATGGTATAGTATATATGTACATGTGCTCTGTCATTGACATAACGTTGTCATGCAGTGCATGACTTGATAGAGCATAGGGAAAGAAGGTTGCTTATGTCAGCTCTTCCCCTAGATAGAAACTTTTGGCCTTTAGGGGCAGAGCAGGAGAAGCCAAGTCATGGGACAGAAAAATAGTTATTTCTGCTTACGTATGTTGTGCTAGAAGTGACAGTAGACATGCTAAGGCAGTGATTACAAAATAGAATAAAAGCTTGGGAGTGGAAATTTGTTAGTTATTCATAGAGGAGTGAATGAGAGGACCAAGGGGAAAAGCTTTGAAAGAGAAAACCTCAGAGAGCAACAGAAACTTTGAAAACAATCATTTGAGGAGAACAGAAAAGGAAGAGTTCCCACTAAGAAAGATAAGAAGAGGTGTAAGAATAAAGGTGAAAAGACAGAATTTGCAATCTCATAGAAATTAGGGGAAGGAATTTCATGAAAGAAATCAAAAACCATATCAAATGCTTTAGCAAGGTCAAGGGTGCTGAAAAGACAATAGCCTTTTCCTCAGTTTGCATTTAGATAGTCATTATTCAATTTTAGATGAGTACTGGATTGCAAAAGGTTACACACTGTAAGTGTTGAGGAATTGTAGCCAATAATTACTGAAGAAGCTTAGCAATAAACAAAATGATTTTTAAAAGTTTGGTAGCAGGATTTATCTTAAAAGCATATTTGAAGATAGTGAAGATGGCATTACAGAGTGTAATGACCAAAAGGATAAAAGAGGGGACATAATTTTTATGATGGCTTAGAGAACGCAGCAGGAGAGGGTCTGTAAGAAAGGAGTGAGGACCAGGACTGGAAATGATTTGGTTCAGTCACAGACAACAAATTTTTCTATGGCTTAGCAAAAGCATACTCCTACATTTTTTTCATTGCTTCAGCAAACATTTGTTGAACACCTATTATGAGGTAAGCACTAAGCAATAGATACTGGACAATAAAACAGACCAAAAACTTCTTCATAGACATCACATTCTAGTTTTTATGTGAGCTGATCTAATGTGTAGAATAATCAAATAGCATTTGACATTTCACAGCACTGCTTAAACACTGAAGAAAGTTGAAGATGGTGTGACCTAGGGTTCAACAGTTGGTTACAGCAGGTTAAAAGATTTTGTGTTGATAATCTAGAGTTCTAGCTGGAGTAGGGTTTCTCAGCCTCAACACAGTTGACATTTCAGCTGGATAATTCTTTGTGTGAGGGGCTGTCCTGTGTATTGTAGGATGTTTAGAAGCATCCCTGAAGTCTACCACTAGATGCTCCCCTCCCAGTTGTAACAACCAAAAATGTCTCCAAACATTGGCAGAGGTTGCCTAAAGGGCAAAATCAGCCCAAGTGAGAAGCACTGAGTTAGAGAAATATCATAGATATGGCTGACAGAGGTTTGGATGTGGAGGGAAGAAGAAACTGACTGGAATTAGGTGAGAATAGAAGAGTGGAAGGAGAAGAGGCCATAATAATGGTGAAGGACAGTATAAGTGAGGGGTTAGAAGAGTTGAAATTACAGAGGCATAGTAAAATGAAAAGTAGTCCACAAAAATAACACTTTTGTTAATTTTGAGAAATGAGAAAAAAAATGATTCAAAAGTAAAGCAAAGAGCTTTAGCTATTTCACATGTATGCAACACTTCAAAAATGAGCAGTTTATAAAACCTCAACATTTTTTAGGTTTGTTTCTGAAAACTTTCTAATGCTCTCAGTGCTCTCTGCATAATCACGATGGAAAACAGATTTGGGACAAAATCAGAGTACAGATTTTGAATAGTGACCTAAAGTTATGTGTTCCTTTTGTGTCCTGTAAATTTAGAAATCATCAGGACATTTCTGGTTTATTTTAATGTGTTCAAATGTAAAGCACAGCTACATTTGGGCCTGAAAATCTTGTGTTCTTACCACACTTGTAGTATACATGGTCTAAAAATATCACACTTTTCCAAAAAGGTTTCAATGCCTAGATCCTTCCTGACTTTTACAGTCACCATATAAACTCCAGATAATATAGGTTTATGATGGAAATTCTGACAGGCTCTTAGGTCTACTTTCTGGCCCTGACTTGCAGCCTTGCATAATGTGCCACTGTTAGAGGTTATTCAGTATGATCTTCAAAAAGGAAGACACTGAAAAGGTAGGTCGGGGTGAATTCACACCATCAAAACACATTGTATCGACATTTAAATTAGTTTCATACAGTATTCTCTTGGTCCTAATTCTAAGTATATGTCAGAGTGTTTCTATTTTAAGTAAGTCCCCTTCTCCAAGTGGGTATATAGAATCAGTCAGAAAAATCTTTTTTTACAAAAATGTGTATGAAAGGGGGAGGAGAGTGGTAGATGAGGGTAAAAGGGGTCAAATGTATGGTGATGAAAGGAGAACTGACTTTGGGTGGTGAACATACAACATGATATATAGCTGATGTATTAAAGAATTGTACACTTGAAACCTATGTAATTTTACTACTCATTGTCACCCCAATCAATTTTAATTAAAACAAATATTGCAACAATTTCTTTTGACTAAACTTGCCTTTGAACACCTACACATTCCCATTCCCAAAAGTCCACTCGAGTCACGATTATCTTGTTGCTTTCCTGATGTGTTCTTATTCGCATTTCATGTATAGGGAAGAAGCTTCATTCTGGCTTATACTTGGCATGAGTGTTCATATTTGTTTAGGTATAATTGCCTTGAACAGACCTCCATGTGTTGACAAAACCATGAGAATGGCAAAATCAAGAATATGTAATTTCATGAATGTGTTAAAGCAGGGGTGTCCAAACTGCGACCCGCGGGTTGGCCCTCAATCCATTTTTAATTGGCCCGCAGCAAATTCCAAAAATATATTTAGTTTATTTAAATAAACCAGGTGAGGCAATACGTACTTCATCTCGAGTGAGTGGCTTGACTGTTTGTGTATTTTACCGTATATGGCCCTTGGTAAAAAACGTTGAAAGAAGTTTGGACACCCCTGTGTTAGAGGAACACTTTGTTGCTTTCTTTTCTAGAGATTGTGGGGTGTTTTTTTTTAAATATTTAAAAACTGGTTATAAGTACATACTGAAGTTTAACAAATAAATTCAATCAATTCTCAGTTTCACAACATTTACATTAATATAAAAATGTATTTGCTATTTGAACTTCAGAGCAGGCACCAAAACAATGATTACCAATTTTTAATCTTTTGGAGCTTTGCGTGAATGGCAGAAATGAACATTAGAAGATAATAAATCAACAGAGAATGCCATGTAACATAATTTCCCAAACTACTTAAGATCCTTTTTATAAAACATAAAAGACATAATTTCTATATACCCATAAATGATACTATAATCATTTTTCTAGTTTGTCTTTTTTGCCTATAAAATTGTAAAGGAATCCACTTATTTTTCTATGAAATGACAGCAAAATCATTATTACTATAAAGGATTTTATAGAAAAGATGCATATTAAAATAAACGAGAAACACTGAAACAGTTTTTTTTTTTTTTCCAGCTAAATTCATTTTCCTACCTTTTTACAGTGGTCACATGAAAGGAGAAAGATATTTAATATCCGTGGTGTGATATTTTCACTATTCAGAAGACACATCTTTCATGGACTAAATCTTCTCTTATCAAATAAAATGTGCTATAGCCTCAATGCAGAGGTTTCTTTTCAACTATTTTTTGAAGTCCTTATGGTAGGATTTTGGAATTCTAAACACAAAAGCCTTTTTATAGACTCTATCCCTTTTTAAAACCACCTGTATTATTCTGAACATTGTATATATTGCTCATCATTTGTTTGCAGACCTTCTGGGCTTTTTCCCCAGTACTATACAAATTGGATCCCAAAAGACTTTTCTACTGAGTACCTCATTCATTACTACTTCTTCTATGTGTTTCTAAAAACGTGTTAATATTGGATAGTACTGAAAGATGGAGTGTGTGCCATGATTACATTGTATGAATACATTTTCAAGAAAAAAGATTCACTTAAATTTTTATGCCAACTGTATGCAAGCCAGGATTGGGGATGCAGTGAAGTAGGGAGAGAATGTATCATGACTTTGATTTTTATGGACATTTTGTAATTGTTTTTGTTTTGTAATTGCTTTATTTGTTTGAGTGCAGTTGCCAACCTTACTTAAAAATGATCTGCTCTATTTTAAGCAGCTGTTTCTATTAGTGAGTTGTAGGACCTGTGTGTGTGTGTGTGTGTGTGTGTGTGTGTGTGTGTGTGTGTGTGTGTGTAGAGAGAGAGAGAGAGAGAGAGCTTAGAAGCAAGGCACCAGAACTCTCCTCTATTATATACACTTTTTCTATAACTTTTGTTAGTTGTCACTTTATCCCAATCAATGCCATCCTTCTCTACAAGATCCCTGTTATTTTTTATCACAAAAACTTCCAACATTTTAAGATGTTGCTGTTTATACTCTGCAACTTACATCTTTAATATAATTTATTTCTATCACTTAATTCTAACACTATGAATCAGTTTAAGTCCATCATTATCATTAACAAGTTAAAGTCTGGTTAAATAGTGCATTGAATGTTACAACCTCTTCACGTATTACATCGCTTCTAAAAAAATTGACAATCATATATTTTTTTCAATAATTCTGACCCAAATCCTTCTTTTCAAATTTCTTGTGATTAAAAACTGTTATTTTTCCACTTGCATATTTGTCTCCATTATCCCGTGAGTAAATTTATTCTGTCTTTCTACCCATATTCTCTCTCTCTTAATTGATCCTTCGTATTATTTTCAGCATTCATATTTAATCCCCATTTATACTTCACTATTGTTTAACGAGTCATTTAAAGTTATTTTAGTGGGACGTGACAGAAATTTCACTCAAAATAACTCATACAGAAAAGTAACTTGATTGGCTCCTGCAACAAACATATCCTGCGATTGAACCGATTTCAGGTAAGAATTTATGCAGTGGCTTTAACTAGCAACATACAAAGCAGATGGCAGGGTGAGTGTGCAGGTAGTGAGTGTGGTCTTCCTATCAGGAAGGAGTAGATTATCACTTACAGTATTGTTTAGAAATATTGTCATGCGATGATAACAAAAAGCAAACTTGGTTTATTTATTTATTTATTTTTGCTTTGGGGGATTCTTTCCTTGATATAATTCTCTTTTATTAATTAGGTAAATATTTACATAGGTTCAAATTAAAGTATAAAGCAAAGTACCTTAAAAAATGTTTCCATCCTTGTTTTGAATACCCTGTTTCATCTGTTTCCCTTTAGGTATCCACTGTTTCTTTTTAAAAATATGAGTATACATATATATATACTTAATATATACATGGGACATGTGTGTCCATCCATATGCAGTGTGATCAGAAAATACTGTGAATGTCTAAATAAAAAAAATATTACAGTAAAAGACATACTGCCATTAATTACTGTAATAATTATATATATATATATATAATAATTACATATATATACACACACACACATATATGTATATTCACAGGATGTAGAGTCAGTGGAACTGTAACAGCTATATATGATGTTAGAGGGGTAGTAGATTGGAGGAGGGGAGTTACCACTTTGTGTGGGTATAAATGTCTAACTGTTGCATTGTTTGTACACCTGAAACTAATAATAATAATAAAAAAGTACTCACCCTTATTTTGAACACACTTATCCCATGGTTATTGCCACTTCCTGAAGCAGTTCTGGAAGTTCTCTTTCATGAGTGTCTTTAGTTGCACTGTCATGACCGCCTCGATGTCCTGAATCATTCTGACTTTGAGGAAAAGCCACACATTGTGCAATGTCAGATCTGGTGAATAAAGTGGATGAGAACACACAATAATGTTTTTGCTTGATAGAAATTATAGTACCAGAAGCGATGTGTGACACGGAGCCTTTCCGTTGTGATCAAAACATATAGTGAATGCTGTTGCCAAGTGCCATCCAAGGGAAAGTCAGGGATCTTCAACATGGGAAGCGGCTCATTGAACCTTAGTAACAGTGTGTGACAGTTTCAACTTGTTTGGTTCAGTCAGTCAGGAGTGAACTACCATTGAGAGAAGGTATGTTTTAAAGTGTACCGTAAACTATCATGACAATGATCCGTGTCATACATCACTTCTGTTATATGGCAATTTCTGTTAAATAAAAACATTATGGTTTGTCCAATTCACCTCATTTAACCAGATCTCGCACTGTGCGACTTCTGGCTCTTCCCCAAAGTCAAAATGATTCAGGACATGGAGGCAGCCATGACAGCTCAACTAAAGACACTCACGAAAGAGGATTTCCAGAACTGCTTCAGAAAATGGCAGAATGATTGGACAAGTATGTTTGAAGTGAGGGGGAGTGTTTTGAGGGAGATTAATGGCAATGTGTCTTTTACTGTAATATTTTTTTATTTAAGCACTCCCTGTATTGTTTGATATATATATCAAACGTATATATGACTATATACGTAGGGTGCCAAAAAATGTATACACATGACGTGTATTCATCTTTTGTTATTGGTATATATTGAGTATTACAATTTTAATATAGTTTTTTATTTTCTTAAAATGTGTATACTTTTTTTGGCAATCTGTATATATATAATTATATGTGTATATTATAAAATTTTTCATCTTTCCTACAACAAAGGGAGCATACTATGATCACTGTTCTTCATCTTGTTGTTTCACATTATAGTCTGGTGATGTTACCATATTAATGAATAGAGAGCATCCTCGTTCCTTTTTTACAACTGCAGTACACTGTACTTTATTGCACAATGGTAACATATTGCTAGACATTTTGTTTTAAATAAATAGCTGAAATAATAAAAATAAATTATATTTATAAAATAACTTTAAATATTATAGTAATGTATATAAATATATTCCTTTGGCCGGCCCCACAACAATGTCCTCTATATGAGTTCATATTTGGAGAGTATTTCTACTCCACTATACTTAGTGTTAAGATTTTTTAAAAGCAATTCCTTCTTCTGAAATTTCCAGTCTAAACCCCAGAATGTAAGACAATTTAGGGAAGTTTTCCTTTTTTCCTACTCGCAAAGATTTTTCCCTATTAATTGATATCCGATGTCTTTGTTCAAAAGAGATTACACCATATTTTTCTTCTTCAAAATCAAAAAGTTTGGTGAAGGGTTCACAGCAGGACCTCAAATAATGTTGATTCTTTTAACATTGTTCATTATATTGTTGACAGGATGCTATAGGAACTGAACTTTTGTTTACATCAATTAGCATAAGGTAAAATCGGTTTTGTTATGTGTGCTTTCACTTCAAGTCAAAGAACCTATTGCCCACATTGAGTGAGGATTTACTGTATGTAGTTATTTGACAAGTTTGTATTTGTTTAAGACTCTTGATAAATTAATGTCCAACTTCATGGTTCCTTCTTACCACATAAAATCATTTGTGGTTCTCTGAACATGCTGTTATCCTCTGCCTAAGATTTTCCCCTCCCACTGGTTAATTTGCCTTTTCATATTTACTTTATTGTCTCCTCTTCTGACTAACCTATTTTGATCTACCTCATTACAGACAAAATTAGTGGCTTTTCCTTTACACTCTAAAAGCATTGTGTGCATATCACTCTTCCCACATATCACCCTAAGTTATGTTCCCCTTAGGGTCTGTTCCCCTCCTACTGTCTGATAATAGAATTGCCCTAGGACAGGGCTGTGTCACTCTTTTCAATAACTTCCAACACTTAACAGAATACCTAACAAAGTGGGCACATTAGAAAGTTGCAGGTATGAGTGGTTAATTGTATCACATTCATTTTTATACTCTGATATGTAACACAATGCCTAAACATAATGGGATATAAGGTATATTTCTTGAACTGAAAAGTTTAAACACTAAAGGGACATTAGCATCTACTTAGGTTCATTTAGCATTAATATCTCTATTTTTACTTAATGTTATAAAAAGAGACCTTACCAAAATTGCTCAATTATGGAAGATATGGAACAGAGTCCATGGGTTTGAAAATAGTCACAAAAATAACAGCACGTTACCCAAAGACAATGAGATTTTGTTTATCTCTTTTTCTTCGCCTGCAGTTACAGTATTCTTTCTAGGTCATTCTGTCATGTATTCTGAAGCATTATCTCTCATTCAGTTCACTAACATGCAGAAATTTCCCTTTGACTATAGGTACAAATACGTTTTTCTGAAAAAAAAAAGATAATAGGAGGATGACTATGTTCTCAAATATTTATAAAATAAATAACATTGAGAAAATAAATACAAATTATTCTTGGTAGACTGAATACTTCTGGATTTTGAACATTTTAAATGTGATTTTCTTTGATCATTTTATAAGATTTCTTTTTTTGTGCTAAATATTACAATACACACTCTGAAATACCCTCATGAAGTTTATTAAATTCTTGCATTAATTACCTGAACTTCAGAAAATAGCATTTGGTCTGTAAACTATGAAGAATAGAAACATATTGTCAGTAGCAGAAGGTAGACTTTCCTATTTCAAAATTGGATAGAATATGAATATCCTATATAGGAAAACATAGTACTCCACATAATAACTTCATGATGGAAGTGAGCTATGTAGTTTCTTCTGGAAGAACTGAGGTAAAGTCATTTGCCAAAAAGTAACAAAGAACACTTTTTCCCCCCAAAGAAACTCTTTTCATTTTGGTTTCTACCTACATACTCATCATAAATTCTCTATGAAAAAACGACTAATGAAAATAATAGTTCTTTGATATTGGGAAAAGTCAAGTCTGTTGAGTCTGGTGTTTTCTTAGAAGTCGAGGTAGTAAAAAAATAATCTTAACCCTCCATCTTGAACTAAGAATTAGCACTGGAAAAAGATTTTCTTGTTACCTTCTTTCTGGGAATGTTTCTAAATTTTAGAGATAATTTCAGGAAATGCAAAAAAAAATGACATGCCATTATAATTATATTAGCTACATATTTACAATAACATTGAAATAAAAATAATATTATTCAAATTAATACATACAATATTTTAATGCTGCTCTTTTGCTGAGGCTGGTTCAGATTTTCTTATGAATATACAGGATATCTTCCGCTCCATATGTACCCTCCACCCAGCTCTACCTGCTCTCTACCTCTAAGGGCCCAAATAATACTAAATAAATCAGTGGCTTACTTTCTGATTTCCAGTTGAGTGTACATGATGATAGACCTGAGTAGGAAACCATGGCTGAGGAAAAGTGAGGTCAGACTCTTTATTTCTCTGGCTTTCTCATTGCTAGGTATTCTGAGCTGACTTTCTATGTCCAGGAAAGACCACAGCTCCTCTCAGGCTGCCCTCTCCATACAAGAGTCTCCTGATGTTGGTAACAACTTCCCCTCCCTGCCCCTTCAGGCCTAGCCCTGGGAATAAGTTTCTGTTACTACCCCCACCTATTACATTACCCTGTTTTGCTTTCCCTAAACTCTGCTTACAGCTTTGTAAATAGTCCTCTATTAAATTCTCCTAGGAATACCCATGTTGAATGAACTGTCTATTTCCAGACGGGACTCAGACTGATACGTACACTATTTTTGCATATCTCCATTAATATTCAATCCTTTAATGGAGATTTATTAGTTTTCATACATGTGGTATCTGAATAGATGCATAAAAGCAAATTTGCAGACATTCATGACATAGATAAAAATGAAAAACAGCCATACAAGATGGACTATCTGTTCATAGATTTAGTAGTCTATAAACTTTATTCAGAAGCAGAATATCTTATTCAGAGTCACATTTCTCATTTTTAGCACATAATTATAATTAGCTTGTCTCTCTGTTTGCCCTGTCTAGGACATTTTATGAACTACAAATTGGAATGCAAGAGCTTAAAAGCACACTAACAGCAAAATTTAATGACAGATGACAGTCAAACAACAAGAAAGGTGACAGAAAATATATAAGCCTCCCCTGCCCCCCCCAAAAAAAACAACACAGCTGTCTAGAGCAAAGGAAAGTAAACATGTCTAGAGTCCTTGATTGATCCTAGAAACAACACAGCACTGGCACCCAAAGAAATAACTTACGTTCATGTTGGTGATCTCGGGCTGCATTGTACTGTGCCTAAAAACACAGTATTTTATACCAAAGGCATAAAATAAATGTTAGAAATACCCTGTCAATGATAATTGGATTTGTTAAACTTGTTTCTTAACTTTAAGTGGCATTATTTAATTATCTGGGGAAATAGATGAGTTTACATCAGAATTTTATACATACATGCATGTATCTCATAAAGACCCAACGGCATGAATTTAACTCTATGCTATTTTCAATTATTTTTATTAATGTATTACTTCTATCTATTTATTCACTTTATCTATTTCTATATTAGTTTTTAACTGTTTCAGTATACCTAAACATGATCTGTTCAATTGTCTGGTTTCTTAGTTTCTTGACTTCCTCTTATCTAATACATGTGTCCTTAACCCTAAATCAGCCATGTGCTAGACCTTGCAATTACCAATAGGTACCAACCTATTACTATTTCTATTTCATAAATTAACATTCTATGACCTTTACTTCCTCTTTTCAGCTCATTCAAACTACAACAATTCTAGCAAAGCTAAATTCCATGATCAATCATTATAATCTCTCCCTTGAATACATGCTCAACTCCCTTTTTCCTTTTCTCACTGTGGTGGGCTGAATAATGGCTCCAAAAAAAGATGTCTATATCCTAATCCCTGGACCTGTGGATGTTACCTCAAATGGCAAAAAAAAAAAAAAAAAAAAAAAAAAAAAAAAAAGGAAGTTGGAGATGTGGTTAAATTAAGAATCTTGAGATGCAGAGATTATCTTGGCTTTTCTATATGGCTTCCACATGCAATCACACGTACGCTTAGAAGAAGGAGGCAGAGGGAGATTTGACACACTGAAAAGGAGAAGGTAATGTGACCACGATGAAGCCAAAGAATGCTGGCAGCCACCAGAACCTGGAAGAAGTAAGAAACGGATTCGCCTCTAGAGGGAGTGCGGCCCTACTGACACACTGATCTCAGCCCAGTGATACTGGTTTGGGCTTCTAGCTTCCAGAACTGTGAGAGAATGAATGCCTGTTGTTTTCACATCAACATGTCGGTGGTAATTTGTTACAGTAGCCATAGAAAACCAATAATTCAGTTTTTAATACTTAAGATGAAACTGCAATCTTGGTTAAATCCGACCTTTGTTTATTTCATGTCTGTATCCATGAAACTGAATGTGATTGGGCAGAAATCACTACTCTGTTGACCAGTCTTTCTTTAAATTCACACATGTTCAATTCATGACCACATTTATCAAGTGGGTGTTTGATGTTTCCAACAATCATGTTATACTTGCTCATTTATCTAAACGGCTAGATGACTACTGCATACTTTCTCCTTTCTCCTCAGTGACAATTCTTCCTCCCCCGTGTGCACTCTCTGCTGATGATCTTGCTTCTTAACCTCACTGAGAAACTTCAAACAACTAGAAGAAAGTGTCTACAGAATTTTATTATGACATCTGCTCACTTACTACCCACAAACTCTGTCTTCCTTGCTTGAAACTATAGAATATTTATGATCCTATTTAAGTAGAACCTCTCCACTTTTGTATGAGAGCCCATCCTTATTTGTCTATTTCCAGAAGAGAATTATTTCTCTGTCCTATGTCACCAGCCTTCCCTTCTCTACTAAATCATTACCATTACCACTGTTATTTCACCAACCTTTAATATTCTTTATGTTCACATATTATCCTTTGCAGCACAACTACTCCAAAGAGTTGTCTATTTCCATTGTCTCAAGGTCCACTTTTCTTAATCTCTCTTAGCACATTTGAATCCAGCTTTCACCTCATTTATTCCTCTAACACTGTTTTGCCAAAGGCCAACAATGGCCTTTACATTACTAAATCCAATAGTCATGTTCATTTTTCATATTCCTCAACTTACCAGCAGTATTTGTACAGTATATTTCTTTCTCCATAAACATTATCCCCCCACTTGGCTCCTAGAATATTACATTTTCTTTGGTTTTCCTCCAATCTTATTCATTCTTCTTTCTGCTGCTTTATGATGAAATAAGTTCAGTCCTTGGTACTCTACTCTATATACCTTCACTTTCTTGATAGTCTTTCCACTCTCATGCCTTTAAATATCATCTATAAGTTACTTCCACAGTCAAGACCACTTTCCTGAAGTTTGATCTCACATATCCAACTTTTTTCTTGATACATCATTTGCTTTACTAATAGATCTGCCAAACTGAACACTTCCTAAAACTAAAATCTTGATCTCCACCTTCCTCACACTTGATTAAATTACAGCCTTTCTTATCACAGTACATGAAAAGTCCATCTATCCACTTATTGAAATCAAGAACATTGGAATAATCTTTGAATTCCCTTCCATATCCCACTTCTATTATATCAGGGAATCACTTTGGCTTCAGAATATATACTAAATCTAGACCCTCACAACCCTCTTGCTACCTCCATTAAGCCATGATCATTTTTCCTTGACTATAATGGTCTCCTAATAGGTCTCCATGCTTCTACCCATTTTTCCATAATACCTACTCAACACATGAGTGAATATTTCTTTTGAATGTAGGTCAGAGCAAGTCAATCTGCTTAAAAGTCTTCTAATTTCCTTTGAAGTAAAAGGCCCAAAACTTGCAATGGCCTACAAGTTCCTACATGATGAAGTCCCTGTTACCTCTTTGAACACATCTTCTAAAATTTCTCCTTTATACATTCTTTCAGGCACACTGGTCCCTTTCTGTTCTTCAAATATGCCAGACACATTCCTGCCCTGGGGTCTTTGCACTGGCCTTTCCTTTTGCATGTAACTCTCTCTAATTAACTCTCATGGCTAATTCCCCACACTCTTTAAGTGGTTTAATTTAAAATCCTTCTCAATAAGGCCTATCATGACCACTCCATAAAAATTGCACCATCATTAAACTCTTTAATTTTCTACGCACTGTTGTATTTTTTTTTATTCCCCAAAGAATTCACCGCCTTCAAACATACTACACAATTTGCTTATTTTTATGTGTATACTTTATTGTCTGTCTCCTCCCTCTGGAATGTAAAATCTTCAAAGGTGATATCTTTGTTTTGTCCACTAATGTATTTTAAGCACTTAAAAACTGTCTGGCACATAGCAGGTACTAAAATATTTATGAGATTGTAAGAGATAATTAACAGTTGCTTAAGAGGTATAGAAATTTTGTCATGAGAGATATAATGAGTATAATTAATATTATAATTTTAATAGTTCATGTCAAACTATGAAGCTAATATTAATTCACATTTCTAAAATATGTTAATTTTGAACAAAAGCACCGTATTATCATAGTCTGATACATTATTATATTGGCTGGGAAACTCACTATTTTTATTTTGGAATTTCTGTCTTAAAATTACACTGAAAAAACAAAAAAACACAAACAATCCAATTGAAAAATGGAGAGAGGACCTGAATAGACATTTCTCCAAAAAAAGGCATACAAATGGCCAATAGACATATGAAAAAATGCTCAACATCACTAATCATCAGAGAAGTACAAATAAAAACCACAATGAGATATCACCTCACCCCAGTCAGAATGGCTATCATCAACAAGACAAAAATAGTAACAAGTGTTGGAGAGGCTGTGGAGAAAAAGGAACCCTCATACACTGTTGGTGGGAATGCAGACTGGTGCAGCCGCTATGGAAGGCAATGTGGAGGTTCCTCAAAAAATTACGAATAGAATTGCCATATGATCCAGCAATCCCTCTCCTGGGAATCTACCCCAAAAATCTGAAAACATTTATCTGTAAAGATATATGTGCTCCAATGTTCATTGCAGCTTTATTTACAGTGGCCAAGACATGGTAGATAACGGTAAGGGGGATTAAATATATGGTGATGGAGAGAGAACTGACTCTGGGTGGTGAACCCACAATATGATATATATAGATGATGTATTACAGAATTGTACACCTGAAATCTATGTAACTTTACAAACAATTGTCACCCCAATAAATTTTAATTAAAAAATAATTACACTGAAAAAAATGGAGCAATCACTCCTCTTCTTCACAAAACATATAATTGCCATTCTTGAATATCATATAATATTTATCAATTTTGTGCTATGTATACTTTAATTTATACAAATAAGCTACATGATCCATAGAATCAGAAGGTTAAAGCAGAATAAAGAACTAATATATACTGAGTCTCTAGCTCCTCCATTTAAGACATGCATTCTTAATTCCACTATTAAAACAGTTTGTTTCTCAACACTGTGCTAAGTAATTTACATATGCTGTTTCAATTAATTATCTCAACAATTCTATCAAGTAGGTAAAATGATACACATTTTGTATGTGAGGAAACGAAGGTGAGAAGAACTGAAGTCATGTGCGTCAAGTAGCACTAATAGAAGATGTCAGAAGATAGAGTTGAACCTATGTGTCCATGATCTCAAAACCCATGTGATATATCCCGTACTGTGAGAGTTGCCTGTGCTAATTTATGTGGGAGGCTAGATTCACATAACATTTTTAACTTAGGTGCACTCTTTTCCAACAATGCAAGTTCTCACAACGAAAGGAATTAAGTTCCATAGTTTTGCGCCTAGTCGCTTGTTTTGATATCCATTCCAGAAACTCATGCATTCTGAACATAACTTGTTCTCAGCTTTTAAGATACCTTTGGCTGCTCTTCATCCTGAACTTTGGCTTAACTTTCATCATGTGACATAATAAAGTGCAGATGTAAAAGACACGTTCTTCATCAGGGGATGTGAGGGGACCACCACCAATGTTGACTCTTCCAAGGGGATGCAAAATTCACACACACACACACACACACACACACACACACACACACACACATGCTCACACTTTCCCGAAAAGAGAGAAAAATTCATGTTGTCTCTATGTAACGTTGAAATAAAAAGTAATGAAAAAGAAAATGTCTAGTCACATTCACAAAGCTGTTAGGCTTATGCTTAGGAATGAAACATTTAAATGATAGAAATCTGTGATTTACTCTATTGTGAAATGTCACTGAGGAGGTCTCTAAACAAATATACTTTGTGGTGGGTGAATTGTTATGAAAAATATGAGGGGAAATTCTTCCATTTTAAAATGCTGAGAGCAGCAGGATATGTAACCACTGGATGCATTTTCAAAACCTTAGAAGACCTACAGGATGGCAATCTGGTTCTGCTCAAATATAGTTCCCGGATTTTATCTGTAATTAGTTAAATGTGAGTAATTCCTGATGCATATTTACTCTGAAGTAACAATGAAGGATTACATTTCAAAATAAAGCACTTTTCCCCCCCAAAAATTCTGGTAACCATAAAAATATCTCTCTAAAATTATTCTTCAAAATAAATTTTGGTTATTCTCAGCAATAAGTGAAGGGATAAATTAAAATTGAATAAGAAAGAATAAGCTAAATAGTAAAAATGAAAAATAAAAGGCTATATTGGGGGTCTATTTATATTATTTAAAGCTACCATAACAGCCCTCAGACGTTTTGAAATATGTGTGATTTCTTAGGATTTAAATTTCCTAATTAAATTTTTAAATCTGATAATTCATAAATGTCTACATTTTTGAGGTTTCTGTTGAGAGAATTTTCTCCAGTTTTGTTCTGATCTCTTTTAAGACAGCTTTATTGAGATGTAGTTCACATACAATATTTCCATTTCAAATGTAAAATTAATGGTTTTTAATATGTTCACAGAGTTGGACATCCATCACCACAATCAATTTTAGAGCATTTTAATCAGCCATAAAAGAAACCCCATCGCCTTTAGCTATCACATCCTCCCCACCGAACCCATCATCACATTCCCTGCAGCTCTAAATGACCACTAATTTACCTTCTTTCTGTTTAGATTTGTTGATTCTGGACATTTTATATAAATGTAATCACATATTGATATATTGTGTGGTATGTTATGACTGGCTTTTCACTTAGCACAGGATTTTCGAGGTTCATCCATGTTGTAACACATAACAGAATTCATTCTTTTTTGTTGCCAAATAATGTTCCATTGAACAGATTTACTACATTTTATTTATCCATTTATCAGTTAAAGAAAATTTGAGTTGTTCCCACTTTTTGCTATGATGGATAATACTATTATGAATATCACGTACACATTTTTGTATGGACATGTTTTTATTTTTCTTCTGTATAGACCCATAAGCAATACTGCTGGGTCATGCAGTATCTTTATATTTAGACTTTTGTGGAATAGACAGACTCTTTTCCTAGTGGCTGCACAATTTTACATTCCCAAGCAACGTATATGAGGGTTTCAATTTCTCCACATCCTTGTCAACCTTATCATCTGTCTTTTATTATAAACATTATAGTGAGAGTGAATAACATTTTATTGTGATTTTGACTTGCATTTTTCTGATAACTAATACTGTCAAACATCTTTTCATTTGTTTATTGGCCATTTGTGCACCTTCTTTGGGGAAATTTCTATTCATTTACCCATATTTTAATTGCATCAATTGCCACTTTCTTATTGAGTTATAAGAATTCTTTATATATTCTAGACATAAATACCATATATATAATTTGCAAATATTTCCTCCCATTCTGTGGGTTATCTTTTTACTTTGTTCAATGGTATCCATTGAAGCACTAAAGTATTTAATTTCAATGAAGCTCAATTTATTTTTTCTTTTATCATTTGTGCTTTGAGAAGGCTTTGTCTAACTCAAGGTCATGAAATTTACTTCCCTGCTTTTTTCTTTTTTTAGGCGTTTTATAGTTTTAGCTCTTACATGTATGCCTATGATCCATTTTGAGTTATTTGTGTGTGTGATGTGAGAGAGAAATCCAACTTCATTATTTTGAATGTGGATATCTAGGTGTCCTAGCATTATTTGTTGAAAAGACAGCATTTCTATCAGTTGTCTTGGTACCCTATATGGAAAGCAGCTGATCATAAATGTGAGAGTTTATTTCTTGACTCTCAGTTCTATTCTATTGGTCAATGTTTATACTTATGCCAGTGCCACAATATTTTGATTACTGTGGTTTTGTAGTAAATTATGAAATAAGGAATTATAAGCCCTTCATTTTTTTTTTTTTTTTGAAATGGTTTTGGCTATTATGTGTCTTTGCATTTCCACATGAATTTTAGGATCAGTTTATCAATGATTGCATGGAGTATGTAGATCAATTTTGGGGACTATGGCCCCAATAACAATATGAAGCCTTCCAATCCATGAACGTGGGGTGTCTTTCCATTTATTTAGGTTTACTTTAATTTCTTTAGACTATTTTTTATAGTTTCAGAGTATAAATTTTGTACGTTTTTTGTTAAATTTATTTCTAAGTATTTTAGTTTTACCCCATTAGAAGTGAAATTGTTTTCTTACCTTTATTTCAAAATGTTGATTGCTAATATACAGAAATACAATTTATTTTTCTGTATTTATCTTGTATATGCAAACTTGCTGAACTTATTAGTTTTAATAGTTTTCCCCCCCCAGTGGGATTCCTTCAGATTTTCTATATACAAGATAATGTCATCAGCAGATAAAAATATTTTTACTTCTTCCTTACAATTTGGACATTTTTTTTCTTTTTCTTTTATTTCCTTGCCAAACTCCCCTGACTAGAACCTCCAAGGCAATATTTAGGAGAAGGAGCAAGAGCAGATATCCTCATTTTGTTCCTGCTCTTAGAGGGAACACATTCTGTCTTTCACTATTTAGTAAGTTGTTAGCTGTAACATAATTACATTTTAGTGACAGGATTTTAAGTTACTTCCTTGTGTAAATTTTGTTCAGCAATTGTTACTTGAATTAAGTTAGTCAGTCTTTTGAGAATAGTTTATTTATCTCAGTGAGCATATATACAGATAGAGAAGCCTACTTGGATAGTTGGACAGAAAACGAAAGAGAAAATATGTATGGTTTTTAAATGACCTCAGTTCTTTACCCATCCCTGTTCCCAGGTCCTTTCATGAAGTAACTTTGGGCTATGGTTCCACTCTGACTCGGCTGAGCCTTGCAACTTGCTTTAGCCAATTAAATGTGAGTAAACATGACACAGGAAAGGTTTGGAAAGTGTTTACTTAATTAGGCTTGCTTGCTTTTCCTTTTCTGCAGTAATCTCAAGAACCGGGTATGATGAGCTGATGGAGAATGAAACACATGGAATAGAATGGCGTTGCCCCAGCCATACCAGCTGAAACCATTTCTATATCAACAACAGTAAACTAGTTCCCCAACATGTGAAACTCAGCCAAAATCAGCAGAGCTCTTAGCGAACCCACAGCCAACTACAGTGAGCCACTGAGATCAGCTGAGTCCAGCAAAACCCACTAACTCATAAGCTAAGTAAATATATATTTTGCTATGCCACTGCGGTTGTTCGTTACATAGAATTATTGTTGCAATAGTAATTCTTAGAAGACTCTACTATACATATTATTTTCAATTTTAAAAGTCTTAATATTATTCTAACAAAATGAATACATGACTAAATTTGAATAAATGTAAACTATGTAAATAAAAACTTCATAATTGTAATCAATAGAGCCATTAAAGATTCTTCTAAATTTTTATGTGAACTTGTGAAATATATTAAGAATAAAGTCACTTAAAATATTTTTGAATTTTATTCACTACTGACTGATAGAAGCCTTGTCATAAAAAAATGTGGAAATTACATTTTCCAGTTTTTCAGTTTTGTTATTTATAGTAATATCATAAATTTGTTGCATTTTGGTTCACAACCAAAGTATTCTTAGTTAGCTAGTCCTATTTCTTCTTCTAAGTTCTTTCATATATGAGAATGTCTTTATGATATTGTCTTTATGTCTGAAATATAATTTAGCTAGGTATAATATTTCTAATACTATATCCTTCCACATAAGACATGGGCTATGCCCCTGATGACTTTGAATCTTGTTTCATACAGGTCAGAAAACAAACAAACAAAAAAATCCACCTATAAATTGCTTCTTTTTTCTGAAAAGTTCTTTCTTTATTATTTAATTTCAATTAACTGGCCAGAAAGTACATCAGTTTTTGTACCAATTTTGCCCAAAGCACTATGTGATTTTTTTTTTCAATTTAATCATTTCAAGTAAATTTATCCATATGTATCTTTGGATACATTTTTAAAGTTTATGTGTTATGTTCTTCATATTAGGGACACCAATTAAACTTCTGTTTCAATGTCTCTGCCTCTGCCCTAAATATGTAGTAAGTACTTTCTAACTGATTTAATGTATTTGTGCTTTTTCCTATTATTTGGTAATTTAATCTTACCCATTTTACTTTTCTTCCAATTTGTTAAGAAATACTTTTGTTCTTCCTTGTTTTGTTATAACTTTACAATATTCCTCTTAATTTCACCTTTCAGATCACATTTGTCTTTTCTGAGATCCTGTTAAATATACTCTACCAGGAATTACTCTATTGCCTGGGTATATTTTGTCTTCAACTTGAAAATCACTTAGTGTGAAGCCTCTGGTGTGTGTGTGTGTGTGTGTGTGTGTGTGTGTGTGTGTGTGTGTGTGTGTGTGTGTGTTCCTTAACTCTGTAGATATCCCCAGTGCCACCTATCCAAGAGTGGAGACGAGGTTAGGAGATAAACCACAATTTTATGCTTCTTTGTCTTTCTTTCATTTTATTTTTCCTTTTATTTTCTCTCTCTCCCATTCTCTTTCTGAAATTTACAGCCCAGAGTCATTATATTTCGTTTGTTTCATCCCTGCTAGTTATTTGTTTGTTTGTTTTGTTTTGTTAATTATTTATTAGAGTTGGGAAATTATATGTCTACTATCATGGTGATTTCTACCTGAAAGTTTGAAGTAAAGTTTTACAGTAGAACATTTTGGCTAGTATTCACAAAAATTGTTTAGATTTTTTTTTAAAACAACAACACAGGAATCAAACAAACAAATAAAAAGCTGTTTTGTTTTGTTTTGTTTTTGTTTGTTTTCTCCAAGTAAAAGACAACCTAGGAGGAAGAACTCAGTAGCAGAATCCTTACCTAGTAGTTAGTAGATACGGGGCTCATTCTGGTTGTGCCACTGATTCTGCCATCATTTGACTTTGGACAGAGGTATCTATATTCTTCAAATCTTGTTTAAGCATCTATGATATTCCTAACATTGTATCACTGAGGATTTATTTATGAGTAAAACAAATGCCTACCCTCAAGGAGCTTGCAATCCAAAGACATATATCTCCATGAAACAGAAACTAAAATATAGAGTTTTCACTGTTTCATAGTCTGCTTAGAGCCCTTTTTCCCATTTTAAGATAAAAGGCTTGCTTAAATGACTGAATGGAATATACCTTTAGCTCTAATATTCTTTGATTTTCAAGGACAAAAATCATAAACTAGCAAGGTATATGATGAAAAAAGAAAGATTTCTGTCATGGGGACCTTGTTTATAGTGCACTTAAAACACTTTACAAGGAATGGGAAGCCCATCAGCATATTATATGTCTATACTTTCCAAAAACGTTAAGGTCTTAAGTTACTGAATAGGACAGTGGAAAATCTGATGTCCTTGGTCCCTATACTGTGTGGTTTCTTGGCAACTTAGATGAAGCAGCTTTCCATTGCTTCATCCATGTAATAAATTTTTCAGTTTATTTACTAACTCTGATACTGTGTTTCATAATTCTCACTTCTGTAATCATCGAGAGAAAATATTATAGTGGCTTAACATGACAGGGAGACAAATGGTGAAAGGGATTTTATTAAATCTCCTCCTAATTCAGGGACAAAAGAGCACATTAGAATCATCAGATCTCTTCCCAAATTTTCTTGTGCATGAATGGCTGAGCATTAAACTCCAAGAAGGTGAAAGGGTAGAGAATTTGATTGGTCCCCATTCTCTTCCCTGGACAAAAGATGCAGTTAGAAAAACAAAGGATATATTAAGGGTATTAAACACTCAGCAAGAATACGAGGAACCTGTTCAACCTTGCTTCTAAAGCTTCTTCACCTTCAAATGATTTATTTATTCCAAACACAGTTCATTAGAACTTCACTTAAAGATGAAGAGAAATAGCAAATAACAGTGTCTTTCATCTATAACCAGAAAAAGTCCAAGCCTTTCAAAAGGTATTCAAAAAGAATAAAGTATTAGCTACATAGGCCTTGCTTCCCTATATCTCCAGTCCTACTCTTATAAGTTAAACTCCAAGATGCTTTTCTACAAAAATGAATAACCAATTTATTCTTTTTTACAATAAAAATATTTTTCTTGTAAAAAAAGAACAAGGTTAAAAATTGTTTACATATACAGTTTATTCACTGTAATATTGCTAGCAGAAGACTGATAATAACTCAGAAGCCAACAAAAAGAGACATTGTTAAATTATGGTGTCCTCATACAATGAAATTCTGTGCAACTGCTTCAAAAGTAAGGTTGAACCCTGTTACTCTGTGTGTGTGTGTGTGTGTGTGTGTGTGTGTGTGTGGTCAAGGTAAGTTTTCAGTTTCAATTTAAAGAACGTATAAGACATTTGCTGTTGTGAGCAAAGAAAACGTTTATAGATGTCCTAAAGTAAAACAAACAAACGCCCGTTATGACCACTGAACTTTGAGCCAATATGTAAGTTCTGCATTAGAATGTCTATCTCTTGGACGCCAGCTGGGTCTTTTTTCCAAACTTTTCTTTAGAGCTATCTGGAGTAGCACAGTAACAAGAGAAGTGATGTTCACAGCTTCAGGAAACAGCATTTAATCTAAGTGCAGTCTCTGGAAATAAAATGGATTTAGATTTGATCCATTGTTGGGAGTTCCCAAATAGACCCCACTGATTCTGAAACCTCTGAGAGTGGCCCATATCTGCTTCAAATGTTTGTCAAACCACCAGCACCAGCACCACAGTTAATATCCATTGAGTTCTTTCTTCTGTACCAGTTGTTTTATATTTATGAATTCATTTATTTTGCATAATTACCCCATAAAACAGGTACCATTATTGTCCTCATTTTAAAGATACGATTTCAGGAAAGTGGGGGATTTATTTAGGACAACATACCCAGTAAGATATCAATCTAGAACTGAGGCACAGGCAGTCTGACTTTAGAGACATTACTTTTGTTTACTATCCTAATGCTTTCTGAGGCTCAGTTTTATCCCACATTGTTGCAAATAATATTCAAATGTGCTGTGGTTTAAATATTGGCCAGGTTGCCACCCCAGCTTAGTGTGGCAACGCAGCAAACCGGCACAGGAGTCTGGCTCAGAAATGCCTCTCACACTAGGTAGGATTATCTGACTCATGTTCAATGGTTTTGTGTTGGGCTACTTTGCGATGTTTCATTGAAGCATCACTAAATGATGGCACACAGTTATGCACTCTGGGCACCTAACAACAACAACACACATCCACCTGCAAACATTCCAAAAGGCTCCGTGATTACTTTTTCTGCATCCTACCCACTAGAGAAATAATTCATGCTCTCCCTGACTTTCTACGAAGACTCAACCTGTGCTTGTCCAAAGGTTGCCCATCCCACATGACAAGCTTTCTTAATATTCCTAAGTGGAGATAACAGTTCCTACTGTATTTACATTGTAACATTTGTCATTCATTATCTTACTTATCTATGAGATGTTTTATTTTCCTTATCTCTTTCCTCTAGCTATAAGGCACATTTTTCATATCAAATTTGATCTTCTGTGCTCCACAATGCCTTTCCAACACTAAAAGTTCAGCAAAAAATTTATTTTTAATAAATTAAAAAATATATATATTTTTAAATAAATGAATGAAGAAGAAGTTGGGGTGTGCTGTGTTACCATGATACAGGGCAACATCAGCACATTTTAAGGAAGATATTAGTAGAAGGAAGCATTTATGAAGCAATTAGATAATTTGGCATGGCCTCCATATAGCAGTGCAGTTACTCAGAAAATGTGATGCCTATTTTCATGCAGCATTGCCAAATGTATTAGGCACTCCTCTAACAGAGCTCTGTGGAGATTCAGCTATCACATTCCATTCTGATGGTGGTATATGAAGATGTGACTAATAAGATAAAAATAGCACGGAGTATTTAGGATAAAATGGCTGCCTTCACATGTGCATGTATGTTGGGGTTAGCACAAGGAAACTACCACTAAGAGATGAGATTCTTCTACTCTACATTTCAATACACAGTTGCCAGACTTTCTTTCCTATCAAAGGCATAGGTAAATACTACTTAGATAGAGCATACGGTGGAATAATTCATTTAACTAGGATTTAAGGGACTCGACAATACCTCTATCCTTTCCTTGGATTCCCTCATAGGTGTAGGAGGTACATACTGGGCTGAACCTCTCAAGGTTCATTCATCTCTCTCCAGTCTCTGAATCTCAGCCTCCTTTTTCTGGACACTTGTATATATGTGTATATTTATAATAGGGGATGTGCTCTTCTCACTCCTATCCAGGGAATATGCTTTCTGAGACTTAGGTACTAGAAGTGCACCTTTCTCATCAAAGACTGCTTAGGGGCTTTCAAATCAGAGCAAGTGAAGATGAGCGAAATATGTGAATGTCACCATGGTGTTGGGAAAGTTAACTACAACATTCCCGCTGCCCTGAAACAACACTTCTCTCGTGAGTTCCCTAGCTTACACAGTTCTAGCCTCACACTCACAAACTTACTGCCTCTTTTCGGGGCTAATCATTCATTGCCCACTGACAAATTCTTTCAATAAATGGTATCGACACCGTTTCTACACCCTAGTTCCCGTGTGTGGGGAAATATCCGCATGGAATACTTTAAATATTGTCATGGGCAAGAACACTGGCTCTTATGTACTACGAGTTTTTACAACACGTTTAATTTTTTACTCTGAATTTCATCTCCTTTGATTTCTTCATACATTTCTCCAGGACTGAAATGAATTAGTATTCTTTGTTTGCTAAGAAACTTCCTTTTCTCCCTTCAGATAGCTCTTAGAATCTTATTTCTTAAGCTTTCCCAATTAAATATAAGATAGCAATTTCTCTTTTCATTGTCTTAGCAACCAATTCCCATATTGCAAATAATCACTCAAGTCTGAAATACATATGTAAAACTTTTCCATTCTAATTTGTCCCCTTGCAGGGATGTCCATATTTCTATATTAAGTGGACAAGAGATAATAGAGATTTCAAATATATAACATTTTGCATAAAATTCTTAATACCATTATGGCTAGACGCTCTATGTTGGTTCACTCAAATTCTCTCATACCTTTTTTCTATTTGGGAAGATCAGAAAGCTAAAAGTTAACTTTCCAGACTCCTTTAATGCCTAGATTCTGGACTGATGGGCTCATGAGAAATTTAGAAGGTAGGGGTGAGCAGAGTCCATCTTCCTAAAAGTTTTGGATGGTGCTACTAGCAAGCAAGTTCATGGGAATGTGAAATTTCTCCAGTGGTCAGCCTGTGTCCATTATGTGGACTCTTGGACATTAAGAGGCAGTGGTGGCAGAGGAGCCAGTTTTAACTTCTTATTTCCAGTAAAGTGACAGTGTGGTGACCTCAGAGACAGTAGTTCTATTTTCTGCTCTTATTATTTTTGTGTAATTTCAAAAGATTGAAGCCAGACCTACTCCGTAAGCCTTCTAAAGAATTGCAATCATCTAACTTACTATATTAAAGGCCTCTCTGCTTCAAATATCTGGAGTTGTTTCCGGTTCCTGCACCAACCCTGACTGACAGATCCCCTCATCCCCCATGCTTATGTAGCGAATACAATATCCAGCGACTTCTAGATCAATCTCTCCTGTAAGGCCTCTGCAGGAGAGAGGCCTCGGCAATCTCAGCTCTCACTACCCTTCCTAGCCAGTACGTTCTCATCACACCATCCAGAATCTATCATGCTCTTCCATTTTTCTGTGCTTTGGACATGCCACTTACTTTTAGTCATATCTCACGCCCTTCTTCTCACCTCTTCCCTGACTCCCTTTCTTGTACTCCAAGCTTAAATGTCCTTTTAAGCTTCCTTAAGGCTTTAGAGCAAAGCCAACTACGTACTTCTAATGCATCTGGTATACAGTTCTGTCACGGAATTTGTCACACCACACTGCAGGTCTACATTTGGATTTTGAGCTCCTCTTCCCAACTGCTAGTTCCTTGAGCTCAGGCCCCTTGTACACCATTTGTTCTCAAATGTCTAAAAATTTGATAACAATTCCTTAATAAAATTATGAATGAGTAAATCAGAATTATTTATGGCAAAATTATTCATTGTCTTTATATTTTTTCTGTCTCTTTTATACTTGATACACTTTGAAGCTGCATGTAAATAATAGCAGCCTATTGGATGGCAAACTTGTCCAGCAATGAATGAAGTAAAGCATTAAAACGTCCCACCCTCATAAACAGCATTTACACATGTTTTAGGATCGTTTTCATGCTGATTTACCCCACTCGGGGCACATACATTTGAATATGGTCTGATTTATAGTACAAATTCTCAGAGAGGAGAAATTTAATCTGTTTAGCTTGTTTGATATAGATATTGTAAATGAGTTTTTCAAAAATATAATCAGAAGATAATTTAAATACTCATGCTAAGTGGGACATTTTCATCAGGGGCTTTTCCAGCCTTGTTTGAACAGAGAAGTATTTATATTTTTTGCTTCATGTGTATGAAGACAGGCAGTCGAAATTGTCTCCCATCACAAGGGGCAAACTGACAGTAGATGACTATTATAGTGCTTCTGAAAACTGGTATTTCTTTTCATTGAGATTAATATTTGAATGTGGCACAGGAATTTTGTTACAGGACTTCCGTTAATACTGAAATATGAAGCTAAATTTCTATGTAATATTTTACTTTCTACTGACTTTCTCATTCTATCTTATCATTTGTTTTAAACACCAAGTATACATTTACGAGAACGATAAAACAAGGAATGTATAAAAGTTGATTTGTCCTTGCTTAATAGAATTTGAGAGAATTTTCTGACAGTATGTACTTTTCACATTAAAAACAATATGAACTTCTTGACTATTTCTTTTTATTAGGAGACATGTTATTCCAAAGAAACATTAAAGTGATTTTTTTAAGACTGAAAATTGTAACCACCATTTTATTCTTTTATGTTTTCTTTATATCACACCCAAAGTCAAAAGTCAGTAATGAGTGCAAAATATTTATTAGGAATGAAAGTATAAAATAGGGCCATAATAGAATATTGACAGATTTTATATTGTTTTCATAACCATTGCTAAGCTCCCTAAAGAACTATGTATTCCCTTAAGGGTAAAACACACACCAAATGTGTTTTTGTAAATGTGTTGTTTTCACATGAAACTCATTCCAAGCTGCTTTTACAAACCAGAATCTTTACATCTTTGAGAACAAAAATTGAAATTTGCCTAGTTATTGGACAATATGGATAGTGTTAGCATCTGCATGCACAAATAATTTTGGTTCATTTATGTCAGCTAAAGATCTGTATCTGTAGGCTCCACTTTAGAGACAAGTTATATTCTATGGTTTTAATATTAAATCAATTTAAAATATTATTTTAAAATATATTTATTGAAATGGAAACATTTAAGTGGTTCGCTACTGTTGTAGCCACACTGAAGGAATAATATGAACACCCACACAGAATGTGTTTGGACGTCAAGACTGATAAGATCACACACACACACACACACACACACACACACACACACCACACACACACCAAGAGGATAGAAAAGGTTTATTTCTCACATGATGAGACATTTCTGGGACAGCAGGGAGAACTCCTCGAGTAGACCCAGAAATGGTTTGGAAGAGCAAGAAAGGAGCCTGTCCTGGGGTATTTATGGTGGTTAGAGGGTGGCGCTGGGGGGGAGGGTTGCCTCATGTGGCATGAACTCTTTGTTAATACCAGAGAGCACCCAGACATTCTTATCAGTTTGCTTAGATGTGGGACACAAGGGGAGGAGGGAAAGTTTAGTCTTAAAAGCTGTTTGCAATCAGGTATTAAAAATCAAGTCAGAATCTTTCATATAATCATGCTTGGATTTTTCTCCATTTACTTAATATTGAGCTTCCTTGGGAAGTTAAGGATGGTTTGTGTCACACAACCTGGCTAGCGTAACGGAATGAACAAGAGCCTTGGATATAGTTGTGCTGAGCTGACATTCCAATGGTGCTTGTTTTCTTTTCACAGGGCTATCATGAGGAATGAAAGAGAATAAATGAATGCAAAATGTCTGGTGAACAATAGATGACTAATAACAGGAACTTTTATTGTATTTTGCTAGTGGTTTTCTTAAACATTGAATCCTTTGGCATATATGCAAAATTTGGATGCCTGAGCTACAGAGCAAATAAAAATAAAATGTAATTGTTGCAAAAGATAAAGCTGGGTCCTAGTTAAGAGGATAAGGATAGATTTTAATCAGTAATAACTATTATAATAGGGAAAAGAGTCCAGTGTGAACTGAACTCAACTTCAATTTGTACAAAGGTGACCGTGAGTTTTCAAAGGAAAATGAGGGACTAAGAAGGGATGATCAGAGCCTAGAGCAAAGTGGGGGAAATGAAAAATTACAAAAAGCAGGAAGGAGATCGGTCCATGTGAAACGCATCTGGGTTTACTAAGTGGCACTTGTGGGAGTTAGCCTCCTACTTTTCCATGGAGGCTGGGAGACAGGGGGCCTATCTTCAGCTGTTACCGGAACAACCAGTAAATTCTTTAGGCAGCTTGAGTTTTCTCAGGCAGGCACTTTTTTTTCTTTTTCTTTTTTTTCTTTTCAGTTTCAGGTGTACAAAATAATGTAATAGTTAGACGTTTATACCCCTCATAAAGTGAGAACCACCCTCTCCCAACCTACTACCCCTCTGACATTGTATATAGATGTTACAGTTCCACTGACTCTATTCCTTATGCTGTACTCCACATCCTGTGACTATTACAGTTAAACATTCATTATTATTCAACTTCAGCTTCAGGTGTGCGGTGCAGTGGTCAGGCATCTACACAATCCCTGAAGTGGTCTCCTTAATAATAAGAAAAGTGTCCATCGGACACCCTACACAATCTTTACCACATTAATGATTATATTCCCCAAAGCAGGCAGTTTTAAGGAGGGCTTACCATCATCGGAGGAAAGTGGCCTTGAGTTCTTAGGGACTATGTTAGTGTTTGGTTCAAATCGTTCTAGAACAAAGCTGAGCACTAATCAAGAAAGAGAGTTTAGAAGAGCATGGCTAGAGTTTGGTCAAAAAAAAAAGTTTTTGTCACCTTGAAAAAGAATATTAGAGAAATCATTGGAAATTTTATACCAAATTTTAAAATTGCCAAAATTGTTAACATAACTTTGGAAATTCTTAGTCATTTTGAGAGGTAAAAATCTCAGCATATGGAGTCACTCAAATCAATATGAGATGAAAAAAATACATGTTTTATTTATTTATTTATCTATTTATTTATTTTTGGAGAAGAGTTTACAAAGGCAATTTTAAAAAAGTACTTTATTTTGAAATAATTATGAATTCACAGGAATTTGCAAAGAAATGGACAGGAGGTCTCAGGTACTCTTCACTCAGTCTCCCCCAATGGTAATATCTGACATATGTCATAATTGGTAGAACATTATCAAATCAAAAATTTGACATAATCCAGAGTTTATTCTGATTTTATGAGATCTACTCTTATGTTGGAACGTTAGGATTCTAATTCTACAGTGATATGGCTGCATCTAAAAAGCAGAAGAGAAAGACCCATTGGTCATGCCAAGCTTGGGACTCACGACTTGAGTTGTACTGTGTCCAGTGCCTTCAGTTCTGCCATTACTGTATGCCAGGATCAATCCTTTCATTCTTTTGCCTTGTGTTGCTTTAATTTTTATTTTGACATAATTTTAAACTCATGTAAAAGTTGAAAGAATTGTACAACGAATTCCCAGATTCCTCAAACATTATTACTTTACCACATTTGCTTTATACACACACACACACACACACACACACACACACACACACACACACACACACTTTTACCTGTTTTCTCCTAAATACTTCAATATTTATTTCAAAGCAAGGACATTTTTTTTCTTACCACAGTCCAATTGTCAAAATAGAAATTAACATTGACACAACATTATTATATACAATACAGACATTATTCAAATTTTGCAAATTGTCCCAAGAATGTCCTATAGAGCAAATGCATTCAGTTGTGGTGTTTTTTTTAGTCTGTAATCTGGCACCATTCCTCAGTGTTCCTTTGTCTTCTACAACAATGACATTTTTGAAGAGTTTAGGCCTGTTATTTTGTAGACTATGAGTCAGTTTAGGTTTATCTTCTATTCCCCATGATTAGATTCAGGTTATGCATTTTTAGTAAAAAGTAGCATAAAAATATCACATTACTATGTGGTATTTTTTTAGTCAAAAATTACCACCTCATATCAGGAAGTGGAAGGAATTTATTTGTCCATTATTGGATATATTAACTTTGGTCACTTGGTTTACACTAGACAGCTTTATCTAGTGTAAAGTTATTTTTTTTCTATTCGTATTTATTAAGCTTGTGAGACTGTAAACTTGTTCTCCCCCTTTCTCCAATCCTTTGAGAGTCAACTCAAATATTGCTTCTACCTTACATACTTTCCTATGCATATCTATATTACTAAGAATTTAACTTCATTATAATGTTCATTATATTGAAAAGTAATTATTTGTTATGTAGAGTAGATACATTTGTCATTATGGACTTGATCTTATTTATCACTGTATGTTCTTAAAAAAAATAGTAGGTTCTCAATAACTATTAATTGAATAAGGGAGTAAATGGACAGATGAATTCCAAAGGCAGGATTAAGAGGTATTATTGTCTCCATTTTATAAAGAAGAATGCTGAAGGTCAGTACAGTACGATTAAATTATGACAGTAAGATCTTAACAATCTTAACATTGCTGTTCATTATATAACAATAAGTATCATTGAGCTCATCTGAGTCCAAGAGCCTACATTAATGTACTGTATCCCAGGAACAAAAAGAGAGGGCAAAATACTTTTTCATATCTAGGTTCACAATCCTAGATGAATTAGAAAATATTTCATGACTGCTGATAATACATAGGATGTCAGTTAGCTAGTGCAACGATAGCCTACAAAACAAACCACTCACAACTTAGCCGACTAAAACAGCAATTGGTATCCTGTCACACATATTTGTGGGTTATCTGGGATTAACTAATCTAGACTGAGCTCAGCGGGGCTGACTCCAAGCTTCAGGTTTGATCCAGTTGTCCTCCATTTATCATTCATTGTCCTTGAACCAGGAGGTTATGCAAGACCAGAAGAATAATAGGGGTTGGCCATAATATGTAACATGCAATGCCTCCTAAGGCTGATGGGCAGAAGCAATATACTGTAACTACCATCTACTGACATTTGCCAAAGCCAATTACGTGGCCAAGCCCCGCCTCATTAGGGCAGCCAGACACACTCTGTCTCCAATCAAATGGTGAAAGGTGAGTAGACAAAAGGGGCACAGAATTAAGAGTAGTGGGAATGATAATTCACTTACCACAGGAATACAAATATAGGAATGGATGTGTACAAACTTTGATTTGAGGAGGGGCACAGCAAGAGTGCAAATCACGTGAGAGATCTTCTGAGTGTCTGTGTGCCTGGGTGCCAGCATGTGTGTTTGCTTGGCATGGATTAGCTTTTCTGCCCTTTCCCCTGTGTTCTAGCCAAGTCCACATACTCACTTAGATCCAAAAGCCCTGTTTTCCATAGTGACTGCACATGTGTACAACCTAAGGCATTTAAACATTTTGATGCCCATCCTAATCCACACAGTTGTGAGAATAAAAAGTCACACAAAAGAAAAAATTGTGAAAAGTCCCAAGCACTATACTAATTGTTTTTAGTACTACTCTTTTGCTGTTAGGTCCAGATTATAAATTGCTCTCCAGGTAGCATGATGATTCCCATACCCAGAGCAGTAGAACTCACTCTGTGAGCAGAGTCCCATCAAGGTTTCTATTAGCTTTTACTGGACAGAAATAAATGAATTCTTCCATTTTTATAATGCCAAGAAGAAACACTAGAAAATGTTCTGTACATCAGGTAATTTGTCAGCAATTGAATAAGAAAAAGAAATGTGGAGAAAATTCAAAAGCAAAGCCTTCTTTCCTAAAGTTTCAGTTTTCAACACATATTTAGAGCTGAATTTTTAAAATATATTTACTGAGTGCTATTTGAAAAAGGAATGATACCTCCAAACACAATGCAATCAAGTAAAACGCATAATAAATTTAAGTGAAGTTCACTAAAGGTCTCTACCTGCAAAGAGCAGATTAAAAACAAACAAACAAACAAACAAAAAATCTTTTCCTCAGATATGTTTACCTTCCTTCCATTATTCAAGCCTTAACTACAGAAGTCATGGTCTGCTTTTAATGTTCTATGGGTCTTTTTGGAAACATAAAGCAAAAATTTAAGTCTTTAATATGAGAATGTGAAATAATTGCCTTGTTTCGTCATCAAGTCAGGGCAAGTCTTTACATCAAAATAAAAATACAACCAAAGAATCATTTTCCAGGTTTCTTTTACCAGGGGAAAAAATAAGAACTATTCTTAGTTTTAAGCAGAGAAAAGTGTAAATAAACTATTTACTTCAATAGATTTTTTTAAAGTACATAAGAGCCATAGTGATGCTTCTATAGATCATAAACTGAAGAAAGACATTTACTATTTCCATAAATCTAATTTATTCCAAAACAAAAAAGTGCCCATTCACAGCCTTCAAATTAAAAACTTGTTTTCTGTATAGCCAGCATTCCATTCTGTGTATTACCAATCATTTTCCTTTTTCTCTTTTTCAGTGGAATAACTATGTAAAAGATAAGAGTTTCAGAGTTTCTAGGCAACTTCTCTGAATAGATTGATCACTGGTAGAACTAAATTTGATATTCATAGATATTATTTCTGAAATAGCTTGCTTTCTTCTGTCATTCTCAAACTTAAATATTTTCAACAGGTACCATAGTATATGTTCAAAATTGGCTTGAAACATTCTCCCAGATTATATTTTGGTGATTTGCATTCTGCATCAAACATATCTCACACAAATATAATAGCAAATATAATGCCTACAGCATGTGAAGAGCGCCAGTCCTTCTCTATTATATCTCAAACTTTTCACCTGTGTGAAAGTCAATATTAATACCAGTCATTTAAGCATATTGTATAGTTCTCCTCCAGAGCCAAATAAATCTCTGGGGAAATGCAGAATGAACAACATTTCTGGTTCTCATTTGTAGAAAATAAAATACCTGAACTTCTAGAGCTGTACCTTAGATCTCAGGAAGTTGTCTCTTTCTTGGTCTTTTTAAGTTCCGTGTCATTTGCAATGTGGGTTTTTCAGATGACAGCCTGTACAGGAAAAACAAGAATGTCATAAGGCTTCGAGAACTACATTTGCCTTGAGGCTTTATTCCTTCCTTCCTTCCTTTCTTCCTTCTTCCTTTTATCCCTCGTTCCCTCCTTATCTCTTTTGTTTTTTTTTTCCTCCCAAATTTATTTATGATATCTATTTACCAAACAACAAATTTGTTACATTCCTTGGTAAATTTATATTTTGCTTATAAAGAGATTTCAATTTTTTATCCTAGAATAAGCAACAGAGAGGGAATTTTGAGAATTCAACTAAGTCACTTTCCAGGTCTGTATATCATGATTATATTTAGTCTGCTCTCATTGCCTTCTCTGTGTATTATCTTGCCATGCACTGCTTGTTTGCTGATATAATTCTTACAAAGTCAATATACATATATTTGAATTTCACTGGTCCAGATATCTGATATTATAATGATGTTTCAAAAATGTAAAAACAGTAGATTGACTATCTTTATTGTGGTTAAAAAACACATTACATAAAATTTAAGATTTACCATCTTAATCATTTTAAGTGTATACAGTTCAGTAGCGTAAAATATATTCACATTGTTATGAAACAGATATCTAGAACTTTTCATCTTGCAAATCTGACACTCTATACCCATTAAACAATTTCTTTTTTCCATCTCCTTGCCTCCCTTGGTAATCACCATTCTATTTTTTGTTTCTATGAATCTGACTACTTCAGATACCTCACTTAAGTGGAATTATAAGCATTTGTCTTTTTGTGACTGTTTTATTTCACTTAGCATAATGTCCTCAAGGTTTACCATGTTGTAGCGTGTACCCAAATTTCCTTCCTTTTTAAAGGCTGAATAATATTCCATTTATGTATATACAATATTTTGTTTACCCATTCCATGATGGACATTTGAATGATTCCACTTCTTATCTATTGTGAATAACACTGTTATAAACATGGGTGTACCTAGATTGACTATTTATTGCAAAGGACAGAACTGTTTGATAGAAACTCCAAAATGTTAAATCTAGGTGGTATCTTCTCAGTTTCTGCAATATACACAAGAGAAATATTTTGGATTAAAATACCCTGTCCTACAACTTATAATTGAGAGTAACAGATATAATTATATTAAAAATCTATGAATTAAAAATTAAAAGCTAATCTTCACTTTCTGGACTCACTCCGCTCAGAGGGGGATCTGCTTGTTCTTGGTGGCTTCCTGATAATGACTATTAATTGGTCATGGTGCTTTTTTTGTTCACAAATTATCAAGAGTCAATTTTGGAGCCTAGTTTTTTGTTCTGGTTCCTGAATTATCTGTAAAAACTCTTCTTCCAATGATATCTGTGACCAGTAACTAAACTTAAGGAATGCACAATAAAATGACAAAATGTTGAACTGAATATTATTCAAAGTGTTGTTCACACCTGCTTTGGCAATATCATGGTAAGTGTTCATATTGTGATTATACTACTTGCCACCCTATGTTGAAATGATCTGCTTTCTTGTTGTTTTCCCCTTTAGACCAATGAGTTTCCTGAGAACAGATTCTATGCTTTATTTAGCTAGGTATCCCATATGTAATGTCACCACTATTTGTCCACAAGTTGTACTAATAACTACAAGATGAAAAATGTGAAAACAATTCAAAACCATTGAAGTTTTCAAAGGGTAGTGTCTGCACCATATTTAATTATTCATTGGTAGCAAACCACTTATGAGGAGGTTCTGATATACAATCTAGTCAGAAAGTAGCAACATATTCCACTCTAAATGAATTTGGCTTTGTAAGACCAAAGAAGCAAATTTTTGACAGTGATTAAAAGAAACTGCACATTATTAGCAAAAACAAATGGCCCTTGGGGCTCTTCAAATATTATTTGGACCCATATAAGCAACATGTATACCTGATTATACCAAAGCATATAGTTTGTCAAGTAGATTAGATGCAAGAGAAAATATTACCAGGAAGCATGTCTTTTGATGTTTCATGATTCATTTTTATATCTCCTGAACCATAAATCATACAAATTAACTTATTGAGTATTTTCATTGGTATGAATTGTTAATAGAAAAAAAAGTTCTTTCCTTGACCCTGCCTTCGGTAATCATTCAGAACTATTAGAATCTCATTTACTCTCCCAGAGCAGCACCACCACTGGGGAGCCATACTATCTGACAGGAGAAAACCCTGTTTTTACTGGGAGTGCTACAACTACTGTGTCATAAATCAAGAAGCTCTAATGGGTTGGGGGAAGAGAAATTGCTGTAAGGAAACATAATTAAACTACTCTTTGAAGGCTGTGTGTGAAGGTAGCTAAATCCATTTATCCCTTCCATGAACTTCACTCCTATATGTGTTTGCTAAGGCTGCATCCGAAAACCAATTACAGATGTAACTTCTGCAGTTGGCTTGCTATCACTGGGAGCTGCTAATGTCCTGTAAACACTACTCTGTTATCTCATTAATTGAGGAAACACAACTCAAAAGGGAAGTGTGTTTACTTTCAAGGTAATTAAAAAATATATCTAAAAGGCTGGGGACTCCATATCAACCTGCCTGCCTTTCAGAAAAAGTGAATAACCTCAAATTTCCATTTAACACTCAGCTAGATAAATTCTCACCAGGAAGCTCTGAAGGGATTGAGTTAAATATGTTAGATATAAGGTTTGTTCTGTAAGATTTATAATTTAAGGAAACATTGCCTCACACATAAAAGAACTATGTATATCATTAGACAAAGTAACTTCAATAAAAGCAGCCCAGGATGTTTTTGAACGTAGAAATGAAGACTCAAACAGGATAAGAGGAAAGGGAACTAGTTATCACCTACAGTTCACTAGGAAATGTTTTGTGACCAGGTACAATTTTGAAAGCTTTTTGAGCAATGAGGGTATTTGGATTGATGGCTTCAATGTAATACATCATTTATTTTAGGGGAAAAAAAAATCCCAAGATACTAAAATTTTACACTATGCAGAGAGAGTCTTCCAAAACAAAGATTCAAAAATACTTAATGAAATGTTTCCAAGAATAAATTAAGCCCTAATGCACTGCAATAATAGTTTACTTGAATGGTCTGAAATAGTGAATGTGCTTCCCCCAGCACCTAATCTGTGTGTGGAAAAGAAAAAAAAGTTGGGGGGCATTATTAGTATATCAAAGTACTTCTGGTGTAAATTACCAAGAGTCAAATGTCCAATCACTTGCCAACAGCAAAAATATAATATTTTATTACAGCTTAGTTTAACAGTCTTTTTAGGGTCTGCATTAGAATCCCAACTATCTCCAGATAAAGGACTTTCCAGGTCAATTTAGTTTAAAATCCCAATTCAGTTAAGGACTCTAAATGTGCAGGTCAATTTTAGTTTTCTCAAATCATTTTTAATGAATTATTTATAAAAGCAAATAAGGTATTTACCCCTCCTACCTCTCATATAATATGTACAAGAAGAATACCTGCAAAAGCAATAAAATATGGAGAAATTGTGAATGGATAATTTTGGGTGGGTGTTCACTCTATGATTAACTTCAACGGGATATCTTTAATGTTTTTTTCAAATACTTAAGAGATTTTAAAGTGTCATTCTGAGGCAATCAAAGCACACAAGAAACTAGTGAGAATTTAAACACAAAATTGCAAAAATAAAAGCGGTCACTTAGCCTTCCTATAAATTTGGTAAATGAGTATAGTCAAGAGGAAATCTTGGCAGTAGCCCCTTTGCTAGCATGACTCAACCTAGCTTACAAGATTATGTTTTATACTGTCATGACTTCACTGAATGGCAACAAAAACTACTTGGATAATTCTCTTCTCCTATGATATAATAACTTCAGTCAACTTTTGTAGTTACGTAAAAATTAAGAAGGCAACAATATGGGGATTTGCCTAATTTTCTAGGATTTAATCTTTCTTTCTTGGCTCCTTCACCTTCTCTCAGAAAATTTCATGGAGAATAAATATTGGATCCTTTTTAATTAAGCCAGGTTTTAGACCCCGTTAATAGAAAATATCCCAACAAATCATGTACTGTATATTTATATTTTTACAATTAATATTTCTACTTACATAAGAAAAAGAAACATAATTGAGAGAGAAATCAAGTGCATAAATGTGAAAGAAAACAGGGATCTAACTGGGTTTCTGGAACAAAACCTTACCCTTTGCTTTACTCCTCTTCTATGAATGCTTTGGCCTATCTCAGACCCCCCTTCTGAAATACAAATTTGTCTATATGTGAATACATGAAAGCCTTTCATTCTGCACAGCATAGAATTCTATGAAGAAGGCCTTACCTCATTTCAGTTTCAAACAGGGAGACCTAAACCCCAATTGAGCACTGAGATTTAAACCCTATCTTCTGATTTTCAAAACTGGATTTTTACCACTATACCTGCCTTAATGGGAATTATTTAAAGAAAGGGGAATTTCAGTGGAAGAATTGACATGATGGATTTGGGTGTTCTGCTATCTTCTCCCATCAAATCAAAAACTACAGTCTTATTCAATTCAATTAAAATTTGTAGTGCATATTATGGGGTACCAAAAAAAATGTATATACATTTTTAGAAAGGAAAAAAACTATTAAAATTATAATATTCAGTATATACTGATAACAAAAGACGAATACAAGTCACATCTGACTTCTGCAATTACAAGAGGTGCTCAAAGTGGTTACCATCAGTATCCAGAGACGTCTGATTACGGAGAACTACTGCTTGAGCAACATTGACCAAACTATTTGTATACATTTCTTTTTGGCATCTCCCAGTGTGTGTGTGTGTGTGTGTGTGTGTGTGTGTGTGTGTTTGTGTGTAAAAGAAAAGATGAAAGGGAGTCACAAACAGATTTTCTTTGCTTTGACAAAAATTCTGAAAAGAAAAAGAACTCTTATTTTAGTATATGCTTCCTGTGTAAGTAGGCTTCTATGGCAAAGTCTTCTCCATCCACAGACAATGATAAAACACTGATGACAAAGGAAAGCCTGGGGAGAATGTGGGTCAGTTGAATAAGCCCCAGGTAATCACTTAATCAGAACTGCAGAAGCAGGAGCCCACTGATGTTTAACATACCCTGGGAGGTAAGAAGCAATGACCTCTTGCTCCTTCCTCCTTCAGCCTTCAGGCCCTGTGTACTTCTATAATCTCCCTGGTAAATCTCCCTTCTCCTCTGTCTCCTCCAGCAACGCTCAAAAACCTGAAGTTCAACATATTTTAGAACTGACTCTTTGGATGGAGGATGGAGTTCATGACAAACAAAAAGAGAGTATTGTTCTTAGAGTACCTGGCCTTTGTGAGTTGTGGTGAAAGAATTCCCTGAGGCACCAGAAGAAGTAAGACAGGACAAGAAAATAACCCAAGGAAGAAAGTGAGAGAAGTACATTTAGTAGAAAAAACACATGATGCCCTAGGAAAAATAGAGTGCAAAGTAAGGGTTCAGAAGAGAAAGTTGGCAACCTACAGGCAGTAGGAGGAGTTTCCACCCGTGTGTAAGGAAAAATGTTTTTCCTAGTTTTCAGAACTCTTCCAAACACACAGACAATGACCATCTATCTTTGTGTTTAAATCTATCCTTGGGCTTGCTTCTGGTTAACAGCACTTACATACAAATTTTCACATTTGAAAATTTATCTTGGTAACATTTACCATTTGCTAACTTTGTTTTCTAATCCTCACTGTATTATATTTTGAAACAAGTGGAGATTACGTTATTACACATTCAGCATCACACTTTGTCTCTGAAACGTTGCAAATAGAACTTGTACATAATCCTCTTTCACGTATGGAATGTGGGCTGTCTTAGTTCCTCCAGGCTACTATAACAATTACTACAGACTGGGAAACTTATACACAACAGAAATTTACTTCTCACAGTGCTGAGGACTGGACCTCTGAGGTCAGGGTGCCAGCATGGCTGAGCAAGAGCTCTCTCCTGGGTTGCACACCTCTCTGTGTCCTCACAGGGCAGAAGGAGTGAGCTATCTCTCTGGAACCTCTTTTATAAAGTGACCCATTTCATTCATGAGGCTCTGTGTCCTCTTGACTTAGTCCTTTCCCAAAGGTCACACCTCCTAATACCATCACCTTGGGCATTAGACATTCAACATGTGAATTTTGGAGGTACACCAATGTTCAGATCATAGCATAGAAGAGCTCAGAAAAGATTATTCACATCATGGATGATTTTTCATTCTGATAAATATCTCATATAACTTCATAAAAAATAGAATAAGGGACACAAAAAGAGAAAAGGCAGGGAATTCATGGTTGAGAACACAAAATAAGAAATGAGCTATTTGAACATATCAAGAATTCTAACTAAATACTTTAAGTTCAACATAGAATTTATTAATGATTCTGCTTGGTTCGCAAGCTTCCATTGTGAGTTCCCACTAAGTGACAAACATTTTCCACTGTTTGGTGATTTAATTAAGTCGTCTCAAAATCTATATAAATTGAAAAATATTATTCTCATATGACAGCTGAAGAAATGAGTCTCTGGCAGATTCCCGAGCTCCGAATTAAAAGAGTCAAGTTTTGAATCCAGCATTGTCTCATTCCTAGCTCTGCAGTTTTATACTCTCAAGGTAGCTCACTCACAGATCTACTGGACTCAGAAAATGTGACGGGAAGTTCAGAGTTGGGGATACTCAAGTTGAGAGAGAGTGGAGTTTAACAGTGCTTTACCTACCTAATAATAATAGTATAAAAAATTTTAATATTAAGTGTGCTTCCAAAAAAGAACAGTAGGAAACAGATTTGCCTTGAAATTCACCAGTTTGTGACTGCATCATGATGTACTACTTCATTAATGTAATTGCTCTAATACAGACGTGCCTTGAAATAATTTTTACTTGCTGTTTAAAATTTATTTCTCAAATAAAAGTCTGTGTGTACCTCCTCTTTAAAATGACAAATAAATGCTTTTATCCTTAGCAAAAAAGTGGCTTTACAAGTAGGCAAATATACCAATGCTGTCCAGATTATTTTCCCCACTAATATCTTTTTTTAACATGTCATAAGGAACAGTGGCTGCATTTGAGTCTGACTTAATGCCACAAGGAAATAAAATATCAAATGCCTGCAGTTTAAAATTTTTACATGGAACTTTCATTATAACCATTACACAGTACTAAAAGCCATGATAGACATGTACCAGATGCGTAAACTTGAAACCTTGTATGTGTGCTGCTATTATCATTGCCCCGGGACATTCTGTGAATTTCAGATAGTGAACAAAGAATTGTTCCTGCATTAGATATTCACGAATATTATTTCAAAGGCAGAGGAAAAAAGATGTGGATGAGAAGACAAATGTGTGATAAGAAAGGTACATCAATTCTTTGCAGAGCAAATCAGCTTTGGAAGAACTGTTGTTCTTTATACAAAACATGCCTCCTAAAGTAAAATTTAGGTTTTATTTAGACCTTTGGCAAAATTATTAAATTTCCATAAAATACTTAATTTGATGAACAATGGATTAGTCAGAAAGGTCCACTTGAATCAGATATGCTGTTTTGTTCAGATCTTCCACCCACATTTAATTTGTTCCTCTATCTAGACTCAAATATAATTTCAGTTGACTGAAGTAAGATAATATAGAGATATGATGAGAAAGGAAAATTCCACACAAATTATACTTAATTACACAAAGAAGGAGAAGACAACAAGATTTGTCTGCCAACAATAGTCTCAGAATGAAATGGAAAGCACATTGAGTAAAACATCCTATGTTCTTCATTATTATGATCACTAAAACACTTCTTCATTGTCATTTTTTTTAGATTTTTTTTTAATAATAAAGAATCATATAAAGGCTTTGTATCCAAAATATATAAGGGATTCATATAAACCAATAGCAAAAAGACAAACAATTATATTTTAAAAATAGGGAGAGGACTTGAATAGACATTTCTCAAAAGAAGACACATGTGGCTAACAAATACATTAAAAGGTGCCCAACATCACAAGTTATCAAGGAAATGCAAATCGAATACCACAATGAGATATCATTGCACACCTGTTAGAATGGCTATTGTCAAAAAGATAAGAGATAGGTGTAGGATGAAGATGTGAGGAAGAGTACCTGGTACTGTACCAGGTTGTACCTGGTACAACCACCTGGTACACTGTTGGTGGGATGCAAATTGGTACTGTTTTCCACTATGGAAAACAATATGGAGTTTCCTCAAAAAAATTAAAAATAGAACTACCATATGATCCTACAATCCCACTTCTGGGTATATATCCAAAAGAAATAAAATCATTGTTTTGAAAGAATATCCACACCCCCATATGCATTGCAGCATTATTCAGAATAACCAAGACATGGAAACAACTTAAGTGTCCATCAACAAACGAATAAAGAAAATGTATATAAATATATACATTTTCTTATATATATATATATATATATATATATATATATATATATATATATATAAAACATTTATATATATATATATGTATATACATATATATAAAACAGAAGATGAATACAAGTCACATTTGACTTCTGCAATTACAAGAGGTGCTCAAAGTCGTTACCATCAGTGTCCAGATACTTCTGATTACAGCAAACTACTGCTTGAGCAACATTGACCAAAGTGCCCACTTGTATACATATTTTTGGCACCCCCAGTGTGTGTGTGTGTGTGTGTGTATTTTTTCAGTCAAAAAATATATAAATAAATGAGAGAGAGAGAGAGAGAGGGAGAGAGAGAATGAGATCCTGTTATTTGTGTATTTGTGACATTGATGGACCTTAAAGGCATTATGTTAAGTGAATTAAGTCAGAAAAAGAAAGACAAATACTATATAATCTCACTTATGTGTGGAATCTAAAAACATCAAACTCATAAAAACAGAAAGTACAATGGTAATTTCCAGAGGCACTGAGTGGTGGGGGAAATAGGGAGATGTTGGTCAAAAGGTAGAAACTTCCCACTATAAGGTTCAAGGATATAAGTTCCAGCATGGTGACTATAATTAACAATAGTGTATTGTACACGCAAAAGTTGCTGAGAGTAGAGCTTTAATGTTGTCACTACTACATCAACAAAATGGTAATTGTTTGTGGTAAAGTATGTGTTATCTAACCTATTGCGGTAAATATTTCACAATACATAGATCTATTAAATCATTACATTGCACAACTTAAAGTTATGCAATCAACTAATCAGCTAATCAAGCAAACACATACATATATAATCTTTACAAGCACCTCAAACTTAACATTTTTATTCAAGCTTTCATTATTTTTATGATAAAATACTGCAGTAAATTTCTAAATGGTCTTGTCACCACTATTCTCTCCTCACCTCCAATATATCCTCTATACTGCTTCTAAAATGTTCTTTCTAAAACAGAAAGCTAGACATATCACTCCACTATTCAAATTGAGGCAGATATCAAATCCTACTTAACTCCTTAATATGTCATACAAATATCTTCATAAATAGACTTACCCACACCCCCCTAATTTCTACCATATGTACTCCTCGTCTTGTGGCCCCTCCCCTCTCTCTCTGGTCACATTATTTTATTCCAAATTGTAACCATACCATGCCTTATACACCTCCTTTCTTTAATATGCACTGCCTCTTTTTCCAAGATATCTCATTCCTGTGTCTCTACCTCAACTTGGAGAACGTTTGTCAACCTGAGGAACACATATTCATCCCTCAACATACAGTTCAAATATCACTCTCCTTCGCCACTTATTATTCCTCCCGCTTGGCTTGCCACAAAGTTTTTATTGAAGTGATGATCCTGTAAGTTGCCTTCCTGTTTCTTCCCTACTAAGATACGAAGATTATAACTTGTTTGTTTCGTTTTACTAGTTGGCTGGAGCTGGCTAATACGAGTCTGTGAGAGATGAATACTAAATACTCAGCAATTTATAAACTGATTGTTAAAATTGTTAATAGTTTGAAATCAACCATGGTAGGAGTCGACACCACAAAATTGACAACCACATATAAGGACTCTCTTTTTCTCAAAGACGTGGTTTGTGAGTGTAGTAGGTTCATCAGCATAATCTAGCCAAGTCCTGATTTATTCAAAGAATTGCTTGAGTTATTAATGTGACTTCAACTAGGTGAAAATTATTTGGGCACGAATATAAATATGAATAAAATATAAACATAAATACTTACATATATAAATATAAAAATGAAACAAAATTAACTGTAGGAACAATGGTGGAATTTCATACATTGTTATAATTTGAATTACAATCAGATTATAATAAACAAGTATGGATTTCCATTTTACAAGTACTTGGAGATTTTATTCCAAGACAACATGATCTGTAGGGCTCGGTGATGAGTGACTCAAATGCAGGGATGTTGACTTTTTTATCTTTATGTCATTACACATCATGCAGAATCTGGCTTGTGATTTATTCTCATTAAATTCTTATTAAGCAAATTTCCACATAACAATAGATTGTATTTCGGTATCGAAAGAGTTGGCCATGTTTATCCACTCATATAGAACCACTGCTAAAACTGTCAGCACCCATATGGTAAAATTTTTGTTCAGAAACAAAACTTAAGCTAGCTTAATGCAAAAAAGAAGAAATTTTCTGAAAAAAGAAAACCTGAAAAACAATTGCTATTTCTCCTGAGATTGATTTTTAAGAATATTTTTGTATATTGATATTTTGTTTGCTTATATTTATAGTAACTGGAAATATATTTATGTATGTAGTAACTATAGTATATGTAATAATCATATTTATGTATTTTATATATTAACTATTTATAGAATTTCTTTGTATATATACAGAGGGTGCCAAAAAATATGCATACATTTTAAGAAAGGAAAAACCTGTATTAAAATTGTAATACTCAATATATACTGTTAACAAAAGGTGAATACAAGTCATGTGTATACATTTTTTTGGCACCCTCTGTATATATCTATATGTAAAACTACAATATTATAAGTAACCACAACTACTTATAGTATATTGGAAACATTATTTATGTACAGGATAAACAAAATGTTTTCACTTACATACATGTTTAGGTTATTATTCATTTCATGTACAAGTTACATTACTGGTTATCAGTTTTCACAGCACTATCAGCAGAGGAGCTATGTAAAACAGTGGATCTCACTGCATACATGATGAGACCCATAGAGGCATACGCAAACCAGCCGAGTGTTAAGAACACCATTTCAGATAAACTTTGTCCAACACATTTATTTTACAGATGGAGAAGTAATGTCAAGAGAGTTTGATTTGATTTCTTCATCTTCATAGAGTTGGCTAAGGGCATAGCCAGGGTTTTAATTCAGGTCATTGACTTTTAAGTTGATATGTTTAATAGTATATGAATTTTGGTGTGTGTGTGTGTGTGTCTGTGTGTGTGCGTTTGCTATGGCGGAGACAAGAATGCTCTTCAGAAATTATTAAAAACTAAAGAACAACTAAAGAAAACTTTTAAACATAGGGGATCTGATTAGCAATCCAGCCATGAACTGGGAACCCACAGAGGGGTTATCACTATTTGAATGACAAGCGAGTTACAAACTCAATCCCACAATTCATATTCAAGTGATTGAATAATGACTTTCATGAGTGTGTGTGTGTGTGTGTGTGTGTGTGCATGTGTTCTTTATATATTGTGTTCTTTATCCCTTACTGTTTTGTTTTATCAATTTTGAACTTCTTACCATAACATAGCAAGATAACTTCCTACATTGTTTCCTTATTTCTGATTTCATATTTATGATTTTGTAAAGTAGAAGAAGGTTATCAATAGTTTTATCAAACTACCATTAATACATAGTGAGGTTTAGAAAATAGTCCTCAACATCTAAATGATTTTACTTACTTGATAATTGCTTCCTATTGGCTGTCCCATTTCTCCCTCTCTAATAGAAGAAATTTTGAAAATCCATTTCAGCCAATTTATCTGATCATCTAAAACTCTTATGTAAGTGTGTTTTCCATACACCTTATTTTGGGCACAATATTTCCTCAAAAATCTCCCCTTGATTTTTCAGGAAGGTCAAGATATTCCTTATAATTTGGTTAAGTATGTCTCACAGCTTAAAATTTAAACTTATGGCCAAAGAATACAGATTCTCACTCACATGACATCCAAAGATCATGCTAGTAGATAACTTATTCCAAACAGTCATAGTCACTTATCTTATAGAAATTTTTTGTAACAATTGTCTCAGTGGGATTAATTTCATAATTCAAGAGGTAAACTTGCTGGAATAAAGAAAAATATTTTTCAGTTCTTACTGAGGGCCGGACCATATCATCTTTCTCTCCAGCACTTAGCATAATCCATGTACAAATAAATTGTTAATACATATGTATCAAGCTAAACTAGATAAAAAAAGATTCAAAATAAAAATCAACTCAGCTCTCCTAAAATATTCATATTTTTTCAAAATGTCTTTCAGTTTGTACCCTGCAACATTATATTTTAATTAATATTTCTATACTGTTATTTATGTTAGAAATATATATCTACTTATTAGCTTATTAGGTTATTTAAAATTAAAAATAAAAACAAACAATTTTTATGAAAATTAAAATAAAGTTTTATTTATTTATCTATTTATAACACAGAGAAAATTTCTTCTTCCAATTACTTAATGTTTATTGACCCAAAAAATGTTTTTTTGTACTAAAATGCTCTAGGAAAATAAATGAGGTACAATCACCCATTGATTACGAGTCCCTAACTGTGACCTACTGCTATGAGAAAGCACAGGTATACTGTTGCCCAGTACTGAGAGGCAGGGAAGCCTGGTGGGATTCTGACTTAATTTACTTCTTTCTTTCACTGTTGTTCTTGTGAAATTCTGGTGAAATAATGAGGAATGGAAATAAGTAGCCATCAAATGGCCACCATGAAAAACATCTTATTTTAATGGATTGTTAGTTGTTGCTATAGCTCATGATAATTAAACAAAGATTAGTGATTACAAAAGTAAAAGATAAGTATAGAAGATAATTGAAATAAAATTATACAAAAAGTTTTTTGTTAGTTCAATTAAAGTAAAATTTTATCAGGTACAATGAACTATTATTTAAATTCATAGAACAGATTAAGAGATTTTATATAATTTTATGAAATTATCATTCTTTACTAATTATGTAGTTTAATATTGAAATCAACATCTTCAGTGATAATGAATATCTTAAAACTTGACTCTAGAAATGTTCATAATAAAATGTTTTGAATACCCAGTTACACAAATATGATATATACTTTTAATTATATTTCTCTCCTAATTTTTCCTTTACTGTTCCATTAGATGCATATTTGGTATGACTTTGGGGTGTATTTTCAAGTTTCATATGTTGAGATATAGATTTGTACTGATTTTCTGATACAAACGAATAGTTAATTCCCAGATATTTAGATGCATTATAATATCATGTAATTTACATTGTAGTTGGACAACAAAATGCAATTAAATTGAACACAAGAATCAAGTGCCTATCTCTATCCCAGACAGATATTTTTAAAAGCTTATAAAGATGAGAATTTTAAATGTAATCTAGTAAAACAAAATTTTCTCATAGGAGTATTATAAATATCTAAGTGACAATTTATTTCACTACCTAAATAGGAATGACTATATACAGACAGATATACCTGGTATCTGATATGACTGATATGCAAATAGATGACAGATAATAGATGATAGACAGATAGATAGGTGGGTAGACAGATAGATGATAGATAGATAGATAGATAGATAGATAGATAGATAGATAGATAGATATCTGGATAGTTTTGTTAGTCAGCCTCATTTTGTCAAATCAGAGGTAGAAATCTAGAAATTCATCTATTTTCTGCTTTTTGCAAAGTGTTTTTATTTTGCTTTGATTTGTATTTATATTAGTCTTACGATAAAAATAGTAGGAAACTGTGTGTATAGTAATGTTTTGGATAAATGATAACATAACATTCAACAAATATTTACTGAGCCCCAGCCATACTTGGTCTCTAAACTAGACTTTGAGATATAGCTATGAACAAAATAAAGTTTTCTGCCCTCATAAACTATACTTTCATAAACCAAAGTATATGTTGGGGGACAGGTAAGGAGGAAGGAGTTCAGACAATAAACAAAATAACTGACATATGTAATATTTTATGTTATTTAGTATTATGATAAATGCTGTGGGGAATAGGGGAAAGAACGTGTTGGGAATGGGGTGGCAATTTTAATTTGTCTGGTCAAGAATAGCCTCACTGAGAAGTTGATGTATGGGTATCAATACAAAGGCGATCAGTCTTATGGATATGAATATGTTGAAAAAGACTGTAACAGGTAGAGGGTAAGTCAAAGCCAAGGCGCTGAGAAATGTGTCCAGCATGATTAAGGAATGGCTTCAGTATGACTGGTATCGAGAGAATGAGTGAGTAGCAGGGCAGGAGGGAATAACATCAAAGTAACATGGGATTCAACCATGGTTGCCTTTTACTCTAAGATGTAAAACAAGGTGATGGCTGTGAGAAAAGAAGTGACATTACCTGTTCGTTTTAACAGTCTTTCTGGCTCTTGGTGACGAGAATAGATCATAGGTGAATAGAAGCAGGAGAACATTAAAATAATACAGTGAAGAGATCATAGTGTCTTTTTAGGCCAGGGTACTACTAGTGGAGCTGGTAAAAATGGATAGATTTTGGGATATATTTTGAAGACACAGCCAGCAGTTTTGCTAACGGATTAAATATGTGAGAATTAGAGGAGAAAAAGAAAACTATAATTTTGGCCCAACCTAGTAGAAAGATGGAATTGTTATAAACTGAGATAGGGAAGACTATAGGTAAATTATTTTTTGTTTGTTTTGGCAGAGGGGGAGAATAACATTGAACCTCATTTTTGACATTTGAACTTGAGATGTCCATTAGTGAAGAGTTAAGAAATGTAGTTATATATATAAATTATATATACCAAGGGTGCCAAAAAATATATATGCAAGTGGACACTTTGGTCAACCTTGCTCAAGCAGTAGTTCACCATAATCAGAAGTGTCTGGATGCTGATGGTAATCACTTTGAGCACCTCTTGTAATTGCAGAAGTCAGATGTGACTTATATTTATCTTTTGTTATTGGTATATATCGAGTATTACAATTTTAATAGTTTTCCTTTCTTAAAATGTGTACACATATTTTTGGCACGTGTGTGTGTGTGTGTGTGTGTGTATGTAATTTATATATATAATTTGGGGTGTCTCAGGAGAGGACAAAGCTGAAGACATAAACTTGAGACTAGTCAGTGTATAGATTGTTTTAAAGGTATGAGACTGAATAAGATCTACACAGGAGAAAATATAGATAGTGAAGAAATTTAAGGACGCACACTGAGACAAAGCCTGGAAGATACAGAGGAACCAACAAAGGAGGCTGAGAAAGAGTGGCTGATGAGGTGAAAAAAACAAAACAAAACAAAAAGCAAACAAACAAACAAGAACAACAACAACAACAACAACAACAACAAAAAACAAGGAGAGGGTGGGCCCTTGGAAGCTAAATGAGAGAAAGTGCTGTTTTAGCCTAGAGGACATGCTCATCTATATATCAAATGGTACCAATAGATCAGGTAAGATGGAGACTGCAAATTATAGAATATCGCAATAGCGCAGTCATGGGTGAGCTTGAGAAAAACAGTTTTTGCACAGTAGTAAGGGTAAAAGCCTGACTGGACTGGATTGGAGAGGGGAGTAGAGAAATTGGAAAGTGGGAAAATATACAACTTCTAAAGACTGTTGCTATTAAAAGGGGCAGATCAATTGAACGAAGAGAAGAAAATGGGGCTGAGAAAGGGTTTTGCTTTAATATGGGAGAAATAACAACATGTTTGTATGCTGATGGGAATGATCTGACAGACCAGGGGAGAAAAGATGATTCACAGGCGTGAGGAGAGAATTGTTTTAAACATATTTTGTTGTTATAGTGGAGGAATTGCTCTTAAACAGCAGCATGAGTGTTCAGGAATAGAAATACAAGGAGAGCAGAGTACAGGAAAACAGATGTTGGGTGTATGTGTTGGTGGGATGAGTGTGCATGTGTGTTGAAAAGAGCTTATGGAAGTCTCTCCTGGTGTCTTCTGCTTTATCAGTGGAATTTGAAGACAGGTCATTAGATGAATGTAAGGATGGGGTGGGGGTACTAGAGGCTTGATGAGTGAATGGAGGGCATGAAATATCTAGTTGAGTGATGAAAGGCAATGTGCAGGGAAAATGTGTTATCTTTCCTGAACTGCATTAAAACCTGCTTAAAGTTAGTTGTTATGAAATGAGCGTGAGACTTATCAGTTTAGCAAACCATGTAACATAACTCTTGCCTTTGTAGCACACGATGTGTTTAACTAATCGGTCTGATACCCAACCCTCATGAGGAAGCCAAGAGGGTTAAGATGGCATTTAGGGGTTCCTCAGGTTCAATGCTGGTAAAGAGATTGTCTTTTATTATGAGTGGATACCACCAAAACTAAGAAACACTCCAATATTTGATTCATGTAGGGGGTTGAGATGTGGAGACTTCTAATTACTACGGTGGCTTTCTTCATTCATTCAACAAATAATCATTGAGGGCTTTAGGTACTACGAATATAGACATAAACAAAAAATGTGAGTGAGTTTACAACCAGCATACCTTTAAACATTCTAAAGAATGTAGAACTAGAAGAAGGAATAAGATCTGGGACATAAGAGAACATGGTAAACAAAGACACTGATAAAAATGTGCCAAAAAAAATCCATATGAAATAATAATAATAATAATAATAATAATAATAATAATAATAATGCTTAATTTGTGTAAGTAAATGAAACAGAATTGTAATTCTGCTCAAGATCATATAAGAGAAGTCAGTCTTCACTGATGTCATTGTTACCCTGTAGGTAGCGTTTCATGTGTCTTTCTCCTGTGCTACTTCTAAGTTTTTCTCTTTATCTTTACTTTTCAGAAATTTGACTAGGTATGATGTGTCTCATTTTCATTTTTATTTGTTTTTTTTTCCAATATTGATTGGAGATTGCTGAGTTTGTTGATTCCATATGTTTGGTTTTCATAAAATTTTTGAAAATTTTGCGTATTCTTTATTTTTTCTGCCCAATTCTCTTTGTTCCTTTTGGAGCACAAATTACAAAGGACAACTTGATACTGTCCAAGAGGTCACTGAGTTTCTGTTCATTTTTTTCCCAATCTTTTTTCCCCTCCTCCAGATTAAATACTTTCTATTGATTTATCTTCACATTCACTGACCCTTTCTTCTGCAATCACCAACTTACTGTTAAGCCCTGCCTGCAATTTTTTTTTTCATTTCAGATGTACTTTACAGTTCTAGAATTTTCATTTTATTACAGTTTCTATCTGCTAAGATTCCTTATCTGTTTATTCATCAAGACTACATTTCCCCTTTTAAACCCCTTAAAAAATTCTAGTAGATGGTATACTATTTTGATCTGTCAATTCCAGTGTCTTGGCTATCTTGAGACCAGTTTTTACTATTTTTTTTCTCTTGACTGTGGGTCTCACATTCTTGTTCTCTTCAGATGTTTATATATTTTAGTAGACATTGTGAATAATACATTTCAGTGATTCTGTATTCTGTTATCTTTCTTTGCATGCTGATTTTTGTTCTAGAAGACAGTTAATTTGGCTGGACAAGACTTGTCTTCTCTGCAGTAGTACGTAGCAGCTAAAATCTGGACCTCCTAGATTCTCCCATCATATGCATAGTTCAGAGATCAGCCAAGTTTTTCTGTGTAGTTCATATGCAGATGTGGAAGCTGCTACCTTGGCTCCTCCCTTCTGAAAAGTTACACCTCATTCTGAAGCTCCTATAATAAACCCAAAGTCAGATTTTTAACTGATATTTGAGTTTTCAAATGTGTAAATTGTGGCTACCTGCGTAAAGTCTAACTACTCCATACAGTGTGGACAAAGTAGCACCCTCAGGTAAAACTCACATGAATGCAAATATCACCCAGTACAGTCCTCATCTTTCAAGCATTGTTTTCACTCCATTATCTAATCGATATTGGTCACTCCCCAGTGACTTCAAATAGTCTTAAAATATTTTAAAGAGCGTTTTTTTTTTTCTCTATAGGAGGCTATTCTGATAGTAGCTACTTTGCCATTATTCTATTAGTTGAATTTTTCCCTTAGTTTTTAGCTGAATGCATGGCACATATTAGGTACTCAAAATTTAAAAATCAGTTATGAGAGATGACTGTTTAAGAGATTTAGAATATATTGTTAGATATTGTCAGCCACCTTAAGCTTTTTTTGAAAATGATAGTAAACTTCTGTGTTACGTATTTTGGGTTTCAAGATAAGGTTATAGTTTGAAATAGTTCTATGAGTAAAAGTAGAACAATATTTTGGATAACTTTAAACTTGAAGTGGATTTTGATAGAAAAAAGTCTAGCTTGGTTAAGTAAATAACCAAGTTAAGTAAGTAAGTAAATAACCAGGTTATTTACTTAAGAGTGTTGGGGAGAATAACTGATATTCCAGATGCCCTTAAAATTTTGTCCAAGGAGTCCAGGAAAATTTAAGGAAAAGTGAGGCAGTAAGTTAATCTCTTTAACTATTTATGATAACATATAAGAAAAACACATTTTTAGGAACTGAAGTAAAGTATAATGGATAATTTTAGTAACAAGTTGCATAATATTTTCTAGTAAATGTTTTCACTTCATGTTGAAATAACTTATAATTATAGATTATTAAATGTATTTATAATTCCTATATATAAACTCTGTATGTTTTCTGTGTGTAATTTATGTCGTCTTTGTATCTGTTCACACAAACCCTAAAGTCCTGTGATCCATCCCTGTTCAACCTAAAGATGAAGTAAAAATGTTTACTGAAGTACCCTTGAAAACTATGAGTGATTTTTAAATTGTTACAAGACAGGTGCTATCCTCAGATTTCACAATATGAAAGTTTTCATCCCACTCATAAAGTATTGTGATGCTTGGAGGGCAGAGTCGGATCCCAATACCAAATATTAGTTAGTGTAATGGTGAGTCAGCGTCCTTATTTTGAGGGCATAATTCTTAATCTCAAATTATGCCCAGGAATAAAATAGAAGCTCTTCCTGAAACCTGTTACAGCCAGACTTCTCAAACACCAGCCAGTAGTTGCCCCACCAATAGCCAAATGGTTTTTGCTACTTTGTTTTGCTAAGGTTTTGCAGGTCCACTTCTTCAGCATTGATTTGCCTGACTCAGCTCAAAGATCTACACAGCATCTCTCTCTGACAGGGGGGGACGGGGGGGGGGGGGGGTGGCGAGTCAAGGACATCTTTCCCAGGAAGATAGAAGAACCAAAGATGATTCAAAATGCCCTTCATCACAACCTTCAGGCTATTTGCCATTGCTTCTATAAGACTAAACAGACACAGACAACCTGGGCACAGAAATAATGAAAAGAACTTTCACTATGATATAGATAAAATAAAATATCTTCCCACAAGGGACAGTCAATAACACAGCAAGGTGTTTCCCTTTTGGCATTAAATTACTGAACTCTTATAATGTCATTTTACCCAACTCATTCTGAAATCTCTTTGGGTAGCCACAAATCTGACAACCCTGTTTTTCTATACTTACTTTGGTTGCACTGATTTTTCGGAAGTTTGGACTTTTCTTATGTTGGCAGTGCAGATAAAGGGAAGTTACTGATGGGATACTGAAAATAATAAAGGCACAGTCGTGTACATATTACTAAACCAAAATCAGGAAAGATCATTTAATGAAGAATTGTTATGCCATTTCTAAGTATGAAAACAAATTTTAGCAGATGAGGCTTGAGTATCAACATGTTGGGATTTCCAGGATAATATTAAGGATTATGGGACCTTTACTATAAGAAAGTGCTTCAGAAAACCCAGGGTCATTGGAGAATATTTTAGAGCATGTGGTTGCTATGGCTATAGTAAACACTGCCACAGTTTATTAGAGAATTGCTATGAGGTTTGTTCTTTACAACTTAAAAGAACAGGGAGTCACACTAGTAAGACTCTGCTGTGATTGTTACAAAGCGCAAGGCCCAGAGAGATTCTGTTATACTCAGTGTGGCACTATGAAACCACCTGGGGAGACTTGCTCAATACATTATTGGTTCAAAACCAATAAAGCAAAGATTCTTTTGTATTATAGTCTACGAAAATAAAATAAACAAAATAGCATACATTTAATTTGTGTTTCCTCTGTCCAGACAGTATTATCCCCAGATTGTGGTGTTTAAATGGCATGGAAGAGAGAAATTCAAAAGAGTTCCATAAGCTCAAACAGCGGGCTCAAGAGCATAAAGCATTCCTAGGCGACTGGAGAGCTCACTTCTCGTCATATCCAGGGAGCCAATTGACATCTCTTTGGTAATAAATCTTGTCTTTTAATTTTCAGGTCCTACAGGACAGGATAACTCTGTGTGGTTCCTAGAACAGCACCATTCTCGTTTGAACATTTAATCAGTGCTATTTGATAATGAATCTAGGATTTTACAACAGAGAATCAAATTGATCCTGAGAGAAAAATATCTATCTCTTGAAGCTAAGTGCTTTCTTCTTAGTTGCTGAGTATGATCTCCCCTAGCTCATCAATGTGAAACATCCTCAGGTAAAGAGCCACTTTCACTTACCTTGAACCTTCTCAAGGTCAGGTTGAGAAACGACTAAAAATAGAACACAGATTACATGGTCCACTTCATTTAAAAACCTAGACAATTAACCAGTGATTTTTGAAAGGTCACCCATACTCAAGGCCATTTTGCAGGAAAGTAATGCTGCTCTCAAACTTCACACATTGAGATGCACTCAAGGCCCAGTGGTCTTTAAAATGTCTTGAGAGACTATTGAAAAGATAATTCACCTCTAATATCTAGGACATAATTCCTTTTACTACGTGAGAGAATACAAAAAGCAGTACATATCTACCATTAGATTCATGTTTCCAAATCAAGAATCCTGACAAAGCTATCAGGGTCCCAGGGCAGTAGCACAGCACCAGTAGTTGGGGAATATCTATGAGCCCTAACATCAGTTCTCACCTATTCATCTTCCTTGGTTCCTGCCGAGACCTGCTTTCAAATTCAACTAATTCTATGAGCTACAAATATCTTTCCAATATTTTCCTGTTTTTCTGTAAATTAACCAGAGCCAGTTTCTGTTTGCTCATTTTTTAAAAAATTTATTTTTATCTCACTAGTAAAAATGGGTGCTTTATCAATGTCTTCATCAACAAGTACTGTTGAATAAAGGAGAAAATTGAAATTATATTTACTATATAATACTACTTTTGCTTAAAATATATTAATATATTAATTAAAATGTACATCAAACATTTAATAGGGTAAGGTATCTTTGGAGACTAGATTTACAGTTATATTTAATTTATCTTCTTATATATTGCTGTCGTATGTTTCATTTTAACCAAAATCTATTACTATAACGTAAGACATAAAAATGATCATTACCAGAAAAGTTAATCAGAAAACTAGTATTTTTCACAATACTCCCAATCTATAGACTTCTGCAGTTCCAACTATTAAATATGGTTATAGTTAGATGGAGAATGGTACTGTATTAAATACTCATATCCCATGATGGAGAGGGAGGGGCGTCACATGTAACCATAGAAGTTGTGAACAGCTAGTCAGTTAAGAGCATTAGAATGAAAAATGTTTTATATGTGTGTATGTATGAATATGTTTGAGAGGAAAGAGGATAGCTAATAAATAAGTTGCCCCTAAAATTCAGGAAGAAAGGGACAGAGTGTATAAAATTCCATCAATGAAGTCTAAATTCAAACATTCTACCAATAATTCCAAGACAACTGAAATATGCTTCACTAGCACAGAGGCCCTGATCCATTCAGAGTATGCAAGATAAGATGTTGATTTGTAATCAAAATCCAAAGACTATATGATCTTCTCAAAAGGAAGAAAATTGTTAAATCTATTGAGATTTAAATATGTGAAAAACTAGAATACTATCCATAAAAGTTATGCTGCAGCAACAACCTTCAAAGCTCAGTGGCTTACAATAGCAATGGTTTATTTCTAGTTCATGCTTTATGTCCACTGTGATTCAGCTAGGTTCCTCACCATGTCTACTTTATTCCTAGGCTCAGAATGATGGAATTGTTTCTACCAGGAAAATATATGCCCTTGTGGCAGGGAGGGAAGAAATGACAAAACCCTCACTGGGTCTTAAAGCTTCCTCTTAGAAGTGACATGTATCACTTCTAACAGTTTCCATAAGCCAAAATAAGTCATATGGCCAAGCCTAATTTTAATTCCTACCAGGGATAGGCAGCAAGTATTTTAAAACAATAATACCTTTAACCATAAGGTATAATTATGAAATTCACCAGGAAAGAGGAAGAGTGAGGTAAATAGATTATTCCTGTTATTATCCTATGCAAATTATTAAAGCAATTTGCGCACATGAGAAGTCTAGGCATTTATGTAATCATATCTTTTTAAATGATAGCATAATTAATACTGGAAAGGCATTATCTAGTTTTTGGAACTGTTTTATTTTTTATAATCTTAAATAAATCCTGATGTGTACATTTTAAGCTTCGACTTTATTGAAAATTCTAAAGTAGTCTACCTCAATAAATAATTTGTGCTGGGGGTAGGGAAGTAGAAACAAAGCTAGTGCAAAAAGAAATGTAGTTCTATGGCTGAGAATTCCAATTCCCCTAAAAAACTCACAAACACTGAGCTCTACTAGATGTCAACAAGTACTTTTACCTACATATTTTTCACTAACTTTTCCTTAAAAATTCTTTGATTGGTGAATTTATTTTTATTTTCATTTTTGTCACTGAAAAAATATATTGAATTCACCAGCTCTTCGGTGACAGAACTGAGACTTAAACCTGTCATAACTGACTTCAAGTCCATTGATTTTATTCTATCAATTCACACATTTAAGGATCTAAAAAGCTGTACATGAAATTTATAAGAGAGCACCAAAGCTTGGGATCAAACAGAGACATTCTCTAACATCTGGGCTGCAACATCCCGGGAAGATTTTGGCAATAGATAATTTGGCAGCTGCCAGAGGGCTGCCATCTTCAGCTCAAGCAACTCACAGCTCCTTGCTCAGTGCCACCTGGCCTGTTTAGCTTTGTAAGGTATCATGCTCTCCTATAACAAAAAAAACAAGTTTTCTCAGTATCCAAAAGCTCCAGGAGACAGGGACTCGCAGTTTGATTGAAAGAAGAAACTCCTACAGGGCGTTGAGTACATCCACAGAATTCAAGCTCTGCACTCTGAAATTCCTCCATGTTGTTGCCTCTTCCACTATAGGGAAAAGCCTTGACATACGATGTATGACAACAGGTGGACTAATTGGTTGTTGATGCAATAGCCTTATTAGTAGTAGGGCATGTGATTTGGGGATTTTGTGTTTGATAGTTGTTTCAGGTTCAATGAAGGATGGGCATTTCCATTCCTATCAAGTCCCATTTCTGAACCCATTTATTTACAGGATGACTAGCTGAAGCTGTAGTCACTTCTGCCACCAAACAAAGCTAACTGTTGCCCATGGAGTGATTTCACTACTCATATATACTGTAGAAGTATAATTATATATACTGCATATAATCATATGTATATTGTATGTACTGTATAAGTATAATTCCTTAGGTGACCAGTGGTGATATTTACTTTTCACATTTTCCTTAAAATAAAAGGAGTCATTTTATGTTTGGGACCTAACTAGGTCTCTCACATTATAAGTCCTCTGTTCCAGGTTGTGTTTTCTAGGGAATAGACTTTAGATGGAGTTTAGGATGCAGGTTGTCTTTTTGTGTCTTTGTCATTAACACGTTGGAAAGGAAAGAAAGGGAAGGCAGCAGAGATCGGGGCTGGTTGCAGGGAATGAACTCCAGAGCTAAAATGACCTATCAGAATCCTCCCAAGTTGGGGCAAAACGACCAGGCATTTATGCTATCATCTTCACTAGTCATTAGATGTGGGCTACCCTAGGAGGGACAGGACCTTGGGTGAGGTGGTTCTCTGAAGCTGAAGGAATACCTGAGAGAGGTTACAAATGGAGGCCGTTTCTGATTGTATTCTTAACATCTGGGACAACAACTCCTGCTTTACAGGAATATCTGTACAGTGGATCTCCTTGTCCATTGGAGTCAACCCCTGGTCCCACTCAGAACCCTTCTTTATGTGTATTTAAGGAGCGCAACTAAGTTTACCAGTGGACATCTCTGCATAAAGAGAGCTTGACAGAGAATGGTTAGTGTTCCTACCTCTACAACTGATACTGGCTCCATACCACCACAGACAGCTTTTATTACAGTGGCAGTGGCGCATACTACCTGTTAAGGTAGGACTCGTGGCCCTGTGTCCTGAAATAGGATCTTCGTTCATCAACAAAGCATTTACAGCAATGTACTCTGAAGACCATCGAGCTAGCTCTGGGAGGGCTGTAGCGCCCTCTGAATATGAAGCACTGAGGGGAAGCTCCTTTGTGCTGAAACAGGCCAGTGGCTGACTGACTGGGATACAATCTGCGTACTCAAAATTCAGCTGCTGTAAGTGAGAGGAAATCTATTGCCAAGCCCCACAGATACTGCTTCTGTCAGAGAAAAAAAATGTGTATATATATATATATATATATATATATATATATATATATATATATATATATTCCTCCTGAACCACATCTCCTTCCATTTCTTACAGTAAATTCAGCTCCATTCTAATCTTATGAGACCACCATCCTATACACAGTCCGTCAATAACCAAAACGTTATGAGGGGCATAATTGTGCCATGGTCAGGTGCTCTGTCTATATCAGTATTCAGTAATACGCCAGGAGCTCTTTTTCAAAAGGTATATAACTCTCCACTGCAGATAGCTTGGCCGTGTTCCAGACCCTCTGGAGACCTGTGCTGTGATTCTCTCCAAGACGGTTTGCCATAAATTCCACATGGCATCTTTTCCTACCACAGAAACCTCCACTATCATAGGGTCTGCTGAGTTGTGTGGCCCACGTGGCAGAGCTGCTTGCACCAGAACCTGAACATGATATAGAATTATTTCTTGTTCTGGGTCCCACGCTAAGCTGGCAGTCCTATTTGTCACTAAGTATAGGAGCCGGATCAGTACTTCCAAGTGTGTTATAGACAGCCTCCTAACCCCGAAGAGGCTTTGAATTTTCTAAATTTGTGATGGAAGGTGCAAGATGCCATAATTTATCTTATACTTTGGCTGGTATATCTTGGCAGGCCCATGATCACGGGCTACCTAAAAATTTTAGTGATATAGAAGAATTCTGAATATTCATAAGGTTTCTCTCCCACCCTTTGGAGCCCTTACAATAGTCCTCCCTCATCCATGGTTTCACTTTCCAAGGTTTTAGTTATCTGAGGTCAATTGCAATCCAAAAATATTAAACGGAAATTCCAGAAATAAACAATTCATAAGTTTTAAAATTTGCACAGTTCTGAGTAGCATGATGAAATCTTCTAAATTCCACTCCATCCCGCCCGAGATGTGATTCCTCCTTTTGTCTAGTAGGTGCTCATTAGTCACTTAGTAGCCATCTCAGTTATCAGATCAATGGCTGTGGTGTCTCAATGCTTGCGTTCAAGTGATCTTTACTTTATTTAATAATGCCCCAAAAGTGCAAGAGTAGTGATGCTAGCAATTCAGATATGCCAAAGAAAAATTGTAAAGTTCTTCCTTTAAGTGAAAAGTTTAAAGTTCTTGGCTTAATAAAGAAGGGGAAAAATTGTGTGCTGAAGTTGCTAAAATCTACAGTAAGAAAAATCTTCTATCTGTGAAAGTGTGAAGAAGGAAAAAGAAATTTGTACTGCTGCAACCTCAAACTGCAAAAGTTACAGCCACTGTGTGATAAATGCTTAGTTAAGATGGAAAAGGCATTAAATTTGTGGGTGGATGACATGAACAGAAAATGTGTCCCAATTGATGGCAGTGTGTTGTGCTGGAAAGCTTTGAGCCTTCATATGAATACTTCAGAAAGAGTTCCCCTGAAACAAGTGACACTAAGCCATTTACTGCAGGTAGGGATTTGTTACACAGATTCAGGAATAAGTTTGTACTGAAAAATATAAAAACTACTGGAGAGACTGTGCCAGCTGATGAAGGAGATGGTTCCACATTTTCAGCAAACATGAAGTTGATTAGGGTTTGATACTACTCATAGTTATAGGAATCCATTGGCAGTCTTGAAATGTACCCTGTGGAGATGATGGGGGATTATTGTATGTATATCTAAACAAAGTTGGTCACTTCTTGCCTATCCTAGTTGATTAGCATGATACAGTGGAGCAATGTGATATTCTGCTGGATATCAAGACAGTTGAGAACACTGAAGATTGTGACAGAGGGAAGGAGTGTTAACATAGCCCAAGGGCAAAACTGTAAATGTATACTTTTGTACATTGCAAATGTGGTTTGTACATTACATGTGAATGCACACTGCTTCTGACTCTTTTCAGATAGGGAGAGGAAAAACACTCATTTTCCAAATCAAAGGCATATCATATCATGTACCTTAGGTCATATTAATCAAAGATAGAACATCTGCATGGATCCACAACTGAGGCTGCTACCTGTGGTCTACGTAGTGTCATCCTCAGGATTCTTCTGGTTCTGGAGGAGCCAGATCACTGAATGAAATGGAGACATGATGGGAACCATCCTTTACATCTTAGAGGAGGCACTAACTTCTGCCCTCTCCCTCTCCATTCTGGGTGCAATAGTAACTTTAATTTATTATTTTAGCAGGGTGGGGGACAACTTTTAGGGGCTTTCATCCCGCCTTCTCATGATCAAGCTTTCTCTCTACAGTCAAAGAACCCAGGATGGGATTGAACCAAATACCAGATATCTATCCCAATTATACACTCAAAGACCAGGGAAATAAGCCCTGAGTAGCTTAGCAGACCATATGAACCCACTGTGAGCTGGCCTTAGACAAAACATCATCTATTATCTGCCCCCCACATTCCCCACCCTAACAGAGGGACGATAATGACATTTCATGTCTCCAGGTATCGATATCAACTTGGTTTTTGTTTCTATCATTCTTCAGCATCAATATTCCCCTTTCTCCAGTGTGAAGTAACCTGATGAAATAGCCACATGTCTTTCTGGGGAAGAACTGGGAGGTCATTACTGTAAACAATTGCCATGTTGTTGCAGGATCCTTCTTTCTGGGGACCCAGTTCCATTTCAATCAAGAAGTTCTGAGTCTGAAAACAGGCTCAGGCCCAGAAATTAGACACAGGAAGCTGAGTTTATCTCTGAAGATGGGAGAGAGCTGCCGACTCTCTGATATCAGCATCCCAGCAGGAAAGGTATCAAGACATTCCTTAAAGGGTGACCTGGGTGAGGGATCATCATGTCCATCATACCTCTTTCAACTATTTTTTTAAATAATAAAGATCTTTTTGAGAAATACATATAAGCCTAAAGCAACTTCAATCAATACTGCTTTGATATAATTATAGGAGGCACCCATCAGATTTAGTGAAAAAGGAAGCAGAAACTAAACACACACTTAGCAATTATTTCTAAGAACGTGGCCTCTCTATTACAAATGTGAGATGTCATTAGCAAAAGCCCTTTAAACATCACCATTGAAAGCAACAGAGAAAGTGATTACATTGTAAGATGAAAAGTGTACCCATACAAACATAAAGAAAGAAAACTAAAGTAATTTTTCGTGTTCTGGGCATTGACAATCAAGGATTGTGACCAAAGTATCTCAAGCAACTTCAACAAAAATGATGATCTTGGGCTATGGAAAAGTGTGAGATGATTCAATTACTAGATCATTAGTAATGATCAAGATTCTGATATTAAAGATACACATAAAGAGAATGGCTAAATGGCTTCTCCATCTCTCTATACTATGTAAGACCTATAGTACAGTTCTCTCTTGATCAACTGATACATGGAAAGGCTCCATGAAATTTTCCATGAGATCCTTCAGTTCAGAAGCACATGGCAATTTTCCTCAAAATGGCCTATACAATCCTTCACTATGACTACCACAATCTATGCAGAATGAAATTTTAACTCAAATAGGACAAGGAGTAGCAGTGGAGAAAGTTTGGTATAGGAAAAATACTCAGAGACTTGCAGGAAACAAAGAGCAGAAATGCAAGAGTAGAAAACTTGAATTTACAATAAAAGAAAAGATACAATACAAATTCAGTAAGTGCATTATACACATAATATTGCTCAGAGATGAATGCATTTGATATTTTAGCATTTCATTTTATTTTACCCTTTGGACCTTTGTAGACACTTTTAGGAAATCTCATTTGGTGGACAGTTGGCCTGTTTCCTAAAGTTTATCAGAATCCTATTATACTTCAGTTTTCTCCTAAAGCATTTATTCTTGGCTCTGGATGGTCCACAAATCCAATTAGCACAATCTCAACTCAATTTCCAAGTAGTTAATAACAAGACTTAGTAGAATGAGATTGAAAAGGGATTCCTATAACACACAAGTTGTCATTAGGCTACTAAGAATAACTGCAATTCATATTCTAAAATTTTCCCCTTGAGATTGGGATGAAACCAAAACTATCACTGTAATAGCAATAACAACCAACATTGGCATAGTACACATATTTTTTACAAAACTGGTTCACAAGCAGCATTTTGGTTATTCTTTTCAATAATCCTTGGAGAGCATCTAACTATTACCAAATAAATTTTTGATACAATATTGATCTGACAAAATGTAACAATAGTCATTTATCTACATAATACTGATAAGAAAACCTAAAATCTCTTAGGCACTTTGGAATTCATAAAGTTTAAAATTTTACTCAATATCTTAGCATCGCCCATAATATCAAAGCATGCTTTTTTTGTCTCAAAATATTCATCCTTATCTGTCTGTCACCTAACAACAACAACAACAACAACAAAATGACTACTTTTTTTCACAAATATGAAGGAAGGGAAAACCTAACTGTTATTTAAATGTTCTGACAGTGAACATCCATCCAAGCACACAACAAAACTACACAGAGTCACTATGTCTGGTACATGCCGGCTTTGGCTGCTACTTTAGAAGGTTTTTATGTCTAATCATCTTTCAGATGGCTTCTTCCCACTTCCACTTCTCTGAGGCAGCCTTACTGTAATGGACCATTGATGAGCACGTGGTGAATGAAGAGGCTATGTGGACACTTGCATTTGAACTTACTTTGAATCTTTAGAAGTCGAAACCTTCAAACAGTTGTTGGAAAATGCAGACCATTACTATAATAACTAGTCTACTCCCAACACTTGGCACATATACAGGCACTTCCAGGAGCAGAGTCACCAGGAATTGTTTTAGAAGCAATAGTCCCCTAGATTTCTTTAATCCCTATCAGGGGTTTTATAGTTACCATGATGTCAACACAAATGGATGCTTTGCCTGTCAGGAACACTAACCAACATGAACACACGCTACACTTGTTTTTAGAAAACTGGTTCACAAACACCATTTTAGTGTATGTCTATCTAAAGATATAGGGTTTTTCAATTCTAGCCACTGATTACTGGCAAAAGCAGTGATGGTTTTTGTAACGGACATAGCACAAGTCAACAGAGCACCTGATGTGGGGGCTGAATGGCTGAAACTACTCCTGGTTTTAGAGTGCTCTTCTTGCTGTGCTGGACCCTCTCCTCTTTCACAGAAGCCTGTTGACTGAGAAAGTGAAAGTTGTCACCTTTCACACATTTCTGAGACATCTGGGATGTGCATGGAGCTTCTTCAATAGCCCCAAGAGCAGCATCACACTGTTAGGGAGAGGTTATTCTTTCGCACCAGAATTGCCACCTGTGCCCTAAAGAAGCTAAAAGTTCTACAGGAGTCTACTTGGAGTCTATGGCAATGAGTTTCTATTTTTAAAAGGCTTTTTAAAAAATCCTTGATTTTTTAATGATACTGAGCTTTTATGAGGGTATTATTTCTCAATCAATCCTTTGCCCTTTTCTCTTTAAAAATTTCCTGTTATTTTCTGTGCTTCACTAAGGTACTTTTGGAATTAAGGGAGAGCAAGCTGCCAGGCAAATGTTATAAGTATCCCCATCTATGTGGGGAGATAAATTAAGTTTTCACATGACCTAGATAAGAAACTTTTCAATATGAAACAGAAGAGTTTAATCATCACACTGAGCATACTGTGCAAAATTTGGCAATGTCTACTTATTTTGATTCAGTTTGGCTATGGACCTAAGTACAGAGCACAAAATATATTTTATGATCATTGTCTTAACTTCCCCATAAAGCAAAGGCTGTGATAGCATAAACTACTCTTTGATTAGGGAGTATAATTCTAGGGAAACAAAAGTGGGTGGAATAGGGTAATGGGTGGGCACAGAAGGTAAGGCACTCCTCATTGCTCAACCCCCTATGCAGGCCTATTTCCACAACAATCTATGATTACCAAAGGACAACTATCAATAAAAGACATGTACATATTTTCCAAAATATAAATTCATATCACTTTGTAAATTGTATCACTTTATTGTTCAAGCAATGCAGTCATAATTTTATTAATAACATGGCATACATCTTTTAATTCACTGAGAGTGTGAAATGATTAATTTTTTCAGGCTTGATGAAATCGATAGACTTGAATTAACAAGATTTAAGGCCAAATAGATCACCTCTCTGCTCTTTCTCCCTTGAGCTACAAACATCCATATGTACTAGAAAAAAGCTCCTTAGAAAATAGAAGGTATTCATAGTTACAGAAAAAAATTGGAATAAGAAGGGCTCATGACATATTTTTAGAGGCAATATAGGATCTCTTGTTTGCAATGACCTCTGCAAACTCTGCAAGAGGAAGAGGGACATCTTCTGAGGTCTCGTGTGCATACACACACACACACACAAAAATGATTTACGGAGGGTCATGTGTAAGTAGCTCAAATAATCTGACCCTGGGTCAGGTGAGCAGCAAGTCTCTCTCAGACCTTTCCCTGCATTTATTCAGATGTGTCTTCACACATACCCTGTTTCCCTGAAAATAAGACCTAGCCAGATAATCAGCTCTAATGCATCTTTTGGAGCAAAAATTAATATAAGAATGGGTCTTATTTTACTGTAAGACCCAGTATAATATAATATGATATAATATAATATAATATAATATAATATAATATAATATAATATAATATACCAGGTCTTATATTAATTTTTGCTCCAAAAGATGCATTAGAGCTGACTGTCCAGCTAGGTCTTATTTTGGGGGAAAACAGTACCTCTGTCTTGTTCATGTCAGTGTTTTTATATTTATTTTTGCTTGGTAAGAGGATGGGAACAACTGGTGTTGGATGAGGGAAGATGGCTATGTGAATGAGGATAGGGAACTTTCATAGCAGAGTAAGATGGCTAAGTTCAAGGGCGATTACTTTGACGGTAAATGGAAGTCACAGTAGGGTCCTCAACATGAAAAGTATTGCTTCCCTGTGCTTTATGTAATATGTGCTTATTAGCTGATAGCCTAAAGGAATGACTCTTGAAATTTCTAACTTATAAACTCAGCATTTGTACCTGAAAAAAATCTGGGAAGTGAGGAGGGAGAAAAAGGAATGCAATGAAATCAATGGGTGAATCATTTCAAAGAGAAGTTACAAGGTAATAAGCAGAATGCTTTATGAAGGTGGAACAGAGCTGGCTGCTCAAAGACTGCTATAATCTTGTACCATCTTACTTTAGTGAAATTCTTACTTAACGGAATACATAAAATAAAGTTGAATGTAGTTTTGAATATGGTAAGGACTTTATATTTGATAGCATTAGTATGTTATTACCCCATGTACCTCCCATATATCTGCATAGTTGTGGGGTATTTTTGAAGGCTATCAGAAGTAAAAAGTGAGTACTCAATTTTGTATTAAAGTAGAATGTCCGAGTTAGTACTAAATTCCATTTGACGCGCTTTGAAAAATATATCTTCTCAACTTCTACAAAAATCTAAACTGGATTAGAGGGCTGATTCCTTTGAAGATTGCATTTTATTTCTGTACTAGTCACTCAATTTTTCCCCCAGAGGAACTTGATATATGACTAATTTTAGAATTTAAAAGTGATTAAATACCTAATGAAATTGAACAATGAAAATATAATGTACCAGAAATTAACAATGTATGAAAGATAATTTTTTGGAAGTTTTTGATGTTTGATAATTTTTGTTTGCTTATTTTTAACACATGAAGCACTTTTCTGTATTATAAGTGCAGGATAATTTCTCAGCTTTCCTGACACCCTCTGAACAGCGTTGTGGTGCCAAAGATAATTTCTATGTATTAAGGTCCCCTAATCAGAATACCAAGCATATTAAATGCATATAACATAAAAAATATAATACAATATAATTATATCTATATAATGCATTGTGTACCTACCATGTTTCCCAGAAAATAAGACCTAACCGGACAATCAGCTCTACTGTGTCTTTTGGAGCAAAAATTAATATAAGACCCAGGATTAGATTAGATTAGATTAGATTAGATTAGATCGGGTCTTATAGTAAAATAAGTAAAATAAGACCCGATGTTATATCAATTTTTGCTCCAAAAGACTCATTAGAGCTGATTGTCGGGCTAGGTCTTATCTTTCGGGAAACACAGTATCACCTATGTTTTCACAGGCTATCCAACTAAGGAGATTAAAAATATTCCCATAAATAATTATAAATCAACATTTCCTAGGTGGCACTTATACCTTGAGTATTTGTAACAAAACTGAGAAAGAGGCCAATGTAGCCAAGACTATCTCCTTCAGAGATTATGTTAATGAAAAAATAAATAAATAAATAAATAAATAAATAAATAATTTCTCCTAATTAGTTTATGACACAGCTGATGTCCCTCACCATTTAGGAGTCCCACTCCTGTTCCAGGTATCAGTCTTGTGATTTCCTTGGTCACACATCATAGTTTTAGTAGACACAATCCCTGGACCACATTTGGTTCTACAGAGTGGCATTGGCTACCCTGAACAGTCCGCCCTGAATTTATAAGGCCTCACAGAACTTTCGTGAAATTGTGTTTCCATGTAGTTGGTGGCAAGCTCACCTTTTAAGAGCTCTAACACGTCTCATACTAACTCATTGTTCTGACTTATACTCCTAGAAACTGTCCTTACTACAATGAACTATTTTTTCAGTCTCTTGTACATGACCACACACATCTGAGTCTTCTGGGGAACAAAGCTTAGGATCAAAATTTGAGATAACCTGTTACCTATTATTTATTGAATTTTTCTAATATATGATAATGAGAAAGGGGAATGTGTCTACAATAATTCAGTTTTACAACCCAGACAATGTAGCCTACTCCAGAGCCGTATATAAACCATAATGCTAAATGCCAAACCCAGCTGATGAAGAAAATCAATGAATATAATGAAAAAAAAATCCTTTATTGCTCCACAGTCAGAAAGTGAAAAGAGGTGATTGTTCTACTTTGCAAATATTTTCAAGTTCTGTAGAAGGGTGCTATCATTCATCTCTGCCTGTGTATATGTCTATTTATATCAAAATAGCTCCTGTTATAGGCTTCTTATGCTGTGCTTTAAAATCCTAGCACTCATTCAATTCAGTCTTTTATTTCCTCCTACATTTTTAAATAAAACTTTTTAAAATACGTATCCCTACTATGGAGTAGGCACTTCTTTGTGCTAAGCTAATTTCTCTAGAAATGTCAATGATTACCAGGCATTAACTAGTATAATTTAATTTGTCAATTTGTAGTCAGTCCCCTCACAGAGAGCGTGGTCCAATGACAAGGAGTAAGTTTCGTTGTGACTGTTGGAAATAGGGTTATTATTAGACACAGATTGCTTTCTAAATAGGATGCCACACAGGGATTTTGGTTCAAAAAGAACACTAAAAACATATGTGAGGTGGTATGTTTTGAGAAGAAGGTAGCAAGTCGTAGTAAGAAAAGAGAAGAAAAGTGTCAAAATAAACTTGCCAAATGACATTCCATTAGTACAAAGAAATGATATGATATTGTAAAGCAAGGATTACATGATTATCTCTAGATATACATTGTATTTCTATTTTCTTATTAGGACAATCAAAAAGCCACTTAACTCTTAGAACTTGTGTACTACTTAAAAATGATTCATCACCTAAATTCATCTGATGCTCTAAAAATATTTTTTTAAGGAAAATATCATGGCTCATTAACTCATAACATTAGTTGAAAGGGCCCTAGACACCTATATAACACAGGAAAATTTAATTTTTTCTATTATTTAAATTATTACCTGTGATTCATATAAATAAAATTTTGTATTATGTATTATTGTGATTTATCAAAAGTACTCATGTTAAATTATTAAAATGAAACAAAATATATTCTAAGATCACTCATTTAATTTTGCTCACTTATCACTTCCAGCCTTAATAAATGTAATGAATATTTATGTAGAACCATGCAGTTAAAATGTATTAAAATGTATTAAAATATTTCATTTGATATACATATAAAAAAAAGTTTTTTTTCAGGAAAAAATTAATATCATCCAAATAAACTTCAATGTCTCTTTTACTAAATAGTTCACATTCAGTGTAATTTTATATCTGGACCAGAAATTGTTTCACATTTACACAAACACTGCTGTTTTCTAAATACAAAGCATCACGTTTCACAAATTAATTAATTTTGGTACGGTCATTTAATGAGTTAAATATTCTTAAGTACTGATATTGTTGACTGCTTACAGATGTCAGACAAACACAAGCAGTGCCTGCAGGTTGGGGAACAGGTTAAAGAGTTGTCATGCAAATAGCATAGTCATTGTGTAATAACAGGAGTGAAGACAAATGCTTTCCTGGGACCCTCAGCTGATAGGATTATATCCTAAAGCATGAAATCTGCCCAATTTTACTATCTCTGCTTCCAAATGCTCATTATTATGGAATGCCCCAACAATTCAGCTATGGAATATAAATTCATATAGGGGCTTCCTGTGGTGATGGATGATTCATGATGGTTTAAAGCGATGAGATTTACTTCTAAAAACACATTTGTTTTCTTTTTTATTTTATCACTAGTGATTGTGATTATTCAGTTTTCATATAAATCAACGTCCCAAAATAGAACGACAAACGGAGCACTGACTCTGAAAGAAAATCCATCAAGCCTTCCAACGTTATTTGCATAGTTTTGTTTGTACTTGTTATGATTCAAGAGCCTTTTTAATTTTTTTTTAAGTGTAACCATTTGATTTTCATTTATTGAGTAATGTGGTCCAAAGAAAGGCCAAGTTATTTGGTCAAAAGAACAAACAATATAGAAAGGAAGAGGCACTATGGCATCTTTGTTACTGTATATATTTGAACTGAATTTTTATTGATCACTGGGAATAAAAACACATTTAAAAAAAAAGAATAGAAATATGTGAATAACTTTCTGGACCAGGAAAAGACAGTGACCTTTCTCTGTCTACTACTAATAATGTCAGACCTTTGATTAATTATTGATAATACCCATCCTGAAGTCATATTGTAAGCTTGAGGAAAAACGCATTTGTTAGTCCAGTTTTATCTACTCCAGGAGTAAGTTTTTGTTTTTGGTAAACAAACACTTCTCCAAGAAAGAAAAAAGAAAAGAGAGAACTATATGTAATATACTATGTTTTCAAAAATCTTAGCTATCCATTGCATGATCTTTCTTGCTCTGTTTTGTAACTTTCATTCTTTTGTAATATTCACTTTAATAATTTGTCTCCTTTTGAGCAGGTTAGGTGAGTCTAACCACAGCTCACATATTTTAAGAATGCAATCACCAAGCAGGAAAACCCGAGGAAGTTAAAGACAGGGAGTGTGGTTATTCACCACACATCATGAATTTAATATTTATTGTGCATTTACCCATACTAAGCACTGCTGAATATCTGGGGGTATAGCAGTAAACAAGAAAAATAATGTCCCTGACCTCAAGTACCTTACATTTTATTAGATGTACAGGTGATAAACTTTAAAACAATAAACTAAGAAAATGGCTGTGATTTGTGATAAGTGTGAAGAAAATAAAGTGGGGGGTGGGGTATAAAAACTGGTAGGTCCTTTGTACCTAGAGTTGTCAGATTCATATTTTACTATAACATAAGACAGGGTCTTATGTTAATTTTTGCTCAAAAAGATGCCTTAGAGCTGATTGTCCAGCTAGGTCTTATTTTCGGGGAAACATGGTAGAAAGCAGAATGGTGGTTGCCAGAGGCTAAGCCAACAAGGAATGGGGAGTTGGTGTTTAATGGATACAGAGTTTCAGTTGCGGAACATGTAGCAGTTCTGGAGATAGATGGTGGTGATGGTTGCACAACAATGTGGAATGTATTTAATGGCACTGAGCTGTATACTTAAAAATGGTTAAGATGGTACATTTTGTATGTATGTTTTACCACCAAGGAGGAAAAAACATCTAGAAAAAATAAAGTGGTAGAAAAAAAGTTAATTTAAATAAAGTGGTATAGGAGACAATCCAGAGAAAGCAATAACTCAGAAAGAGAAAAAAGCAATGACACAAATATATAAAGAATGAAAAAGAAGATCATCTTTCTTCCTGATGCAGTCAGAGCTGGGGGTGTGTGGAAAAGATGGAAAGAGAGCTGGTGTGTCTTGAACGCTGTGAGAATTGGGACAGAAGTGGGATTGGTAAAGATGAAATTGGAAGAGTCAATGTGCCATAGCCAGCAAAAAAGTCAACTCTTTTCAGGCTGTGCTCAGCTAGAAAGTCATGTCTTTCTGCCCCAAAGAGTCAAGGCTGTTATGAAGTCACTCCTGGTGACATTGAAGAGCAACGTTGCTCAGAGCAGAGAACAGTTTGTAGACTCTTTCTGAGTTAGAGAGAGAAAGACATCACTTCCAGGGTAACCAGCAGCTGTGGCCCATATTTGCACATGCATATTGAAGAAAAACTTCTTTATGGCGGTTTATACGCTGGACCAGCAGTGGTTACCAGAAACAGCAATGGAGATACAGTTGAAGCATCTGTGCTTAACTCTGAGTCACTACAGATGGGGAAGCTGAAAAGGCCATCCACGTACCATAAAGGCCCTGAAATAAGTATAATGTGAGAGCATCCATATGGATGGCCCCTGCCCTATAATATTCAAATAAAGTGACCAAACGCCACCCTCTATAGTAACAGAATCTTTCTTTCACTCTTTCTTGGTGGGTCATCGTCCTCTTGGAGTCAGAAATAAAGTGGGTTTTCTCTCATCTGCTTTAGAGTCAGTCCACCGTCAGCCTGGCTTTTCACGCTCACCTGGCTCCCTGGGCTATGACTGCTGCTCACAGCTCAGCCGTGGGCTCTGCTGGCTTTGCCATTGCTCAGTCTGCACCAAGGAGTCCTGCCTCCTTCCTGCATTCCCCAAAGTGCCATTGACACAAGGCAAGTGTGTTTGTCATTTGTTTTACTGAGAATGTTTAGAAAAAGTAACAGAAGGTTGCTTTTCCTAGGAATTTATTAATCATTCTCTGTTAAAGAAAATGTCATTTCTGGTGTCCCTAAGGTGGTCCAGGTATCCTGCCATCTTGCTGAGTCCCTCTTTCCTTTCTCCTATTTACCATCCCAAAGTCCTCTCTCCCACCAGACATTCACACCTCCAGGCACCATCAGCAAACACCAAAATTCCTATTATTTTATTTGACGGCGCAAGAGAATTCTTTATCTAAAATATTCCCACTTATCATCCTAAGAGCGATTACACAAAAGAAAGTGATCACAATGATGTGTTGCCATGATCCGGTTAAAGAGAAAAATCACAGGCCCCAAATGAAGTCACTTGAGTTGAAGCCCATGACCCCGAGCTAGACTTAATACCTAACCTAACTGCAGTTTCAACCTTCTCCAGGAATGTAATCTTAATGATCAGTCTGGAACTTTCTGGTCACTGCAATGACGTAATCTGCCCCTGCTACCCCCAAAAAAGGAAGCTGAGGCAATTTGCCCGATAAAACCTCCACCTCCCCCTAAGGGAAGGTAATCTTGCCTGAAACAATCCTTTCTTTCATTTCCTAGTTACTTTCATGTCTCACTCAGTTTCTGCCTATAAAAGCCTTCCAAACTGTACAGCTTCTTGGAGCACCTCTCAGCTGACTAGATGGGATGCTGCCCGATTCAAGAATTGCTCAATAAAGCCAATTAGATCCTCAAATTTACTCCACTGAAGTTTTGTTCTTTAACAATCCAGATTTAAGCCATTCAAAGAGTGAAGTGTGTATCTGTGAATTTTCTCATTTTAAGAAATAGGCCATATTCAGTGATCTAATGCAAACTTCTTATTCTTAGACCCCCAATTTAGTGGAATAAAAAAAAAAGATGGATAGCATTTTCATTTGTCTGTTTGTTTGATGGTTTTCAAAAGATCTTCAAACACATCTCACATCAGCTTTGGGAAGCACACAGAAATTGTTGCTTAATGCTTGAGAACACCAAAGATCTGAGAAGTTTGTAAAATAGCCCAAGATCCCCCCCAAGGAGTTAAAGATGAAAGAGAAATAAATAGGCTAGGGCACACAGCAATACCCCAGTATCAGCGAGCTCAATGAGAGGCATCCCCATTCCCCAAAGATATCCTTGTCCCCAAGCAAGCAGATCATGAGGACTATGTTTGGGAACAGTGAATAATGTAAAGTCTCTTCACCAGCTGCTCCTCATCTTCTCTGAGGGGAAGAGCTCAAAAATATATACATGAATGGGGCTTTGTGATATTGTCATTTATAATAAAAAGTATATATTTAGTCCTCATCCCTGTTTCTGGCACAGAGCTGCTAAAACCCTTGGAATTTCCTAAGTAATGAGAGCAGTAAAGGTGTCTAATGAGGTGAATTTTGGACACTCCAAAGGAATGGAGGCTAGTTGCCAAGAGAACCAACCACATGCTCAGAACTTAGGGGAAATTTCAGCCTCCACCCCCCCATACATACACAACTTGACCGGGCTTGGGGCTTAGATCAATTGCCAAGGGTCAGTGATTTAATCAATTATGCCAATGCAATAAAATCTCTATTAAAAAAAAAATGGACAAGGTACAGGCAGCCTCCAAGTTGGTGAACATATGCAGATGTAGGGAAAATGGTGCTCTTGGTGAGGGCATGAAAGGTCCCCATACCTTGCCTAAGCCTCTCTTTGATCTGGCTATTCCTGAGGTATATTCTTTTATAACAAACTGGCAATCTAGTGAGTAAAATGTTTCTCTGAGCTCTGTGACCCACTCTAGCAAAGTAATAGAAACCAGCGAGGGGGTTGTTGGAACCTTGACTCTATAGCCAATGGGTCAGAAGCACAGGTGACAACCTAGATTTGTGACTGGTCTCTGATGGAGAGGGTGGCAGTCTTGTAGGACTGAGCCCTTAACTAGTGGGATCTGATATTATTTCCAGGTAGATAGTGTCAGAATTAAGTTAAACTGTAGGACACAGCTGGTGCTGGGAAACTACTTGGTATGGGGAAAAAACCCAAACATTAAAGTTAGGTGCGAAATCTTACATTTCTTTCTGGGCTATCATTATATGTATAACTGCCCTCACGGAGTTTCTCATCTTCGGCCAGAAATAAGCTGAAAGATAAAGCTTATTTCTGTCTGGGAGGCAAAGTAGAATAGTGATTAAAGGTTTTAGCTCTGGAGTCAGAATGTTCCGGTATGAATTTCAGATGTGCCAAAATTCTATGACATTAGGCAATTTAAATCCTCTAAACTTGAGTCCTCTCCTCAGAAAATGGTAATGATAATTGCATTTATTACATTAATAGGGTTCCTGTGAAGATTAAATGAGATGATGCATGAAAAAAATTTGGCACAGTGCAGGATATAGAAGATATATAAAAAAATATTAGAAATTATGCACAAAGACCTTATCTACCACTCTTTCATTTTGTTAGGAAAGTCTGAGTTGTTATTCTTCACTTTGTTTTAAAAAAAATGTTATTTTTGGTTTAACAAACTGAATTAGTGACTCTGAGTAGAAAAACACAAATCAATTTCAACTAAAAGTTTCCAACAGTTGGAGCGTATTTTCTATCTTCAAAGTGTGGATTTTATAAAAGTAACTGGAGATGTTTTAACTGCAGAATTTTGAGTCAGTCCCTATTTTTCCTGCCAAACACACAATTGTCCTTTAAGATTTTTAAAAATTCTGTAGCGAAGTTGTGTCATCTTGAAAAGATAAAAAGCTTTTCTCTTAGTCTTTTAATTATTGCATAAAATAAACGGTTCTAAAAGTTAACTCTCATCATCATGAAAGTAGAATTATTAATGGGCTCTTGAGGACACATATATAACGAAAAAAGACCATATTCATATTTCTCATCTGACCTCAAAAAGAAATAATTTGGTACCAGCTTAGAGTCAGCAATAAGCTCTACCATGAAAAGAAATGATCTATTTTACATTGGTATTTCTCACTGGAGATTAAGATATACGGTATAAAAGCTTAAAGGGTGGTATCTTTCTGGATAGATCTATGCAAAGAAATCTGTGTATATGTATATATATATATATATATATATATATATATACATATATATATGTATGTATATATACACATATATATGTATATATAAATATGCACACTTTATACTGTACAACAATTTAAGTATATTTCAAATGTATGTATTTTACTTATAATTTAATATATTAAAAGTCTATAAACATTTTATTATACTTTTGCTATGCCATTTCCAGAAAGAAAATACAATTTTTAAAAAAGTCATCTTAGATTTGTATTTCATGAATGTTTCACTTTTTTTTTTTCCATTTGGATTTAACATCAGGGCCAGACTTAATTCCATTTAACTATATTTAAAAATAACTTCTTAAGTAATGAGATTATAACAATGGAAAGTCCTAAGTTGATTGCAGACTGTTGTTCCCCTTTTTATTTCCTTGACCCTGATTTCTCAGGACCCAATAAAGGCAACAAGATCATTGCAGCAAAAGCTACTTCTTGGTAGAATGGGAACTTGAATATCTGTAGGATGGAACTGCTGCGAACTGGAGTAGATCTCTTCTTGCTGGAAATCAGCTGGTTGTAGTGTTGTCTTCTACTGTAAGTCATCCAACCCACTTGGCATCTGACCCAGGAAATGGCATTGTTAACACTTTGATTGTTTCTGAACTTCATACTGAGCTCTATTGAATTATTTAGTGTTTCCCGAACAGTTGAGGGAAATAGTGACACTTTGAAAATAAAGAACAGTATCATACTACAAATTAACGTAACGTATACTAAGCACCAAATTAAGTGCTAAATTAGGGAGTCAAGTGTATAAACACTGAGGTATCTGAGAGAATGTTTCATTTTTGACAAAATTGAGAGTTGCATATGATGATGAAATTGACATAAGCATAGGTAATGAGGAGGCAGGCTTAACTGGAGAGTGTACATTGGGAATTCAAAGAATACATTGTTTGATGGATAGATAGGATGGAGACAGATTGAAAAAGGGTTTGACAACCAGACAGAGGAGTCTGAAATTAATAATGTAGAAAATAGGGAAAACTCAAATGTTTTTTGAGTAAGGAAAAAGCCTGATGAAAAGCCACATGCTGACATTAACATTAAAACATAGATTTTCCAGTGTATTACCATTGATGTATTTGAACATTCATGTATGACAAAACTTTGTTTGAGGGAGGGAAACTTTGTTTGAGGGAGGGAGAAAATCAACAGATGTGTTATTGACATTCTTAAGTAATTCTTAAGTAAAGATTAAGAGAAACTCATAATCTTTCAATTTGTATGAACATTACCAGCATAGATTCTTCTTTTCAAAATTTGCTTATAATCCTCTAGTCACTTGTTAAATCTGACAATGGCTATGACAGCTCCATTTACAACATGAAAATGACAAAAGTAAACAGTGTGGCAGCTACTTTATCTGTGGGTATTTAGGTAAGATTGCTATGGTACTACTTTATTTTTTTGGTTTGAAATTATATTCTTATTTCTGAGGTCCACAGACACAATGAAAAGAAATCTAAAGGAAACTACCACCTAATGGAACCCAATAGGAAGCTTTGGAAAGCTCGCTATTTATATCAGCCTTGATGGGTGCTAGCTTCCAAGACGGGGTGCTGGGCAGAGCACTCATGTGGATACTGGATGGAATTCAGGGTTGTGACAAGGTGAAGAATATGAGTCACTAAATTTTTGTGAGCCAGGAACAAAAGGCATCATCATCACATTATGAGGTCTGTCTCATTCTATAATGCTGAAAGAGGACCCTAGCCAAAGCTACAAAATGGGAACTGACTTTCTGGAAATCTTGTTTTAGAGTCACGTTACTACTTTTATTTTCAGAGTTTCTAAAATGCTCAATAGCTTAATTTTTTATGAATGAATGCTTTTTAAAAAGTTATAATTGGGCAGCCTATTATAAAAACATTATGCATAACATGTATATATATTTTTCATTAATATTTTACACAGTTGTCAAAATTCTGCTTTTGCAGTTTAGTTGCTTATAGTGCCTAAGATTACTATTTCTTTAAACGGGACAAATACTAACAGGTATCTTCTATTTAGAACTTAGAACGCCTTCCATTATTCCCATAGTAGAGGGGACAACTGGAATTCATGTTCTCAAATGAAGGCAAAGACATCTTTCAGATAGTCATGATTATTATGTAGGTTTTCCCTTTTAGTGCTCTTTTTCAAGGGCTGCAGTTCATCTTTTAGAATTAAAGGCCACGACCATGCAGAATGATAATAAAATATATGTTTCATTGTTAGTATAGAAAGTTTCTATAATGGGTTTTCATTAAGTTATTTTAAGTGGATATTTCAAAACCTGAGTGGGCGTTTTAATAATGTGCTAATATGTGCAGCTGACAATGTGTTTTTTCTTATTGGACTGTCATTGAATTTAAACCATCATCAGGATTTGCCCTCCATCATTTCTTTCTCAACAGCCTTTTTTTGCTTTCTGCACAGGCATACTGTTGGCAAACTTGAAAACACTAATCACCAAGAAACAAAACTGTGAAGTTACATTACACAGCCTCAAATCAAAATTTCCACAGTACATCTTTACATTTTATGTCCACATTACTTAGGATGTCAAACAGCATTTATGGTTCAAAAGGAAGCCTACATAGTATGTCATCTGAATGAAAGTCAGGCACAAGAGAAATTCCTCTGAACACAGCTCCTCCTGTTCAAGACACACTCTAGTTTCTTGCCATATTGGAGAGAAGAATGAGCTGGTGGTTACAGAGGAGTCAGCTGTCCAGCAAAAATTCCAGTCCCTCAATCATTTCATCACATTTTTATTACTGGGAACTTAGGGTTCTAACTGGTATCATACAAACTCTCCACTGGAATCCACTCCAGCTCTCTGAGGATGAGATTTGGACTAACAAAGAAGACACCCTTATTTCTGTACAAGCACTGATTTGGTAATATGGCCCCCACAGCTGGCCCACAAACTAGGCCTTCTGATGCTATGTTTGTAGTCCATATAACAGGTGTGAAAGACTTTAATTCTAACAGTTGCCTTCTCATCTCTAATGGCTTCAGTGAGCTGCCATCCCAGAGGTTGACTGGGACTCCAAGCTTCTTATTTGGGTACACATCTTGCATATATGTCAGCCTTTTCACACTCCCAGTCCTTTTCTCCTTATGGTTTGCCTCAAGCATTCTTTTGCTTATATGCAATCTAGCCAAGGTTGAGGCATTGGAGAGCATTCAAGAAAAGGAAAGACATCTGTGATTTGGATATATATCAACACTGATATCTTCTGATACTTTAAAGTACTGGGCTAGAGTATCAAGAGAAAAAGAAATAGCCATACTACTTACTCTTCAACCTACTGGCCAGATCTAGGTGGCTCAAGTTAATGTATACAGTTTTCATGCCTGGATGGTACGTTGATATTATAAGAGGAATACATAGATCTGCAGAAATGGATAAGATGACAAAAACTTCAGAATATAAGAAAAAATGCATAAGGGTAGAACCCTATTCTGAGAGGACTGGTAGTCTTATAAAAAGAGGAAGATACAGACAGACACAGAGAGAGATATGTATCTCTCTTTCTGTCTCTGTCTCTGTGGTATACTGAATTTAAGTTGCAAACTCTAGAATACCGTGTACAGTTTCAATAAAACAATGTTCAACGCTAGTCGGTTTTGATAAAGTGGTTATGAGAAGGAGACCTGGACCTGAGCTACCCAGGTTCATATCTCGGTTCTACTATTTTTACCATTTGTGTGAAATGTTGAACAAGTTCCTGAACTTCTCTAAACCTCAGTGTCCCCAGCTGTGAGATGGTAATGTTGGCTGAGTATTCAGTGTATCATTATGTGATTAGAAAAGCACGCAGGAAGTCTTACCTATTACTGTTATTGGAACAAACAATAACGTTTGAATGGGTGAGCATGAATCATTGCAGAAAAATAAATTTAACTCAAAGGCAAGGAAAATGCATGCATGAAGAAAAGTGCGTTCACTCTGTCTTTTTAGTAGATAATAATCTGGCAAATATCTTTCATGTACAAATTACAAATGGAAAACACAAATTCAAAAAATTCCAAATAAATGTATTCAGTAAGTTGTGTTCTATCCAGCTTCTAGTATAGGAATGCTTTAAACAGGTGCAGTCAGTTAGCTCAGTTGATTGGAGTGTGGTACTCTTAACAACAAGGTTGCTGGTTCAATCCCCACATGGGCCACTGTGAGCTGTGCCCTCCACGGCTAGATTGAAACACCTACTTGACTCGGAGCTGATGGGAGCTGGAAAAACACACTTAAAAGAAAAAGAAGAAGAAGAAGAAGAAGAATGCTTTAAACATTCCTTTTTAAGCTCCTTCATTGCTACACCTCTAAAGCTGGTTTTGCAAACTTGTTCTTTTATCCCTTAGTTTCAAACGTCCCCCATGTACCAAGGCTGTCTCCCAACCTTTCCTTAATCTGTCCCACAGGAAGGTTCTGTCCCATTTCCTTCCTATGTCTTTACTACGAGAGACGTTTGGATACTAATATTTCCAAAAAAATTCAAATCAAATATTTCACTCTCAGAAAAACGCCTACATTATCTGTATTAAAATGGCACTCAAATGGCCCCAGCACAGAATCCAGCATGAACAAAGGAACTGAAAAGTTTATTATTTAAGGTGGGCTTAGAATTCAGGTAGAAGAAATCACACATAAACCACCACTACAAAATGAGATCAAGTTCCTGAATTACCTCGCTAATGATGTAGACATGGGTCACGCTAAGTGGGTCTTGCTGGAACAGAACATCCCTGTTGCTCATTGTTTCACAGCCTTTCCATACCCATTAAGGAAAAACATGCTAAAACTTTACATATATGGGCAGACATCAGTGCTTCTCTTGATTCTTGATGGAAACCAATGGTCCACAAGGCTATATCTTCATTTAGGAGGAGAATGAAAAGTTGTTAGGGTGGTGTTCCTGATCTATATCTCCAACTTTATAGCGTCCCCATCTTCCACTCTCTAGCCTTTCTTTATCGCTTACTCTGCCATTATATTGGCAGTTTAGTTCTGAATTTTGTCTGATCAAAAATCCAATTACCCATGAAATACTACAGCCATCCAAAAAAAAAAAAAAAAAAAAACTTATAGTAGGTGATGTCTCTACTCCAAAAATAAGCATTATGTCAAGGTAATTTCATAACATAAAGAAAAATATGTAAACCTATGTTATAGATGTATACAGCTATGATTATATTGTGGTTATTTGTCTTCTTGGGCTGCTATAACAAAATACTATAGACTGAGTGGAGTAAATAACAGAAATTTACTTTCTTGTAGTCCTGGAGGCTGGATATCCCAAATCAAAGTCCCACAGGGTTGATTTCTGGTGAGAAATTTCTGACTTGCAGATGGCTGCCTTTTCACAGTGTCCTCACATGGCCTTTCCTTTGTGTGCATTGAGACAGAGACAGAGAGAAACACACACACACACACACACACACACACACACACACACAGATATCTCTTCCTCTTTTTATAAGGCTACCAATCACTAGATTAAGGTTCCACCCTTATCACCTCATTTAGCCTTAATTACTTACTAAAAGCCCTATCTCCAAATACAGTCACTTTGAAGGTTAGGGCTTCAACGTATGCATGGGGGAAGGGGCACAATTTAGTCCACACTATATAACAACAATATTAACACCACTCTTACATATATTTATTCAGGAAATTAATACAATCTAATATAATTCATATCATGCATCCTACTTAATTCTGTAGACGTTACCAGACATTCTCTTTTACTTCTAGGCCTATCTCAATAACAAAATAACTTTTCTTATCACATTTTTTTCCTGGTGAGTTCAGTTAACACACATAGCATTACTTTTGCAGCTGATATGTAAAACCAACAATCCTGCTTTTCCCATGCCAGCCAATTTCTTACTCTGTACATGCCAGCTCTATTTTATGAGATTTGAATTGTGGCATTTTTCCTATTCAGGCTTGTCCAATACGTCATTTCACACTAAGATTCCTAAAGTTGTTTATCCTCACACCCCTTTGAGATCTGGAAGTTGTATTATAAGTGCTGGCCACCTCACATCCATATGAGTGTTCACATTCCATGTCTGAAACCCAAGCTTCACACACTCTGATTTGTCAAGGGAAGGGAGAACTTATTTCATTAAATTGTGGTCATCATATTTTACTGTCTCCCTGAGGTTTTGTGGTTCCCAACCAGCATATCACGCTGATTTCCCTCTCTTACCATTACGGTTTCTGAGTTCTTCTTTTCCTGTTATGCCAATTAGCACACATACTGCCCTCACCACCAGGCACAGAGGCATCTTGCTTTCCAGGGTATGTCCCTCTACTACTGCCATGTAATGACCTCTTTTTAGAAGAAAGAGATCACATCTCATAGGCCCTATTGACCACCTCCAAAATATATATTCAGAAAATTTCACATTATTCAAAGGAGCCTTCAAGCCAAAGCCTGGTGTGTTATCCTAATTGCTGGCAATACAGCTTGGAGTTGTCCTAAATATTTTCAGGGAAAGTCATTTCAAACTACTTTGACAGTGCTCACAGATTCTTATTATGATAATAAGACACTAAAATTGGTTGTTAAATTATGCTCTAGATCATAGGTGTCTGGTAAATCTAAATCTAGCCACCTTTAAATAGTTTTGAGTTATTTGGGGGATAGTTTTAAAAACTTAAATGGCTTTTCCATCAATGTTGAAAGAGTATAAAAACCTCTTATGTATCATAATCTTCAGTTTATCGTGATCTTACCTAATGTCAGTCCATTCCAGGACCTTGCTTACCTAATCATCCCTCCCTCCCACCGCCAGCTATAGTTGAAGGGACTCACGATGGAGACTTGATCTTACTGGCCTATGAGATTATTGTTTTTTAAGAATTTAGAATTAAGACTGAGAGAGGTTAGTCACTCTCTGTGGGCCTCTTAATCTAAAGACATATAAGTCTCAGATCTACAGGGTCCTATTCTGACATAAGGAGAGCGAGCTATAGAGAAAAATGATTGAAGCAGCTATGCAAAGAGAGGCAGAATAAGGATTCAGGTAGCCCTGGAGGGAGAGAGAGAATGACTCAAAGAATGAGCCTGGTTTCTAAGAAGCTTCCCAATTTGCTATTCCCGGTGCCTTCTAAGGCCTAGCTGTTATTTCTGCATTTGAGTTCCATGACCTTCCCACATGTTGTGGGTTGAATGATGCCATGGACTGAATGTTTGTGACCCCCCTATACACACACAAATTCATATGTTGAAAGCCCTAATGCACAATGTGATGGTATTTGAAGCCCTTATGAATGAGATTAGTACTCCTATAAGAAGAGACACTGGACAGCTTGCTTCCTCTCTCTGCTCTCTGCCATGTGAGGACACAGGAGATGGTTTTTTGCAAAGCGGGAAACTGGCCATCATTAGACACTGGATCTACTGATACCTTGATCTGGGACTTCCCAACCTCTAGAACTGTGAGAAATAAATGTTTGTTGTTGTTAAGCCACCCAGTCTACAGTAATTTATTATAGCAACCCAAACTGACTAAATAAATGGTGACTCCCAAAACATATGTCCTCATAGAACCTCAGAATGTGACCTCATTTGGAATAAATGTCTTTGCGGATGTAAGTAAGGTAAAGAGCTCGAGATGAAATCATCCTGGATTAGGATGGGCCTTAAATTCATTGATAGGTGCCCTTTTAAGAGACTGAAAGGAGAAGACAGACACAAAGGAGATGGCAGAGACTGGAGGAAGGCTTAAACAAGCTAAGGAATGGCAAGGGTTACTGGGCTAGGTGAGAGTCAAGCAAAGATTTTCCTCAGGAGTCTTCAGAGGGCGTGTGGCCCTGCTGACACTTGATTTTGAACTTCTGTCCTCCCTAACTTTGAGAGAATGCATTTCTATTGTTTTAAGTTACCTTGTGTACAGTAATTTGGCCCAGGAGCCCTAGGTCACTGATATACCCCATAAGTCTTGTAATTCCTTTTGCTGACACTAACATGAGTAATATTTAGTTTTACTAATAAACAAGTTACCTCACTAAGACAGAGGTTATTTATAAATAGCAGTTATTTCACAAACACAATTTTACAATTATTGTTATTGTAGAATAATTAAAATATTATTAAAAGTAATGTTAAAAATAATATATAACTGTTAGGTAGAAGCTAGAAAATGTAGGAGAAAGAGGAGTGGGTGGGGTAGTCCATAGTGCCTATAGGAAAAGCTCATAAATAGCTTTGATTAACTGCCTCCAGCCACGTATGTTTTTACAACAACAGATGATAAGAGATGGTCCCAAGTAAGATAAAGATCTGAGTCAACAGACCTCTACCTGTCTTAGGAGGGCATGCCCTCCCATGGAAGAGGCATGTAACACCTTTTCCTGCCAAATCAATATGTAACTCCCTCACCCCACCCAGCAAACTATATGTCCTCGGGACCAGGGCCCTCTTTCCTTCTTCCCCTCTCACCCTTTCAGGTCTGTCACCCTCTCGCCACCTCTCTCTCTGCCTCTCTGCCTCTCTCTCTCTCTCTCTCTCTCTCTCTCTCTCTCTCTCTGTCTCTCTGTCTCTGTGACTCTCTTTCTCTCTCTGGCTCTCTGTCTTTTTCTCTTTGTCTCTCTCTTTCTGTCTCTCTCTGGCTTTCTTCCTCTCTCTCTCTTCCCCCCTCCTCTCCTTTTCCCCACGTTGGCTAGGCCGATTCTCTTACTGAGAATGTATCACTAATAAACCCTGCTTGCATACTAATCAGCTTGCTGACCTCTGATTCTTCACTTCGTTGGCAAGAAGAACCGAGACTCCTATAACATAACTAGGAGATAATATATAACTAGGACAATAACCTCCCTGCAATTATATATTTGGCCATTTGACATAAGCTCAATATCCAATATTAATATTTTCCTATTATTCTAAGATGTGAAGAATCTTCCATGAGTTTACTTTGTCAATTTTTTTTTCTATTTATCCAAGGCAATAATTGCTTTTTCTTTATATCCCAAAGTGCAGTGCAAATCTATAGAATACTAAACTGAAAACAGGAAAAAGTCATCTAATGGGAAAGGGGAAAAGAGGCATTATGTTCTCAGAACTCTAGACTGGAATCACCACCCACAGTCTCTTTCACAATAGATGGGAATGCTCTCTTTGGCTGCAGCCCATTAGCTAGCAGATTCCTTAGTATTTGGTGCTATAGTAAGAGATTCTACCTCCCCACTATTTACATCCAAACACCTAATAAATAGACCAAAACACCAGAGCAAGAGGTGATTTAGTAGAACTCTCACAGTTTAAAGAGAAAAAGCTAAGACCCAGAGAGGTGACGTGGGTTCCCTACAGCTGCATAGCCAGTTAACGCATCCTTACCACTAATAAGGGCCAGACTAAGGAAGCAGCAGAACTGGGCTACTTAGACATGCACAAGCCTGCCAAGGAAAAGAAAAAATAAAATAAAAATGGCAGCAAAAACAAAACACTACAAGATTTTAAAATGCTATTTGTGGTCATAGGAGGAAACTCTGAATTCTGCCTTCAATTCAATCTCTCTGTCCCTGAAGTGAATACGAAAGGGGAGTTAATGTGTCTTTTGAAAGCTATGTTGTCTGTTTAATAAAGTCTGAATAGTAAGAAAATTAGGTTCCGCCTTGCCCTTGTCTGTATTTTTCAGCTGGGTATATATTCACAAGCTATGTCATACATCTGCAAGTAAATGAATCTAAAGGAAAATACAATAGCATTTTTTTCAAGTTCAAGGCATTTCTTAAACATAAGCATTCGATAGGATGGGTCACTGATTCCATTTTTAGCATACTGATAACAAAATCCATGTATCTATACATTATAAATAATAATAATAAGGAAAACCTTTTCCTTGTTTTTTGCTTCTTCGTGACATTTCTTGAGGGTTTAGGCATTTGGCCCCTAATTGTATTTTCACTTCACTGGTCTGACAGCTGAACTTCATACTTGGCATTAAACAAAAATCAGTCTGAGCAGCTAAAATATATAATTTCCTTGGTTTGGAGAGACCTGCAATGTCTAGTGAGTTACTTCTTAGCCATCTTTGTTGGATTCACTGACAGGATGGGTCATACAGCTTTGTGATGAAAGATAAATTGGAAAGAAAAGAGGTAATCTAATTTATCTGGTCTCAGAGTCCAGTGGAGAGGAGAAGTCCTAGACAGCTTAGCACTACTTCAAATCCTCATTTTCTTGCCCGCACCAGGACAGGAATATCAATTGGTTAATGCTCCTGAATTTCATATTCTTGTCATTACACAGACAGAAAAGTACAATAGTTTAAAAGAAAAAAACAAACAAACAAACAAAGAAACAAAAAATACTGCCAATGCATTTTCTGTAATCTTTATAATTATTTACTTCTAATCTCCTCTCTAATCCTGGAAGTTCAGTCTTCACATTTCCAGGTAAGATCTTCCTTCTTATCACTGGTTCTCTTAGGCTTTCCTGAATGCTTCTTTACCTTGGCAGTCACTTCCTCAGGCCATTCACAGGTCAATCAATCCTCTCTTTCCAGTTTCTTTGTAAAACAACTTTCAGGTGAGATTTTTAGATTCCACGGAAATGGGAGCTTCATCCTCCCTTCCTTCTGGCTGTATCTATGCATGCTTTTATTTCTCACAGGGAAATGGCAACTTGCACTGAAATCACTCACTTCTTGGGATAGAGTAGTGAATATTCTCAAAGTCCTCAGTTATGCTGTTTGGGGACAGAGGAAAGACCCTGCTGACTCTAAAGCTAAAACAGAAGCCACACAGAGCCATTTTCTGAACTAGATTTGAAAACAAAACACCAGGGAATGCCCAGAAGTGCTGACATTTGCTGAGTTTATGAATTGTGAATGAATTGTGTATATATTTTGCATTGTCATCAAAAAGGAAAATCTGAAATTTAAATATCTACTCCTCAAAAATAAGCAAGAGAAAGGATGATCAAGAGAAAATGAAAACAAAGTTGAAATAAGTTTTTGGTTGTTTTTCTTTTTTCTTTTCTTTTTTTTTTTTTTTTTTTTTCCAACAAGGTCAAAGGCAGGTCTGCACTTACAGCTGTTCAGGCTGTGATCACTAAGGCACAGCTCATACAGGCAGAGGTGACGATGTAAGTGGTTCTCCCTGGAATTGTTCAATGCTGTGGCCCCATCTTTGGGGCAAGGCTTGGGAGAGAGCCTCCAGAGGAGAAGGCTGGCAGGGGACAGATGTCTTGTCACCTTAAATTTGCCTGAATGGCAATTAGTGTCAGGGTCTTGCTAGAAAACCCTGAAAGCAGCCTCAGGACTGGGAAAGGCCTGCCCTTCCACTGAATTGGAGGGCTGGAGGCTGACACATATTTTTCCCCAATCACTCAGTGTGTTCTCTTTGGAACTGGGTTTACCCAACATTTAATACCTCTTTTTCCTTTTAATGTAAGAACATAGATATGTTATTTATCTCTTTTCTCTATTCTTGTATGTCCTAGCCTTTCCAACATATTGCCATTATTTATGGCGTCAATAAAATGTAAAACTGGCTCCAGAAATGTCAAAGAGAATAATGGAAATGGAGAAATCAGAGACAGAAGTCAGCTATAACCAGTCCCGTAGCATCTACTCCTACATGGCAAATGTGAATTATTTTCCTATAATTTCTTTTGTGCCTATGTGAACATGTCATTCTATAAAATACTCACATGCTTCTGCACACATACACAAACAACGACTTGTCCACAGAAGTGAAAAGACCATTTGCCAAGATGTAAGTTTACTGAATTAAGTTTATATTTAATATACCTCAATTTCATATTAAAAGGGCTTACATGCTTTTTTTTTTTTTGAGGCACTATTTAGTACAATCCAAAGTAAGCTCATTTTGATACGCTATACTGAAATCAAAAGGGAAAAATGGAAGTGAAAAGAAAGAAAACAAAGATGGATTACTCAAAATGGAAAGAATAGAATAAGTTTTACAAAACCACAAATACCAGTAGGTAGGAATTACAAATCAAAATTAATTTGACCAAATCTCTATTATCCCTAGAGAAATTAGAAAATATATACAAGCATTGGAGAAATGGGGAGATCAAGACTCTAGCTATGAATCTTTTTCTAACTAATCACATAACAATACAAAAATTTCTCAACATTACGTTATCTCCATTTCCTCGTGTGGGAGAAAGAGAATTAGAATAGATAATGTCTAAAGTCTTCTGAGACTCTAAATTTATTTAGTTTTAAGTCACGTATACAAATTGAAAATGAAAAAAATCAGGGGTTAAAGAGGGTATGACTGTGAAATTCACTGATTATTTTTAATAGTGGTATCTTTCTTTTAAAAATATGATTACGATTATAAATTATAACTTATTTCTAATTTACAAGTCCATTTTTATGTGTTTAATCTCATCTGGAACATCACCAGAAACTCACAGAGTAGGTGCCATTAAACCAACTCTTAAATGTAGACACTGAGGCATAGAAAAGTTAAAAGACTAAAAAGTTTAAGGCCAAGACTCTAAATCCAAGTTTTCTGAGTCCTAATATTATGCTCATTCTCTTAAGCCAAGACTCCTTCTCTAAGGTACAAGAAACATAAATAACTTTTTAAAGAAACATTGAATACATCCCTAAAATACTGAGATTAGTTCCAGTAAATTTGAGCGAGATAGTAGAAAACAGAAAAGGAAGAGTTCTGAAAGACTCACAAAAAAAAAAAAAAATCACACATACAAATCTCTCCTCTATGCAGGAGCAGGAATGAAAACTGGCTGTTACTAATGCCTGTTGTGAATATATGCTGTCTTTACTTGGTTCCCTGGAAACACTCTAAATTGGAGATTTGTGCACTCAAGATTTATTGTAGATTGGTCTTGGGAATTATACACGTGAAGGAGTGAAAGAAGCAGAATCGAGCACAGGGCAGATCTGAACCATGATGTAGCACAGATTTCAAATGATTCTTCAGGGTGCTCTAGAGCTAAGATCCCCTACAGAGCTGTCCCTTATAGAGGCAAGGGGGACAGTCCTCTCTATCACCACATTGATCAGCATTGGATGAAGACTTTCCACAGGATGAGCAAGTACTATTGGATTGAGTGATTCCCTTCTGCCAAGGGAGATTTTCACATAAGGACTCAGCTACGAGACGTTAGTCCCCAATGGCCCCAGCCACTAAGGGAATCGGTTATCTCCCTCCTAAAGGGGAGATCTGGGTAGCATACCACAGCTTCTACTACACAGTCCAGCTGGATGGGCTTCCTTTTTATTTAAACACTAGGAGCTCAACTGAAAAAAAAGGGGGGCGGGGACGGGAGTGTTGGAAAAAGTGAAGGGAGGAAGAAAGAGACATCTTCTGAAAGTCTAACATCTATGATTGTCAACCCACTAAATCCTCAAGTAAAATTTTCTTTGTGCATATTGCACACATTAGGAGATCCTTCTGTTTGTAAAACATTACAGACTCACCAGGAAACCTCTTCCCATAAAAGCATTTGAGGGGAAAAAAAAATAAAAAAAAAAAAGAAAGAAGAGAGAGAGAGAGAGAGAGAGAGAGAGAGAGAGAGAGAGAGAGAGAGAGAGAGAGAAAGAAAGAAAGAAAGAAAGAAAGAAAGAAAGAAAGAAAGAAAGAAAGAAAGAAAGAAAGAAAGAAAGAAAGAAAGAAAGAAAGAAGGAAAGAAAGAAAGAAAAGAAAAAGGAATCTAGGAGGTGACTGCTGACACTACTCTACTCTTTTTTTTTTTTTTTTTTTTTTTGGTGGGAGTTAGTGTGGAATAGTATAAAAGCTATGAGTTTTGAAGACAGATTTGATCCAATTCTATTAACCTCTCCGATCATGTTTATTCATCCTTCTCATCAAGTCATTCTGTATATTAATCATTTAATTAACCAAGAAACATTTATTGATAACCTGCTATCTATAACAAGACACTTATCTAGGCAATGCAGGAGAGACATAGAAACAAAATGCAATCTTGCCCTTCTCTTGTATAGAAGGAAATATACCGTATGTGACTGAGTAGATGACACAAAGGGGTGATCACAATGTACAGTTACAATAAATAGAAAATAATTTAAGATTGGAATTACATGAAATATATAAAGAGAGATGACCAAAGTATATCATAGCATAGAGATTGCATTGGGAATATTGGATAGTAGGAGAAATAGATTTACGGTTAGAAATGGCAAGATTATAGAAGGCCTTGAATGATGAGCGAATAAATGAGGCCTCTATTAAATACGTTTGAGAAAGGGATTATAAGCAAATTGGCCTTCTAAGAGGCATGCAAAATGAATTGGATTAATGGGACAACTCCTGGGTCTGAAAATAGTCTTTGGCATTCAAGGGCAAGTTGACTTTCCGGCCCATCAGCTTGACAAGTGTGGATAATCAGGTTATTATGGAAATGAAATAGGAGATAAAAATCATCGAAACCAAAATGTCTGTATACCTTTTTATCTCTATGTGATATTGCTATGTCTTACTGAATCAAAAATTTTGTTATATGCTTTCTAAAAAAAGGAGCACTTAGAAATTATTTTATGTCTAAGCCCTCAATATTCATTAATTTTCTCCAAAGCTAACCCTTCCTTCTCTAGAGTTTTAGTTAAAAAGAAAACACTGTGAATGCATTGGCCTAGATTACTTGAAGGTTTTCCTAATATTTCCCAAGATACGTTACCTTGGTTTCTCTATATGTTTAACTTTTATTCTCGTTGACAATTTTACATCTAGCTGGAAATCTAAACATTTCTTTCATCTCAAGAAATATATTAAACTGCAAAAACATGATATCCAGGGTTTGAACAAGACAAAACAAACCAATCTCAAGATATTCATGAACTTCAAATCATTCAGAATTCACAAATCTATATACATTAGGCTGCAGGAATTCTAGCAATATGTGTAATATGACATGCTGTCTACTTTACATCTAGACAAAATAAATAAAAATGGAAATGGTTTTGTGGAAATCTTAGTACAGATGAACATTATAAGATATGTCAGGTAGGAAGTCTGTTATGAACATTAAAGCAGCATCTTATATATGATTTTGCCTAAAGAACCTGACTCAAATATGTGGTGGGTACACATGATCATAATCCCTTTATTTTCTCAAGCACCTACAATAGAGACAATTCCTCATAAAGAGAAATTGATTGATTTTAATGCAATGTTTTCCAGTCACTGCTATTTGGATATAAACTCTATGGCTCAGCCTCTTCCTCTACTTACCTTTCAAATACTGACATTTCTCACAACTAGGTTCTAAGCAATCTTTATATGCACTTTTTCCCAGTTGATCTCAACCATCCCCATGGATGTGGATACCATCTATAATCCAATAAATGTCAACTATATCTTTAACTCAAACTTTCTTCCAAGATTCAAGCTTACATCCAACCATCCATTTGAAAGCTACATTGAAAGCCCCTTAGGCATTTCAAATAGCTTGATCTTCCCAAATATGTTGTCTGACCCTCCCACACATATTCCTGGCACAGTCATCCACATTTCAGTAAATGGTGCCATCGTTCACTCAGTTACCAGCCAAGAACCTAAGATTTACCTTTGACCTCTTCCTTCTCTCATCCATCACATCCAACCATCAGCCTTGTTGCTTCCGTATAGATCCTCACCTACTTTCTTCCCCTTCCATTCTTACTACCCTGATCCAAACCATAGTTATGTCTTGCCTACATTATTCATTAACTGGTCTCCCAATTTCTATTTTTATCCTTTCAAACTACTCTCCCATGAAGCCACAAAAATAATTTTTAAAAAATATAAATCCCATCATAGGAGCAAGACAGTTACCACTTAAAATCCTTGGCTTCCTGTGGCTGAGAGGACCCTGCATGACTTGGTCCTTGCTTTACTTTCCAATCCCCCATTTCCTCAGCCACTGGATGCACTGCTCCAGTCATATGCCAAACTCTTTCCTAGCTCAGAGTCTTCACATTTTCGCTTTTCTCTTTTCATATGACTGGATCTACCTTGCCCATCGAGTCTCAGTTTAAACTTACCTTGATTAAGTACTCTGCTTCTTGTCATCTAAGTAGGTTCTCTCGATTTTTCCCAATTTTGAAGACCCAATTATTATATAAAGACCCAGAAACATCACTTCTGTTCTTTATGACACTTTTCACAGTCTGGATTTTATATTTATCTGATTACCTTTTGTCTTCCCCATGAGAACGTGAATCAAGAGTCAAGATCTGTTCAGTTAGATTCCTAATACTAAACACAGTGTTTGTTGCCTAGAATATAAGCCAAAAATACTCTGGAGTGAATGAGTAATTACCTAGATGAATGAAATTTGGAATTTAAATTTAAAATGTCAATAGTACTAAAATTACAAATTCCCTTCTAGACATTATTTTCTCAGAGCTTATAGTTAAGTGTAATGGTAGAACTGTCAAACAGCCACCAACTTGGAACAAAGTTCTCCTCATAGTATGGAAAAATATAGGGAGCAAAATATTTCCATGGGGAAAAAAATAGACCATTTGTAATAAAGTTGCCGCAAATTTCTGGCTGTTTCAGAAGGAAATGGCAGCTCCAGTTGAAGCCAAGCCAAGGACAGTAAATAGGGTGTGGTAATATATCTCAGAAATCGTGTACATTGGCAAAGTTGGAGGAAGACCATTTTTCAACTGTTGCCTCTACTATATTTGGGCATGAGATAGTATCGTTAGTCTTTTTGTTCCTTTCAAGAATGTCATTCTTGTTCCTTTCAAGAATGACACTTAAAATTTTCAATTTTAAGAAAACTAGTTCATTATTCCTAGAAATGAGCTGTAATTTTTATGATCTTCACATTTAATAAGGTGTGAATTAATAGTACCTAAAAACAATGTCATAATTTAGAAATTTATGAAACATTAGAGTTTTGTTTAAATTTGCTACACAATTATTATGATTAAAACACTCAGGCTTAGCTTACCCTGGCATTGTAAAAAAGGACAAACTAGTAAAACATATTTCTAATGCTAAAATAAATTCATAATCTTAGGTAGCTCATTTTTAAATTTTGGAACCAAGGCTATGTTTCTTCTCACAGGGAGAATTTTTCTTCTGACCTCTGACAGTATCCCTATTCATTAGGGTTTAAACTTCACTGCCCAAACTCTAGTCCTGACTTGCGATTTTGACAATGATTTGTTTTGCTTCCTGGGGAGCAGACAAAGCTATATGCTCACCAAACCTTTTAGTTTCCTCCTGGGCACGCAAGAACACTATTTCCCAGCTTTGCTTGCAGTTAGAGTGGGGCCACATGACTGAATTCTGGTCAATGTGATATGTGTGGAAGTGATTTATGCTACTTCCAGGTTTGAACACAGCCTGCAAAACCTTATGAAATCTTCCATGATTCCTCTCTTTCCTTTTCTACTGGATAAAGGTGGAACCATCCAGTGGTGGAGTCCAAAGATTTCAGCTCCACTGCACAGAAAAAAACCTAGGTCCCTTAGAAACTTCATGGGACCAAGCTACCACCCTTCATCTTGACCCTACTGGTCACCATTGGACTATAATGTTTATAAGAATTAAACCATTATTTTGTTTAAAAAAACGATAGTTTGGATTTTTTTTTTATAGCAGTTAGCCTTTCCTGACAAATACATCTGTAAAACCCAGCTTTTCTAACTATTCAATTGAAAGTTATGACTTATTTTTGTTTTAATTATGTGATCATGTTAGGTACTATGCTGAGCACTTTATGAGAATTACCTTATGTAAATAGATGAGGATAATTACTTAAGTATCTTTATTCTTTGCCAGTTATTCGCATCATTTTATTATTAACTGCTTTATTTGTAAGAATACAGTTTTAAAGTCAGGCCAACACAGGTTTAAATTCTGGCTCAATTCCTAATTCTGGTTTTGTAGAGAAGTGGATAGTTAAAATGTCTCTCTAATACTTTTCTTTATCAGTAACGTGGACCTGCTAATATCTAATGTACTTAGTTTTTACAAGAATTAATAGAATATTCTATGCAAAACACTTAATATAAGACCTGAAATATAGCAGGAATTCAATAAGGAGAAATAAATACATGGTAGCATATATATGGTCAAATAATGTTTTTTACTTCTTGAAATATTTATTAATTATAATGAGATAAAGTATGACTAGGCAACAAAATATGCCAGATGGCTTTTTTAAAAGATGATTTTGATCATTTCATCCCCATAAAAGGGAATCTATTGGATCAAAAGAGCTTGGTAGATCAATTAACATGGAGAACCCTCATATATGTAAACAAGAATTATGATGTTTAGGTCCTGTTATAGTCTATAGTTGTGTAATGAATATGTGAGAACCAGCAACAACCAAATAGAAATCTTGAGAAGGATCCTTTTGATTTTATGGAGAATTTCCTCTTAATTATGATTATATGGCCTAAAGGAAGATCCCAATATTTCATGACAAATTAGGAGAGAACAAACAACATTACCAGTCAAATTACAAGAACGAAATAAAGTTAAATGACAAGGCACTGTAGGAAAACATAGTTTCTGCTATTATTTAGGAATCATAAATGTAATTTTTATGTTTCGCTTGATTTTCTGATGATTAAAGTTATCAAATCATAACACAATCCTGTAACATTTTTGAAAGTATAAAACATTGCTTTAATTTATAAAATCTCATGGTATTAAAATCAAACATTCTTCCACAATAGAGACATTATTCACACTGTGAATGCATGCAGAGCACTGAGTGTTTGCTTTTTAAGTAACAGAATACCTTTCAGGACTCTTGAGAAGCACGCTACTGCGTATATTTTATTTTACCCAATTAGTCCAAAGCATCTATCTTATATGTTTTGTTTGAGAAACTTAGCTGATGGGCACTGATGTTTCCCTTTTGTCTTATGAAAAAGCACATGTAGATTTTAAAATTAAATTTTATTATCATTAATTTCATAGTAATCAGGGACCAGACTAACACCTCTCTCTCTCTCTCTCTCTCTCTCTCTCTCTCTCTCTCTCTCTCTCTCTCTCTCTCTCTCTTTCTCTCTCTCTCTCTCTCTCTTTCTCTCTCTCATTCTCTCTCTCTTTCTCCTCACTTCTCTTAATATAATTAAGATCATCTTGAGAGAATCCTATTAGATACTCTCCTGTAGATTTATCCTATTATATATTATTTTATTAGATACTCTGAAGATGATCTTAATTGTATATATAATCAAGAATAATTGTTTTTCATTCGGTCTGCACTGGGTACTTTTGGAATTCTGAATCCAGCAGAGTAGTCATCCTGATCATTGATTGCATTTATGAACTAGATCTAAAATTTTCCATTTTATCATAATGGAAAGTGGCAAAAAGAGGGGTGGCACAGAGGGATGACAAAAAGCCTTTCAACAGCAGCATGAACAAGGGCAGCTGATTCGTAAAGTCAGCACTAGTTCCTCCATCTGAAGCAGATGGTGACCCTCTCTCAGCCATAATTACTATGAGCAGCCACTGTCAGACTTTAGGGAAGCAATCTCAGTGCAGGATTTAGGAGTTATGTTGTGGATAGTACAAGTTCTTCTATCTTATGATAGAGTCTCAAAGAAGCTTTTATCAACTCCTGTCTCTGCAGAGCCTTATGAAATATCCTTTCTACTGCCTGATTTTTTTTTTTTCCAAAATAGAACTATGACTTAAAAACCAGACATCTTATGCTGTCACCTTATGCCCCAAATCTGCCCGGCATGATGAGATTTCCATTGGAAACATGCCCAAGTATCATCACTGATTCATGTGTATTACTTAATCCATCAGAATATGTTTTTTCAGTTTGAATTTGTGATGCACCTAGAACAAAGTTAGCAACCACATGGTAAATCAATTTCAGATTATTTATAAGAAATTCTTAGAGACAGACACTACACGAACAGTTAAATAGTTATCAAAACAGGTAACATCAAAACAAAGTTTCTCTATGTCAAAATTATTTTCAAACCATGGGTCTCAATTAAAAATCGAGATAGCAAATTTTAGTACAATAAAGAGATTTCTACAGTCTCTTCACTAAACATTTGATTTGTGTTTAGAAATAGAAAGTTTCTCAAAAACTAAAAATACAATATTAGCCAAAAAATATAAAAATGTAAAAATCGCTAGAAAATCTCCAGCTGCCCACCACAAAGTCACTGAGCTTAATGTAATAACTAGAATATTTGAGCGATTACACACACACACACACACACACACACACACACACACACACACGAGGTCAGACAATTAAGTTTGTGAACTCATCCTAGAAAACGTGCTATATACCTCATTGCTGAATATCACTACGGTCACCTTCGAAGTACTCCCTTTGAAAAGTTATGCACGGACGCCAGCACCTAGTCCATCCTTCAATTATGGAACTCTTTTTCTGGAATGGCCATCAGAGCTGTCTTCATATTGCCCTTGATGTCCTGAATGTTATCAAAATGTGTTCCTTTCAATATTTTCTTTATCTTTGGGTAAAGAAAGAAGTCATTGGAGGTCAGGTCACGTGAGTAGGGAGGGTGTTCCAATACAGTTATTTGTTTACTGGTTAAAAACTCCCTCACAGACAGTGCCGTGTGAGCTGCTGCATTGTCGTGATGCAAGAGCCATGAATTGTTGGCAAAAAGTTCAGGTCATTTTCATCTAACTTTTTTATGCAGCCTTTTCAACACTTCCAAATAGTAAACTTGGTTACCTGTTTATCCAGTTGGTACAAATTCATAATGAATAATCCCTCTGATATCAAAAAAGTTTAGCAAAATCGTTGCAACAAGTTAGTGAACTTAATTGTCAGACCTCTTGTGTGTGTGTGTGTCTGTATGATTATATATATTCATATATATATGTATATATATATATATATATATATATATATTTTATATATAACAAGTGTCTGAGGTCATTTGGGCTGCTGTAACAAAAATATCAGCTGGATGGTTTATAAACTACAAACATTTATTTCTCACAGTTCTGGATGGAGGCTGGAAAGTCTGAAACGGAAGCGCTGGCAAATTGACTACCTGGTGAAGACCTACACTCTGGTTCATAGATGGCAACCTTCTCACTATAACTTCACATGATGGAAGGGCAAGGGAGCTCTCTCTGGCTTTCATGTGTATACTGTGTTTCCCCGAAAATAAGACCTAGCTAGACCCTCAGCTGTAATGCGTCTTTTGGAGCAAAAATTAATATAAGACCCCGTCTTATTTTACTATAAGACTGGGTCTTATAATATAATGTAATATAATATATTATAATATAATACAATATGATATAATATCAGGTCTCATATTAATTTTTGCTCCAAAAGATGCATTAGAGCTAATTGTCTGACTAGGTCTTATTTTTGGGGAAACTGGGTATAAGCGCTAATGACCTAATCAGCTCCCAAAGGCCCCTCTTAGTACTTCTTAATACCATCACCTTGGCGATTAGGATTTCAACATATGAATTTGGGAGGACATAAATAGTGAGTCCACTACAACAAGAAATTGTACGCTGGGACTTGGAATTTAACCTGAAAGAGATACAGTGGAATTTGAATGTATTAACATGGGAATTGATGTAAGCCATAAGAGAAGCAGATTCAGGAAGGAAAGTTTTTTTCTGATAATATGAGTTTCCTTGGTTCCCTTAGAGGTGTCTCTCCTTCCAAGCCCATGGGTATCACGTGATGTCACTTTCCAGCAGCTTCTTTGCATCATCACTGCTGCCACCCCTACCACCCTCACCACTGAACATTCATCTTCCTGAAGAGATGACCTCAGACACAGAAAAAGAAGAGAGCAATGCACACACACAGGACATGAGTAGGTGCGGTTAGCATATTAGCCAGTGTGTTTGAGGAGATAGGAGGGTTTATTTATCTATTCATTCAACAAGGATTTGTGAATGTCATCTGTGTGCCACACTGGATGCTGGGTACAATGGTGAACCAATCAGACACAGGCTCTGTACTCATTGAGCTTATGCTCTGGTGGGGAAGACAGATATGAACAATCACACGATAGATATGTAAAACTCCAAGTAGAGTAAGTTGTATGACAAAAAAATAAAGGTACTCTGAGAGCACGTACCAGATGTGACTGATCTAGTCAGGGAGGGCAGGGAAAGGTTCTTGGAGGAAAAGATAACTCAGCTGAGAGCTAAAGAATGAACAGGAGCAAACCAAGCGAGAGAAAAAGTAATGTCTTCCAAGTACATAAGACATCATGTGCAAAGAGCCTGTGGCAACTCTGTCACAGAGCCTGGGAAGCTAGAGTGAAGAAGTGAGACAAAGTGTGTTCGGGATGTAGCTACAGTGATAAACCCATCTAATAATATCCTACTAGTAGTACAAATCCATGAAAGCATTTTAACAGGGGAGTGGTGCAATAGAATGTGTTTATTTAGAAATTGTTATACTGGATATCAGATAGAGATTGCTTAGAAGCTGCAATAAATATGATCTAGTAAACGTAGATAGATATATAATTTGAAAGGCAAGACATAATGTCTAGGCAATCCATGTTTTGAAACTACATCCTAAATTCATTTGCTTTGGCCTAGAAGAACTAGGTGTTATGGTTTAATTCTAGCATCCACATGCCAGAATGTCTGAGGCTTTATTCATAGTTTTTTTAGTGACTATTATAAATATGACATTTGGTAAGATTATATTCATAGCATTTCAAAATAAGTATAGTTATTTAACTATACTTAAATAAAAATAAATTTTAAAAATAAATAAAAATAAAAAGTTTCCCAGAGTGCATACACACCATTATCAGAAGTGACATTCATTGTTTTAACCTTCCGAATTTGGGTTTTGAAGAAATCAAACCTAAGATCTATATGGACAAATTTAATATTTTATGGCTTAATTCAAGAAAAACCTATCAGGTTGATTACCTTCTCTCTCATAAATATTTATAACACCCTAAGGACATACAATTAGGCTAATATTGACAATTTCCTTAAGTGACCAACCCTGTATTTTTCAGGCAGTAGGAGCTCAGTGAATACTTTCTGACTTAATGAGTTTTCTAAATACTACCTCGTTCTACCTGAGGAGAGCATTTTGATTTAGTAGTTAGGGTAATGACCATGCACTAGATGTTTTATGTTTTAGAGAATGAAAACGTTTAAGCCATTATGTTCCAACTTTAGTAAGATGAAAAGAAAAAAAATTCCTGCTTAGTCAAAAATATTTTCCCTATAAAATAATTGACTCTCATTGAAATTCATATTTAAAGAACTAAAAAGCAGATTATCAGTCATAAGACTAAAATGGTCAAAAAGAGGCTGTTGAAAGCCCAGTTGATTTATATTGTTTGGACTCCAGGTGGAAGTTTATGGACAAGACATTTTTTTGTCATGTATTTTCCCAGTGACAGAGTATTTACAGAGTAGCCAAGTGTTATTGAGCTGATGAATTTATTAGACCGACCTGACATCCTAGGGAATTGATGTAGGGACACTGTATGGCCTGGCAATGAGAACTTTAGGAGCAATCCTGGAAGCAAAAGCAAATTCCAAGACTGGTAGTGCTTTCTTTTGGTTCAGGAATGTTTGGGTTGGGAGGTAGGATCCCAAACATGTGCTGGCCTGGAGGACTCCTACAAGGACGCCTGGCTCCAGGAAATCAGAGAGAGCACCACATTCATTTGGCACAATCTCACTTTTAAACTAAGAGAATTTCTAGAGTCAAAATTCCTTCAGGGTACTTAAACTCCTGAAGATATATATTGAAGCTATTACATAATATCTGTTTTACAAGAATCCATTCCAGTGTTTTCAATAATGGAGTTACCTTTAGAACTACTGATTTGCCCAAGTTAAAATTTCATCTCTTTGAACTTCCATCATAGAAGCAGACTATTTTGAATCTCTAATGCAAAGGCTTTGAGGGAATGGAGCTAGTGTACCTTTGATTGTACCTTCTGAGGCTTTACGACTCTACTACACATATTCTAAAAAACCAAAAAACAAAAACAAACTATTCTATTATTACAATTTTAAAACATACAGAAAAATAGAAAGAATACCACACACAAAAAAACTCATATACTCACCATCTACATTCAACAGTTCTTAATAGTTTGCCTTTTATGTTAATCCAGATCACTACTCTACAAGTAAATATATATTTATATCATTATTTTGTCTATCATTTGGGCTGTATTATTTAAAGTAACTTACAGAATCATGACACTTTCCCCGAAATTCTTCAGTATGAAAAGAAATACTCTCCTATATAATCACAATAGCATTTTACACCTAAAAAAACACAATAATTCCCTAACATCAGATACCCTGTCTATATTCAAATTGCCCCAAATGTCTAACTACTTTCTTTTAAATTAGGATTCAGTCAAAATGTCCTCAATACATTTGTTTATGTCTCTTAAGTCTTTCGAAATAAAATATAGTTTTCTCCTTTTCCTCCTTCTATTTCTCCCCAAGCTATGAACTTTTTGAAGACATCAGACCAGATGTCATTTAGAATATCTTACATTCTGCATTTGTCAAATTGTGTTTCCTCATGTAAACATCTATGTGTTTCTCTATCCCTTGTACATTCTATAAACTAAAAGTTAAAACTAACATGATTAGTTACAAGTTAAACACTTTTGGCAAAAAATAGTTCATGGAGAAATTGGCATTTCTTGTTGCATGTCATTTACAGGATGTCTGAATCATTCACTATTAATGAATGATTAAATGGCATTACTGGATTAATTTTGTTAGTTAGACCTTTCCACCATAAGCGTATGTTTCCTCCTTTGCAATTTACCAGTGATCTGTGGAGAGATACTCAGCATTATGTAAATTGTTTCCCAACGTTTCACCCAAAACGGTTAGAATCCATTAAAGTTTTTCCCTCAGTTGTTTCAGTAAGGTTAGCAAAATGGTGACTTTCTAATTCTACTACTGCTTTTACATTTATCAAACTTCTATAATTAAATAAAAGCTTTTTCTTATCAACTAGGCTCACTTTTTTTTTAATTTATTGGGGTGACAACTGTTAGTGACATTACATAGATTTCAGGTGTACAATTCTGTATTACATCAGAATATGTAATCTATAAATCCCACTGTGTGTTCACCACACAGAGTCAGTTCTCCTTCCATCACCATATATTTGATCCCCCTTACCCTCATCTCCCTCCCCTCACCCCCCTTACCCTCCGGTAACCACTAAACTATTGTGTGTGTCTATGAGTTTTTGTTTCTCATTTGTTTGTATTGCTCTTTTGTTGTCTTTGGTTTATATACCACATATCAGTGAAATCATATGGTTCTCTGCTTTTTCTGTCTGACTTATTTCGCTTAACACTATACTCTCAAGATCCATCTATGTTGTCACAAATGTTCCTATATCATCTTTTCTTACTGCCGAATAGTATCCATTGTGTATATATACCACAACTTCTTTATCCATTCATCTATCGAAGGACACTTTGGTTGTTTCCATGTCTTGGCTACCGTAAACAAAGCTGCAATGAACATTGGAGCACACGTGTCTTTATGTATAAATTATTTCAAATTCTTTGGGTAGATACCCAGGAGAGGGATTGCTGGGTCATATGGTAATTCTATTTGTAATTTTTTGAGGAAACTCCACACTGCCTTCCATAGCGGCTGCACCAGTCTGCATTCCCACCAACAGTGTACAAGGGTTCCTTTTTCTCCACAGCCTTTCCAACACTTGTAACTATTTGTCTTGTTGATGATAGCCATTCTGACTGAGGTGAGGTGATATCTCATTGTAGTTTTTATTTACATTTCTATGATGATTAGTGATGTTGAGCATTTTTTCATATGTCTATTTGCCATTTGTATGTCCACTTTGGAGAAATGTCTCTTCAGGTCGTCTGCCCATTTTTCAATTTGGTAGTTTGATTTTTGTTTCTGAGTTTTATGAGTTCCTTGTATATTTTGGATATCAGCCCCTTATCGGAGGCTGTGTGCAAAAATCTTCTCCCATCCAGTTGGTTGCCTCTTTATTTTGTCGATGGCTTCTTTTACTGTGCAGAAGCTTTTAAGTTTCATATAATCCCATTCGTTTATTTTAGCTTCTACTTTCATTGCCTTTGGAGTCAAATTCATAAAATGCTCTATGAACCCAAGGTCCATAAGTTTAGTTCCTATGTTTTCTTCTATGCAGTTTATAGTGTCAGGTCTTATGCTTAAGTCTTTGATCCATTTTGAATTAATTTTGGTACATGGTGACAGACAGCTGTCCAGTTTCATTCTTTTGCACATGCCGATCCAATTCTCCCAGCACCATTTCTTGAAGAGGCTGTCTTTTCTCCATTGTATGTTTTTTGCTTCCATGTCAAAAATTACCTGTCCTTATTTATGTGGTTTTATTTCTGGGTTCTCAAGTCTATTCCATTAGTCTATATGTCTGTTTTTCTGCCAATACCATGCTGTTTTGATTATTGTAGCCCTGTAGTACAAGCTGAAGTCAGGGAGTGTGATACCTCCATAATTGATCTTTTTTCTTAAGATTGCTTGGGCTATTCAGGGTCTTTTGTGGTTCCAAACAAATCTGATGATTTTTTGTTCTATTTCTTTAAAAAATGCTATTGGACTTTTGATGGGGATTGCTTTAAATCTGTATATTGTTTTGGGTAATATGGCCATTTTAATTATGTTGATTCTTCGAATCCATGAGCACGGAATTCTTTCTATTTCTTTGTGTCTTCGTCAATCTCTTAAAAATGTCTTACAGTTTTCAGCATATAGGTCTTTCATATCCTTGGTTAAGTTTATTCCTAGGTATTTTATTCTTTTTGCTGCAATTGCAAAAGGAATTGCTTTTTGATTTTTTTTTTCCTGAGGTTTCATTGTTAGTATATAGGAATGCAATGGACTTTTGTACATTGATTTTGTAGCCAGCAACTTTACTATATTCGTTGACTGTTTCTAATAGCTTTTAGGTGGAGTCTTTAGGGTTTTCTATATATAGCATCATGTCATCTGCAAAGAGTGACAATTTAACTTCTTCATTCCCAATTTAGATGCCTTTTATTCCTTTCTCTTGTCTGATTGCTCTGGCAAGGACTTCCAACACTATGTTGAAAAGCAGAGGTGATAGGGGACAGCCCTGTCGTGTTTCTGAACATAGAGCAAAGAGCTTCAGTTTTTCACCATTAATTATGAGATTAGCTGAGGGTTTGTCATATGTAGCTTTTATCATGTTAAAATATTTTCCTTCTATACGTATTTTATTAAGTGTTTTAATCATAAATGGATGTTGTATCTTGTCAAATGATGTTTCGGCATCAATTGATGTAATCCTATGATTTTTGGCCTTTATTTTGTTTATATGATGTATCACATTGATGGATTTGCGGATGTTGAACCATCTTTGTGCCCTGATGATGAACCCCACTTGGTCGTGATGAATAATCTTTTTAATGCATTGTTGTATTCGATTTGCTAGAATTTTGTTTAGGATTTTTGCATCAGTATTCATCAGAGATATTGGTCTGTAGTTTTCTTTTTTTTTGTGTTGTCCTTATCAGGTTTTGGTATCAGGGTAATGTTGGCCTCACAAAATGAGTTAGGGAGTACTGTCTCTTCTTCAAATTTTTGGAAGAGTTTGAACAGTACAGGTATTAGATCCTCTTTGAAGGTTTGGAAGAATTCACTAGTGAAGCCATCTGGTCTCAGACTTTAGCTATTGGGAAGGTTTTGGATGATTGATTCAATTTCATTACGGGTGATTGGTCTGTTTAGATTTTCCAGTTCTTCATGGTTCAGCCTAGGAAGGCTAAATGTTTCTAAGAACTTATCCATTTCTTTTAGTTATTGACTTTGGTGGCATATAATCCTTTATAGTATTCTTGGTTATCCTTTGTATTTCTGTGGTGTCCGTGATAACTTCCCCTTTTTCATATCTGATTTTGTTAATTAGTGTCTTCTCTCTTTTTATCTTAGTGAATCTAGCCAAGGGTTTGTCAATTTTGTTAATCTTTTCGAAGAACCAGCTCTTTGTCACATTAATTTTTTCTATTGTCTTTTGGTTCCCTATTTCATTTTGTTCTGCTCTTTGTTATTTCCTTTCTTCTGCTGACCTTGGGTTTCATTTGTTCTTCTTTTTCTAGTTCTTTAAGGTATAACATGAGGTTATTTATTTGGGATTTGTCTTGTTTCTTGAGATAGGCCTGTAAAGATATAAATTTCCCTCTTAAAATTGCTTTCGCAGCATCCCCAAAATTTTGGTAGGATGTATTTTCATTGTCATTTGTTTCTATGTATCTTTTGGTTTCTCCTCTAATTTCTTCTTTGACCCAGTCGTTCTTTAAAAGTATGTTGTTTAATCTCCATGTATTTGTGTTTTTTCCTGCTTTCTTCTTGTAGTTGATATCCAATTTCAAAGCCTTGTGATCAGAGAATATGCTTAGTATGATTTCAATCTTCTTAAATTTGTTGAGGCTGATTTTATGTCCCACTATATAGTCTATCCTTGAGAATGTTCCATATACACTAGAAAAAAATGTATAGTCTGATGTTTTAGGATGAAGTGCTCTATATATGCCAATTATGTCCATTTTATCTAATGTGTCATTTAGGGCTGCTATTTTGTTATTTTCTGTTTGGATGATCTATTCATAGCTGTTAATGATGTATTTAAGACCCCTAGTATAATTGTGTTTTGGTCAATTTCTCCCTTTAGTTCTGTTAGTAGTTGCTTGGTATATTTCGGTGCTCCCTGATTGGGGGCATAAATATTGATGACTGTTATGTCTTCTTGTTGTATAGTCCCCTTTACCATTATGAAATGTCCATCTTTGTCTCTTGTTACCTTTTACACCCTGAAATCTGTTTCATCTGATATCAGTATAGCTACACCTGATTTCTTTGGACACCATTTGCTTGGAGTGTCCATTTCCACCCTTTCTCTTTGAGTCTATGCTTGTCATTGTAGCTAAGATGCGTCTCTTAGAGACAGCATAAGGCTGGGTTTAGTTTTTTGAGCCAATCTGCTACTCTGTGTTTTTTTATTGGTGAATTCAGTCCATTTACATTTAGGGTCATTATTGATATGTGAAGATTTCCTGTCATTCTATCTTTAGTTTTCTCATAAGGCTGTGTCCATTGTTTCTTTGCCTTTTTGTTGTTGTCTGTTATTTCTGTGTGTGGAATGCTATGATGTTTCCCTCTGTTTCTTCTTTTATTACAGTATATATTTTAGTTCTGGATTTTTTTTTTTTTTTGAGTGTTACCCTTAAGTTTATGTAAAAGAAAGTTTGATATTTAGAGTATTCCATTTTCTTCAGCACACTTACTTTCTCCATTTCCATATTCCAGTTCAGGACTTTACTCTCCCCCCTTTTATGTTTTTGTTGCCACAAATTGTCCCTGTTGATGTGGTCAAATAGCCTCCTGTAGTATTTCTTGTAGTGCAGGTCATGTATTAGAAAATCCCTCAGCTTCTGTATGTCTGGAAAGGTCTTTATTCATCCTTAATATCTAAAGGATATCTTTGCTGGATATATTATATTATTCTTGGCTCATAATTTCTCTCTTTCGATAGTTTGAATATTTGGTTCTACTCCCTCCTGGCTTGTAGAATTTCTGCTGAAAAATCTGATGATAATCTAATGTGCTTTCTTTTATAGGTTACCGTCTTCTTTTCCCTGGCTGCCCTGAAGATTCTTTTTTGTCATTGATGTAGACAGCTTCAATATAATGTGCCTTGGAGGAGGCCTGTTTGGATTGAGGTAATTAGGTGTTCTATATGCTTCTTGGAGTCGAGGATCCAGTTCTTTCCACAAGTTTGGGAAGTTCTCATTGACAATTTGTTTGAATATATTCTCTGTTCCCTTCTCTCTTTCTTCTCCTTCTGCCTATTATTCTTATATTGCTCTTTCTGATGGAGTCAGAAAGTTCTCGTAGAGTTCTTTCATATCTTTTAAGTCTCAAGTCTCTTTTTTCTTCCATCCGTGTCATTTCCAGGTTTCTATGTTCGATGTCACTGATTCTTTCCTCCATCTGGTCAACTCTACTACCTATGCTGGCTATTTCATTCTTAATTTCTTCTCTTGAGGTCTTAATCTCCAGAAATTCTATTTGGTTCTTTTTTAAAATAACCATCTTTTTTGTAAAATGCTCATGTTTTTCTTTGATTGTGTTTCTGAGTTCATTAAACTGCCTTTCTGTGTTTTCTTGCATCTCGTTGAGTTTTTTCAGAACTGCAATCTTGAATTCTCTGTCATTTAAGTCACATATTTCCATATCTTTAAGTTCCTTTTCTGGAGACTTTTCACTTTCTTTCTGAGTTGTCTTGTTGCCTTGGTTATTCATGGCAATTACTGATTTATTATTAGTTCTCTTCCTAGTCATCTCCAGGAGTGGCTTCTGCAACAGTTTGATAGGAAGAGGTCTTTCTTTTGTTTTCCAGTACTTGTTGGTAGAATGTTTTATTTTCTCTCCGACTGCAGACATTTTTTTTCTCTCTCACACGTTAGTGCTATGTTTTCTCTGGACTATTCCAGCTTCTCACACAATGGGGGGATTCCCTGGGAGATGGGCTTCTCCTCTGTTAATAGTTCACGTGGGTCACAGGGCGCAGTGTCCCTGTGGGTATACGGAGAGCTTTTGAAGTTCCAAAGCTCTTCCTGCACCAGATTCAGAGCCCATATGTTTCAGCAGTTCTGTTTACTCCTGCAGGGATGCGCCCAGATAGGTGGGGCCTGGGGTGAGGTGAGTTGTGAGAGGTGGCCCAGAGAAACGGCGGTGACCACCACAGCCGGTCCTGCTTCCACAGCTCCTTCCCCTTTGCCGGAACTAGTTGGGCTGCAAATCTGTGTCTGCAGTCCACAGTTTTCGGAACAGCAAATTTTGTTCTTATCTGACAATACTACTGTTCTGCTTCTAGCACCGGGCAGGTGGGGGTGGGGAGAGCTCTGGGAGGGTAGGGAGGAGGCAGCTAGTCTCAGTGCCTAAGGCTTCCATTCTCTGCTCGGCAGTGAGGGCTTAAACCACCATTTTCAGCCTTCTTCCCTCAGTCTTTTCTCCGAGGTCTCTGCTGTAAGCGTTGGGTTCAGCCGTGTTATATGCTGTCCCCTCAGCCCCGTGGGCCATCAGCAGAGCCCTAGCAGTCCGAGTCCTTCCCTCTCCTGCAGCTGCAGTAGTTCCGGGATGCCGCAAGCTCGCAACACTGAGCTAGGTCTGCGTCCTGCGCCCGCATGACTCCGTCTCTGCACTTCTCCCTTCCCTCCTTCCCCACTCATGCGATTCTCCCACCTTTAGGAGAATTCAGTAGTGGGCCTCTTTGTCTTGCCTGTCTGCTGTGCAGGGAGTCCTTTGTGGAGTTATTGTTTTCCGATTAGTTGTAAATTCCAGGGGAGCTTTACAGAGGCTCACCTCACGCCACCATTTTGATGACGTCGAAAGCCTAGGGTCACTTTTTAAAACCTTTAATCTACAGTTCTTATTGGAAATACAGGATATATTGTTATCTTTTAATTACCAATTTTCAAAGTAAGGAATTGGTATATTATTCATCTCCAGTGTTGACAAATGAGTTTGTTTAATGTATATTCTTTTCTTACTATTGATATTGATTCAATGATATGTATTTAAGTAATAGATTTCAATGAGTTATAGTTGTCGTTGTTGTGTTGTTAATGATGCTTAAACTATCCTAATGTGGACTAGAGAGAGATAGATACTTCAGGCCTTGTGACATAATCCCATTAGACCTTGAATACTTTCTGTCTCAGAATATATAAGGCACTCATGATGTAAAAGGTTCAGATGACACCTCCCTCTCCTGCTTTCTTGCTTTCTGCTCTATATTCTGCCATTTCCGAAGGCTCCTGATTCCTTTCAATGTGAATTATAATTAGAAAATAAAATCTAGGAGTGAAGAGTGCAGATTTCTACAAGAAGCACATTTAATTCCGGACTTTTTCAATGGAACTAGAAAATTTATCTTTTAAAATTATAACTTCATTTTGCATTTTCAACTTAATTTAATTAACATTACATGGTTTTAGTCAACTTTTTAAAATTGTATGATTGTATCTCTTCTCTATTTCATTGCAACTCTTAGTTCTTAAACAAAACAACTATACTGTTAAAACAAAACAACTGAGATAATTTTAAGATCCTTCTGCCTTTAAAAAAAAAAAAAACCTTTGAATATATCTCTAAGAATAAACAGAGTACTATGGCCTAAAGTCACTCTGATATGAATATTTATATTTTGATGGGCTTGTAAGTGTTACACATTTTTTTTGGTCACATAAAAATCATCTCTTTACATTCCTTTCTATGGTTTAGTACAGAACCTTTCTGTAACTACCAGTTATCTTTAGTATGAAATCGAATTGAATTTGGTTCATCCAACCTCTTATTCTACATTTCTATAATGTCTCTTATTATTTTTTAAATCAAGACTCCTTCCTCCAAATAAAGAAAAGATTCATTCTCTGACGTTCCAACCCCAATGCCAATTCCCTTGATGTCTTCCTCACTTTCAGAACTTCCAAAATCTTCCTCCAACATTAACAGGGCCTTCTGTAGTAAAACAAGCAATTATAATATTTTCAAAGGCCCTTGATTATGTATGAGTTCATGCTAATTGACATAGTTGTTGTTAATAGAAAGGAAGAAGTCATTTCGAATCAATCAAAACATGATAATGATAAGAAGTTAGGTATTGGAAATGATCCACTGTTGAGCTAGAGACAGGAAAGCCTTGAGTTGAAATAATTTTTCTGACCACTCAGAAGGGAAACACAACTAAACTAAAGAATAGTACTACTGTGGAAAAAGTGAGAAATTTGGCTGAATGTAACCCAATTGAGTGTCTAGTTTGATGAAGTCCTCAAAATAATTGCTGGGCTTTCTATTTTTCTCTACCTGACACTATGGGATTTTTTGCAGTATTTGGAGAGTTGTGGAAAACAGTTTCATAATTATTGCCCAATGTTTCACATTCTTGCCCAGTATCAGAGCTATGGGATTTTTCACTATGGCTTTCAGGGTTTTCTTTTGTGTAATGCCTCTATGATGATATATTTCTCAGACAATATTTGTTGTTGTTGTTTGGGAGGGCGAATTTTATGAAGCAGAAACCTTGTGATGCTCCATATGAAATTCTGCCATTTCCATAAACTTCACTAATATTCTGCCCTGATTCTTGTGACAAATCTGAATATCTGTTGACCTCATTGAAGACTCAATAACAGGATAAAATGATTTTAATTTATTTGGAATGTCATCAAAGTATGTTAGATATCCAAGAGTCACTTTAAAAACAAACAAACAAACAAACAAAAAAGAACAGAATTGATTACATATATTAGACAAGAATATTTAATGAAATTTGTATAGGTGCTTCTAGATTTTGAGTATATAATAAAATATTTTAGGGTCTTCTACGTGATATTTTGACTACTTTCTCTTTTATTTAATCTCAGAATGTACATTTTAGATAACAAGAACTCTTAGAGGGAATAAATAATATCAACTAAGGAGAAACTGAACAATCATAATTTTTAAAGAAATGTGGGCATACATAATTTAACAACATACAAAATCTTTAATCCTATGAGTTTTCAAATTAGTACCAGTGTGTTTTTTTCTATGCAATATTTCACTTTCTATGTGCATTTTGAGGGCATCTAATTTTGAAGAAAGCAAACAGAACAATATGGCGAAGAATCTGTAGAAATGTTTAGTGTTTAATATTTTGGGATCCCAAACAATGATCTGGAAGATTTATAATTAATATTAAAAAGGATTGTCATTTTATATTTGTGGGTTCACATTAGGAATAATGACATCTAATGAGTAAATAATGATGCTAATATTCATCCCTTAAAATCTAAAGTTTAATTTTTATTTTACTAACAGTAGACAGAGGAACAATATGGGAGAGACTAAAGATCATCTATTTTGGTATGGTTGAGAGATAACCAGGCATTTAAAAAAATACTGAACAAAAAGAAAAAAAATGAATTAAGTTCACAAAATAATATGATAATATTCTTCAGCTATTGAAGAACATAAACAATCATATTTCCAGCCATAGACATCTTAAATAAGAGTATTTGGATATGTGACAGCTGTGGCAGTCAGATAAGAAAAGCATTGTGAAACAGTAGAGAAGTAATTTTCCTGCAACTTACAGTCAGTCACCAGAGTGATAAAGATAGGAGGAGATGGGATGCGGGTGGTGTAAAAAAAACCAACCCCAGCATTTGAGGGAAAACAACTCAATACTTACTTTGTAAACATTATACATTGAAATAGTGATACTGTTATTCTACTTATTTCCCATACTTTTTAGATATAATTCAGTCCAGTGAAGAATTCTCATTGGTGCCAAGATGCATTTCTTGGTCATTGTCAAATGTTGTAAGACAGCTGTAAAGTTGCTAAGAGTAATTCAGTTTTAGCAGATTCTAATGATGTTTGTGTTGACAGAATAATATTCATGGCATGTAGCTGGATGGAGCCTCATGGAGATCTAATAACCTTCTGACCTAATGTGAATGTCTATTATGTCTCCCTAAAGAAACCAAGGAGAGTTATTTGGAACAACGTACTGAGACACACTGTCCTCTATTCCTCAAATTCCCACTGGGCAATGAATCAAGATATCAGTTCAATTACAAAGTTCTACACACTTTAAATGGCAATCAAATGATTGTTGGAGCATCTTTTAAACTTTTTTATCTCCCCAAGACCTCTGAGTACAATTACAGGAGCAAGAAGAAGGGGAGACAAAGAGAAACATTTTTTCTTCCCTTCTTTGAGAAAAAGGCTATGAAATCATAGGGAAAATAGGTTCTGACAAAACACTGTATAATCTCTTTAAAATACCCTGTATGCCTCTTTACCCTGAGTGCTTCAACTGTGAAAATTATATTCTTTAACAATTGTAAAATGCATCTTTTAAGAATTAGACTTTTAAAGTAGATTAGCTATAACACTGTGGCTATTATTCCCACAGCATCCCCAAGAGGATTAGCTGACTTTCTCACAGAAAAAGCAATGCTGTGTGTTATGACTCCTAGAAAGAATTGAGCCCGCTCTTGAAATAGCCATATTTCAAGAGTAGTATTCCAAAAATAAGAATTGTATGACTATGGGAATGCTGAGGTAAAAAATTCAGCCATCGGGGACTGCAGTCCCATGACAGCTTGCACCCCCCCCACTCTCTCCCTCTCTCCTCTCTCTCTCTCTCTCTCTCTCTCTCTCTCTCTCTCTCTCTCTCTCTCTCTCTCTCTCTCAGGCTCTCTCTCTTTTGCACCTTCTCCTTTGAAACCAGCTGATAACTTTGATGCTGCTCTAAACACCAATCTTTCAGAGGTGACCCAAAAACCTCTGGGTCAGATATAACCAAGGGACTGTCTGCAGGAATGGAAAGAATAGAGAATAAAATCAAAGTCAAAATCAAAATAAAACCCATTTACTTTGGAGCATGTAGGATCAAATATAGAAAAACTGGGAAAACCTAGTTTCTCTATATAGCTATTGCTATGAAACCAAAATATTTATTTTCCTAATTCTTGTAAAAGGTCCATTAAATCATCTAGCCTTAGAAATCTTCCTTTACCTTTTTTACCCCTCCCCACAATATACATGTATCGCATTTGGAATGTAACCTAAATGAAAATATATTTAGTAAGACTCAGTCTCCTTTGCCGGAGGCACATACTTCATTTGTTCCGTTCTCCTGGCAGCTGTCACACACTGCCTTACTTTCTGACTTTATAGATTTCTCTTTCTGTCTTATTTTCCCTAATAAGGTATAAAATTCCTGAGCAAAAGGACCTTGTCTTATTCAACTTGTCTCCTTCAAAGTGCCATAGATCCTTAAGAAAGACCAAAGTTGGTGAGATAAACTGGATCCACAAAGGCACAGTCACCATAAAACAAAACTCCCTCACAGAGAAATGCCCTTCCTCTTCGCCTTCTCAGAAACTAATGACTATTTATACAGAAAGAACATGAATACTGTGACAAAAAGTGGAATGCAAGTGGCAATAAAAATGGGTTCCATTTTAAGAAAAAGTTGCATTTAAAATTTTTAACATAATTTTACTCTTCTTTCCCAAAATATATTGTGTATTTAACCTAAGGGTAGCAGGGTGACAACCACAACTGTGCATACTTGGAAGTAAAATGTTGTTTTCCTATTTTCTGTAATAGATCTAATCTTTCTTCCACATCATCCAGCTGGGAAGTAGAATACTTTCACTTGTCCATTGACAGTGTGTGTTATTTTTCTAGTACTTAAACAGTAATTGTCCATTAACCTCACCTATTTCAGACAAAGATTCAGGCTTTTGGATTGCAGCTCATGCCACCCTCCCACCTGCATATACATAGCACACATATGTGCACACACATGAATAAATGCCATAGATACATTCACACAATGCCTCCACAAGATAATATCCAGGTGAATGCAGAGGAAATCAGATACCCTATTAGCAAAGAGAAAAAGAGACTTAAGTCAATGAGGTTTTATTTTGCATCTTCTTCACTTGTCTTTGCTCCAAAGTACCAGCTGAAATTGTCGCTTGTTTTAATCATTCTGTTAAGAACTGTGGCTGTTCCTTGGTGACGCTGCCATTGCTGCCTATTAGTCTAAGCTTCATTCACAGTTTGGCACCTCACAAGGCCCCCCACCCAGCAGTGGATCTCTCATCATGGTGGTTCTGTGGCAGACTTGTTCGCCCTCAGCTTGGGGACCTTCTGCTTCTGGATCCTTTCCATGACACACAGAAGCTTGAAAATAATAATTCAGGCTCAGTTTCTGCGTAATTATACCATGCCACTTCTGAGAGCTCCACAGCTCCCTTCTCTGGCTGTGCTTTTTATTATAGTGATGGCAGTTCCCCTACAGTCTCCCTTGTTACTATGGGACCACCCTGTGAGCAGTGTTCTCCCAAAGTTCCAGTTGGAAAAAGGAGCATAAGCCCCCTTTGATTTTAATTTTTCCCTCAAATGATCTAGTATCTCTCCACACTCCCTGGGTTTTCATCCCAGAAGAATGAACTGAAAGATAACCGTGTCTGTCTACCTTCCTTTTCTTATCCTTTCTCTTTTCTCTTCATCATCTCACCATCGAATAAGGGGAAGTTCTTCCCACCTTTATTTTCAGTTAATCTAGGAGGAATTCACACTATAGGACATCCTCTTCTTTCTCAAGATACTTTGTCCTGCTTCTTTCCAGAAGCCGTGAGGGTGGATGAAGTGCAGAGAGAACGGCTGGATAACTAATCAAGAAGTCTTTGCAAAAAAATATATATTTTCCTATTATATAATAAGTAGCTTTATGATGGAGTCCAAAAAAGAAAAACTCTTGGTGAAATTGAATCATCCTTTTAACCACAGGGAACATCAGAAATCGCAGCAGAATCTAAAGCAGTCAATGCCAGTCTTTCTGCACAGGTTTGTATGAGAATTGTCTCCACTGTGAAACACATCTCCCATAAGGCTGGTGAACATAACTGCAAAGTCTGCTCTTAAAGATATAATGTATTCAACCACAAATTCTTTCTTTAAAATACTCCAGTGGGTGTACCCTGAAAAACCATTTCACACTACCTTAAATCTCAAGAATAACACTTAAAAATAACATTGCAGTATTAACTAATAATGACAACCCACTAAATTTTAGAAACACCAAAGAATTTAGTTGGGTTATGCCCAATTACATTATCAACTAAAAAATATTTTTCTTGTACAAGAATAACATGAAAAACATGGTTCCAATCCAGAAAATCTACTACCTAACAAACTTAAGTAATATGTGTTTTAAAAATTTTCAAAATAATCTTGGTTTAAAGATTTAGCTCCATGGCAGAGTGAGAAGAGGTGATTCTAATTTTAGCATCCATACGAATTTCCTCAGTTTGTTTCCATTCAGCCAGTGCCATAAACATGATCTGTATGCATTCTCCCTGGGCCTCTCAGTTTAGCTAAACATTTATTGATTCCCTGCTACATGTCAGCCATTGTGATAGATATCAAAGATTCAGCGGTCCTTGCTCACACGGTGCTTATAATCCAGTAGGGGAAAGATAAGTGTATGATGAACCATAATTCAAAGTATGGAAGGGTACACGCCACAAGAATAGTGTAAAAGTATTATCTAAAAGACCATGCAGATCGCCTTATTGATTTTTCTTTTCTAATTGTATTATGAAAACTCTCAATAGCCAAACAAAAAGTTAGTTTAAAAATGTGCAAAGGATCTTACTAGACATTTTTCCAAAGAAGGCATGCAAATGGTACATGAAAAGGTGCTCAGCATCACCAATCATCAGGGAAATGCAAATCAGAACTACACCTGAGATATTACCTCACACTTATTAGAATGGCTGTTATCAAAAAGGTGGTCTAAAAGGTGCTGGTGAGGATGTGGAGAGAACAGAACCCTTGTAAACTGTTGGTGGGAACATAAATTGGCACAACCACTATGAAAAACAGTATAAAGATTCCTCAAAAAATGAAAGACAGAACTATGTATGATCTAGCAATTCCACTTCTGGGTATACATCAGAAGAAATGAAATCACTATCTCAAAGAGATATCTGCAGCTCCATGTTTATTGCAGCATGATTTACAATAACCAATGATAAGGAAATGACTTAAGTGTCTATTGATAGACAAATGGATAAAGAAGACGTAGTCCATACAATGGAATATTATCCAGCCATAAACAAGAAGGAAATTCTGCCATTTGCGACAACTTGGAGGCATTATGGTATGTGAACTAAGTCAGACAGAGAAAGACAAATACTTTATGATCTCACTTATATATAGAATCTTAAAAAAAAAAAAACCCTCATAGAAACAGTAAACAAATTGGTTGCTGGAGGCAGTGGGCAGGTGGGAGACGTGGGTCAAGAAAGATGGTCAAAGGGTACAAACTTCCAGTTATTAGATAAATTCTAGAAATGTAATATGCAGCATGATGACTATAGTTAACAATACTGTATTGTGTATTTGAAAGTTGCTAATAGAGTAAATCTTAAAATTTCTCACTAGAAAAAAATTATAACTATGTGAGGTGACAGATGTGTTAACTAACCTTATTGTGGTAATTGTTTTGCAATAAATACAAATCATTAGGTTGCACACCTTAAACTTATACAACGCTGTATGTCAATTATATGTCAATTATATGTCAAAAAGTTGAAAATAAAAACTCATCTAATTGCTTACATTAAATATGTGTAGTTCATTGTGACAATTATACCTCAATAAAGTTAATAAAATTGAATAAAGAAAATGTTTAAAAAAAGGGAAGACCATCTCAAAAAAAGAGAAAAGAATGTGCAAAACCATGAGAGAAGCAAAGCCACGAAAGAAGCAAAGCTTAAGCACTTTTATTCCACTTTGCTCTAGAAAAGAATTCTGGCAACTTAATAGTTTGCAATAACATGATTCTGTAGATCTTTCATAGGTCTGTTGGATAAACTGCCTAGCAGTGCAGCCATATGCAGATTTCTTTGGTGGACTTTGTATACCTGAAAACTGAAAGGCACACAGAGTTAATAGATATAATTTTAACAGAATCCAATTTGGAAAAATACGTGATGAGAAACAAAACAGAAAAATTAAAAATAGTCATCTCTTAACTGGGAATCCTGGATAGACATGAGAATTGAAAAAGGAAAGAGATGTCACATTACTCTTAATATTGTGGTAAGACCTGGCCAAACAATAAGAAAAAAATCTGTAGCCAGTAATTTGGTATGAGTCAGAGGAAAGTCTCGATTATCCAGGAAGATTTTTCCAGCTCTAATTTATTTAATTCTGTGAATATTTACAGATTAAAGAAACATGACAATACAGGAAAGAAGCTAGAGAAAACTTGCCAATAATCAAAGTATGTTGACTTCTGTGCCAAGTTATATTGCCAATGCTCTTTAAAAATATGACCCAGAATTACTATTAAGTGATAATTATAAGGAAAACATATGATCAGTGCTGGCTTGATTTACGTGGGGATGGTAAATTTTTAAATCCTCGTACTTCATAAACTTGTAGTTTTTCTTATATAATGGACTAACGTAGGCTAATACGTATGCTTTAATTGATTAAAAATACTAACATATACATGTCACTTTACTGTTTCTCTTGCCATAAATTTGATCATTAATTCATCACGAGTTATGTAATAAAAATATTAAAAATAGTATTTATTAGAAATCCATAGTTTGAAAGAAAACTAAATCCAGAAATGGTCCAGCAAACAAAATAAAAGGAATAAGTAGACCTTATTGTAAGAATGACTTCTGTGAAAAGTTTAAACCAGAGTGGAATAATTATAGAGACGTCTTTATCTAAAATGAATGCCAATCTGCACAAAAATAAGTTATCTCATATGCTAGCATGGCTTGTTCCTTTATGATAAACCCAGAGAATATTGGGAAAGCCACCAAATTAGACCAGTCTCTCTGGAAATATTTGACTCCTACAATACTTTGTCCACTTATGAACACTCTAACCAACCTATCCACCACTTTGCCACATGCCATTTTCATAGAGGTTCTTAACACCTGGATACCTTCATTTCTCGAGCTATTTGAACTCTCTTTCAAGGGCCCATTCACTACACCATTAGGCCAGCCCACAGGAGCTGATAGAAAGAAGAAAGAGAGCTTTAGTTTCTTTCCTTTAGTTCTCAAAGCACATTAGAGTAACTCCATGACCTGGTGTCAAAGAATAAAATGAAATGCTACTTTGTTTCAGATGGGTGTTTGAACACAATTATGGAAAATCTCCTCCATGGAAGGAGTAGTTGGAAGGTTGTAATCTGGATTTCCTGAAAACTCCCCAAGTGTAAGATTTACATTTTGTTTTACAAATAAAAGTTTATTTCATGATAGATAAGCAATGCAGCTCAACTTGGGCGTGTTAAAGGACTGCACATTTCACAGTGGCTAAAGAAATGTTGATGTAGAAATCAGAGCCCTGGGGTTGTTTGCCTGGAAAAATCTGGAGAAATACAAAACTGCTTTTATAGAAGTCTTTCTTGAGATCAGACTGCTGTGATTAGGATGTGAAAACGGAGGGGTTTGCTTTCTAATATTTCCTTTCCAAGCTGCCTTCTGGGCCATGACAATTAATTGGCCTACTTGGGGTAAGTGTAGCTAGCTCTGCAATAATTGCTAAAAAACCTATCTTGGACTCAAAATAACTCCTTGGTAATTTCACTTTTCACTTAATGAGAGACTCCAGGACAAACACTTAATAATCTCTGTCTGCTACGTTCTTCCTAGTTACCTTTACTGAATGACTAAAGGATCTACAAGTTAGCAGTTGCTTTTACAAAGCTCACGCATGAAAGATTGTATGCAGTCTGAAAGTTACATTATTAAACATTAATTGACAAAATCTTTTTAGAGCTACAGTATTGAGTATTGCTGACTTTCATCTAGCTTGCCTGTGACTAAAGTGATCCACGTGGATTAAGGCAATAATTCAATTCTGAATGTTTGCTTTGTATTTTGAAAACAAATGAAATGTTGAACAGTTGTCAGGTGTTAGCTTGATCTTTATTGTATCTCTGTGCTAAAATTATGAGGATTATACTGAGCACTTGAAGTAAGATTTGAATAGTGACAAATACCAGGTTACCATTATCTCATTTCAGCCTCAATTATAATCAGATAATGTCTCTAAGCTCTCAAAATACTAAATTCATTTATGCTAGCCCACACATGCTACTGATCATAAGGTAACCACAGGAACAACACCAAAAACAGTATATACGTTTCCAGTCACAGATTCTGGGTCCAATATAAATTCAGAATTAAGATATTCTGTTCTGATTCACCCATGTCATGTAGCCTTAGGCAAGAAAAACTATCTATGGGTTGCAGGATCTCTTCTGGCTTGTGAAGTTCATTGTGGAATCACTATGCTTGCTTCTGGCAATTCCTTCATATTTTTCACCTATCTTTGGACCCACCTTCAAAAATGGAAATGTAATTATTATAGAAACATGGCATTTTCGGTCTGAATTAGACCTTCAAAATGGCTTAACCTAGCCATGCACTTTAGAACTCAAATCTTCTGACCTACACAATTCAGTTCTATTTTTTTTATATACCAAATGATCCTGCTTTTTTTGGAATTTTATTGTGTGCCTGCTCTCTAAATCATCATTATTTATTAAGAGGAAACCAGAGTTTTTTAACATAACTCCAATATCACTTTCCATTATCACTTGATGATGTGGCTGTTTTTATGAATATTTTCAGTGAGAATCAAGGATTCTAAGTCTACCAAAAAGTTAGCATGTTTACTTTAGTACGCACGTTTGGTGATAATTGACTATGCTTCCTTTCCCTTCTACCATCTCAATACTCTTCAACATATGAGGTCTGACTATTATGTTCGCGAGCTCATCCTTGAAAAAATGCTACATATCTCATTGCTGAATATCATCTTCAAATATCACCTACAGTCACCTTCAAACTACTCCCCTTGCGAAGTTATGTACTGATGCCAGTGCCTAGTCCACCCTTCAAAGAAATTTTGGAACTCTTTTTCTGGAATGGCTATAAGAGCTGTCATTGTATTACCCTTATGTCCTGAATGTCATCAAAATGTCTTCCTTTCAATATTTCCTTTATCTTCGGGTAAAGAAAGAAGTTATTGGGGGACAGATAAGGTGAGTAGGGAGGGTGTTCCAATATAGTTCTTTGTTTACTGGCTAAAAACTCTCACAGACAGTGCTGTGTGAGCTAGTGCATTGCTGTGATACAAGAGCCATGAATTGTTGGAGAAAAGTTCAGGTCGTCTAACTTTTTCACGCAGCCTTTTCAGCACTTCCAAATAGTAAACTTGGTTAACTGTTTGTCCTGTTGGTACAAATTCATAATAAATAAGACCTCTGATATCAAAAAATGGTTAGCAACATCATTGCAACATGTTCATGAATTTAAATATCAGACCTCATATATCTTTATAAATAAAATATATAATAGATATATGAACAGATGCTCAACTTTATTAATTGCAAGGGAAATGTAAACTAAAACTACAATGCAATACTACCTGACACCTATTAAAATGACTATTATCAATAAGACAAGAAGTAACAACTGTTGAAGAGGATATGGAAAAAAGAGAATGCTCACACACTGCTCGTGGGAATGTAAATTAGTACAGCTACTGTTCAAAACAGTATGGAGGTTCCTCAGAAAATTAATAATAGAGCTACCACATGACCCAGTAATCCCTCTTTTGGGTATCTAACCAAAAACTTTTGAAAACACTTCTTCATAAAGAATGCAACCTTTTTACCTCTCTATATAGATTATAGTTACAGAAACTATCTGCACTTCCTAGTTTCATACATATTAATGTTAGGGATAAATTACGTCTGTTCTAAAATTCTTGACTATGGCTCAGTACAGAAATACCCATATGAAGGCAGAAAAGGTTAGCTCTAAAAACAATCATTGCAGATCTCCTGATACTAATATTTACTGATATTTATTATGTGCAAAACACCATTTCAGGTTCTTTCACATAACTAATTATTTTTTACTATTGTTTATGTTTTATTATTTCTATTTTACACACAAAGAAATAGGCACTTAGAAAAGTTAACGAAATTTTTCAATGAGAATTAATTTAAATTAGTAATAAATTAATTACAGTGTAATACAAGGGCAAGGGATGAAAAGATTCTTTAAAACCAGGGATGTCCAATTCCCCAACCTATCATTTTAGTCAATAACGTATATTGTCTCTATTTTTAACTAATGAGATTATAGCATGTGCTCGATACATACATTTTTTGAGGTAGATACACTAAGTCCTCACTTAACGTTGTCAATAGGTTCTTGGGAAACGTGACTTTAAGTGAAACAACATATACTATCAGGAATCCAATTTTCCCCTAGGCTAATTGATATAAACAAGAATTAAATTCCTCTGGATCTTTTCTGGTCACAAAAACATCACCAAACTTCTAAATAAAGATCCAAAACACTTCCAATATTAAACACTGAAATAAATGTGAACCATACATATATTTAAGAAAGATGAATAAAAACAACTAATACACTTTTTTCCCAACCTGCTTATTACAATTCAGGGTGGGGGGTGACCAGAGCCTCTCCCAGCAGCTCAGGGCGCAAGGTGGGCGCCAACCCCGGACAGGATGCCCTCCCACTGCAGGGCCACTTACACCCACACCCACACTCATTCAGACTGAGACAATGTAGACAAGGCAATTCGCCTTGCATGCACACCTTTGGGATGTGGGAGGAAACCAGAGTACCCAGAGAAATTCCGTGCAAGACATGGGGAGTACATGCAAACCCCATAACAGACAGTGTCCTCTCCAGGAATCAGTTTTTTTCCTCATCAACGTTATAGCGAAATGGCAGTGAACCAAAGGGCATTATTTGAGGATCTGCTACATATACGTTGAGAGTGAGATTTAAAATTCTAAATGTAGGTAAGTTCTAAACCACAATTAGAAATTTTCATAACATGAGTTCAATGTCTGAAATCATTACCATTTCACATCTCCTTATCATATTTTCATACAAACTGTCTCTGAATGAATAAATCCCTTAGCATACAAACATTAATACTATTACAGAACTATTAAACATAACAATTTAAGTGCCCAGTGAATGCCTAACAAAGTTTACTTACCTATGCTACGAATGAGTAGATAAGTTATTAAATGTTAAGTATTTAGAATAAGGCAACTACTTTCTAAAGGTTGGCTTTTTCTCTTTAGCTCTATTTGGCCTTTTATTCTCATGTTATCAAGTAATTAGGGTGTGCATTTGTATCTGTGTGAATGAGAATGTGTGTGAATGCGTGTGTGTGCGTGTGTGTTCTGCAGGTAATGCACGTCAGTACTACAGCACTCCACTAGCCAAGACATTTCTAGGTCAAGGAACTGCCACTTTAGTACCTGGCTGCCCCTGGGAAAACTACCTTGGATTACAGGAATTGATCCAATAGGCTTTTGGGCTAGAGTCCAACTCAATGGGAAGTCACATTTTTCAAAAGTGAGGTTTTTTTTGTTTTGTATGTTCATTTATTTATTTTGTAACACTACTGGGGCTTTTCCAGATTTAAACTCATACTACTTTTTAAATATAGTCTGGTAAGGATACTTAGATGTTCTCTTTCATGCACAGCTTCAAATTGGGTTCAGAAACCCAAGGCAAGGGTATTCTGTGTGCCCTAACTCTTAAAGTTAATGACTTCTAATTAGCCCAGCAAGAAGCTAATGACTTGTAATCACTTGCCAATTGATTCTGAGTATTTTCTTTGTAAAATTAGTCTTGATGAAACAGAAAGGCTCTGGCTGGTGGGGAAAAGGCAGAGGAGGATAAGGGTTTAAGAAGCTATTCACAGGTAAGTTCTGGAAGATATTCAGGGTGATAGGAACCATATTTGAGGCCTTTAACCAATTATTATAAGACCTATAATGGTGTCCTAAATACAGCTGCATGTTTTGGAGACTATATAACTGAAACACTGAGAAAGTCATTACCCAATGTCATTTCAGTGACCTCAGTGTTTGTCATTTGCATCAATTCAGCTACAAAATTTAAAAAAAAAAGGAATATACATTCAAAATTATACATCACATGATTGATTTTATGAGATACTTCACTTACAAAGGTATACTTTCTTTGATTGATTAAAGTTGTTCCATAAGAAGAGAGATAGAACATGTACACATGAATCATACAAACATTTCCTGGGAATCTGCACCTGGATCAGGCTTTGGGCTATGCATTGGACATGACAGATGAATAACCCACAGCCCCTTTCTCCAGGAGTTTGCAGGTTGTGGTGGAGTTTACATTGTCACAGATTAACAAATAATCACCTAGGTAAGAAATTCTATGACCAAGAAATACTCTACAAGATATCAAATTTGACAATGCGTGTATAGTTCTCTCAGGTCCTTCACACAAGTTTTGCCAATACGAGCCACATCGAAGTTCAGGAGGCTGACAAAGGAATCTCAATATAAAGAAGATTTGATGCAACAATAGTGTTGGCTAGACTTACTGGAATTGGAAGAAATGTTTCAGAGAATATTCGAAAAACAGTCTGCAGCTTTGGTTATGGAAAAAATATCTAGTTTAAAAGACTAACACTATTCATAGCATAACACATTGAAAAAGAGTGGCTTGTGATTAGGTATAATTGGTTATAGTCGAGTGATAAGCAACTGGAAAAAACTGTCATCATTAGTTACTATTCTTTAAGATAAAACATATAGAAAAGCCTGACATTATGGAACAATTTTTATAACCATGATGCAAGAGGAATAACTATAAGGGGAAGTTAGAATATAAAATACAGGGGGAAACTTAAATGCTTCAAACACTATCCTTTTTTCCCCCCTTAGAAAATGGTTAAAGAGGAATTCAACCCCATATTTTTTTTCCAACAGAGAAACAATAAGGTCAGAGTTATCAGCAACACTGGGAACTCTTTAGGCTAGGGCACTCTCTGCCTTTAAACATCGTCAATACCTAAATTCTCCTCAATCCAGCAGCAGAATCACTAACCCATTTATTTTTACCTGACACCGCTCTTTTCAGCTGTCTGCCAAAATATCCTACTTAACTATTATGGCAAGAAAAAGTAATCAAATTAGGGGAGTAAAGAAAGAATAAGGCCATTGTCTGTGCAGGCACTTCTAAACTGGCCCAGCATTTTCCCTGGAAGAGAGTTCTGAACTGAATTGACAGTCCAAAATCTTACTGAATAACTGGCCATCTCAGACCAATCTATGATTCTGCATGACCTCAACCAAGCCCTTTGATCTCTTCAGAGGGAAGACTGGTTGTGTGTGATCACTTGTGCTTGAGAGTATAGGTGCTAGGCTATAGGTGCTAGATATAGGGTATGGCTAATCAGATACCTGATAACTTAGATGTGAATTTGGGGGAGTTATCACTTTAATTTTGTTTGTTTCATTTGGTGAGGTTAGTTGATTTCTGTAATTCTGATATAAATATTTATGTATATGCATGTCTATATCTATGTGTGTATATGTGGAAGTATGTATAACATATAATGTGTATATATACATATATGTATATATGTGTTTACTATGTGTGTATACATACATATATGTGTACACACACACACACACACAATTAGGTAGCCTTATAATAAGCACGTTGGTTTTTGTACTTTTACCAAGTACAAAGGCCAGTTTGAGAACCATTGGAACAGTAGTCAGAAATCTCTATTTTTAAAGGATTCATGTATCTGCGTGCCCCTAAGGACAGAAATTAAAATGACAATTCAGCAAGATACACTGACATGTCAGAAAATAAAATAAACTCACTGATTTTCCTTACAAAACAAAAAGTGAAACATGACAGAGTTTGCTGTTGTTTTTAGACCAGAGGCTGGCATTTCTTCTGGTTTCTCTTCTCATCTCCAAATGCCTTTTTTCTCTTACTGCTCTCCATATGATGACTCTCAGCATCACTGATCCCAAGAGGGGATCTAATTTTGAAAACATAGGAAAGTGCAACTCTCATTGTTAATTGTACCAGTAAAACACAGTATGTTATCCTTGCAGATAAAATATAGAGAAAGCTTATCAATTGATCGTTCCTCCAAACTATACAATCCTCTGCATAAAATCAGTAAGAACAGACACTATAATGCCCCAGTAGGATGGGTAAAATGTTTATGTAAAGAACCCCTAGCTCAGTAAATGCAAATGGTGGTAAAACACAGGCATAGAACCTTTGTCTTGCTGTTTCCTCTGTCTGGAAGGAAATGTTTAAGATTTTTTTCATGGTTTCTTGCTTCTCATTATTGAGGGTTCAGCTCAAATGTCATCTACTAAGAATGGCCATTCATAACTTTCCCATCTCGTAAAACACCCCCAAACACCTTTTCCACATTACCTTGTTTAGTTTTTATAGCACTTTGGTCTTTATTATTATTTTGCTAATTGCCTGCCTGTCTCTCCCACTGGACTATAAGCTGCTTGAGAACTGAGAGCTTGACTCCTTGATTCCCCACAATATTTCCAGCACTTACATTAATGCTGGGCATACAGTAGGCTCTCATGAATATCTGATCAGTGAATGAATGAATAAATAAAGTGCTTATTTTCCCATTGTAAAGAAAAGGATTGCATAGAACTAAAAGGGTGACCAATTACAAACCAAGCTCAAGACTAATTTTACATGAATGTACTCAGTGCTTACCAGACAATATTTATTCTACACTTGAATTTTTAGACCTTGGTATAATCAACCTTCCTGAAATTTTATGTAGAATAGCCGTTTTATTATATAAGTGTGAAGAATATGCAAAAAATACAAAAATAACAATGGTAAAAGGAAAGTATTATAGTGAAGCAAAATCAACAAATTCGGACTTCTCTATGTGACAATTGGCTCAAAGCTGAATTCCCACCATGCTTCTCCAAAAATAAGACCTAGCCAGACAATCAACTCTAATGCATCTTTTGGAGAAAAAATAATATAAGACCCAGTATTATATTATATTATATTATATTATATTATATTATATTATATTATATTATATTATACCGTGTTTCCCTGAAAATAAGACCTAGCCAGACAATCAGCTCTAATGCGATTTTTGGAGCAAAAATTAATATAAGACCCAGTATTATATCATATCGTATCATATCATATCATACCATATCATACCATATCATATCATATCATATCATATCATATCATATCATAGCATATCATATCATACTGTTTCCCCCAAAATAAGACCTAGCTGGACAATCAGCTCTAATGTGTCTTTTGGAGCAAAAATTAATATAAGATCGGTATTATATTATATTATATATGACCCGGCCTTATTTTACTATAATATGTTATAATAGAATGAAACCAGCTCTCTTATTAATTTTTGCTCCAAAAGACGCATTAAAGCTGATCGTCCAGCTAGGTCTTATTTTTGGGGAAACACGGTAAGTAATTGAATTAGCATTGAGTTATCTTTTTAAAAATGAATTTGCAAATTGAGACACACTGATTCTATCCACATTGTAAACTCATGAAACATAGCCATTATAAAATGATCAAAGTAGATTGTAGGAATAAAAATTCATAAGCTAGTTGTTCAGAGGTCACGTATGGACAACCAGTCAAGCAACACAATACAGAACAATAGGAATTATCTATTTCAATATATGTTCTAATTGTGTTAAATGCTTTTACAATTTGATTTTGAACTCTCATTAAAAGAATATCTTTTTTAAAAAATGGTATGTTCTTAGCCATAAAATTAAAATATGAGTTGTATGACTAACTCTTACAGTACTTCTTATGGCTAATCTTTTTGCTATAAATATGATAAATTATTGTATGATTCAGAAGCCTAATATAATTAAAGGAAAAGACTATTTGAAAGTCTTTGATCAAATCATGTTTCAAGAATGCTTGCCTAAAACACATTCTTTTCCTCCTAATTTTAATTGTCAAATATTTTCTAAGGCATAACTTTAGGTAGTAGTTCCAAACTAGAAAAATTCAGTTGCAGACTCCCATTAGGTATCCTCCCTATATTTAAGATAGAACAAAACTATTTGAATTCATTATGTATTGTATTAATAGAAACATAATTGCTACTAATAGAATAGCATATAAAATTATGTTTTTTAACTTATGTACCTTTCCTTGATCTTGCCCATGTCAGACCTCCAAAAACAATTGATTCTGAAAATTTGACATATCTTTGTGCTGGAATTCCTTACAATCACACTGAAGAGTTGCTTTCAAGAGCATGTCCTTACATAACTGACGGTTTGGGAAGATATCAAACCTGTAAAATTAAATATCAATTTGTCAACATCGATGACACAAATCATTAATCCATTAGAATAATTAATTTGTTGTGAAACAACAGGGAGACTTCCTGGTATACATCCAGTACAAGACAACTGTAGACTCCTAATGAATATGCAGTAATTACAAAATAAAAGCATTTTGAAATATTTTTAAAATCGAAACTTGTCAGTCAGAACAATTTCTGAGTCTCTTTTTCACTGCATTGAGGAAAATTTTAGTTATTTACTCAAAGATGCTCGCAAAGTACTAATACACTGGGAGGTGATCAGTAAATGCTAAAGATTGACTGATATCTTGGTCCTAGACAGAAGATCTTCCAAGTCACACACGTCTTCTTGCAAAGTGAAATGTGGAACTATACATATTATAAAGTCACTCCTCTGAACTTATGTGAAATTCATGCCATCTATGTAAATCCCGAAAATTTTATATAAAAAAGACAAGACTATCGATAAATTCAACATATGTCGTGCAAGAGAATAGTATTTAACAGTTTTTGTCAAAAATCTTATTAATTTTATAGTTTTATTTTTAGTTTAAATGGTTTTGAGCTTAACTTATTTATATTTCCTAAGTTCTGCTGTGTTTCTGTCTCACAACCATTGTGGGACATCCCCATTAAGAATGTCAGGAAAAATTAGTTCAAGGAAAACAACAAAAAAATTCTTAGAATCATTTGTATTCATCAAATTATATCCAAACCCAGTCTTCCTTCTCTCCTCTATATTTATATATTTTTAGACAACCCTAATGATAAAAAGATGAATGAAAACCAGCTCATAATAGACCTCAGTATTCAATCTATTGGGAGAGAGCTATGTAACTAATAATTAAGATATAAGCTAAGACGTATACAAATTATAATCCTTATACATTGTTGGTGGGACTATAAATGGCTCAACCAGATTGGGAAAGATTTTGGCAGTTCCTGAAAATGTTAAACATAGAATTACCACATTATCCAGCAATTCCACTCCTGGGTATTTACCCTGAATAAATGAAAATATATATCCACAAAAAATTTGTACATGAATATTTATAGCAGCTTTATTAATAATAGCCAAAAGGGGGAAGTAACTCAAATGTCCATCCACTGATAAGGAAAAAAATAAAATGTGTTATATCCATACAATGGAATATCATTCAGCAAGAAAAAGGAATGATATTCTCACAAGTGCTACAACATGGATGAAACAAGGACATTATGTGGCATGAAATAAGTCAGTCACAAAAGACCATGTATATTTATCTATTTATATGAAACATCCAGAATAGACAAATCTATAGAGAAAGAAAGTAGGTCAGTGGCTGCCTGGAACTGGGGAGGAAGCGGTAGGTGAAGGTAGGAAAGCGGGGACAGAGAGTCACCGATGATGAGTACAAGAGTTTTGGAGAAATAAAAATGTCCTCAAACTGTATGAATGGTTGTACAATTCTGTGAATATACTAAAAACGATTGAATTGTACATTTAAAAAGGTGAATGTTATGATATTAGATTATCAATAAAGCTATTAAAATACAAGGTGATGCGTTCTAGTATAAAAACAAAACATAAAGTGCTCCTGAAAGATGGAAAAGATAATGACTAATACCTTGTGTGGCAGGGTGAATGAAGAAATAAAATGTGCAATGTTTCCTAGACAATGAAACTTTTACATTGGATTTTGAAGAGTAAGTGATAATAGAAGTTCTCTAAGTTGAGAACGTATATCCTGTTAGAGGAGCAAATGCAGGAATGCAGGAAACATCATAGCATATTTGATGAATGATTGAATAGTAGTAGGAGGACAGGCTGATGGGTGGAAAGGTAGTTGGAGTGCTAGAGAATGCTAGGAGATAAAACTAAAGAGACAGTTAGAAAACAAGACTGGGAAGAATCCTTTAGGCGAGGCCAAGGAACAATACATGTCCTTGTAGATGACAGAAGCTATTCAAGTTTACTTTTAAAAGAAAATTAGCATAAACAGTTTTGTTTTACTGAAATAAAATACAACTCTTTCAGATAAGATTTTTATCTCTCAGCAAAAGGTTGATGGAATCTAGGAATTAATGGAACACTTACTGGTCCTGACTGCCCAGCAATCAGATCAGTGGAAAACTCTTCCCCGTTCTGGGAAAGATTACTTTTAACTTTGTGGAAGGGAGAGCTGACATATTCTTACCGATGTACCTCCCCGGCCACAGATATCAACAGGGACATCCTTGAGCCAAGTAAGGTCAATCATAGTGTGCTATGATACTGTCCAAACTATCTGGCCCTTTTTAATCATCTATTTTTTTTTTCTCATTTGAGACTCAGAAATGAGAGCATCATTCTGTTTGATGGTAAAACCAAAAAAAGATAAGTTAACCCAGAAACTTATGGTATCTTGGTGCCAGCATCACAGAAAATGCGTGTCTATAAAAATTAAGCAAAGAATCAAAAACTGGCAGCAGCAAGAAACCAAGGGCTTTCCTATGGTATTCAAATCCACAGTTCTGGCATTCTTTGAGGCCACACCCCTGTACCTCTTGTAATTCAATAACACAAGCCATTAATTTCCTCCTTTGGCTTAAACTGGTGAAAATTGAGTTTCTGTCACTTGTGGCAAAATATTTCCAACAGTGGTAGAATTAGCCAGTTTAACTAGTCACCAGTAGATTCTCACACTGTGTCGGTCATTCAATGCACTACAATTCATCAATCATCTGATACCTACGACTCTCTGGTTTAGCTGGAGCTTGGATACTCACCTCAGAAGCAAGAGCAGTGTGGCATGTGCTGCGAAAGGGGGACTTGAAAGGAAAGAAATGAAGAGTTCCATCAATTTTTAACATCAGTTCCTGGCCACTAGACATTGTTGTATCCTAAATTTACTCTTAGAAAGTCATCTGCAGCTAATAATGTAGGCCAGAGATACCAAATATCTAGCATGTGTGTACCAACTCTCCCTTGATATTTCTGGCAGCCAGGGAGGACTGCCTGACATCAGAACTATTTCTCTAAACCTGGATATGCCCAAGAATTCTTCATGAACAGCACTCTAGCAAGCTGCTGACAATTAAGTAGAGTTTTCATGCAAAACAAAATCTACTTGCTAGCCCTGGATTAGGTTAGTGATAATTATCATAAATAACAGAATCATTATGACCCCTTTTCTCTCTTCTATATAAAGTTATACCCTACTACTAGTTTAAGACTGAAGGCCTGCTTTCAGGAAATCTATCATTCATGTGTGCTATAGTGTCAATTTAAGCAAGGAGTCACCTTTCTCAGTGTATACGTCTTTTAATCCTCGACTACAAACACTGGATGAAAGGATTTCCTTTTGGAGATAAAGAATTCCAGGCATCTGAGAGCAAATGGAAGAGTTATTTCAGGAAGACTTTTCCCCAGAGTCCTCAAAAGCCCACCATGTGTTTGGGGCTAATCTGCCTTTTCCAGAAGATACACTGCATATATTCAACTCATCAGGCCCACTCGAGACAAAGAGAACTTGAGAGAAAGTCTGACCCTGGTTTATTAAAGTATAATACATAAAGGCCAAGACGGCCCACAGCTCATTTTATAGATCAGTTCAGAAGTATGCCAAATCTGATTTCAATATCCCTCAATATTTTATAGACCTAAAGTTAAAAAGCAATATCTATGTTTCCTCCTAGAAGATTCTCTCATTTATTTCTCTTAGCCAAAGTAGTGGTGGAGGAAAATCAACCAGCTGTTTCTAAAATCTAAGCTCCTGAATCCTTACAACAACTGTCAGGAGCCTGTTTTCTTATAAACACACACACACACACACACACACACACACACACACACACGCACACACACGCACACGCACATGCACATATACACAAACTAAGGAGATTATGACAAACTAAGGAAATCATATTACTATAATTAATGCACAATTCATGTTTGTGTCATGGGCAGAAATTCAGAAAGTGTGCATGGAGGAAAAACCTTACCCTTCTTAAAGTATTCCCATAGTTCTTTGTTTTTTTTTTTTTCATGATGTTGTCAAGAAAATGAAAGGTCAAAGATTTTATCCTAATTAAAAGCTAATAAGTTAGCCCACTGAAATTTCATGGCTTCTGTTAAAAGTTATGAGACTCATTGGTCAAGAGACAATGGACTTTATTATTCAAGAAATAGCAGTAGTCAGAATATCCGTATTTTCTTGCTCCACTTTCACAATCCTAATTCCCAAAGGGCAACTCAAAGAGGGTCAGGTGACACTTGTACCTGCAGTGGGTTGTATTAGAGGAGGGTTGTATTGAGGTTAGGGAACTCAAGTGTTTTATAATAATAGTAATCCTGCCTTCCCATTTGTTCTAAAGGAAATTATGTTATGTTACGTTACATTATATTATGTTATATTATATCATAATTATTACTACATTAAGCAACCCGGCCTTTTGCTATAGAAACATTACCTCTATCTTTCACGCTCATTTGATATTTAAATAAATCCTTGAAAAAATAGTACAACACAATAGCAGTCAGAAAAATAGCAATAGCAAACAATAGTACAGAACAATAGCAGTCATACTACATGCAAAAATGAAAGAGACACAGCAAGAAATATCTCCCAACAACAGAGGTATACGGCAAATTCTTATTTGTTAGTCAGTAGGTTCGGTTTCTATTGAAAGCAAAGTAAGCCCAATTAAACTAATAGTGATCAATAGATTTCATGGTAAGTGTTCTCACTGAGAATATTTTGAGTGTAATATTAATTGATTACTGACATATAACTGTGGGAGAAATACTGCCAATACATAAATTCAGGAAAATATCAAATTTCAAAAGGAAATAGTTGCCCTTTTACCCCTATCTTATTACAAGAGTGAGATACACATTAAAAATGGTCAGAGGAGAATTTTATAATTAGAGGAACAACTTCATCTATCTGAATTCAATCATCTAAAGATGATTTAATACATTTTGGACATCGGTTTGCCTTTGTAATAAATGAGTGAAAAATATGAAAATTGTGTGAAATTTCTGGTATGAAAAACCAGAAAACCAGCTTTATTATAGATAAAATATTTAGATTTCCTTAACAGACTATAAGAAACATCATGTATTTATGCCCCCAAATGACAACTCAGATTTTATAATCTAAATCTGTAATCCAATAGTAGTTTAAAAGCATTGCTCAGATTTTATAATCTAATTTTATAATCTAAATCTGTAATCAAATAGTAGTTTAAAAGTATTGCTCACTAGAAATAAAATTTGACACACCCTACCATGTAACATATTTAATCAAGTGATTGAAGTGATTCAAATATTTTGACTGTAAATTTTTCAGGTATGTAAATGTCATTACCCGCGCACAGGACTGACATAGAAACTTTGCTCACAGTTCTGACGCAAGCAATGACCCACCACTAATCTTATTTCTGCTTAGGAAGGACCCTCCCCGCCTCACTTTGGGCACAAATTGAGCCCCGCCCACTCTAATAGCTGCAACATTGTATCCTGTCTATGCCTCATGTAGGGGACCCTAAAAAAAAGAGGCATTTTTAGGAGCCACCACAGAATTAATATAAATCATTTGAGTTATAGACCAACCACTAATCCAACATGAACTTGAGCAAAGGGCACACTCTGTGGGCTTCAGACTAGACTGACCCTCTTGGGCAACCTAAACTCCATGCTGTTATCTATGACAGTACCCATGGCTTCAAGGCTCTACTACTACGCACTCTCGCAGCTTCCTGTGGCTCCTGTGTTCTCGATGTGTCTCTTCCTTTCCAAAAATAAGCTTAGAGGACCATATACCAGGTTACTATAGTTCAATCTTGAATGCCTTTGCAGAGGCAAAGTTGCACTTTTTTTGAGTAAGCCTATATAAACAGATGTTCAAATATATCCTCTCTGTCACGCTCCTCATTTGTATATAGCACCGTATGTCTGAGTTTTAGCTCACATTAATGTTTCACTTGTCATCAGGCTGGCTTGTGCCTTATTCTAACAATTCCTTCATTTTTCCCTCACTGAACATTAATCTTCACTCTATCCGCATTAGCCCATTTCAAGTTATCCCTGAGTGTGGCTTCCTGATCAGCGGGTTGCTGCCAGTTTCCAACATGGAAGAAAACCAGCCTGCCTTCCAGTGTTTAGTGAGTGTTGGTTCAATATCTTTCCCTTTTTAAGAACACTGTTCCATCATGTACTATAATGACCACTTCTGTTGTTTCTTCACTTTCTGGCTATCTAAGCAGCAGAGTGAATAAGACTGAATAAACCTGGTAAATATGGTACTGGTTTGTATTTTTCTTCAGTGGAAAGCCATAATTAGTTTGTTTCTTTTATACAGTTTAAAAGGAGCAAGATAAATTAGAGTGGTTGCTTCAAGTAATTATGTAATTAAGATGTGTGTGCATGGCTAAGTGCATTCATAATCTTCAGGAAATTCTTTTCAACTATGACTAGTGCATAGTAAGCAATGTTAAAATCCCCACGAATGTTTATTTTTTTCCTTAACATGCTAAATTAGACTTTATTGACATATTGGCCTACAAATTTTCCTGTTTATATTCAAAATTTAGTTGGCAGAGAAATACTCTAGAAAGGTTTATGATCAAGTCTGAAAATCTAAATTACCTAAAGAGCACTCATTAAACATTGCCTCAATGCACTTACTGAAACTAATAGTCAACAGCTTGGATTTTATCTACTTCTTGCTTCTAAGAGCTTGCTATGAATTAAATCTGTATGGCCTGACAATAACATTATCTGAACATTCAAGATTAATTACATTGCTGCAAATATTCTGCAGAAAGCCAAATCAATATGAAATTTAAAAGTGCACAACAGGCTTATTTGTTTTATAGTACACCTATTTACTATTTTAAAATTATAGCATTGTGATGTTTGAAATCAACCATCATTCCATCCTAATTCATCTTACACTACTACCTAAACATAATCAATCAGAAATGAACGGAGAATTTGTTCATTCAACATTTATTACCACCATTCAATAATTCATATCTAATGACCAGAAAATATTCTAATTTGTGTTATAATAATTTTTGTACATGCTTTATATTACCTCTGTACTCTATCTTACAGTCATCAGCCAAATCACTCAGTATAGTATATTGAAAACGAATATACACACATTTGCTGAAGGAAGGGAGGGAGGGAAAGGAGAAGGAAGAAAGTGAGGAAGGAGAGAGGAAGGAATGGAGGAAGGAAAGGAGGAAAGACAGATTTTTGGAATTTTTATTAATTATTTCACCCATTTTCAAAAGTTAAAAATAAGCTTAATTGTAACCAGGCAAGGCTATCATGAAAAGATTCCAATGAACACAACACTTTGATTTTTGCAGAGAGATCATTAAAATTATTTCAATCCTTCTATATAAAATGTACTTTAGAAGTTGAGACTAAGATGGTAAATACTTTAATCTTAGGGTAACTTTAGTTAATAAAAATATTTTCTGGTTTTAACTTTGTAATATTTTGCAAAGATATTTAATATTCTCAAAATTAAACATATTTAAATGTTTCAATTTTATAAACAAAATAACCATATTTCCCCAAATATGAAAGCTTTCCATCATTTTCAAATAATTTTACTCAAAAATGACTTAAAAAGAAGCAATATAAAGTCCAATATTTTTACCAATGATGATTAATGTCTTTAACAATTATTAATTTTCACTACATATATATATATTTTTTTTTTTTCTTGACTCTTAAAATTGCAAGTTCTCAAAATAAGAAACATTTTATTTTTTCTCGTAACTTTCAGGCTCTCTTTCTCTTGTATTTTTAACTATGGCTTTGGAAATGGTCTTGTGGTTAGCTTCGAAATGAGGCTTCATAGCTTCAACTCAATTTTTCTTTATGTTGACTATTTCTAAATCTTAATTTCAAACAGTGACGTCTCCTCAATGCTCCAAATATCTCCAACTGCCTAATCAACATTCTAATTCAAACACACTGTTATTTTCACTTAAAATTGAACTCAAACTCCACTATACTTTTTTCTCTCTCATTGTCCCATTTGGGTTAGTGGCACCTATACCCCCAGCGCCACATGATTAAAGTAATTCTTGATCTCTGTATCCTCTTTATGCAGTGACAACCACTTTGTTTTTTTAAATTCTTCTGGCATTAGAGTTTGCATGGAAAAGAACTGGAATCACACACTGGAAGACTTGTGATGCTTTAACATATAAAAGTATCCATCTACACATTGCTTCCTCTTTTAAGGATATTAGATGAAGATTCAGCAAGAAGGAGCATGCTATTTAAAAGCAAAGCTCAAGAATTGTGATATGACCTAGGAACTTATATATCAAGCAATCTTGACTGTTCAGATAAATACAATATTGAGAAGTTGTATTATATTCTAGAGCCGGCAGCATGTCCTTTTGTACCTCTATCAGGATTTACAAGTGTTCTTGACAAAACATGAAACTTGACACCATTTGAGGTATACCAGAAACAAGTAATGTCAGCGATAATGTCACACTTTTTTTTAGCTCTCTTGCAAGCCTAATTCATCACTTGTTGATTGTTGATCAATGTATTAAAGATGATCAAAAATTTATCCCTGAACATGAACTAGTATTCTGGAAAGTTTGGATTCTCTATACGTCTTTACTATTGCATGGAAAGCCTAGATTTATAGGATTCTGGGTGTGGCCAAATTTCATGATGTCCTCCACGGCTAGTACAGAGAACAAACCTGATGTGTGGAATGGTTATCACAAAGCAAATTTATGTGAATTCTTATTCTCATTAAGTTTTGGAGGAGCCTATTTTACCCTACTCTTGAATTAAGAAAAAGAAAAAAAAGTAGGCAGTCTCATTGTTTTCTGAGCATTCTTAGCTACGTAATACAGAGTTCAATGGTGATTTATAAGACATAAAAGACACTAAACTTTTTAAAAATGTTTAGTTCCTATGAAATAATCAACACTTTGATCTTCATTCAAAGATAATTCTCCTCTATCATACAGTTAAAAAGAGGGAGATGATCAGTTTCTCCCCTTCTCCCTTTCTCTCTTCCTCTATCAATAGCTGCTACTTCTACCCTTCCTGGTTTGTGGACAAAAGGGATCAAGGACAGACAGCAAGATCAAGAATATCCTTATTGAACTGGCCCAGTGGTAAGCAGGTTTTATTCTATGAGGCTGGAAGTTGTTTAAAGAGGATTCTTTCCTCTTCACATGCACTAGGTTTTCTGAAGCCTTCCCCCCTTTTCTCTACCCCTCCGTCCATTCATCAGAAGGGATCTCTTGTGGTGATCCCTTGTGGTGCTTCTTTATTCTAGCTGCTTAGTCCTTCTGTAACTTTTCAGAATTCAGAGGTTGAGCTCCAGCAGTTCTTTGAGTAGCTACATAGGGCTCTGAAGAGTGGGGATGGGGCAGGAGGAAAGTATTAAAACCATCCACGATCTAATCACTTTTCCCACCTTGTTCTAGTCAACAGCCAACTCAGCCTTTGGGTAGGGAGAGAAGGATTGTAAAAAACCAGCCCGAGACGAGACACTGAAGAAACAAGAAGTATAAAGGAAGATTATATTGACCCAATAAAAGAGTTACTTCCACTTAGTGTATAAAAAAGGAAATAATATGGTTTCAGATTCACAAATTAAACATTCATTGTATTTCCTAAAAACTCTGAGGGTCTGTGAGTCTATTAAAAAATTCTAGAATGATTTTTCCTCTAGCAATAGGAAGATAGAGTCTGCCTATTTTGCAGGCTGTCTTAGAAAGTAAGAGCAAATTGAAAAAGCTCCAAGTTTTGGTTTTACCCATATTCACCCACGACTGTGTCAATTTGACCTAACTTGCTTACTGGTAGAATTCAGTCTCACCTCATTTTGTCTGTTACATGGCATTTTTAAGCTGAAATTGCCTAAGACCTTTATTTTGACTTCCAAGCAATAGCTTGGAAAATCCCACAATGGCAAAAAATTTTGGCAACAAGCATGGAAAAGTGAGCTTAGTCAGGACAAAAGACAGACCTAACCCCTGACAGTAATCAGACACTCTTCAAAGAAGGATTCTTAAAGTCAAAGCATGTACTGGCTGGATGGAAACTCCACACCAACCACTTCTCTTAAAGGTTAAAATTACACCAATTCAATAGCAGAGCTTTCAGTGCAGGATTGATATTGAAGTGTGATATTTAATTCAATGGGATTGAATTTTCCAGTATAATTCAATCCAAAGCTATGGTTAATGTGAAATATAAAAAGGACATTTAGTTATCCAATTATTGTGACTCAGAGAATATGTTTGTTCATTTAAAATGTTCAAGATATTCAGAAGTAAATTTGTTGTCTTACAGCTGCCAAACCGTTTGTTCCCCCGTGCTCTTCCCAGGATTTCACAAGGGAGTGCCTCAGCAAACTGAGGCCCAGTGAAAAGATATCGGAAAAGTTCCTTTCAGGGGAAGTCTCAGCAAACTGAGACCTGATGGAATTATATCGGTCCCTCCCCTTCAATGGATTCCTTGGAGTTGTGCGTGTGTGTGAAGGCAAAGTACAAGCTGGAACACAATGGGAACTTTCAGAAAGACAGCTAGCAGACTACTAACACACAGATCTTGAGATTAACAATCTTTTACCTCCTTAGAAGTTAACCAATAAAAGCTATGCGTTGGCTCGATTGGGGGCTCAGTCCTTGAGACTTGAGTCCCTTGGCCCCGCTTGCACTCTATTCTTGACTACTGTCTCTTCTTAGCCCTGTGCCACCCTTCTCACTTCCCACAGCTCGTGTCTTGCTGGATGCAACATAAATTGATGATGTGATTTGTCTACCAAAAGGGTGGGTGGGGGGAGGGGAAAGACGGCTGGGGAAAGGTAGGGAAGGATCAGAAGATAACTCAAGTAGACCTGTAATCTGTTTCTATAATTTTCTCTTTGCTTTCTTATATATGATAAAAAGCCTTACAATGTGCTTATTCACGGTTTTAGCAGGAACACCTACATAAAAGAAAAATAAGTCAAATAGATTTTAATTGCCAAAAATCAAATGATCAACTTTTAGGAGGAAAACACATCTAAGCAGACACTAATACAAGCATACATGGCCTCTGTGTCTTGTGAAGCGGCAACAAAGCCCCAGGTAGCTGAGCACACTTTAACCAGGGCCACGATATCACCAATCGAGGCCATTAAGCAGCATGAAGCAGGTCTAGAAATTTCAGAGCTGGATGCAGACTGCTTGTGCTTTTGTGCTTCTTGTGATGGTAGATATTATTTGACTACTGTTGTGAAGTGAGAATTTACGTGTCCTTTTCTCTGTCTTCACATTATCAATTTATTTATATTCATGACCTATATACTGTCAGCTTATTACAGTCTCTACTCATGCAAAGTCAGCCATGTTATTAGCAGATTTACTAATTATTGAATAATAATTGCTAATTATTTATTTCATAATGCTTACAAAAAACAAACAAAACTACGGTTCCTATTTTTCATATGGAAAAAGAGGAGGCTTAACTTGGTCAATTAACTTGCCCAAAGCCATGTAGACAGCTAGAAAATGTCAAAGTCAAACATTAAATATATGTCTTCCTTAATTCAGGGCCCTTGCTCAAAACACCATTGCTTTTTATTTTTTACCTTTATGGGGTTGGCTTCTAGTTCTCAATGCTTCTCCACCCCTGACTGTCAAAGGAAAGTGTTTTCTTACACCAATACTCACTATATATATTATTTGCTCCTGAATAATTTGGCCAACATCTGTTGCCAACCAAGTGAATTGCATTTTTAGAGAAGCTACTTAAATCTAGAAGGGATAGGCCTATTTTTATCAAGTAAATTTCTATCTGGATGCATTGGGGGCAGATGTGCAGGTGAAATATTGGGGACTTGATTTTCTTTCCTAGTACAGTATGTGAACCATTTTTAACTCCACCAAACTGGAAAGAAAGGTTTGCTTCTCTTGTAGTTTCTTTCCTGTCTTGGGACTGTGACTTGTGCAAAACTATAAATCCTGGGAAGATGATGATGACAATGATAGGACACGAGATTAAATCAAAACTCTCCCTAAACAATTATTGAACATTTATTTTTCATTTAAAATTTCTATTAGTATGCAAGATCCAACTCAAATTCTTTTTAAAAAATTATACAGTGAATATCATACATGTCTCGGGCCTGGCAATATCTTCTATTCACAAATTTATTTCCCAGCAATCAAATAAGCCATCTTCCTCAAAACATCATCAAAAAATCCAGTTGTCTTGCCACAGCCATTTCATTAGATGATGCCCACAAATAAACTGACATCTTTAGAATGTTAATAAACTTATTGCAATACATATTTTAACTGAGTGCTTTTTTTTCTTCATGGTCTAAACTAACCTAAGGGCTTGATTGTGTTTCTTCATATACTACTGACTGTACTTCTGTCAAAGTCAGAAGTCCTTTTACTTTGTGATATGCTGCCACCTATCCTTTGTTACCAAAATCCTCAGGTTTCTAAAACATCAGTGGGATTTCTACCTGAAGTTGCCCTTTCAGGTAATGCATATTTTTGAGTCATCTGTTTTTAATTTCTCCCCTTTGCTTTTCTCCACGCTAGTTTCAGTTAAATATCACCTGGCATTCATATGACATTATCAAGTTTGCAATAGTATGAATGCTGTCTAAAGAGCTTCCATATTTTGCAACTCCCCTGTGGATTAGCTCCCATCTCTGGGAAACACAATGCCCTCCTAGTTCTAGTTCCCTATGTCACTAATAGATGACATTCACTGCAATTGAGGGAGTCAGGACTGCCAAAAGAAATTTACTCCATCTAGGCTAGAATAGAGTAACAATAATGACATGTGATATTGATAATTATACCTAACACTTATTACATATTTACCGCATGCCAAACAATGTGCTAAGTTCATTTGTTCTTCACAGTAACCTTACAAGAATATGGTATTTTCCTTAGAAGTTTTCAGAAGTGAGGAACTAAAGCATAGAGAAACTAAGTCATTTGCTCAATGTTATACGTGAGCAAACAGCAGAATGGAGATTTTAACCCAAGCAACCTAATTCCAGAGGCCTCTTTCCCAGCAATAGTACAAACTGCCCTTGGTAGTTTGAGTGGACAATACTGAGAAGGGAGACTGGTGGGCAGCCAAGCAAATGAGGATGGATGGGCTTTCTGAACTAACAGTGTTCAGCCTGTTTCAGATTCCACAGTTGTTTGAAAAGAATAAAAATCAGCGTGAAGGAGATATCAAGGATGAATGCTTTCAAGACTGTAAATTCATTTTACTCAATCTAGGTGCATAAGAATACAGATGGCTGCATAATTTAAGCCGGTTTATGTAAATGATTGGCAAAATAACTAAAGCCTTTGGCCTTTGGGAAAATTGCCAGTGTGGTTCCAGATGCTTAGAAGATGTGCTCCCTGATTGTGCCAGGCAGGGTCCCTTAGGTGAATCAGTACCGTTTCGTGAATCACACCCCAAATGTGTAGGCTCTGTACTGTATTTTTACTTATTAAGCAACCATGAAAGACAAAGCTACAGAGAAGTCCCTAAGCACCAATAAACAACGAAAGAAAGCCCAACTGTTGTTTTGTTCACATTTCAGTTTTCCCACATGCCAATCTTCTTCTCAAACTGCAAAATTACTATTCGTCCCCATGTTGACTTTAACGAAATGTGGTAATCTGTAGAGATCGTTTTCTTTTAGGAGCAAATAGCAGTGAAGCTTGCTATTTAAATCTTCTTTCCATTGATGCACTTGAGTATTTAAATTGCACAGTTAAAAGTAATGAGCACTTAGTACCATTTTCTGTCTGCATCAAACTGCTCTTTTCCATTATCTAAGAGACAGTATTTCTTTCTTAGCTTCTCAAATAAAATAGAGCAGAGAACTGTTACCTGTTTTTCTTTTTTAGTTTCATAATTCCTTGGCTCTCCGAAGTTTTAGCCCAATAGCTTTTTGATGCTTGTATACTTTCTTTAAATGATAAGTAGCTCCTTGAAACTATCTCAGCAATAATGCCTTCTGCATACGTTTGAAAGAGCTATCAAAATTAGTAAACCCACAACATAAGTATTTTCCCTATCGTACTTTCTCAAAATCATTGATATTAACTTCTGCTGTGAGATACTTCATAAAACAGTAAAGATATGATTAGCATATTTCATTTGTAGCTCAATGTGTGACTTGCTGTTGTCCTAAGGCAATGATTTCCAGTCAAGGGTGTCACAGTGAATAAATAATGATTTTAAAATAAACTTGCTGATGACCCACGCTGTGGGATGTAGGTTTCACCCAATCATTAATTCTTAACCATTAACAAGGATTTACCCTCAGAAATCTCTATTTAGATATAGCGTCTGTTTTGCGATTTGGTTTTGTTTGTTTCTTCTCTCCTTGAGCAGGATTAACTGAAACACAAGGCAGTCAAATGGCCCCGTCCAGTGCAGTTCCCTGAGTCTGTGCTTACTTTGTACTGACCGTTTCCATCTGCCTGGCAGTCTGCTTGCCATTCTGCTCTCTACCACACGGGTCTCCCTCAGCTGATCTTCCTCACAGTTTCAAGGAGCAAGGGGGAGGCAATGCACTTCACACACTTCCTCTGTGAAGAATGAGATCTCCACCTGGTATATGCTAGAGCTGCTTAGATCTAAAGCCATTCAGGCACCACACACCTCTCACCTGTCTCTAATGACATGATATCACATGTATTTTTTAACAAAAAATATTTATAGAAAAGGAAAACTAAGTATAAATGTAGCAGTAACTTAAGGTTTTTTTTGGCATAAACTGGTTTATAGACATTGAAATGACATAAAAATAGAAATTTGCGAGCTTTCTTTTGTGGTGGTGGTGTGTTTTGTTTTTGTTTTTGTTTTTTATTTTATATATATATATTTTTTACAACAAGCCATCGAGGAACCATGAAACCCTGTTGAAACCAATGTTTAAGTAATTTAACCAAACCAGAGTCTATATTTACCAACTGAGAGGGCACTTTTAGATACAGAGCAAAGAAAGATCTCTCAACTCTCTTTGTAATTTTGCCAAAAAGAACTTAAGGTTGTAGCTTCATTGATATTTTTTCGTCACATTATTTTATATTATTTAAAAATATATGCCAAAAATGTATACAATGTTTAAAGAATGATAATAAGACAAATATCTATTCAGCCACCATTGTACATTATCAATACCTTTGCTATTCTACTACTTTGAATCTACTTATAAGTTATGTAAAAATATGAATATTCTTAAACAACATGATATTTAGTTTTGCCTGATTTGTATTTTTATAATGAGGGAATCATACCTCATATAGATTTATGTGCATGTGATTTTATTTTATTGTTCAATATTAACATTTTTTGACTCAGGCTTGTTTACATATGTGACTCTCATTTGTCCATTGTTGTCTTAGAAGAAAATGAGTTGTTTCCAGGATTTTGCTTTTGTGCAAACACTGCTATGAACATTACTGTACATGTCTCCTGGTGCATATAGCCAAGAGGTTCTTTACAGTCTATTCCAAGGAGTACAGCTGCTGTGTTTTTCGGTAATGTGCATGTTTACCTTGACTAGGTAAAGCCAAATTTTTTTCCCAAAGAACCACTGATTAATGAGAATCCCAATCTTCTGAACACTTATAGTCTTAGACTTAAAATTGTTCCTGGTAGTTGGGTGTCAAATGGCAACTAATCATGATTTTACCTTTATTCCTCTGACTTTTAATTGAGGTTTAACATTTTTTTTCCTACAGGTAGTACCCCCTCGTTATTCCACTTTGTGAACTCCCTGTTCACAACATTGTACATTTTTCTATTGAGTTGTTAATTTCTTTATACAGCTAATATTATTTGTTCTGGGCACTAACTTTTATCAGTCACAAATTTTAAGTGTGGCTGATATCGTGTCTTAGTTTGCTTGTTTTCTCATTCTCTTTACTGTTTTATGAAGAACAGAAGTTCTTAATTTTATGGCTCTATTTCTAGATTCTTTATTCATTGCATTCATCTGTCTGGCTTTTCCAGCATCACTATCTACTATATTAATAAATATAACTCTTTATTAAGAATTATATTTGGTAGGGCAAGTCTTTCTGACCTAATCTTCTTCAGGTGTGACTAGCTACTTATGGCCTTTTGCTTTTCATCTATATATTGTTGTTGTTAAATCTGTTTATCTAGTTTTATGAAAAATTATTTTGGAAATTTGATTGGAAATACCAAGAAACTCTGGATCAGTTTGGGGGGAAACTGACAAATTTATGATACTGAATTCTCCAGATTAATGTACATAGTCTAATTTTCCATTTATTTATATCTTCTTTGATACCTTTCAGCTGATGTCTTACACTATACTTCATAGGACTTTTACATTGTTTTTAGATTATTCCTATGCCTAATTTTTGCTGCCACTGTACATACATCCTTTATTTCACAATTTCTAAGCATTATTTGCTAGTGTATAAAAATAAAATTGACTTTGGTACCTCGCATCTTTTATCCAGCAACCTAGTTAAATCACCTTATTAACCCCAATGATCAATAGATTACTTTGGGTTTTCTCTTTAAGACAAGGATGGTGTAGTTGTGTACCCTCGAAAAAGCTGGGAGAAAGGCACATCTACTTTCCATGTGAGATGCACATGATAAGCTGTATAACACTGATACAGAGAAGAAAGAGAGCAGTGCACAAGTCACCAAGGCACCCTCAAAGTGGATGTCTCTGAAGGTGCTTGTGTAGAAAATGTCTGTGTGAAGTTCTTTTAAGTTGTCCATTAATTGCTAAAGTTTGAGTCAAACTGTCCAAGTGCTTCTTTCACAGGTTCGTTTCTCTATGTTATCTTGTGGTTCAAAAATTCATGCTAAATAATTCATTAAAAAGTTATTTTTACTTTTTAAAGAGTAAATAGATATAAAAGAACAAGTGCTATATAGTAGACAAATGATAGTGTTTTAGATGAATATGAAATGTTTCGAAAGTGTCCCTGCATTAAGTTCAATTATTTGCAACAAATATTCAGTGGGGGCCTTGTATATGCAAGACACTGACCCATTAAGAAAATTATTTGTTTGGTCATCCCTGTGTGAGGAAAATTAAGAAGATAGTAAGTTTAACTAATTTAAGCCATCAATCTTAGAAACTGAAACAACCCTCACCCCTATCTTTGTTCTGTAATAGGGTTTTCACCCTGATTTATTAAATAATTGCCTAATCCATCTTGCATATGTAGACAAGAATTCACCAACCTGAGGCACTTAAATGTATTCATCTTTGAAAGAAAACTCCAACTGGCGGACCATTATGTCCTAATGCATTAGTTATAGTTATCACTCAACACTTTCTAGGGAAAAGTCATACAAAGAAAATACTTCTGAGAATAATTTTTCTTACTTAATGACAATTCTAATATGTTTCGATTCCTGTCTAGAACATGGAAAAAACATGGTAATATTTAGCCAAGATCTCCCCAAATAGTTATAGGAATATAATTCCTGGCTCTACCTCTTATAAGAAGCAAATCCTTATAATCCTGAACAATGTCATAGATCTTCAACAAATGTTATCTTCTCACTTTCTCTATCCTTTCCCCCCTGTGGTGGGGGTGGGGAGGTAGTGGTGAGGGTACTATCTTTCAGAAGAGGTAACAGTCTGAAGACTCAATTAGATGTTAGGTGTTTAAAAGAGTATTAAATGCTCTTCTGTTTGGCTCCTTATTTGAGCTACTCAAGTCTTTTATACTTGCTACATCTGCTAGTAAATACAAATATATTTATATGTAATAAATGCAAACAATACTCACATATATTTGGTAAAAGGGCAAATCCTCCACTGTTGCCACCCAATCTTGTTTTCCTTCCCAGAGGGAATGAAAGCAGTGTGCTTTGTAATCTTTACAATATTTTTCTATGCATTTATATAGATACATGCATAAATGGATAAAACATTAGAACACAGAGAATACATAGTTTTGTTGTCTTAATATAAATGGAATTATATAAATATTTCTGCAAAATTATTTTCTCAAAATAATAGGTCTTAAGGATGCTTCCATATTTACATTTTGATCTTTACCATTCAACTGCCACTTTATATAGTTTGGAATATTATACATACATTCACTTATTGATGAAAATTTATAATATTTGCATCTATCTATATATTTTAGACTACCCTGGAATCAATACCCTTATATGCCTCCTTTTACAACAGTGAACTAGTGTCAGAGAAGATACTTGGAAATTCTATTTTCCCAGAAGGAAAAATAATCCTACCAAGACCTACACACGTAAACATTCTTACATTAGCAGAATCAGAGACTCATGTTCCCAGAAATTGTTTACCTCCTCCCTCAATCTACAGCACACATTCGGAAGATTCCTTGAAACCCATTTATGTGTTTCTCAGTATGTCCTCCTAATAAATTTGTATGCCAAAGACCTCTATCTTTTCCCATATTCAATCATCTGTCTCAATCAGATCTGCAAGATTCCTTCTCTAGATTGTTTATGATTTCTAGTAGGCTTGGGCTGCCTAATGTGTGATACAATTCAAAAATATACATAGTAGAAAAAAATTGCTTAAATTTGGCTAAATGCAGGTTAGCTGAAACCCAGCTATTAAAATCAACAATATGTTCAAAAATTAATATGTACAAGAATTTTGTTAAAAGCTAATATATAGAAACTGATTTTTCAAGTTTTAATTATTCTGTTGCATATTGTACAACCACCCATTAATCACTTTGATATTTGTACAGATCCTTTCCTAAAACTTAAAGTGCGTGTGCGTGTTATATATTATATAAATGTTTATGTCTTATTTGTCAGTAGGAATGAGATCACAGATTTATTTGGTTACTCACCATAATTCATTTAGGCTATTTTCTTGCATGTTATAGAGAGTTTGAATTTTGTCATATGTTAGAATTTTCTAGATATAATCTTTCTGATTTTTCAGTACCATTTATCAGCCAATTATTCCTACATTACTTCAGTATTTCCCTACTTTACTTATAGTTCTTATTCATTACTAAACAATTATGCCCATACTTTCATTTTGATAGAGAAATGTTAGAATAACTCAAATGTCAAACAAAAGTGGCTTAATTTTAAAAAGTAACCATTTTACTTTATTCCCTTGTACAAAAATAAAAATACAGCCAGATAGCACAGTAGGCATAATTGTCTTCAAATTGATATTTTTTAAAGTAGAAAAAAGCCACCTATTTCTTATTAATGACTCATTATTTGATTTTGTTCTATTCTTCTATATTACAAAAAAAATGCATGTTTTATTTTTAAAGTAGTGTAATACAATTAAGAAAAAGGGAGCACAAAAAATTAACTAAAATTTTACCTATCCAAATCAACCAATAACTTTTTTATTATCTGTATAAATGCTTTTCTAAAATATGAAGTATTCTTATTATATATTATACAAATATTTGTGTCTTATTTGTCAGCAGAAATGGGATCATACTATTATTTTGTAATCTACCACAATTTATTTAGGCAGTTTACCAAATGATAGATATTTATTTTATTCTAACATCTTATCTTAAACAGTGTATCCAGGAATAATTTCATATGAATTAGAAATGTAAAAACAAAAAGTTAGAGAATAAAAAGAAATGATTGGTCAAACATGAAAGAATAAAATAATGCTAGATGCTAAAAAGCAAAAAAGAAGTAAAATACTCAAAAGTTGAAAAAAGAATATGTCATGATGGATGAAGGTCTACAAAGTGCCCCACAGTAGACCAAATATGACTAGGACTAGAAAAACCAGTGTCTAGGAATTTTCACTTAAGTCCCATCATTATTTCAACCTTCATTAAATGACCTTCTGACCAACTTGCTTTTAACTAAATTGCTTTCAAAAAAATTATGTTCTATAAAATTTCATTTGTACAAATTACTTTTCTAAGTTTTTTTCTTAATAGTCAAATCATATGCCACTATCAAGGACAGAACTAGGAATCTTGAATCCATTTCAGTCTCATACTTAGTTTTTTTCTCTATCTCTACCTCGTATTTTGTCTGGACCTCTCTCTCTCTCTCTCTCTCTCTCTCTCTCTCTCATCATCATCATCATCATCATCATCATCATCATCATCATCATCTTCAATCTTAGATTTCATCATAGATCAATACCTATCCCAGGACCATTCAATTCTTCTGTGAATGTAAACATCCTTTGGAAGATGACCTTCTTCATGCCATATCTTCAGAAACACTCTAGAGTGATGGCTTTTTCACTGTTAAATGTGTAACTCAAATCTCAGTTTATCTTCTAGTTTGGGGATGTTCCCTTCAATCATTTTTCAAACTAAATTTCATGTATCATCTTTTTACCTCTCTTTATGAGATGAAGACTAAACATTTCAAGTGAACTCTTAATAAAATAAGAGCTTATAAATACGTAAAAGTTCTAGTACTACATAAGCAATGAACAAATCAGCTAGGCTACTTCACTGCCCATTGCAAAATTTTATGATAGCATACGCTTTCCATTTATACCAAGAGAGCTCGATTCTCCCCCCTTATTGCTTCATCCTTTAATTCCCAATATCTGCACAATGCTATTCTCATAATAGCAATGTAATAGAAAAAACAAATTATTAATATACCGACATTCACAGCCTTTCTCCCCTGAATTCCAAAATTCTTGTTTGAGAGATTGTCTATTGGCCTCGTCACTGCAGTTCCAAATCCAAAAGGTAGGCTATCTGTGAGACTGCACTTTCCCAGAAGCTGCATGTAGGGCAAGGGAATGGTGTAGTAAGGTAGAGCAGAGGGTTTGGGAAGAGGAAGATGTGGGTGGACATGGTGCATGAGAGTGTATTGAATGAATGTTAAAAGAGAGGTAGGAGCAAGTGAAACAGAGGAGTAGAATGACATAAAGGAACAGGAAAATTTTTATTTTATTTTGTGTATGTGTGGCTTTCATGAACGCATAATTGTGGAAAAGGAAATGATATCTAGCAAGCATTTATGGTAAATTTCTTATGTTATGGACAGAGTACAATGTCTGGGCTGGACATGTTTAGAAAGTGAAAAACAAACATAATACTTCAAAGCTTCTGGACTCAGATTTGTGTTTCCTTTTAATGTGACTCTGCAGAGACTAGGTGACACAGTGCATATATACATATATTTTTTTTTCACCTGGTCAAGAACCGGATAACCTGTCTTGATCACTTCTACACAGTTAAAATTGGAAGAAAAACCATCCTCACCTCAAGACAAGCTCCCAGAGACTATTCCAATACCAGAAGAAAAGTCTGGCTCCCTTGCTATAGTTTTTGCTTCATCTACCTAACAGAAATTTGCACAACAATCACCAACTACATTCCATCTCAAATTCCTCTCAACTCTAGAATGAACCCATATCCTGTTTTGAATTAATCCCTTTCAGCCTAACCGCATCACTCTCAGCATCTCACTTGACTATGGAACACAAATCTGTCATCTGCGCAATATTAAGGTCTTGCCACAACACGACCGGTTGCAGTACTTATGAAGTCGCATAGTTCTGAAGAGAAAACCTGCAAAAATATGATCCATCTACAAATCCCTCTGCACTTCATGGCATCCTTTTACCACCACCCCTCCCCACTCCCCACAAGAGGCCCAGAACTCACACTGACAGTAGAGGGAAGGGAGTAACATAGGAAATGTATCAGATGTTGAGTTCAAGTGCTATGACAGTAGCAATAAGATTTTGCACATAATTTCAAAAAAAAGTCCACCATATATAAGGCTATCTTCAAGAATTCATCACAACATAGGGAGTAGAGTCAATGGAATTGTAACAGCTATATATGATTTCAGAAGGGTAGTAAAAAAAAAAAAGAATTTATCTGGACATGCTGTGTAATCTCCTTGTGTCTCTCATTGTCCTTGCCACTTTTGTTTGTTATTTTCCTGAGAAGTATATCCTCATGTTTGCCCTTGTTTGATTTGTCATGAACATTGTCCTGGTCCCTAATTTTGTGTTACTCTTAAATCTATTTATTTTGTTACCTTCCTGGCACTTACAACAATGTTTGGTACATAGAGCATGTACCCATTTAACCTTAGCTATATCCTATACTTCTTTACTCCTGTCTCAGTCCCAACAGCTCTAACCATGCATCCTAAGGTACTTTAAAGGATCTGCACAACTTTAATCGTCAAAGAAAAAAATTCCGTTTGCAATAGTCAAGTTAAAGCAGGGAAGAAAAATAACACTTCTGAAAAATGCAGAAAAATTCTTTGTGAAGAAAGATGGCTAAGGGCCAAATGATGTTTTGCAATTGTTTACAATGCTCTAGGAAGCATTGTAAACTGTGAAGAAACCAATTTTTCAATAAATATTTTATTGATTCATTTGACAATTCTAATTATGTACCTGTCCATGTTCTAAGCACTGGAGACAGGGGTGAAATGAAGGTGACCAAGTATCTTTCATGTAGCACATATTTAAAAAGCAGGAGGCAGAAAACTGATATTTAAGCAAACCATGTCTCATGTCAGGAATTCTATGATGTGCTTAAAGCTGGGTAACTGGATCAAGAGTTTCTAAGAAGGGTGGTTACCTTTGCTTGGTGGTCAGCAAAGTCCTCTTGGAGGATATTTTAGTAAAGAACCAAATAATGAGAAGCATAGAGCCACATAAAAACCTGAGAGAAGATCACTCTAGGCACACAAAAAAAGCGCGTTCAAAGACCTTGAAGCAGAAGTGAGCTCAGCATATTCTAGAAATGGAACCAAAGAGTAAAAGTGACAGTAGGAGATGAGGACATTGAGTAGGCAAAAGTCATGTAGCAAAACGTATGCTTTAGTAAAGAATTTTTTATTCTAACTTCAAAAAAAAGTCATTAGAAGGTCTTTAAGTAAGTTATGCTTTAAATTATGCTCTGATGTATGCTTTTAAAGATCAGGAGAGCTGTTCTTGAAAAAATTCAGTGGGCCTTATCCATTCGCAACACAAAGTCGAGGCCCAATACTATGAGATTCCCTAATAGATATCCAGCTGTACAGGAGAGTTATGACAAATAAGAGAGAAACTCACATTTTAGTTAACTTACATTTTAAAAAGTCATAAAAAACAACAAGAAAAAGGCAGACAACTCAATAGGAAAATTGAGGAGTAGACTTTAACAGGCACTTCACATGAGTGGATATCCAAATGGCCAAGAAATATATAAGAAGATGTTGTACATCAATAGTCGCTGGAGAAATACAAATTCAAACCTCAATAGATATCACTACATACCCACCAGAGCTGCTAAAATCAACCACTGCCCCAACAGGAAAAATCCATGGCAAGTATGTGGAGTCATTAGAATTCTCACACATGGCTGGTAGGGCTGTAACACGGTTTGGCACCATCTATAATGGTATGTTGGAGCGCATTCAAGTGGCTTGTGAGATCCACCATTGGGTGCTTGAAATTGACAAAAGTGGGAATATTTACACCATGCATATTGATATATGCTACAAATTAGTGGTTTCCCCCCAGAGACCTAGTTGTTAAACATTATCAGCACATCACTGACTAAAGTAAGCCATACTCATATTCTTGGCTGGGACATCTACGAGTCAGGTTTTTCTACTTATGGTAAAGTGTGTAATGGTCATAAGATAGAATACTTGTATTATATAGCAAGAAGAATAAAGTAGCAAGAGGTGACAGCATGAATGGATCTTAAGCCACAAAGAAAAGGCATAAAATGTGTCATTTTATATATATATATATATATATATATATACAAATTATATATATATATATATATATATATATATATATATACGTGTGTGTGTGTGTATATATAGGTGTATACCTATATATATTTATATATACCTATATATACACCTATATATACAGGTATATATACCTATATATACATATATATACCTATATACACACACATATATGTGTGTGTGTGTGTGTGTGTGTGTGTGTGTATAATGACACATTGTATGCTTTTCTCTTTGTGGTTTATTTTTTCAGTATTTTTCAGTTATATATATATTTGTTATATATATATATATGTATATATATCTTTTTTTGAAATGTATGCTGATTACATGGGTGTGTTCATTTTGTGAAAATTTATTAAGCTGTACTCTGAGGTTTTGAGCACTTCTGTGTATGTATGTTATCCTTCAATTAAATTTACTAAAAATAATAAATTACAGAAACTCACATTTATTATTTATTAAATATAGTAAATTAAGGAAACTTTATTAGTAAATGTTCCCTTGCATATTATTGCAGGTGAAGGAAGTAATTTTCTTTATTTCAAATCTCAGGGTAGGACATTTGACAATTTCCAGATTATTTATGTGGAAAAATAATTTAAATTATTATTATTTAAATATTGATTATTTTTTGAAATGTTCTCTAATTTGGGTAATATAATTCTCATTATTTTTCTTTACTGATATTAGATTAGAAAAGGAAAACCTCTACAACTTTGGTTTTCATATTTTAGTGTGTATAAGAATTACCTGGGAAAATTGTTATGAATTCAGATACCTGAGGCTCCATCACAGAAACTAATTCAGTGGTTTTGTTGGGACCCAGTTATATGCATTTTAATACTCATCTCTTGTGATCTGAATCGGGTGACTGCATGGGGAAAATTTTTGAGAAATCTAACCTAGATGGAAAAATTTATCCCAGGACTATCTAGAGAGAGACAGACAGAGACAGAGACAGACGAGAGAGAGAGAGAGAGAGAGAGAGAGAGAGAGAGAGAGAGAGAGAGAGAGAGAGAGAGAGAGGCAAACATATTGTTCTGGTGGATAGTTCTCAATGAAATAGGGATCCCATTTCAGAGAGTGTATTGTAACTGTATAGATTTAGTTCATACTTGGAATCTTAAGTATTAAGATAAATGATCATAGAATTGTAAATTTTCAGACTTGGAAATTTGTGCATTTAAGTGCTTATGCAGTTGAAATTATCCTGGAATAAAAAGAATTACTAATATAATAGATTTTTATGTAAATTTGTAAACATATAATGGAAGCAAAAATAAAAGAATTATTAGGTTGGTGCAAAGGTAATTGCGGTTTAAAAAGTTAAAAGTTGTTAGGGATATCTATTTATAAATTTTTGGTAAAAAAAAAATTTATCTCATTTTTCAACTGGCAAATGCTCCTTAAAAAATGGTAAATTAAAGCTAGATTCAGAAACATTTGCAACTCTGGTGACACAATCTACTACCTAAGTTTATTTTTCCTGTACTGACTGTTTTCTTATTTCACTATGGAACTACAGGGAATTGTTTTAATAAAGTCCAGGGTGCAAAGAAAATAAGAACCATATTATTAAGGAAATATAAAGTATCATCAAAGGAAACACAGCCAATGAATATTTAAGTATATAAAAATGAAAATAATTCTTAAAAAGTATAATAGAGTAATGATACATATAAGTGACAGGATATATGACAATACAACTGATAAAAGCGTGATCCCAAACACACAGACACAAACACATATACACATGTATATAAAGTTACCAGCCACAATCTGATAGTCATTATGATTAAAATAAAAAACAAAAAAACTTACCCAAAAGGAAATAGAAATCAGAAACCATACCCCCCAAAAAAGCACGGAAGTACAAATAAAAACAAAATAAAAATTTTTTTACTATTACATATTGTAGTTAAGACTTCAAAATAAATTTCAATAACACAAAATGCTGCCTAAACGTATGGCATTATGGACTGGCTCAATACTACTTCAGAGCAACCTAGTTAGGTGCAACAATACATTTGAGAATCAGACTGCATGAATAATATTATAACATAATATTTATATTACAGTGCTCTATAGACTTGTTAATACATGGAAGCATAAATATTCCATAAAGTGCAGGAGTCAAAATAAGAGTATGTGTTTCAACAAATTATAAGCGTATAAAATATACACATAAATATTAGCAAGAATTGAAATAGAAATTTATAGAATGCAAATATCTTTGTTTTTCATGTTCACAAGTGTTTTGTTTTTCAAAAAGGGTTCTTAAGCATCTTAGGCAATAGATAATTAAAATTCCCCAACACACTCTTTATCAAAAGAAAAAGAAGGCTTATCTTGCGTAAGAGAGGGTAATTTTTGATTCTCTCTGTTAATGAGCCCAGAATCAGTTTCCTATTTTAGTTATTACCTAAAATCAAGGAAATATCACATCTCAGCATTTCCCTCACTAAAGATTTTTACTAGTCAAGAAAATTGCTGTTCTCAAAACAACTCAATATGGAAAACAGTATACCATCTCCCAGACTTGAGAATTACATCCCGCTGACTTTACTTTACATTTGCAAGGTGAAGCCCGCAGGAATTACATTTACATCCGCCTGCTTCTGTTAGAATTATATTTACATCCAATTACCTGTTGATTACTCCTATGTTTCCAAAGGATGTAATATAGTTGACCCTTGAACTCAGAAGTTAGGTGCACGGACCCACGCACAGTCGAAAATCCACGGGTAACTTTTGACCCTACGTATAGTCAGCCCTTCACACCCCAGGATTCCACCACCTGTGGATCGAAAAAGTATTATTGCTTTCTTAACTGACCATTCCCAACTGCAGGTGAAAATACTGTTCCAAAATTAGGTTTGGTTGAATCTGTAGATGCAAAACCTGGAGATAGGAAGCCCGGACTGTATTTATTGAAAAACATCCTTGTGTGAGGGGGCCATTGAAATTGAAACTCAACGTTGTTCAAGGGTCAACTGTGAAGGGTATGCCCCAACAAATACAACTGTTTGTTCCGGTTGGGCTTCTGCCCCAAACCCTATCTGCTCACCTAATCTTCCTTCAGTTGGCCAGCTGTGGAAGTCTCAACAATTGCAATTTCCCTTGTTCTTGAGGCCTAAACCAGAACTAAAGAATCTATATCCTTGCTTAGTAGTAGTTGAACCACACCCTGAATTTACTAAGTTCTCCCTGAGGTAAGGAGCCTCAAAAGCAAAGGACAAAGAAAAAATAAATAAATAAATAAATAAATAAATAAATAAATAAATAAATAAATAAATAAATAAATATATATATACAGGTATGTGTGTGTGTGTGTGTGTGTGTGTATATATATATATGTATATGTATATCTGTATATATATATATATGATCTCAGACATTCTTTTTTTGCTGCCTGAAGACTTGGTGCTCTCCAAGGGCAGAGCTAAAATGGGACATCACTGAGTGACAACGTAGACTGTGTCATCTCAGCATTTCAGAACTCTCCCTGAAGACAGAAGTGTGGGGAGAGAAAGTTCAACATTTGCCAGTCTGAAGATTGTTTCCCAATATTTGCATAATAATGCCTATTAACTGGAGCATCTCAAAGTTGGCCTTTTTTCTTTTATTTATCTTACCTCATCCCTTTCCTTGAGAAAAATAATTTAAGAGGTTTTCATAGTTTTTTTTAACATACTCCAATTTATTGAGAAAATTTTGGACTTCAGTGAAGGGGAGGAGGTATAAACAATTTGTGCAAAAAAGTTTAATGTGCAAATAACATTTACATGAAAATTTAGAAGACTATCATTATTTTTTCCAGATCATGATATTGCTCAGTTGCATAATTTTTGTTGGGACATTGAAAGTGGGGAAGCAGAGGGAAAGCTTGGAACTTGAAAGGTAAGTTATGACTTTGCACTGATAGTTTCTAAGAGTAAATCAATTATGTCTCTCTTAACAGAAGGATAATAAGGGGAAGTGGACGTCTATAGAAGATAAGAGGAAAAGGCTATAAAAATTGTGATACTTGAAAAAGTATTTTAAGTCCCAGATGAGGAGCCAGTGACAAGTACCATAAAATCAGGATGACCCAATAAAGGCCTGGGATGAGCTAATTTTACTCAAGAATGAGAGAAAACCAGCATGAGTAATAATTGACATTAAGGGGAAATGCATTTAATCACACTTACCTTTTAAAAAACGTCTTACCTAAATTATATATTATTTAAATGCACTACATAGTAATTCTAGTAGACACTAAATGTAGTTCTTTTAAGCACTTTTTTGTGTTTTAAGAGAATTAAAAAAGAACATTGGTTTAAATCTCTCAGTTCATGCTTATAGAAGTCTAGAGGTTAATATGAGGACTTAGCCCAGCTATCTCCATACACCTGGTAGATAAATATGAAAATTTAAAGTATCATGCTTAAAAGATAAAATTTTTAAAAACCCTTCACTTGTAGTCAACAAAATACATAATATATTATTTTTTTTAATATCACTATAAATATATCCAAACTGTTTTTTCAGATTTTCAGCTACATCAGTTTTGCCAGCTGGTAACTTGAGAAAACTTAGTGGAGCCCACCAATATATGTTATTATGATTATGATTCCTCATCTTTGAAGCATACTCTTCAGTGAATAATATTCTACACTCTATGCAGGTTAGGAGGAGAAAGTTGATGGAACTCTCAAACATTCCTGGATGGATTCAGATGCCACAATGTATTTTTTCTTTGTTAGGGCAGAGAGAAAATCAGAAATATGTTCACTGTGACCAGGAAGAAGATCTAATTTCATATTTTAATGCCATTTATTATTTTATTAGCCTCCCAATTTGCTTCCACATATGGACATGTGATGGATATGTGATGTTTTCCCACTGTATAGCCTCTCTCAGGTACAGTATATCCTATGTTTCTGTCAATAATGATGTTTCTACAGGCTGCATCTGGTGCTCTAGTGTTAGAAGTCTTTTTTTTTTTTTTCCAGAAAACATAACCAGCAATAACTTAATTTGTCTCTGATGCTCTATTTTCTTTGAGAAGAATCCATCTCCCCCAGAAAGCATATTCTTTATGTACAACACTAACGTGCTAATTTTAGAGGATAGAATCTCCTAATTAAATAATCAATATGTTTACTCCAAAGTCTTGTTTTGATTTCTGTGCTCAAATACTCCTCTTAAGTACTTTCATATTTACTGTTATCTGTTTGGTTTATAAAATTGTAATTTCTGTCATGAAAATACCAAAGATATTTCTTTTGCACTTTGCACTACATTTAGGGTGTTAGGACATTTCTTGTAGTTGAATTGTGAAAATATTTTTTGCAGGTTTATATTGAAATTTGAATTTTGTGGTGTCTTAGCAATCAACATGTGTTACTCCCAGAGAATTTAGTGGGTATTATTTTATTTTTAAATTTAGATACAACTTAATTTGACAAAAATTATGCATTTAATCAGTAATAGTAATTGGTGTATTTGGAATATTTTTCCTAGATTTATTTTTTTTTTTAGCAATATTTTCTTCTAGCTGTAAAACCAGAAAAAAATTCTAATCCAATCCCACTTCTTTTGTTTACTAACAGGCAAATCTTAATCATTAGTTAAACTCTCTCACTTTATTTTCTTAATCAGGATAATAAGTATAATACCAGTGTCATAGGCCCTGATAAAGACTCAGTGTAAGGCTATGCTCAGTAGATACTATTTTCTTTAATCTAGTTTTGAAAACTTTTTTACAATTGAAAAATATTTCAGATAATTGTAGATTCACATGGAGTTGCAAGAAAATAATACAGAAATTTTCTTATACCTTTTAACCAATTTCCCTCGATGGAAACATGTTGAAAAAAACAAAAACAGCCAAAATATAACAATGATACAAGTCACAGATCTATCTAGTTTCATCTATACTTGTCTGTGTGTTATGTGTATAGTGTGTGTATTTAAATTTTTATTTAAAAATAATTTTAAATTTACAAAAATTTAAAGAACAATACCAAGAGCATATTTTTCTTTCTCCTCATTTCTTTTGTTAAGTTGCCAACCTGATGCCCCATCACCTCTCAAATATGTTAGCATGAATTTCCCACAAACAACGTCATTGTTCTACATAACTTAAATATAAGCATCAAAATCGTGAATTTAACATGGATACATTACTACCATCTAATCCATAGACTTTATTCAAGTTTCACCCCTTTCCATCAATATCCTCTACAGAAAAGAATCCAATTCAATTTAGTTGTTTTTTTCTGTGTAGCCTGTTCACATTGGATCTATTCCTCCATTTTTATTTGACTTGTGTGAGTTGACAGAGTTAAAATTACAGACCAGTTCTTTCCTAGTATGTTCTTCAATTTAGGTTTGTCTGATTTTGCTTCATGACTAGATTCAAGTTAAGTATTTTCTGGCAGAAATATCAGAAAAGTGGAACCATATTATTCTCATTTCATCCCATCAAGTTATAAGCAAATTCAGTTTGTGCCATTACTGGTGATATTAAACATAAACACTTGTTTAAGTTAGTTTCCTCCAGGTTTCCCTATTATAAAGATTCTCTCTTTTACCTTTGTCATTGATAATATTTTGCACAGAAGTTCTTTGAATAAATGTAAATATCTTGTACTTCATCTAACTTTCACCCAAATATTTTACATGCATTGATATTTTTGGCTGTTACTTTATTACTGTAGTGGTGGCCAAATTATGTTCTTCCTATATTAGTTGTCATTCCAGTGTTACATCTTTCTCATTCATTCATTCATTCATTCATTCATATCTGCATGGGCTCATGAGTTTCTGTTTTATTCAATTGGGTAGAATCTGTTACTATTATAATATTAGTTATTTTGGTGCTCACATTGTCCCAGATTTGAACATTAGGAGTCTAAAGCTGGTTTGTGTATGCTTTTGATATGGTTCCATTATTTTTGGAGCATTTCCTTATTTTTCTGGTACAAGATGTCCCTGGCTTATCTGTTTCTTCCCCAGCCCAAGAATCAACACTTTCTCCAAGTAGCCCTGGTTCTTTTTAGGAGAGAATGGTATTTATAAAGCAATATCTGAGTGAAAGATATGCTTATTGCTATTGGGGAATCTCTGCTCCCAAGCTCTCTCAGGACAGAGCTAGGATATATATGAATTATATTATATATAGTTGCATTATGTATCTCTATATCTATATTCCACTTTTTTATTGCTGTCTATTAAAAACTATGAATTCACATTGATATTCCCATTTCCAATCCAATATCACAGAATTCATTCCAGTTTTCTCTTTGTTCCATTATTTGTCACTCCCTTATCCAGCAACAATAAATCTGACTCAGTTATTATCAAAATATATAATCATTTGGTCATTTCCCTTCATATATACTCAAGTCCTATCAAAGCCATCATCACCCTTCTCCCCACCATTCCCATCCCCAAACCTCCAGTACAGACAAACTCTTCAATCTGCTTGGATTCTCAACACCCTACACCAGCAGCTATCACTGTCATTCTTCCTCATGGATGCCATCCTCACTGCACTTAATATTCAATATTTTACTGTAGATCCCTACTACTTACTTCCTCTGTCAGGCATCTTCCCCAACTCTCTTGTGCTCTAATAACCAATGCCACATTGCCACCAGTGCACCCAACCCCCGAGACAACCTCCTGACCTCACTCAGATTCTGAAAGCTCCCACCAGGCTGCTTCCCCTACCATTATGTAGACGATAGTTTTTTTACATCTTTACCTAATGATTTGTTGGCAAAATTAGGAAGAAAGGAAGGAAGGAATGGAAGGAAGAAGGAAATGAAGGAAAGAAGGAGCAAAGAAAATTGGGAAGAAAGGAAGGATTTTGTTGTTTTAAACCAAGGGATTTATGAACCCTTATCTTATATCATACACAAAAATCAACTCAAGTAGATTAAAAACTTAAAATTAAGGCCTGAAACCATAAAACTCCTAGAATAAAACATAGGAAAAACCTCCCTGACATTAGCCTTGGCAATGATTTTTTGGATATGACAGCAAAAGCTGAGGCAACAAAAACCTAAATAAACAAGTTAAGACTACATTAAACTGAAAAGCTACTGAACAGCAAAGGAAACCATCAACAACATGAAAATGGGAGAAAATATGGAATGAGAGAAATTATTTGAAAACCATACATCTAATAAGGGTTTAATATCCAAAATATACAAGAAACACATACAACTTTATAGCAAAATAAACAAATACATGATTAAAATACGAGCAAAGGACCTGAATAGGCATTTTACCAAAGAAGATATGCAAAAGACCAACAGATATATGAAAGGGTATTCAACATCACTAATCATCAGGGAAATGAAAATCAAAACTGCAATGAGATATTATCAACTCACACCTGTTAAAATGGCCATTATCAAAAAAGCAAAAGATAACAAGTATGGATGAGGATGAGGAGAAAATGAACTCTTATACAATAGTGATGGAATTGTAAATTGGTACAGCCATTATGAAAAACAGTATGGCGGTTCTTTGAAAAATGAAAAATAGAACTACCATATAAATTAGAAATCCCTCTTTTTAGTACATACTCAAAGAAAATGAAGTCAGCACAGTAGACTTCCATTATCTGCTGGGGATATGTTTGAAGATCCCCAGTGGATGCCTTAAACCATGGATAGTATTGAACTCTATATATACTATGTTTTTGCATATACATACATATCTATGCTGAAGTTCAACTCTTCAGTTAGGCACAGTAAGAGATTACCAATAACTAATAACACAATAAAATAATTATAACAATATACTGTAATAAAAGTCATGTGACTTATTTCTTTCTCTCAAAATATCTATTAACCAAGTTGGCAAACGACAGAGTGGATACACTGAACTAAGGGATGGTCATGTTCTGGGCAGGTAGGAGCAGGACGGCAGGGGATTTCATCAAGCTATTCAGAACATCGCACAATTTAAAACTTATGAATTCTTTATTTCTGGAATTTTCCATTGAATATCTTTGGACCACAGTTGACCATGGGCAGCTGAAACCACAGGAAAGCAAACCTCAGGTAAAGAGGAGGCTACTGAAAAAAGGAGACTACTGAAAAAGATATTTGTGTTCCCACATTCGTTGCAGCATCATTCACAATAGACAAGACACAGAAACAACCTAAACATACATTGATGGATGAGTGGATAAAGAAATGTTGGTATATATACACAAGACAATATTATCCAACTTTAAAAAAGAAAGCAATCATTTGTGACAACCTTGACGAAAATGGAAGACATTATGCTAAGTGAAATAAGCCAGACACAGAAAGAAAAATACCACATGGAATACTGCATGGTCTCATTTACATGTGGAATCTGAAAAAAAGTCAAATACATAGAAATGGAGAGTAGAACAATGGTTACCAAGAGCAGGGAGGTGGAGGAAAAAAGGAGATGTTGGTCAAAGGGTATAGTTTCAGTTATGTGGGTTAAATAAGTTCTAGAAATCTGATGTACAGCATGGTAACTATAGTCAATAGTGCTGTCCTGTATACTGGAAATTTGTTCAGGGAGTAGATTTTAGGTGATCTCACAATAATAACAACAAAAAGTGGTAACTGTATGAGGAGATGGATATGTTAATTAACTGACTGTAGAAATCATTTTACTATATATGTATATCAAAACATCATGTTGTACATCTTAAATATATACAATTAATTTTATTCATAAACAAAATAAAAAGAGAACTACCATGTGATCCAGCAATCCCACTTCTAGATATTTACCCAAAATAATTGAAACCGGGATCTCAAAGAGATATCTGCACACCCATGTTCACCGCAGCATTATTCACAATAGCCAAGTTGTGGAAACAACTTAAAAGTCCATCAACAGGTAAATGGATAAAGTCTGGCATATACACATAATAGAAATCTATTTGACTTTCAAAAGACAGGAATTCTGCAATACGTGATAATATAGATGAGCCTTGAGTACGCCACGCTGAGTGAAGTCAGCCAATGACAGACAGGTACTGAATGATTCCACTTACATGCGGTATCTAAAATAGTCAAATTCATAGACTCAGACATTGGAATAGTGGTTGTCAGGGGTTGGGTATAAGAAGAAATTGGGAGTTGGTAATCAACGGCCATAAAGTCAAGCAAGATAAATAAACTCTAGAGATATATCTAGAGGTGTACAGCATTGCAACTATAGCCAACAATAATATATTGTACATTTTTAAATGTAAAAGGAGATTTCATGTTAAGTGATTTTTCCAAAATAAAATTTAAAAATTAAAAATTTTAATATAGTACCATTCTAGCCCCAGTGTCTAGCACAGAGTGTGCATGAATTGAAAACAAGGTAATAAATATTTGATGAGTAAAAGACTGAAAATAAATCAAGGAACTTATTTATCACCTCTCCCAATAGAGATGACAGGGAATTTTTCCCCCTCTTTTTCACTGGTAGTGTGCTAGTTAGTGTGTCAGGAGGAAAGTATAGTGAAGGAAAAAGTTAATTTAGAATATTTAAAATAGGCCAAGAGTTGTCTCCTGAAAAGTTTAAAGAGTTGTCAAAATGTGGCTTTAGCATCCACTTCGCCCCCATTTAGCGTTTTTCTGCTTGCTCACATATTTTGGACACCTAGTATCATCACTGACTCTCCCTACCTTGCACTGACCTATTAGGCAAGGATTTGAAACTCATTCATGTATTATAAATAAGCAACAGTCAGTTCCGTCGTATGTAATCAGTTCCCCAATACTAGATGCTAAGTACTGCAGTTGCCAAAAAAATGTATACACATCACTTGTATTGATCTTTTGTTATTGGTATATATTTAGTATTACAATTTTAATGTTTTTTTTTTCCTTTCCTAAAACATGTATACATTTTTTGGCACCCTCTGTATTCTTTATTTACTTCAGACCTTTTTTCCTAAACAAATGGCTTCCCTAGGTACCCAGTAATTCAACCCTTTCTTGCTTCTCCATCATGCTTAATTAAAGTTTAATGTCATGACTTGGTTCTTGACCTGTTTATTCCATATCTCATCACTCAACCAGACTATGATCTTGCTCTAAATAGTATCCATAACTAGTTCTTGTTTCTTTATAAATACAAAGATAGAAAGAAATGACTTATCAGTTGCCCAATGGAAAAACTGATTGTAGACTAGATGGGTGAAGTACAGAAAGCCAGATCAAAGTTACGGCCTTTTGTGTTTCCTTTCTTTCTGACATTAACAAGATGGGCAGCCTCTACAAGACAAAGACAATAGGACAGTTTGCCTGGCAATGGATCAGAGGTGCAAAAGAGCAGGAGAGTTTATACGCATAGACCAAAGGGAGACCCCAGAGAAATGGTTATCAGAAGCCTGAGCGAATGCTTCTGCTTGCCTTTGCTGATCTTTGTGGTGGTCAGACACAGGATTTCAGTCAGATTTTCTTTAGATTTCCCTTCCCTTATGGTTTCTACATGGTGAGGTGTTTTATTGAATGTCTGGAGTAGCAGCATAGGAAAGTGTCATAAAAACAGAGGAAATTAAACGAAACATGCCCGGTAGGGGCTGAGCACAAATGCTCCAGTTCCTGTTCTTCATTGCTGTTTTTTCCAGATGTGCAGAATTTTCTTGAAATGGAAGAAATTTTAAAAAGAATGGTTAGTGGTGTCTAAAAATATATAATTGGATTCAATGACTATTGTGCTGGAAAGGTGTTTTTCAGAAGTACTTCCTAGAGAAAAGGTCGTAGGAGAAATTATATTCTGACTTGCCTGGCAACATTATTTTCCACCCTGAGGATCGTAACTGTTTTATCTGGCTATCACCCTCTCTGCTTTGCTGAGTGTTAACCCTCGGAACATATATTAAGAACCGAGTGCCAAGGTCGCTGTTCAATGTCTCTGCCTCAGCTTCTAGTTGGCTGATGGCAGTTGCTGCATAAAAAAAAAAAAAAAAAAAAGATATATTGCTGTGGAATACAAGGGAATATTTTTGTTATGGATAGAGTTTAAATGAAACTGTGGAAAAGAGTCATGGTGTTTTACAGAGCTTTGTTTCTACTTTTTAAAAGAAATGAAATATAGTTGACGTACAATTTTTTATTAGTTTCAGGTGAACCACATAGTGATTCAACATTTCTATACCATATGAAATGATCTCCCCAATAATATTTAAGTGGCTTCAAATTTTTTCACCTCACATTCATTGTTGTTGACTGAGGTTTACCTCATGCCGTTGACAAGGTTTATCTTCTGAAGAAAAGTAATTCTTCTCAATAATTTTCTTAATGGTTTTTAATACCTTTCATGATGAATGATTAAACTTCACTTTTTCTCCCCTCTTTCTAGCTCCACTCACACACTCTTTTCTTTATCTGAAAGTGGGGAAAAATGTAACTTGAACTTCAAAACTGATATTTCACTAACTTGCATATGCCCCCGACACATTTCCCAACTTTCTACCCCTCATATTTTCTTGATCCTGTCATTTTCTAGTCCAAAGTCTGAAATAATATATACGTGAGCTCTAAGGGAAGGAGAGAAGTATCCTACAACAGCAAGGCAACTTGGCAATTGTTCCTCTATTCTGAAGGCATTCCTCTATTCTATCCAATCCTTTAACATCTTTCTTTGAAGAGTAGCTATAAGATAGTTACACCTTTAGGTGACATAAGGGTCTATTAGACACAATCTCTGTCCTCAAAAAATTTAGATTCTAGTAGGTAAGAAAAAATATTTTAAAAATAAAACTAATAGGTAATAGATTAAGCCAAGGACTATAAGCAAAGCACCTGTTAAGTGCTAAAATAGAGTCGATGAAAAGACAGATATATGGGAAACATGAATTAGGAAATTATTATATTCATTTTATTTTACTAATCAGGGAATTGTTTTATGGAGAAAGTCCCATTTGATTTAGGACAGGAAAACTGGTTGAATTTCCATGGGTGGAGATAGGGTGAGAGGAAAGGAATTCAAACAAGGAAGAATAGTATAAACACAATGACTGACAAGGAACTGAGAAGTATTCTTGTTTACTTATGGCATATATATATATATATATATATATATATATATATATATATATATATTTATTTTTATGCAGGAAAGACTGCAAAAGTTTCCTATACCCATAACAGAATGCTCACCCAAACACTTATGCCCTTCATTTCTCATATAATTCCTCCTAGTTCTTTCCTGGACTCCTTGACAATACCCTGTGGAGCCAAGGAAAATATGAAAGCCTCTGTTTGTTCCCTCCAGCACTGTCTGATTCAATTGAAATTTAAGCCCAATCCATGGACCCTCAAAGCCTGAGAGTTACATGTAAATGATGAGGATACATATACAACTATAGCTCCCAAATGAATTTTCAGAAATTAATAGAAGAGTGTATTCAGCAAATCCTTTAATATATGAGAATTTTGTATATAGTTGAGCTGGCATTTTACAAAATCAATGATAAAAGATAGAATTTTGTGAAATCATATTAGAAAAATAGACTCATGGTGTAGAGAAAAATGACTTTGAGCCTACCTCACATCATTTTACAAAATAAACTCCAAATGATCTGTAGAGCTAAACGTTAAAAGCAAATCTATAATGCTAATGAGAGATATGCCTTCATATTTATCCATTTTTGTAAAACAATTTCTAAAAATGTCATTGGCCTCCTCTGGATTGAAGTTCTGTGTTATTCTAGCTCTTCTTGGTATATTTACATCCAAGAGGAGGATAGAATTTCAAACAGAGAGTGTCCAACCCTCTAAATATAGAGAATAGGTTTAGAAGAGGCCATTAAATTTAGTATTCAGTAACTCGTTTGAAACTTTAGAGAAAGTGTTTTTTCGTTAGTCAGCTCAGGGCACAGTCTTACAAGCACCCAAAGAATTTTGGATGTTCTATAGGTAGACTCAGCTTGACTAAACACTTGGCAACAAATGTCTTTCTCGCCAGGACATTGAGAAATACAGAACTGTTATGCTTACTTTCATTTTATTTGGAGATGCAGACATCCTCCTGTAGCCAAAGCAAAATTTGGAACCATTTTGAATTTTGGTCTTTGAGCTTAGGTTTACTCTTTGTGCAATAATAATCAACTACTCTCAACAATCAGTGGTTTTCCCCAAAGTCCTAACTAACATTAGCTCCCTTCACAAAGCAAGCTCTTGCAGCCAGGCTGTGGTGAATAATTCCTGAAAGGGTAATAATGATTGCCACTCTTGCCTTCTCAATTGCTGTGTTGTCATCTTCTAAGCACATGCTGTGAATATGCTGAAATGAAAGCTCTATAAACTCAAGCTATTTGGTTCCATAAGGGAACAGGTCATAAGGAAAAGAGGTTTATAAAGGGATATATTTTTGCCAAGAGAGTTGAATGTATGCTTTTCCCTCTTCATGATTCAATCTTAATAGTAAGAGTTTTATTTTTAGAAAAATATCTTTGAGGTCTTTGGAATTTAGTCATAGATACACAAAATAATCCATCCAATATTCCAAATCATGGATTAGAGAATAGAAAGCATTCTGTACAGGTATCACCTTCTATAAAAAGAAGCCTGTAGTTAATTTACGCAAAGAGAATAGATGGTGTCTAGCAGGAGAGGATTTTCTCATTGCCTTACTGTTCTTGAGAACAGCCCTTTTGGACAGAAGAGCTGGAGGACAGAAGATAGTTTCCATTTAACGTTGGAAAAATAAATTTCTAATAGTAAGGTGTTTAGAAGGAACAATGGACTCTCTCTAGGAGTAGTGAGTTCCACGTGACTAGAAGTTTTAAGCAGAGGTTGGGTAGTTGTAAAAAATGATAAACGCATTCAGAGGGCCCAAGGGCCTTTCAACGCAGAGTCTATATTTCTGAAAATATTTAATTGATCTATTTATCTGTGTTTGTGATAATACTATACTCTTTTAATACTTAGCATACATTTGTAATGTCTTATAATAGTATGGGTTTCTTTTTTTTTTCAAAATTGTCTTAGCTGATTGTGGGCAGTTCATCTTCAATATGTTTTTTTTAGAATCAATTTTTCAAATTCCCCACTAAAATCTTGCTAGAATTTTTATTGAGAATATTGAATAGTCAACATATACATTAATTTAGAGAGAATTGACACAAAATGGTGTTCTGTTCCACTTGTTTTGGTCTTCTTTAAAATTCTTTAATAAAGTTTTAAAAGTATGTTCGTGTGTGTGTGTTTGTGTGTGTGTGTTTATGAAAGTCTTATGCATTCTCTGTTAAGTTATATTTGAGATAAATGGTGTTTAATTTTTTTAATTACTTTTTAATTTATTATTACTGATGTAAAGGAGTACCATGGATTTTTATGTTGACTTAATTCTTAGAAACTTGCTGAATTCTAATTAGCATGAACAATTTTCTGTGCAAATTTTCTTAAATTTTCTATGTAACTTACCAGAGCATTTTGTAACAATATTTTTATCTCTTCACTTCCTTATCTCTTTTGATTGTTTTTTAAAAAGATATGTGTATATATAGGATTATTTGAAGATTTAGAAAAACTGACATTCTGCAATTTTAGATCACTGCTAAACACATCCAGAGTCTTCAGGAAATCTAAGTAGGACAGCAAATTGAAAAGTTAATTTAACGAAATATGAAGAATTTTTAAAATCTCAAAAAGATACATTTCTCATTTTTAGTAAACTTTATATAATTGTTCTGACTATCCAAAAATAATGTAACTAGGAACTAATCCATTTTTACATAACCTTGGACTTCAATTTCCAGGGTCATTATGTTTTTGTTTTTGATGATGGGAGCCCCTAATGTGACTGGTTTCCACCTAGTGGTGGTAACTTTCATGCCGTCCCTCTCATTGAGTTTGGTTAGCACCTGTGACTAGCTTCTAAACAATAAAATATGGCAAAGGTGATAGATGTCACTTTCATGATTATGTTATATTATGAAAGTCTCTATTTTTACAGAGTGCGCTAGATAGAGTTCTACCTTGTGGGCTTAATGAAGTAAGTGGTTACGTTGGAGAAGCCCTCATGGCAAGGAACTGTGTAGACAGCATCTAGGGCCGGCTGGCAGCCTCCACCTGACAGCCAGTGAAAGGAATGTCAATCAGTCACACAGCCTCAAGAAAATGAATTATGCCAACAATCTGAATGATCTTGGATAAAAGCCACTTAAAATAAATCTGTATAAAAGAGACTGATAACTACAGTAAACATTGGGGGATGGGGTCGATAAAGGCATTCCTTAGACTTTTTTCATAAAATCCAATAAATTGTAAATTATAAAATAAGTTTTAATAAAAATAGAGTTATAATTATATTAGTTCTAACAATAACAATTAATGAAATGTTAGTTGATGGATTGGACTTTTATTTATTCTCATTATATTATAGAGGTATAGGACTTACTACTTCAAGTTTGAGTTAAAAGCAAAATTAAATCATTTATCATGCCTTAAAAGAATTCTTATGTTTCATCAATTTTTCCCATGATCTTTCTCAATTCTTTTACGGTTAAGTCATTCTATTTTACTTACCTGTCATTCATCAACTTTGTTCCCTTTCCTTTTCTTCAGTTAGTAGCTGACCTAGCTAATTGACTTTCATCTGTCATTGAGTTTGTTGTGATCTAAATAGTTTTTCATATCACTTTTATTGGCCTTGAAGTATTGCATCTTTTACAATATTTACCCTTTCACTTTGCAAAAGTTTTATTTTATTTTTCCATTGCAGTGTTGAATATCTAACAATTTCCAAAACCACTGTGTCTCATGGCAAGGACAGATTGTAATGTTAAACCTCAAATGTGAAATCTGCAAGAGCAAAGAGTTTTCTATTTTGTCGGTAACAGTCTCTTCTAAGATCTTAATACAAAAACTTCAATTTCTAGTATGAGTTCTATTTCTAGACAAGTTCACCCACAATTTCCTGTTTTTTTTTTTAAATCTTTAACAAAATAATTCTAGTTCTCTGGAAAAATATACAGATGTAATTCTGTGAACTAGACTTTCTTGTAAGAGTACTCACAGTGCAGAGGGAATACTTGGTACCTTCTGGTACTTTCAAACCATCTCATCGAGTGGTCTCTATGAACCAAGAGAGAAGAAAAATCTTCAATATCTAATTTCCAAGGGTTAACTAATAAAACCAATAAATATATGTATCTATCTGTTGTTTCCTGTTGGTTATAGTTCAGATTTACCATATCTATAACTCTATCGATGAGGTAAATCAATATAAGCCTTGAGTATAAAGCTTTTCATGTTTCCTTTGCAATATTTCCCTTACTCTTATTTCCACATTTGCTGTCTTCTAGTATGTGACACAGTGCCTGACACAAAAGCTTCTTAATAAATACTTGTTGAGTAAAATAGTCAAATAGTTCCAAGCAAGAAACCTTATAATAATTTTCATGTTTTACAATACAGAACGATGTGTCAATGTTAGTAGTAATAAATTTCTTCATGCCACTTTAAATAAATGCAAATTTAGGTGTAAAAAAATGTCACTGAAGAGAAGGACTCCAGAAAAGTGTGTACTTTATACCATATGTTGAAAGAAGTCAATGTGACATAACTCTATGGGGTCCATTTGCATTTAGCAGGCAAGTGACAGGCATATACATGGAATCAAAGATTTTTTTTTTTTTCAAAAAATATAGACATGATTTTCTAATGATCAAGTATGAGCAATGACAAGGCAAACTTAATTACCACTTAAAATATTTTGTTCTGGCTCTAGGAGAAATCCAAGATTTCCTAGTCAATAGACTTATGGTGTATATATTAATAGTTCATTCATTTCGCTGATTAGAACACAGCAGGGCCCAAATCAGAATCTGAATTCCTATGGAGACCAAATTATCTTTACTTTATACCTTGGCCAACTCTTAACTCCAAACAGCAATTCTGAGTTGTTTATCTCAAAATTATCTGAGTGAGAAGAGGGTACAGTTTTAAATTAAACCTGTCATTACAACAGGAGAAGCAATTACAGCTTTAACAGTTGTCATTCTGGGCCATGAAGACTTTTCTGCAATTACAGCTAATCAAAGGAACAAAACTAAACATTAAACAATCTTTTAAGTAAGGTACTAGTGTGGGATTTTTCTTTGTTAAAGTTGAACTGAAAATACATCCACCAGAGCAAAGTGACATCTTTATTAAAACCTAATTCTAACTCATTAGATTTGCTGTTAGGGTAAGTAAAATAGATTCAGTTGTCATATACAAAATGAAAATGCCTTATTTATTGACTATAAGACAAAATAAAAAACTACAGAACTGATTCCCAAGCCTAATTTATACAGAAAATTCCAATCTAGAAAGAGAGTTAGTGTAATGAATCTTATTCTCTTTTGCCTCCGTGTAGCAGTGTAATAATGATGGAATGTTTTCCCTTTGTTTTTGCTATTGTTATTGTTGCTTTCTTTTGTTTTTGGCTCAACTGCAAATGGATTTTTCTCATCAAGTAATCTGAAACAATAAATTCTCCTTGTTTTATTAAGAAAGAAGAATATCCCTTGTTGCCATTGTAAATTTTATACATTACAAATTTAGTATCACTAAGCCAAGAAAAGAAGAAATAGTCTGACCCAGTATTTGTCATTGTTAGACTATTAACATTCTATCTTTTTCTGGACTATTGACAAATACAAATATAAATACTGACAAATATAAAGCAACATAGAGCAACGAAACTCATTTCAAAAATTTTGCTTATAAAATATCAGGCAAATGAAAAAATACAATAAAAACTTTAAGTAAAATTTAAGACTTTATATTAAAATAGTCAATAAAATTATTATAGATATTTAAAGCTTACTTTTATATCACCAACACTTACACATTGTATTTAGGTACTGAATTTTCACTATAATATAATGTATCTGATCATTTATTGAATTATTTTCTACATGAGTGTTCTGTTATAAGTTGGCATTAACTAAAAGTTCAATCATTTTTGTTAAGAAATGTGTTTTCTCTGAAGTTATCAGATGTGCACCAATTTTTTGTCTGGTCCAAAATCACGCTTGCTGTTAGTTTTTAAGGTCCCTTCTGTCTCTTTAATCTACAATGAGGCATCATTCTTTCTTTGTCTTTCATGGCTTTGATATTTTTGAACAATGTATGAGTAGGCCAGTTATTTTGTAGACTGGCCATTCTTTGGGTGTGTCTGATGTTTTCTCATGACTAGAATGAGTTTATGCATTTTTGGCGTACTAACATAGGGGTATGTTACTATCTCTATCCCTAACATGGATAACATGGATCCCTAACATCCCTAACATAGGGGATGTTATATCCATCTCAGTGCGTTCTATCAGGAGACACACAAAGGGAAACATTTTATAGAAATATTTAATAATCACTCTGCCATTTTAATGAATAAGTTTTTCTATGAACATAAGTTTCCATAATTTTTTCATACTTGCAATCACAGAATGATACGATTTTTATTCTGCTTCCTTTCCTTTTCTAACATTATAGCATTTTTATGTCTCTGTATAGTTTCATAATTTTTATTTAATAATCATATAATACTCAGTTAAGTTGAAAATTTATTTAACGAGTTAACGAGTTATCTTTATTATTGGCCATTCAGCTTGTTTCAAGTGCTTCGGTATACTTTTTATTCAATGAATAATAACCATATATATTGTACACTGTTGATGAAACTTTTAGGTTCAACTGGACAAAAAAATGATGACAAAACATTTCGCTAACATAAGTGAAGTTCTTCTCAATTCTCAAATCTCTAGTAACATTCCCATTTTCTCAGCCTACAGATTCACAAATGAAGCTTTGCAGCAAGCAGAACCTGGCAGGGAATAAAGGTGGGGCCAACATGCATTCATTCTCAATCCTAGAAAATAATTTTAAATGTAGGCCTTGTTGACAGTGACTCAGTCATATAATTTTTGTTTATGGACTACAGAATGCTTTTGCATATAAATGTGCTTGGGGAATGTGTAATTTATATTGGCTTAAACAGACTTAAAAGTATTTTTTAGAAAAGGAAATAACATGAAAATTCAGATATACATATAGGAATTTTCCTCATGCATTCTCCAACTTTTACACTAAAAAAGAAAATATCTAAGAGACCTTTCTGCATACTTACACAGATGGAGACAGAACAATGTTTTACATAAAGCAACTATTGTGAATAGAACCAAAATACTGTCAAGTGATCAGAATCATTATATTGATGCCCTGTAGTGAGACCTGACAGATCTTCCATACAATATGAGATGTCCCATTCGTGCCAGCAGTGGGCCATTTGAAACATCTCAGAAATTCAACTCTGAATCAGAATGCCAAGCATCCCAACATAATGCCAGATTCCCAAGATGGAAAGATAAAGGAAAGAAGAAGAAGAGGGAAGGAAAAAGAGGAGCAGGAGGGGGACACTGGTAATCTTTTCTTAAGCTAAATAGTTGCTTAGGTTCACAGAAATTAATTGTGACTGCATTTCTAAAACTTGTCCAACCACCAACCTAATAAAGAACTTATGAGAGAATCAACTGCGGAGTGGGAAGGAAAGAATTAGCGTGGCTCCCGCTGATTACATCACTGCTTAATTTGACTCTTCCCTGTATCTAGTGGACTCATAATTATCTTCTCTAATGGGCCTCAGGGAGGGGTGGGAATGGGTAGCTGTGACACAGATAATACTAAATAGCAAAGAGTGCAAAACATTGTCTGTTAGGGCTTTGCATATATCAAATGCCTAAGAAGGAACTATGTTTATCTTTCTAATTATATTTTGCTTGGACTATTTTTTTTTAAATTCTCATGCCAATGAAAAAGCTATTTTACATTATATAGATAGCAGAGGAAAGCAGCCTAGGTTTTAAAATCTTCAAGATAAAATTTATGAATTTGGTATACTACACACCTGAAACACGTTTTTCTGAAAATGTGGCCTCTCCAGTGTTCCTGTTCAGACCTTTGTTACCTGTTAACCAGATTCCCCATTATTCTCCCCCTTGTGCAGTCTGCCTCCTCTTCAACCTCGTAGCCAGAGAGTACAGTCGTTGTAGAGGGGTGGGGGTGCTGAGTTTCATCCATTGTCCTGACTCACCCATGATTCAGGTTCTGGGGCCGGAGGGCGGGGGTGGTTTCCTTTCACATCACCACTAATCCCTCAAGGATTCCATACTCTATATCAAAATACTGGATGAGTATTATAATCCACGGAAAGAATAAGTCCAGATAGTGTAGTCCAGATGGCCAATTTTTACTCTGCTGATCTATAGATAGATCGGTCCAGGTGATTATCATGCCAGTGGATGATCTTCCAAACAGCAATGAGAACAGACAACAGGGCTGCTCAACATGGGGGGATTGCAGTGCTCAGTTAACCTGGGGTTGATGTTCTGAGGCTCTGTCTTGACATCTCAGAGGTGGAAACCAGCTGTATTTAATTCTCTACACCATTAGTCTGTATGTGGCCAATCCCCCACCCAACTTTCTCATCCCTACCACTACCACCACCCCGCTCCCGTGATCAGGCAGCCCCTATGACCACCCTTACAACCACCCCATTCCTGTATTCAAGCACCCTCTCTGGCCCTGCCTGCCTCCAAAATAACAATCATCCAAGTCTCCTCTCCCATGATCCTTCATCTCAGCTAAAGTGACTGTTACTGTGTGCTCCTGCTTTTTCCAATCTAATGTTTTAGAATCAACTTTATCCCTTGCTTCATTCGGGTTCTGCTGTTGAGGTCTCAAGAAGTTTATTTTCTTTCAATAAAATACACCTTTTGCAAAGGAAATTGTTTTGACTTTCAACAGTATTGATGGGACAGGGAGGTGAGCCTCAAAAACCTATTTTGGAAGAAAAAAGAAATCCCAACTTTGTTTCTCTTTGTTTTTCTGGTATAGCCATCTAAACTCTCATCTGGTAGACAAGGGCTACTTCTATTCATCCAGGAAACAGTAGGTCAGTCAGAAGAAACGTTAGAAAAGAAAAGCATAGATGGAAATGTTTAATCTGTTATTTCGATAGAGAGATTGTTCTAAAGCAGATCTCTTCATGGTATTCCCCTGTTCAAACAACCCTTGAGTGACCTTCCAACATCAATGATACTAAGACCAACATGTCTATAGTTCCATAATTTCCAACCGACCTTTTCAGTTTAGTTCGTGTCACTCCCTCCACTAGCCCAAACACAACAATTTTTCATGCTCCGAAGGTGTAAATGTTCAAGTTAATATACTTTTAGGATAGTATCAGTGTTGAAAGAATATGGACTTTTAAGCCTCCTGGCTCATATCAACCAATTATCTTGGTTAAGCATTCAAAACTTTATCATCCTCAAATAAGACAAAACTGAATGCCACCCAGACCTTTCAGTCTGTTTCTTTATAGATTCAAAATGACACAGTTGTCCCTGAAAATTACATAATAGTAAAGTGCTACCTAAAAGTTTCTGTGTATATATAGTTTCCTGGGTTTGTGGTTATAATTAATGTGTTGGAAGGATTATTACATTTCTTCTCTCCCTGTCTCTTCTCTAGGTCAAAGGCAAGATGATTTTTATTACATATAAATTCATATTTTTCCTTTTATTTTCATTTTAATTCAACAAAACCATTGGATCACCTACAATGTGCTGTATTCTGGGATGAATAGTGGGTCAGGGCTTTCAAATGTTTTTGACTTAAATCCATAGTAAGAATAATTTTTAACCCTGACCTATACATATGCATTGTTTCTTTCTATATGTATGTGTGTGTATATAGACATATAGATATTTAAATACACACAAACATTTATATGTGTATTTTCCTTGTGTGCTATTCTCTAAGATTTTACATTCTACTTCTTTTCTATTCTTTTCTTTTCTTTTCTTTTTAAATGCTGGTTGTAAACCATTATCTAGATTTTATGACCTGGCCTATCTGCCTCCAAAGGACCACTGGGAATGTCTTCCTAAATAGTGCCTAAACCCAGCTACACTGACTAGTTCCAAATGGCTGGTTTACCTGATACAGATAAAAAGATCCCAGCCCCAACATTATCATGGTACACTTTGGGAGTTAAACTTCTTTCTTCCTCTTACTCCTCACATTAGAAAACCCTGTTGGTCTCTCTCCAAATTATATTCCAAAATTATCACCTCTCACCATCTCCATCACTCCAGTCCAAGCACCATTGGCTCACACCTGAACCCCAGCAAAGCCCCCTGAGGGCTCTCCTTTTTACTGTATTACTCCTTTAAGGTCTTCCACACAAAGGGGCCCGAGTGATCTGGTTAAAATGCAGGTTACAGTATATCACATTTCACTGAGCATTCACCAATAGCTTCCTCCCTTTGCATGTAAATTAAATCAAATCAAACTCCATGCCGTATCTCATCCTACAGTGTGCCACCTGATCTATCCTGCCACCTCTTCAATCTCATCTTCTACTACCTATCCTGCCACTCACCCCTGCTAACAGCCCTCCAGCCACTTTATTTGATTCTCCAAATAATCAAGTCCTACCATGGGGCATTTTCAATCATCTAGAATCTTCCTCCAAAACTTTTCATACCATATGATTTACTAATGTGGCATGCTCATGGCTTATTTTATATTTCACACTTGTAGAATATAAGCTCCCCTAGGGAGATCTTTGTATCATTAACTGATATATCCTAAGTAGCTAGAACAATAAGTGCTTGACACATTCGGGGTGCTTTTTAAAATATCAGTGGTTGAATGAAAAAGTCCTGGCTCCCATTATTAACACTATCAACAACACAAGCTACTCTTGCCTCTTTACATATATACAGCAATCATACTGCTCTACTTTTTCCAGCATCAAAGTACACCAGTTATAGATTTAACATTATGTAGTATCAACCTCATAAGGTAACAGTGGGAGGGAAAAAATGATAACATTATTTACCTTTGCACTGGGTTACTCAGTAAGGCTTACAAATATTTATTTAAAAACTCTCCCTTTCTAATAAATAATAAAGTTTAATATCTTTTCAGTTTCAGGCTCTGTTTCCACAATAATCCGACCAAATATTTATAATAGGTGTTCAATGTATGTTTTACAGGAAAGGAATAAAAAATGTCTGCTTAGAGACATTTTAGAAAGTTATTTCTACGTCACTAAAATTACAGGCTCTTGAGGACTCAATGAAATGAATGTCATTTTATCTAACAATGGTCCAAAGAGGGCCAGTTTGGTATGTGGGGTCTTTTCATGGCCTCACGAAGCATTCTGGTTTGGCACTTTTCATTTAGAGTATTCAGATGATCCCATTCAAGACCACATAGGTTACATGTTTTACTATAAAACTGCAGACCAAATAAGCACAAGAGTTGACAATGTGGGGAACCTTTAATGGTAATTCTCTGCCTGTGTTAGCAATAGTTTTCCCATCACTGCAATAATCTTCAACCGTGTAATCAGTTAGAATTTAATTCAGTACAGGATTAATCTGGAAGTCTGAGGCTGCGCATTTCTCTAATGTAACACTACGGAGCATTAGCCAAAGCTGGATTCTGGATTCAGAGGTCAGGAGCAACAGAGGAGAGAAAAGAGAGTAAGAAAGGACTGCCAAAATAAAGTCCTGGCTCACATGGGCTTGTCTGCTTTATTCCCTTCGCTTCTATAAAATTCTGGTGACTAGTTTATTTTGGAAAATTAATCTTTCCTTTCGTAGACATCATATTTTGCACAAAAGAATAGCTTATATAAAAATGTCTATACAAAAGTTGCCATGGTATACATTATAAATGCATATATATTATATAAGGCATAAGGAGAGAAATAAAATCTGGTTCATATTTCTTCCCTTGGGCAGATTCCAACAACCACCCTGCCAAGCAATATGCCATTTGATCTCTGCTTTGTTTCGCTCCTTTTGGAAGCAGTGAAATTTGTGTGACTGAGATTTAGAAAAGTCCTCAGGTGGTCATGTACTAAAGCCCTTTAAGTATTATTATTTTACATTCGTTAGCCCTTCCTATGGATTCTGTTTACTTAAGTGGGAAGCCATCTTTAATATAAAGTAGGGAAGAACAACAATGTAACCTGCTCACCTTGGTTGAAAGACACTGTACCATAGGTTAACCCTGTGTGAGGTTGCCTGTGTTCAAATCCCCACTCTGCCGCTTACTAACTAGACAAAATTTGATATGTTATTTAACCTTTCTCTGCCACTAGTTTTTCCCTCTAAGGATAATAATACCACCTTCCTTATAAGGACATTTTAGTATTTAACTTAAATAGTACTGTATTAGTCTCCTCAGGCTGTCGTAACAGAATACCACAGACTATGTGTCTTAAACAATAAACATGTATTTTCTCACAGTGATGAAAGCTGGAAGTCCAAGATCAATGTGCTGGCCTAGTTAGTTTCTGATGAGGCCTTTCTTCCTGGCTTGCAGACAACAACCTTCTGGCTGTGATCTCCTGTAGCCATTTCCCTGTGCAGACACACTCTTGGTGGGACTTTCTCTTAGAAGGGGCCTTCCTTCTTAAAGGGACACCATCCTATTGAATCGAGGCTCCACCCTCTTGACCTCACTTAATTACTTCCTAAAGTCCCCATCTCCGAATACAGTCATATTGGGGGTTAGGGCTTCAACTTATGAATTTGGTGATGAGGAGTGGGGGAAGCAATTTAACACATAGCCAGTACATACACAGTACCTGACGCATAGTAACTTCACAGTAAGTACTAGTTCTTACTCTGTGATGTAGTTTTACTTTTCTCCTAGATGTGCATATGAGTCTTAGTTTCTACATTTACTGTTTTATCAGGTTAAAATTCCAGTTATTACGTAGAGGCAAATTTACATGAGCAAACCCCAATGAATGCATTTATTAAAAATACCAGTGAGTATAGTTTTGTTTCTAGTAGGATACCTTAAACGCAGACATATACACCTTATCCATTAATTTATGGAATGCATTTTAAAAGGCACTTGACTGCAATCTTACACAGTCTATCATTATTCAATGTCAGCAAACTATGTCTTGTGGGTCAAATCCTGTCTGTGGCTTACTTTTATACAGTACATGAGCTAAGAATGTTGTTTACCTTTTTGAAGTGTGGTAAAACAAACAAACATACACACACAAAAGAATATGTGACTGCCACCTCATGTGGCGCAGAAAGCTGAAAATATGTACTGTCTGACACTTTACTGAGTTTGCTGACCTCTGTCTGCTCTGTGGAAGTTTAACGTGAGCCTTTCAAACATATCTATTCTTCTAATGTGAACACCTCAGTTTTTCTCTATCCCAAGCAAAGTTTTACTTGTAGAAGTAGTTCCACCATGTCTAGCATGTCTCACCAACTTCTGGGAGATAGACTGAGTATAATTTCAGCTTTTCATAGTTACTGTGACCTAGTGATGGCCTAAGAAGGGAGTAAGAATCATGGTTCCTTTTTCTATTTGATATCTCTTATGCTCAGGCTGGATCTCTTATTTCTTGCTATTGTTGGTCTGTCCATCTTTGAAACCCCCGGCTCTTCTGCTTCTAATCTGTCATAGGCTGGGAAAAAGGAGAAAAGGGAAATGACTATTATAGAATACCTCCTATCTGTTAAATTCTATTAGATTCTTTTCAAACTATAGCTTCTTTAATTCTCGTAATATAACTTTCTAGTTAAATGTCATTGTTTCTGCTTTAAAGATTAAGAAAAAGAGACTCAGAAGGGCTAATTTACTTGAATCCAACCCCAAGTCCTTCTCGCTCCAAAATTCAAGGCTTTTCATCAAAGAAACCAAAAAACCGGGCTGACTTGAATTGTAAGTAACAGAAGGGTAAACAAACTAAAATGATGCTTTTGTAAATAAAGTGCTCAGTGTTGAAGTATTCTGAGACATGTGTTGTGTTTTCTTCTCAATTCTCAGCTGTGTTCCAGATAGTTCAGTTGTCTGACAAACAACTTCCAAATCAGTGAGGTATTGTGATAACAATTTCCTTGTTCAAATATATTCTTGGACGCCACTCATTCACTACACTCATTCAATGGTAAATATTGATAAAGTCTGTATACTTATGATTCTACAGACGGTCCCAAAACGAGTATTGTTATGGAATGATGTCCCACAGATAGTGTTATGAACATAGGTATGTATGTGTATGATACACATCCCCTGTGCATACACACATGGTTTATTCAGGCATGCACATTGGATACTCAGCTAGAGGGTTTCGGTGGCTTCTGTTTTACTCTTCCGGTCTTTCCTCTGAGGCAGGTTTTGAGTTAAACTACTGGAATACATCTGACTCCCATGCCTCCTCTAGCCACCTAAATACTATAGGACCTTTTGCATAATTTGTTTGCCTGTCTGAAACAAACAGGAGAAATCGAATCATTATGAAGACACATGTTCACTAGAAAGTAGGCATTCAAAGCATAAGATTTAGTAAACACATTATTTTGGAGATTTTTTTAAAAATTACCTAATACTAAACTACCTAATTGGGTAAATATTTTAATCTCTATTTCATTATTGCATAGATTCTATATATGATTGTTTTTCCACAATAACAAATATTTGAATTAAAAAAGAAAGAGCAATGTCAGTATCACACCAAATTAACCTGAGATTCAGCTTCAGGCAAAGTCTGACAATCTCACCAGAGCAGGGAGGAAACTGGGCTTCATGGAATAGAGATATAAAGGCAACAGTAATGGGGCAGAAATTTTGCTCCCTAGTGTTTTTCAAAAACAGCTCACTGCTGAAAGAATGTGAAAGTATGTTTATTGAAATGGAAATTTACTTTTGCTCTCTTTTCGTATTTCTCCACCCCCACACCACCCAGGACCAGGTGGGCTTCATTGTTCTCTTTTCATAGAGAAGGACTGGATTACAGATGGAAAGCAGAAGGTTGTTAAAGACACTTCTTTCCTGGATTTGGGGTTCCAAAAGCCTGAGATCCATTAGAGTGCTTTGCTAGGGCAAACTAGTGAGGTGGGGGTGGGGAGTAATCTGAGCAGTTAAGAAGAAAGAAAGAAGATTCTCCTGTGAAAAGACATACAAATTGATGGATTCCCCAAATAGCAGTGACCTCTGCCTCACCCAAGGGAGGAAACCCGGGAAGTGAAAAGGCTTCAAAGGGAATAGCTGTGTGTACCCTAAAGGAGGGTGAACTCTAGAGACTGTGTCCTCCAACCCCAAGAAAGTCCCTAACCTGGCTGAATGCAAGTTCCCACCGACTGGGACCAAGAGGATAATGGATATCACCACGAAAACTTAAAGATAAGAGAGTCCTTTCCCCATTTTCTAGATACTACAAAAAAATTCTCATATTCTTGTACAACCCAGAGGAGAGGGGCCCCAGTAATAATTGAGATGGAGTTTCAAAAACAAAATATTTTGATTCAAAAACAATAAAGGACTACAGTCTATCTCCTAATGCTGGGTCTGGGGACCAAAGTTTCATACAAGCGCATCACTAGGGAGAGCTCTTTCCACACATTCAAGTCCAACGGCTCTTCCAACCTCTGATGGGTTTGGTGGTGCTGTGAACCGGGACCACCACGACTTACACCACAGGCCACTTCTGTCTGAAGGATGAAGTTCATGTCTCAGAGTGGCTCCCAATCTGCGATGACCCCCTCTGCCTGGCATACCGAAATTACATCATCTCTTTTGTGTCTTCCAATTCCCCTGTTACAACATCAGTATGGCTACATAGTGGGCTCTTTAGTACCATGATCAGCCCTGAACTCTAAATTCACAAAGAAATTTCTAGCTTTTCCTGATCTTTTAAATAGCATGTGCAAACATCTGTTTCAATATCATGCTCAGTAGACATTCCAGAATGTTCCCATGTTTCCATACAGATAATTATGCTATTATCTGCTAGTAACTCTTCTTCCTTCTCCTACAAAATACTTCCATGTACCTACCTGGCTATTTTGGGAGATTCCGTGTTCTTATAGGACCCCTTCACAAAGGATGTTATACAAACTGGACAATCACAATTCTTTTTCCTACTGATCACAATTCATTAGCTTAGGAATGGTCATGTGACCTGAACCAAGCCTATTAGAATCTTTCCTAGTTTTGTGTTTTGTTTTGTTTTACTTTGTGTGTGTGTGTGTGTGTGTGTGTGTGTGTGTGTGTTTTACTGGAACTAAAATATCCAATCCCCCTTTAGTTTGGGAAGCTATAACAAGTACACCTTGGGAGCTATTAGCTGTTAGTGGCTATAAGGCCATGTTTCTGCCATCAGGAAAAGGCTGCTTTCCTGAAAACAACAGACTAAAGCAGAGGCAAGAGATGCCCCAGTTGTTCTCAGGCCTGATTTTCTCCCCGCTCTTCTAATTTTTAATAAACTTATTCCTTTTTAATAAACTTATTCCTTGGATTCTAAGCCAATGAGATATTTGGGTGTGTGTTTCTACCTTTTGGAACCTTAGGACTCTCTTTTTTATAATTGGGGAATATTGGGGAACAGTGTGTTTTTCCAGAGCCCATGAGCTCCAAGTCATTGTCCTTCAAATCTATTTGTGGAGGACGCAGCTTGGCTCTAAGTCCAGTTGTCATTTTCAATCTTAGTTGCAGGGGGCACAGCCCACCATCCCATGTGGGAATTGAACTGGCAACCTTGTTGTTGAGAGCTTGTGCTCTAACCACTTAGCCATCTGGCTGCCCCACTGGCAGCTCAGTGGCTGCTCGTCTTCAATCTAGTTGTGGAGGGCGCAGCTCACTGGCCCATGTGGCAATAGAACCAGCAACCCTGTTTTCAGAGCTCACGTCCTAACCAACTGAGCCATCCAGCCACCCAAGACTCTTGATTTTCCCATTTTTCTTCTCAGTATCTCTCCTGTCCTAGGATAAAGCCTGAAAAGAATTAGACTCAGCAAAGTAAATTGTCCTAAGAAGTGAAGATCACAGAAAACCTGGGGGTGGGTGCTGCCAGGAAAGGTAGCCTGGGGCAGCATCAAGATCCCTGAGGGACCGAGTAATGAGAGGAAGAATGTCTCTGAAAGCAGTATCAAAGACAGAATAAACACAGTCCGACTCTCTCAGAATTCTGCCTAAGGCACTGCTGCTATGCTGCAGGAAAGAGAGTCAGTAGTATTTTTGTTTGTACATGTTTTTTAAAAGATCAGGAAAAGCTAGAAATTTCTTTGTGAATTTAGAGTTAAGGGCTGATCATGGTACTAAAGAGCCCACTTTGTGGTCATATTGAAGTTGTAACAAGAAAATTGGAAGACACAAAGGAGATGGTGATATTTCGGTATGCCAGGCAGAGGGGGTCATCGCAGATTGGGAGCCACTCTGAGACATGAACTTCATCCTTCAGACAGAAGTGGCCTGTGGTGTAAGTCGTGGTGGTCCCGGTTCACAGCACCACCAAACCCATCAGAGGTTGGAAGAGCCGTTGGACTTGAATGTGTGAAAAGTACTCTCCCTAGTGATGCGCTTGTATGAAACTTTGGTCCCCAAACCCAGCATTAGGAGATAGACTGTAGTCCTTTATTGTTTTTGAATCAAAATATTTTGTTTTTGAAACTCCATCTCAATTATTACTGGGGCCCCTCTCCTCTGGGTTGTATAAGAATATGAGAATTTTTTTGTAGTATCTAGAAAATGGGGAAAGGACTCTCTTATCTTTAAGTTTTCGTGGTGATATCCATTATCCTCTTGGTCCTAGTCGGTGGGAACTTGCATTCAGCCAGGTTAGGGACTTGCTGTTGCTCAGGAGGCCAAAGACCCCTTTGTAAATAAATATCAGGATTTAAAGCCTCAGACACAACCATAATCACAAAATTATTTCTAAAAGTATTATTATTGGTCTTTATTTTTCCTGTTTATAAACCTATGCTTGATCAAAGCAGATGAGTGGAAAATTCAGAAAAGTGCAGAGACGTTAACACTTGTGACATGTGTTATTCTCTACCGAGATTGTTTTTTAGAGGATTGACATTCTAAACCACCCACAGCTCAGGCACCAGCCAATCAGAACAAATTGCCGACGGATGGTGGAGAAGGATCTTGAAGCCTACTTTCCAAACCCCTGTTCCAGGCTTTACTTTGTAGTTAGGCAAAGAGGAGACCCAGGGTTACCAGGCTTAAAGGAAACACTGTGTGTGTTGTAACGCTGGTGTTCTCGCTGCAGTGGCTATTTACCAATGATGCAAAGGTACTTTAATAGTTTAACAACTGGTATGGCTGTATGGCTGTCTGTACCAATATGTACTGATGGGGTTAGTAGCCAGGAGATATTACAATTCTTTATAGGTTAGTTTTCTCCTTTAGAAAAATCTTGTGAACATTTTCCTGTGGAAAATGATTTCCTATGCATTGAGAACTTTCTAACTGGTCTTTAATGATGAGCTATAGGCATGCCGAGATATTGATCTCTTCACCTCTTCCATTGGCTAGGTAGACATGTCTCACCATCATCCAGAAGCAGTCACCTCAAGCCAACTTGACTGTTCACCCTAGCGTATGATAAAAATACTTTTCTTCATGTGTCATGGTGTGAAAAATATTGGAAAGAACCCCTTTACAGCATGGTTTCTAATGGAAACCATAAGAACCTACTTTTAATGCATTTCTAATGGTCCCATTTATGGCTATAATATGGTTAACTTAACCAGTCCCTCATTAGTGGTCTTTCATCTCGTTTCTCAACTTTTTTCAATATTTTATTATATTTCTAGTGGACATGCTTGTACATATATCTGGTTATTTTTTAAGACATCTTCCAGAAAGAGGAATTTTGATATACTGGGTCCTGCTTAACACTATGGACAGAGAGTCTCAAATTTCCCTACCTTTCTCTGAGTAAGAATATAGGCTCTAGGTATACACTACTGGTATGTGCCTCTCTGTGCTACCTTATTAGATGTGTGATTCAATCTGCGACTCAGCCTCTGTGCCTTGCTGAAAATGGGGATAATCACAATATTAATTTCACTTGACTGTCAGGGGTATCAAATGGAACACTTAGAACAATTCCTGGATCATTGTTACCACTCATTAAATCCGGGCTATTTTCTTTAGTAGTAGTAGTTTTTGTTATTCAAAAGTTTGCTAATTTTAACACCCCAGATATATATAAAAACATATTCTTTTCTTCCTACAGTCCCCAAAACATTGGGAATTAAGTTCTTTATAATCATTCTTATAATATAATAGGTACATAAGGATTTCCCTTTTAGAAAAAATACACTTCAATTTCTTATGAGATTCAATTTATGAGATTACAAATCTTTGATAGACATATATATTTTTTTTTCTTTTGCTCAATTTCCTTTGCTCATTTTCCATTTGTCTCTTTGTCTAATTCAGAGATATTTTTTAAAATGAAAAAAATTCTGGGAGTCCTAGGCAGCCTATTATCCCATTCCGGGTAAAATGAAAAGGAGACAAGCCAAAGTAATCAGAATCTCGTGGCTGTGCTGTAGATAGTGAATTGTGGTTTCACAACTGTGGCTGTCCATTGTAATCACCTGGGAAACTTTAAAAAGCCACTGATGACTGGGCCACACCCCCAGAGATGGTAATTTAATCCCTCTGATTTAATTATCTGACACAGGGATTGTTGAAAGCTCCCCAGGTGATTCTAATGTGCAGCCAAGACTGGGAACTGTGGTGTAGGTGGGTACTGATTAATGTGGGGTCAATTGGGTGTGTCTGTGAGGCCAGGCACTACAGAGAATGACTTTCATAATCAGTTGACTTTCCAGGCCATCTGAGTTAATTGCCACAGTGTAAATTGGCTACAAAGCCTTCTGAGTAAGACTGAAACCGAAACATCCAGTCCATCTACACTTTGCAATATCTTGAAATTTTTCTCTGGACAGTTAATTTACAATTTCAAAAAAATTTTTTTTTTCTTTAAAATGAACCCAAATGTTACAGTTGCATTTTGGTCACAGAAAAGATCACTACATAGCAGAAATGTCATGTTTTTTATTTTGTTTCTTCTGTGTTTTGCTGCTATTGAGGAAGCACACATTCACAAGAGGATTAAGCACACACAAAACACAATGGATGGCATGCCACCTGCATACAACAATTTTGGTATTTTGTCCACTTCGAGTGTGTCTTGAGATTTGAAGGAAAATCTGCTTCACTTAGCCTAAAGACAGTAAACTGGAATTGTCCTTGAACTGGAAATAGTCAACCACAATGTGTTTTCAAAGGAAAGATTTGAGAGCAGCTTCAAAGAAGTCAGAAACTTAAGAGAAGGACAAGAAGATGCTGATGTGTTAGGAAAGTCTACATTATTTGCTTTTGTGGTTTTGAAGATGTAAATAGAAACAGCTATGGCAGAGAAATTCTATAATTAGCTTTCATCCTGATTCCAAGAGTTGCTTATTATAGAGTTTTTAATAGTATATATAAAAACCACTATTGAAAACTCTTGGTTTGAGTTTTCTGGCATTTTAATGAAAAGATTAGTATTTTCAAACTTTGTGGTTTCTCTAAAGTTAAGCGCTAAACAAGTAGAAGTCCTCTGCTGCCCAAAGGGTTTTGGAAATGGTAGATGCTCTGGTAACTTTCTTCTCCCCAGGCATAGTTTTCTGTAAGAATCAAAGCATGAGTTTAAATCAGAAATTAAATGAATTACTGATCTAAACTGTGGGTGTAGTTATGGACAGACACTGGCGTTTAGACCAAACAAATGTGCTTTTTAAACACAGTGACCTTACCCGGTTGTTCTCCCACAACCACAACAGAGAACAATTTTGTTCAGTTAACGTACCTCCCTGAAGAAACCACCACCTAGAAGGGTGTCTTTCAGAATACAACCAGCAGCACAGTGGAGCAACCACATCCTACCCTGGAAAGTGAATCCTCATCATTTCCCCTCAATCCAAACTGCCAGTCAGCAGCACGTCCCTCTCCTGAGCTCACTGAATGTGCTGTTTCATTATTTGTTCCACTCCAGCGAATTCTTTGTAGGCGTAAATCCTATGGAATAAGAATAGACTCTGGAGAAAGACGTGGAATAAGCCTCCCGCACCTTAACCAAATTTTATTCGGGTCAAAGTAGACATGTGAGAATAAGAGAAACTAAATTGTGTCTGTAATTGCAAGAATAGTGTATTATTGATGTACAGAAATTATACAAGGTCGGAATATTAAGTTCACAAACTAACCCTAGAAAAAGTGCTACGTACTTCATTGCTGAATATCACTACAGTCACCTTGGAAGTACTCTCCTTGGGAAGCTATGCACCAAGGCCAGTGCCTAGGCCACCTTCAAAGAAATTTTGGAACTCTTCCTGGAATGGCCATCAGAGCTGTCATCATATTACCCTTGATGTCCTGAATGTCATCAAAATGTCTTCCTTTCAATATATCCTTTATCTTCGGGTAAAGAAAGAAATTATTGGGGTACAGATCAGGTGAGTAGCAAAAGTATTCCAATATAGTTATTCGTTTACTGGCTAAAAACTCCCTCACAGACACTGCCGTGTGATCTGGGGCATTGCTGTGATGTAAGAGCAATTAATTGTTGGCGAAAAGTTCAGGTCATCTAACTTTTTCATGCAGCTTTTTCAGCACTTCCAAATAGTAAACTTGGTTAACTGGTTGTCCAGTTGGTACAAATTCATAATGAATAATCACTCTGATACCAAAAAAAAATAGGTTAATATAGACTCATGTTTGGTGCCAGTACTAAGCCTGGAGCTACTCATCAAAAGTTTAGCAACATCGTTTTGACTCTTGATTTGGACTGATGGAACTTTTTTGGTCATGGAGAATTGGCTGACTTCCATTGTACACTTTGACGCTCTGTTTCAGGGTCATATTGGTACAGCCAGGTTTCATCACCGGTGATAACATGGCCCAAAACATCATCTTGCCTCTTCAAAATGTCTTGGCAAACTTTGACTCTTCTTTGCTTTTGTTCATCCTTGAGCTCCTTTGGGACCATCTTTGCACACACCTTTCTCATGCCAAGATTTTCTGTTAAGATTTTCCTGTTTTTCTATTGATGTTTACTTGGCCTGCTATGCTTCTCACAGTCAGCCAATGATTTTGACACACAATTCGATTAATTTTTGCAATGTTTTCATCAGTTCTGCTCATTACTGGCCACCCTGACCTCTCTTCATCAGTGATGCATTCTCTCCCCTCAGAAAAATGTTTAATCTATCTGTATGCTGCCCTTTTCTTCATGGCATTATCCCCATAAACTTGGACTAACATGTCCCTGATTTCACTTCCACTCTTGCCAAGTTTAACAAGAAATGTAATGTTAGTTCGTTTCTCTAATTCAAGCTCAAACATTCTCGCAACAGCATACAAAAACATGCAACAACAATAATGAACGCCACTCAGCAAGATACCGCCACACGTTGAGACACTGATATACCAAGGTTATGAAACCTTATTGAGCTGTTTGTACAGTGCTGCCAAGGTAAGCTCACAGTGATAAATTCGTGAACTTAATTGTCTGGCCTTATACGTCTTCTGTATCTAAGGTTGTTTTTTTAAGAGAAAAATGAAGAGGAACAGTGTAGGTCTCTACAAACTACCATTTAAATACGTTACTCCACCAGGAATTGAGAAAGTCTAGTATTGCTACAGCTATGATGTATGTGTGTGGGGGGCGCGGAAATCAGAGATAGAGAAAACTGTGCCAGGAAGTTTTTCATATGCTTAATAAAAATGTGTAAGGAATCATCTAAGGTTAAACTTTACTCACTGAGTTTAAGGAAGAAACAGAAGGCTGGCAAAACAGCTATTACATTAGCGTATTTACAGTCCAGTTTACTAAAGAGGGAAAATGAAAAGTCTCATGTAGAAAATAATTTAATATCAATGTTTCTAGTGTGTACTGAAAGCAAATATTAAAGCCGACGATCAGAGGTGACATAAAATGCTGTCATTCAGTGTGAGAGAAGTTAATTGGGACAATTCTGCTACACTTTTAAAAATCCAGTGCTTACTTTTTATTTCCTCCATCTCTTTTTGTAAAATTTGCTTTAAATTAAGGTATCTTTGAAGGAACACTCTCCACAACAGAAACTGAAATTCCTTTTCACCATAAATCCTCAGTTTTGTGGTAAAACCAAAACACTGCAAAAAGGACAGCATTGTCCACTTACGAGTAGTTTTACATGTTCTTTTTATGTTCTTTTGAAAAAGTACTTCTACCATTTAATATTTGTAAAATGTGGAGTATTTGTTCAGTTTGTAGTCCATTTATTTACACCAGTACACAACAAAATTATTTTAAATATGAATTTAATTTGTTAGATAACTTCTAGTGATTTCTTACTCTTCATGATTTTTCAGTTTACTCTTTTACAATGATGTATAATATTAAGGTAGATTTCTGAATAACTTAGACCAATCTTCCTGCCCCATCCTCCTAAAAAGTGTTGTTTTTTTTAAAAAAATCAGATTCCTCAAATTTGAGTCAATATTTGTTAGATTTAACATTTTAAAAATCAGAGAAATACTCGAGCTGGAAGCTATTGAGTCTAACGGCCTCATTTTGTAGATAAGGAAACTTAGACTTAAAAAGATTAAGTGACATTATAAAGATGGCAAAATAACTGATTCAGTTGTGCTAGAACTGGAGCAAATTTCTTCTAACCTCTGGAAGGATGTTTCATCACTAGTTGACTTATTTTTCAGTTTACTTTTATACTATTAACTACTAGTTTAAAAATTCTACCTCCTAAGATGATATTTCTCAATTCTACTTGCTTTGCTTTGCAGCTTAATTTGATAGTAGTTTTCTTTTTTTAATTAAATCTGGTGTGATTCTACAGAAGGAGGGAAATGTTATTTTATTGTTTTTATTGCTACTTTTATACTGCAAAGAAAAAAAATAGCATGATATCAAAAATCTCACAAAACTTTGCTGTACCGCCATTCAGCTATAATTTTGCTATACAGTTCTGTGTGAAGGCAATATATGGGCACTTCCAATTCACTAACTCTTGGGGTGCTTGGGTGCATTTTCCCAGACTTGCTATTTCATTCAGATTCGATTCTCATTTCCCACATTTTTTAGGGTTCCCTTTGCCACTTCCAATGGGACTGGTAAGATTGGGAGAATCAACTCAGGTTACAGAGTTGGGTACAGTTATGTTTATTTTCTATTCTTTGGGAAAAAGCTAAAATGTCCCTGCCTGTTTATTTCATTAGAAGATATTTAACTGCATGTCCCACTAAGAAGCCCTTGTTTTCAACTTGGCTTTGAGTAACTGAAAAATCTCTGGGGAATGCTCATATCTGTTCTTGCAGATTCTCCTTACAATTTGATTGTGTAAAACAAATCTGCGTCTTCTCTGGATACACTCGGAAGTCTCTCTTCTCTCTTTTGTCCCTACTTGATTTGAAAACCTGCTCAACTGCTCCAGATCAGAAGACAACATTACTTTCCTAGCCAAAGATTTTCACACTTATTAAGGCTAATTAGATGGTCAAATTTATCTTTCAAAATTGGAAATAAGGTTTTGTCCTTCTCAGCAATGACTTCCATCAAGATGATGCAGCCATTATACTTTTCCAACAGGTAAACATATGAATAAGGGCAGAACTGTTTAGAAATACCTTGATGTAAAAGGCAACATAGCATAGCATATGTCAACGCAGTGGGAAACAATAGCTTCCAAGAGAAATGAGCCTAATTTTCTGAACCACTGGTGTGAGAGTGACTGGACTTGGAAGAAGCACAAAGGAAGCCATCTGAGGATCAGGCATGCCAGAGGAAAGGGACATTTTGATAATTCTGCTTTTCTCAGGAGCACATCCACTTTGATACAGGACCCACTGAGTAAAGAGGACAGAGCAAAGCTGGAAACGGATCTGCTTTCCTACCAATTTCCTCTCACTCTTTTCAAGGCTCCAGCTGCAATGTCCTGTGTACTTGAGTGGAGGCTGAATCAGTACCTTCCAGACTCTCAGTACCAGGAAAATTGGAGTCATAGTCTACGTGCCAGATTTACTCTGCCTAAGTTAGTCACATAATTGAAGCAGGATTACATTTTTAACATTGAATTACTGATTCACTTCTCCATTCCTTCTACATGGGTAGACCCAGCCTAGCAATGTGAATTGATGATCTAAAATACACTTTCTAAATATCTTCCTTCACTCTATTTTTTTTTTTATCTTTTCACAGCATTCAGAAAAGAAAAAAAAAATAAAATTTTCAAGAATTGTTAGGGAGCCAAAATGTGTGCTAGGTGCATTAGGTTCCTGTCAGATATAGGATCTAAGGGAAACAAGAAGTCCAGGAACAGTTTAAAAATCACATCAAGTCTAAGAGGAAGCAGTCTTTGGCTTGGTGCCTTAATGGACAGCAGGAACGATGCAGCGAGGATTATAAGTCACTCATTCCCCAATTAGATCTCATTTTTCCTGACGGCACAATAAAACCATGTCTCTACACAGCAGTAAAACGCACATTCCACTGATTAATCAGGTTCTTTATTAAGGATTAGGTTTTCTGAATAAAGAAAGTTCAGTAGTAACCCTAATGAAAAAAACCTTCAACTGTGATGGATAGAGAGTTTGAGCCTTGTTTAACAGTACTATTTCAGTTTACATCTTCAAGGCTTGCCAAATTGAACTTGAAATAGAGTTTCAGCATATCCAACTGTCGTGCGTGGCGGCCTGCGGGGTCTCTGCTTCCGCTCCCCACATAAGAATGCAAGACATGGTGAGGCCAAAAAGGAACACCCACGGAGTCATAAGTCACTGGCGGCATCCGCCTCTCTGCAATCCGCTCTTGCTAGCTCAGCCACCATCTTCTTGCTAGCCCCCATTCTCTCTGCTAGTATAGCCATGGCAGTTATATTAGTGGCCAATGGCTCACTGGTTACAGCTGACGGCCAACTAGCCACAGCTGATGGCCATCCAATCACAGTTGATGGTCATTTACTACCTGAACCAGCACCTTTCCATGGGAGGCCGAGAGCCTGGAAACTGCTTTTTGGGGCTTTGTCCCCACACTAACCTGGCCGTTTTCTTGACAGACAAACCATTGAACCTGAAGCTCTACTAACATACCAGAGTCATATACAGAAGGTCAATGGCATTGTGGCCTATGGATAAAGGTCAGCAGGTCTGGACTATGGTCCTGATCTATCCAGGACCATTTGCTTTATTCCATAATAGAGTTGTCTTCTCTTTAAAATGGGTAGTTAAAATAGACATCTCCAATAAGTGAAATCACTACTGTTCTAGGAACAGGACAAACCAAATGTTCTAGTCACATTCAACCTGGCTTCCCTCCCGAGGACACTTCAGACAAAACAATCACAACAAAAATAGTGTGTGAAAAATGAGAATTTTGGATATTACCTTTTATCAGGCATCCCTTCCCTTACTACTGTCAACAGGTCCCTAGTTTTGGTATTTGATATTGGGTTTTGATGAGTTTTGATATTCCCATGGCCGCTATGTCACAAAGGTGATGTGAGAGAGAAAGACGTGTGGACAAACAGCAGTTACCTTCTGCTTAGACTCATGACAGCACTCTCTTGAAAACAAGAGATGAACTAAAGAGTTTCTTAGGATTGCGAAGGTAAAAAGGCCACATGAATTTTATGTCAGATTTCCTCCAGGCTCTTCTGCTTATTTTCACAGCAAAAGCTGTTTCCACACAGAATCAGTGATTATTTGCAATTGAAATTCCAAAGCTTCAGACACTTGTTTATAGTTTGTTTACCAGGGACAAAAATCAGGTAACCCTGTTTATCCTAACCTATGTGCCTGATGGGAGGGGGACTCTGAACAGTCCTGCAAGTAAATTCCAAGACAGCAGAAATTCTTGTCGATTTAACAAAACCTACTTAGAATTGAATTCCTAGAAGACAGTCCAACTGTAAGATAAACACTTCCCACATACAAAGACTACTGGGCCAAGAAGAACTTGTCAGGAATCTTTTAGTAAATTATCTGCTATTTTTTACAATATAAAAGTACCAAGTGAATGTACATTGTTTACACTTTCCCTTCTTTGTAAGAGAACAGAAATTCATATTGTCTAATGGGTACTTGGGGACAGAGATTGGGCATGGAAGGTGGATATCCTGAAGGAAAGGCATGAAGCTTAGGAAATGATCAGGAGGAGATCATTTCTCTTTTTCTCCAGGAACAAGTGCTAATGTGAACCTCTCCTCTCTGTCCCTCATTTTTCCGCCCTTTTCCCTCTTTTTTCCTTCAAGTAACACTGGAAAGGAGAAGAGATAGGCAAACACTGACTGAAGTGAAGAGTGTGGACAGCAGGCCTCTGAGCCAGTCTGCAGCCAGGACTTGGTTGAAAGAGAGCAGCCCCCTTCCACAAAGTCCTGGCATTCCAATCAGACACTGGCTGCTGTGCAGAAAGGGGAGTCCAGGGCAGAGTGCCACAGGTCTGAGTGGCCTTGGTCACCACCTGAGCCCTAGACTAATGCAATGTAGTCAGACCCTGTATTTCCTGACCCTGCCCAGCTTCCCCTATGAAATCTCTCACTCAGCACAAAACACCCAGATGCCACTACCAAGAAAATCTGTTTTTCCCATCACCAGAACCCCAGGCTCCCCATTCTCCTCTTCTCCTTTTTCACTATAAAAATTCCATTCAGAGATCCTATGTCAATTACATGTTCATGTGATAACAATAATTTGCCCAGGAGATTATGAAAAATAATCTTTAATCTTCTAGTCGATGGATGTTTGTATGCTAAAAGACATCTGGTATTGTGGGGACAGAGCCCCAGAGAGCAGTTTCCAGGCTCTCGGCCTCCCATGGAAAGGTGCTGGCTCGGGTAGTAAATGGCCATCAACTGTGATTGCATGGCCATCAGCTGTGACTAGTTGGCCGTCAGCTGTAACCAGTGAGCCATTGGCCACTAATATAATTGCTGTGGCTACGCTACCAGAAAATGGGGGCTAGCAAGGAGATGGTGGCTGAGCTAGCAAGCGCGGACTGCAGAGAGGCGGATGCCGCCAGTGAGAATATAGTGGTATGACTCCCCTACCTATGGCTCCGTGGGTGTTCCTTTTTGGCCTCACCATGTCCTGCGTTCTTATGTGGGGAGCGGAAGCAGAGACCCCGCCTGCCACCCCGCACAAGAGGTATTCAACTCAAGAGGAATTCTCATTTGTAATGTGTTCAGGGGTGGTACTTCTGAGCAGTGAATTTTATGGCACCAAGTCTCCCATTTATCCAAACTCTTATAGAGAATTAAAAATAATAAAATAAACCAACATTGTCTCATTTAATCTTCATGAAATTGTTAGGTAGGCTTTAGTATTTATGGGTTTGGTTTTTTTTATAATAAACTGAAAGAATGGCTAAGTGATTTGTCCAGAGCTCAGTAACTCTATGTTCCAAATACTATATGTTTTTATGCTTCATCACATTAAAATGTTTAATGTAATTATTCAGAAGTATTACTTTTGAAAGCAAATGAAGAGTCTTTTTTATGTATGATGTTAGAACATAGAACCGTAGTACCTAAAATAGCAGGTGCTTTTAGGCTAGGAAGACCTGAGTTTGAATCCCAGCTAACTAGTTCTGAGACTGAGAAAAGGGGTTTCAAATGTTGTGAGAATCATTGGCACCTGCCCAATGAAGGGTAATGGATGTTTAAATGATTGCACATGTTTAAAAAACTTCACACCAGTAGATATAATCCTTGTCAAATGTTTTGTATTTTTGAGAAGTGGAAAAATATTCTATCGTTAGAAAATTAGATTTCTAAAATTTGGAATCTGCCATCACAATCTGTGTAACTTTCCATGAGTTACTTAACCTCTTTGTACCAGGTTCTGAATATTTATAATGGGAATAAGAGTAAGGCCTGTTTCCTAAGGTTGTTATGAGGATTAAATAAAATGATCTAACTAAACTGTTTGAAATAGTGCCTGCAACATTGTGAGCACTCAATATTTTCTATTATTATTGTTACATTAGTGGATAAATCATAACAGAGAGAACTATAGCTCAGAAAATGCTGAGAACTCTGAAGTGCAGAAAGGAGCTGTTTTCACAAGACAGTCCTCAAGTGTGAATTGGTACACAGCACTGGAATGTGATGAGGGGATAGATTTTTGCAGAAAAATCTGCAAAATAGCTCAGTGGATGGTTATACAAAGTAATGTACTTGCATTTCCCAACTCCATTCATATAGTAGTGGTTTTGTCTGCCAACTAAATCAAGCTTTTTTGTCTGAGTGTTTGGCACTTCCAGAGTGGGAATCAGCACACTGGAGTACAGCCATATTCTTTATAGTGAGAGGTATAGCCTGTCTGTATCATTCAGGAAAACTTGGCAGGACACAGGTCCGTAAGCATGCACAGATATTAATATCTCTCATTCAGGGAAGAGGCAAGAAGAGCAGAGGAAAACAATCTGTATGATGTGGACACCAATCCATTTAAGCATCTATTACTCCTCATTAGACAAATGAGAATGAGTCTAAAAATATTTGAGGGCCTTGAACTTGGACTTACAGATTTGAAGAGACAACCAAAGATCAGCAGAAGTGTAGGAGATAGCAGTAACACAAAAGAAAAGAACCAAGAAAGGTAGGTAGAATAAACCACACTGAAGGAAATAAAACTGAGAGGAAAGAAGAAAAGATTAAAGTAATGCAAATGGTAATCTCAAAGAGATTCAAGAAGCAAAAGAGGAAATAGATTCTGACAAAGAGATAAGATTATAATAGGCTTCTGTGGAAAAGGAACAAATAAATAAGAAAATGTTTATGAAAATTAAAACTACAATCGCTAAGTTAAAAAACAATGTCAGACATGGAAACAACCAAAATGTCCTTCGATAGATGAATGGATAAAGAAGTTGTGGTATATATACACAATGGAATACTATTCGGCGTTAAGGAAAGATGATATAGGAACATTTGTGACAACATAGATGGATCTTGAGAGTATAATGCTAAGCGAAATAAGTCAGACAGAAAAAGCAGAGAACCCTATGATTTCACTGATATGTGGTATATTAACCAAAAAAAAAAAAAAAAAGAACAAGACAAACAAATGAGAAACAAAAACTCATAGACACAGACAATAGTTTAGTGGTTACCAGAGGGTAAGGGGGGTGGGGGGAGGGAGATGAGGGTAAGGGGGATCATATATATGGTGATGGAAGGAGAACTGACTCTGGGTGGTGAACACACAATGGGATTTATAGATGACGTAATACAGAATTGTACACCTGAAATTTATGTAATGTCACTAACAATTGTCACCCCAATAAATTAAAAAAAAGAAAAATTTTAAAAAAGTCAGAAAGGTCCATAAAATCAAAGGAAAGAAAATGCTCCAGAAAAAAGGAAAAAAACATGAGGAAAACTTAGAGTTTAGAATATCAGTCCAAGACTCATCGAACAATAATTATAGAGAAAAGAAAACAAAAATAGAGGGGAAAATAAGGTAATAGTTGAAAAAGATATACAACATCTTCAGATGAAATGGGCTCATCCACCCATAAGTAAGATAAAAATTAATTCAACCTAGAGATAAAGAATGAGATTAATTTTACAGAAACAGAGTGTAAATGTCATCAATCTTCAAAATGTTAAAATAATAAGAGCAGAAGCTGGAATATGAAGACAAGAAGATATGTTGGAGGGAGACATACTCGTAGGAGCATAAAGTCCTCTTTACAGAGCAAGATGACAAGACATATTCCTAAATTTCATAGATTAATAAATAAAGGGTTTAGTATATACTATATGATGCTATAAATACAACTAATACATATGATTAAAATTTAAAAATATTATGTAAGAGATTATAAGAAGGAAAGAAGAGGAGATAGCTGAAATGAACTAAATTTCCCATCTTTATAGGATATATTTGGTGCTTAAAGTTGATCAACCAGGAAACATATGAAAGCATAATATTGAATTTTAAATAGTTGGAAATACATTTTTAAAATAACATGGTTAAAATGATTACATCTGGAAAGAAGCACTTCAGGATGGGAATGGAAAGACAATCTAACAATTCAATTTATAACTTTCTTCACTATTGAAATTATTGATACTCTCTCTGAGGGACTAGATTTAAAATAAATAAACAAACATGTATAAAAAAATACTTGCAAAATGAATTTAAAAGGGTTAGCATTCCAAATTCCAGTACCAATTTCATGCTATAACACAAGCCAGTAATTTTGCAAAGTAATACTATAGTCAAAATTTTAGGCTTTTCATGTCACACTGTCTCTGTTACAACCACTCTATCCTTGAAGTATGAAAGCAGCCACAGAGAACACCTAATGAGTGGATTCGTTCATGTTGCAATAAAATCTTATGTGTGGACACTGAAATTCAAACTTCATATAATATTGTCATGTCAAGAAATGTTATTCTTTTTATTTCTTTCCCAACTATTTAAAAGTGTAAATTCCAACCGTGGCTCATGTGCCACACAAAAATAGTCAGTGGGCTAGATTGACTTGCACTTCATTGTTCACGCTAAGAGAGAGAGGAGGTAATTTTTCGTCTACCCAGCATACTTTCCCTTGAGGACTAGGACCATTACAATGAGGGAGACATTTCTCACATTGTGATAGCACTGACTGACCACGCCTCTCTGAAACAGCAATGGAGAAGTGATGGGTTTATGCCCAGGCAGTAGACCTCAGCTCTCAGACACATAGTTCTTAATTCAGACACATGAGCTAAATCAATCCAAGATCTGTGCTAAGCAATCTGAAGAGAAGCATTCTCTTTCTCTGGGACTGATAAACTATAAGGAAAATGTAGGCCTAGAGCTACCAGTTGTCAAACACTGGACAAGATATTGTTGTGAAGGTATTTTTAAGATGTGATTAACAATTAACTCACTAGACTTTAAGTAAATTACCCTCCATATTGTGGGTGGGCCTCACCCAATCGGTTGAAGGCCTTAAAGTAAAGGAACTGAGATCCTCCAAGAAAGAAGGAATTCTACCTCCACACTACCTTCAGACTTAAACTGCAACATCAATTCCTCGCTGGGATGCAAGCCTGCTGGCCTGCCCTGTAGAATTCTCAGTTTATCTATCTATCTATCTATCTATCTATCTATCTATCTATCTGTCTATCTATCTATCATCTCCTATTGGTTCTTTTTCTCAGAGTCAAGAATAGAGGGAGTGGGGGAAAGAAGCATGTTTTTTATTCAGTTTTACTGAGGTATAATTGACAAATAAAATTGTAAAATATTTAAAGTGTTCATTGTGATGATTTGCTATACATATACATTGTGAAAATATCCCCTCCCCCATGACATTAATTATCACATCCATCACCTCACATATTCTCCTTTGTGTGTGTGTGTGAGAACATTTAAGTTCTACTTTATTAGCAAATTTCAATCATACGATACGGGGTGGAACTATAGTCACCAAGTCATACATTAGACCCTAAGACCTATTCATCTGATAACTGCATGTTTGTACCCTTTTAACAAACTCTCCCTATTTCTCCCACCACCCAGTCTCTGGAAGCCACTGTTCTAATGTGTTTCCCAAAAAATAAGACTGGATCTTCTTTTAAGTTGTACTCCAAAAGATGTATTAGGACTTGTGTTCAGGGGATGTCATCCTGAAAAATCTGCTAGGGCTTATTTTCCGGTTAGGTCTTATTTTCAGGGAAGCACGGTATGAGTTTGACTTTAGTTTTAGATTCCACATACAAGTGACACCATTCAGTATTTGCCTTTCTCTGTCTGACTTATTTCACTTAGTGTAATGCCCTCAAGTTCCAACCACGTTGTTGCAATTGGCAGTATTTTCTTCTTATAGCTGAATGATATTCGATTGTATATATACCACATCTTCTTTATCCATTCATATATTGATGGACATTTAAGTTGTTTCCTTTCACAATATCTTGGCTATTGTGAATAGTGCTGCAACGAACATGGGTGTGTAGATACCTCTTCAAGATCCTGTTTTATTTCCTTTAGATATATATCTGGAAATGGGATTGCTGGATCATATCGTAGTCCTATTTTTTTTTTTGAGGAATCTTCATAATTATTTCCATAGTTATTGCACCAATTTATATTCCCACCAACAGTGCACAACAGTTCCCTGGAGAAAAGGCATTCCTGATGATAATTTTGAATCAGATCATACCATGTCTGTGCTTGAATATCCCTTGAATGCCCCAGTTGGAAAGCCTATAAATTTCCTTTTTAAGAAAAATAACAGTAGTTTGATTTTTGTTACTTACAACTGAAGGGTTCTTGATTAATGTCTAAGTAACCCAAGCCAAAAAAATATCATTAATGGTATTTTGTTCTTTAATAAATATTCTTTTATTTCACTAATATTCTTAAAAGCACTGAAGGTGTCTAAGCTAGAAAACCATTCATAAAGGCATATATACATATATATATATATATATATATATATATATATATATATATATATATATACACACATACATACACACACACACACACACACATATGTATATAATACTTTTATATGTGAAGCTGCCAAAAATTCCAATCAAATGTAACAGGTACCCCTAGACTTTAATGCATGAGAATTGTTTCAATTTGTCGCTTTTCATAAGAAAGATTTTATTTCCCTAGTTGATCAGAGAGCACACTTGGAGAAAAATCTGTTCATATTCCCCTTGCTGAGTTTTAAATAGCCTAAGTATGTGTGATATATCTTTTGTAGTGAGTACTTTAGAGAAAAAGCATTGGTTTTAAATCTCATGCATGCCCCAAATGTAATGTGAAATAAATTCCACCGTGAATGAGCTCCTGCTATGTCTAAAAACTGAATTGTAATATGCAAGGTTTCCCCGAGACAGACCATTTTTTTGTGCTCTTAAAAAGAGCAAAGCTAAGAGGATTGATAAAATTTAAATCTCTCTAGCAGATTTCATGTAAAGCCGTAAGTTTATATCTTCATGCAGTTCTAGTAGCAAATCTATGAGTAATTCAATCTTTTGTTTCCCAGAAACTCAATTCTACTCAATTAACAGGGTACGTTTGACTAGACATAGGAAAGTTATAGAGAAGAAGAATAAATTATACCAACAATCTTGGGTCTGCCCTCCAGGAATTTGTGTTTAATCCATAAGATGAACCCATTTACAAAGAGTGGTCTCTGAATTTTTCCATCTTGTTCTCAGCATGTTTGGAAATAATCAGACTTTAATTAATAGCTCCAAATCAATCAAATCCCTGTTCAGCTGCTCCCTGCTACAGGAAGTAAAGAGCCAAAGTTTCCTTTGTGATTCTCTCATCCTTCAGTGATGAGGGGCCTCTTTTGAACCCTAAAAGAATATCTTACTTTCTCTAGAGAGCCTTCTCAAACTCGATAGGAAATAAAATTAAAAGAGTAGTATCAGCCATCATTTACTGAGCACATACTACATATCAAGCACTTCACCAGCTTTTCATACATCATTTACTTTGATTCACACCATAATCTCATAAGTAGAGGTCTTGTTAGTTCCAACGTAAAGAGGAAAAGCCTGAAGATTAGTGAGGTTAATTCACTGAACAAGGTCACAACGTTCTTAAGCAAAGGAGACAAATTCAACTCCTGAGCTGTCTATCACCAAAGCCCCTGTTCTTTCCACTATGTTACGCTTGCCTGAAAAAGTCACCTCCAGGGCCTCATGGAAGCTGTGAAGTAGTATATTAGAATAAATAGTTATAAAGGCACAGGCTTGCTTTCTTCTTCCATGTCTCAGATCATTCCCCAAATACTAAAGCTTGTTCTATAACCTGAGAAATGTCTTCCCAGGGGCATTTCACCTGTAATCAGCTGAAGACACAAAAGCATTGCATACACCATGCCACTCATGACTAAGCCCTCAGGGCCACCCCTTCACCATCACCAGGGGTTCGTGGCTGAGCAGAATGGAAACCAGTGGACCAGAGGGACATTCATGTTAACAGATAAGCCTTGCAAATATCAGCACCTGAATAACAGTCATGTACCATGAACGGCCTATTATGCATGCCCAATATGAACTGAAAAATGCAAAATAAAGAACTGAGCATACAAACTGTTTTTTTTCCAGTCATTAGCAAATGCAAATTGAGGTCATACAGGCATGAACTGTGCAAATAAAGTGTTAGGACATGGATGTTTCATCTCTTCAATTTCAAGAATTTTACAGCTGCTCTTAATGTGTGCACGAGTATTTTATGTGTGTGTTTTGAAGGAGGTAGTTTATTGCATTTCTTAAATTTCCCTATGAATGGCAGATTACAGCAAGAATTTTACTTTCTCTCAAACACATAAGCTTTCCTGAAACATTGGACTTTATTCTCAGAACCGAGGGTGTTTGGAATGAGATTACCCAGTGTCATTTCTTAAGTTTTTTGTTTTTGTTTTTAAATAATTTTATTGGGTTCAGAAAACATTTATATGAAACATCAGAGTTTATAAATCTTTATGTTCTTTTTTTCTTGCTCTTATAAGTTAGAAGTCATTGAATTTGGGTGGTTTTATCAGTTAAAATGACAGAAAAATGTATTAAATATTATAATGTTAAATTCTATTATATTAAGCCATGTATTTTTTAATTGTGGCAGAATACACATAACATAAAATTTCCAATCTTAACCATTTTTAAGTGTACAGTTAAATACTATTAAGTAAAATCACATTGTACTGAATCACCACTATCCATCTCTAGAACTTTTTCCAACTTGCCAACGGGAAACTCTGTGCTCATTAAACAATAACTCCCCACTACTCTCTGCCCCCAGCCCCTGGAAACCACCATTCTACTTTCTGTCTCTCAATATGACTATTCTAGGTACTTCATGTAAGTGGAATTACACAATTCTTGTCTTTTTTGTGACTGGATTATTTCACTTAGAATAATGTTCTCATGGTTCACCCATGTTGTAGCACGTGTCAGAATGTCCTTCCTTTTTAAGGCTAAATAATATTCCATAGTATATATATGGCATATTTTACCCATTCATCCATTGATGGACATTTAGATTGCTTCCACCTTTTGGCTATTGTGCATATTGCTATTATGAAAAAGGGGTATACAAATATGTCTTCGAAATCCTGGTTTTAGTTCTTTTGGTCCTATACCCAGAAGTATAGATGTGGAAGTGCTGGATCATATGGTAATCTTATGTTTAAGGTTTTTGATACACTTTCTACAGAAGCTGAACCATTTTACATTCTCACCAATAGTACAAAAGTGTTCAAATTTCTCTGTATCCTGACCCACACTCGTTACTTTGTTTGTTTTTTTGGTGCGTGTGTGTGTGTGTGTGTGTGTGTGTGTGTGTGTTTAGCCATCCTACTAATGAGCATGAGGTGGTACTTCACTATAATTTAATTTCCACTTCTCTAAGGGTTAGTGATGTGGAGCATCTTTTCATGTGTTTATTGACCATTTGTATATCTTCTTTGGAAAAATGTCTATTCATGCTCTTTGCCAATTTTTTAATAAGGTTATTTATTTTTAGTTGTTGAGTTTTAGTTTTTATATATTCTGGACATTATCCCTTAATAAATATATGATTTGCAAATATATTCTCTCATTCATTGGGTTGCCTTTAAACTCTGTTGAGAGTATCCTTTGATGCACAGAAGTTTTTAAATTTTGATGTGTCCAATTATCTATTTTTTTCTTTCATTGCCTGTGCTTTTGGTATATTGAAATAAGTTGTTTTCCAAGTATTTTTAGCCTTTTAGATCTTATGTTTAGGGTTTTGATCAATTTTGATTAATTTTTGTATGTGGTGTAAGGAAAGAGTCCAATTTCATTCTTTTGTGTGTGGATATACCATATTTTGCCATGTAGGATGCACACCCATGTTTTTGGCCCAAACTTTCAGGGGCCAAAAATCTTTCATTTTAATTTTTCAATGCAAATTTTTATTTGTTTACATTAGGTACTTGTTTTTGTATTATAAAGGAATTTTAGCATTTATTTTTTTAACATATGTAGCACAAGAAATTTTAGGTAACAAATAATTACAAAACACAAGAACAGATACAAAGTACAAAAAAAATGTATGTACTAGTAACAAACTTACAATATTTATGCATCGTAGAAGTCCAAGAACGCTTCGTCATCGCAAGTTCATCCTAAATTCAACAAAACGGATGATTGTATTCCAGGGTTTTATTTTGCATACAGATATCACTATTGGTTTCTAGAGTTACACTTTTAACTCATAAGCATAAATAAAAGAGTTAAAAACATTTATATAAATACGGAATTAGTACTGCCCATGTATAATGTGCATACTTATTTTTCCCTCACAAATTTGGGCAAAAAAGTGTGCATTATACACAGCAAAATACAGTATATCCCATTGATTCTCATTATTCATGGTAGTTATGTTCTTCTATACAATTTCTGTGAACACTGAATTAGGGTATACTAAACCATTGCTCTAGGGGAAATACAAGATTAGTCTTCTGCAAGCTTCTTGTCACATTTTTGTCAACTGATCAATACATAACCTTGTTTTATGTGTGTTTCAATTTAAAGACTCCCTATTAATATATATTATTGGGTTATTAACATTGAATCTATAGGCAAAAAAAAAAAACACACAGCACTATAACTCATGCCTGAAGGAAGCTTATATAGCACAGGTTTTTCTCTGTAAGAAACACAACTTTGCACTTAAGAATACTAAACAGTACTTCAGCAATATGCTTGGGGGCCATTTTAAATTGTGAAATCTCTAAAAAACAGCATAAAATATTTTTAAATGGCACTAGACAAGATCAGGCATATTTAGGGTGGTATGGCTGTAGAAAGCCACATGAATTAGAATGAAACTAGACTGCTCTCTGTCACTATACACCAAAATTAACTCAAAATGGATCAAAGACCCAAATATAAGACTTTAAACAATAAGTTACATACAAGAAAACATAGATACTAAATTTATGGAACCTGGTCTTAGAGAGGACTTTGAATTCGACCTCAAAGGCAAGAGAAGAAGCAAAAATAAATGAAAGGGACTATATCCAACTAAAAAGTGTCTACACAGCAAAAGAAACCATCAACAAAACACAGAGGCAGCCAACAGAATGGAAGAAGATATTTGCAAACAACAGCTTCAATACAGGGGTAATATCCAAAATATATAAAGAACTCGTACAACTCAACAACAAAAAACAAACAATTCCATTAAAAAATGGGCAGAGGACATGAGCAGGCACTTCTCCCAAGAATACAAACAAACAGCCAACAGACATATGAAAAGATGCTCAACTTCACTAGCTACTAGTGAAATGCAAATCAAACCCACAATGAGATACCACTTCACAGTTGTTAGAATGGCTATTATCAACAAGACAAGTAAAAACAAGTATTGGACAGATTGTGGAGAAAAAGGAACCCTCATACACTGTTGGTGGGAATGAAAATTGGTACAACCACTATGGAAAATAGTATGGACTTTCCTCAAAAAAATTAAGAATAGAATTACCACATGACCCAGCAATACCTCTTATGGGTATCTACCAAAAAAACTGAAAACATTTAACCGTAAAGATATATTTAGCCCAATTTTTATTGCAGCATTAGTCATGATGGCCAAGACGTGCAAACAACCAAAGTGCCCTTGGACAGATGATTGGATAAAGATATGGTACATATATACAGTGCAATACTACTCAGCCATAAGAAAAGATGCAATACTGCCATTTGTGACAGCATAGATGGATCTTGAGATTATCATACTAAGCAAAATAAATCAGACAGAAAAAGCCAAGAATCATATGGTTTCACTCATATGTGGGATATAAAACTGAAAACAATAAATTTATATGGAAAACAAACAAAAACAAATAGAGACAGACAATAGTTAAATGGTTACCAGAGTGTAAAGATGGAGGGAGGCAGAAGAGTGTAAAGGGGGTCAAATATATGGTGATGAAAGGAGATTTGACTTTGGGTACAATATATACATGATGTATTATAGAATTGTACACTTGGAACTTAATATAATTTTATTAACCAATGTCAACCAAAAAATTTAATCGATTTTTTAAAGAAAAAAAAAATAAAAGAGATCCAAGATGGTGGAGTAGATAAACACTGTGCCTGCTTCCTTCTGTAAATACATTAAAATTATAACTAAACTACAGAACATTTGACCTAGAAATCATCTGAGGTCTAGGTGAACAGAAGTTTTATAGCAAAGGATAATAAAGAAGGCATATTAAGACTGGTAGGAGGGGTGGAGATGCAAAACGGACCCCAAACCTCCAAGTAGTGGTTAAGAATCATGAGGGATATCTTAGCCGGGCGGTTCACCCCAGAGGAGCAAGGGACCCCAGCCCCACACCAGACTCCCAACCCCAGAGTACTGGTGCTGGGAAGAGGAGTCCCCACAACATCTGGCTGTGAAGAACAGTGGGAATTCCAACTATCCAGGTAGGATGGAAGGCTGCAAGAAACCCAGACACCCTCTTAAACTGCCTGTGCACAGACTCACTCACTGGAAGGTGCTCATCCTGAGCTCCAGCAGAGAGACAGTGATAACTCCATGGGTGGGGGGTGGGGGTGGGAGAGCAGCATCTGATGCATACAGGGAACAGACTGAGGTATATGGCCTTTGGGCAAAGGCTGGAATACAGTTCCCATTTTCCTCTGAGAGGGCCTCTCCCATGCAACCAGCAGATGAACACCATCTTTCCTGTGTTAAGCCCTCCCCCACGGGCCAAATCTGAATCTGATTGGCCTGGTGAGTCACTGGGAACCTGCTCCACCCAATTCCTCCAATGTCAGAGGCACTTACTTTTTGAGCAAGCAGCCACCCTCATTGCACTCTTTCTTGGAAAACTATGAGAATCAATGGGCCCCAGGTGAACAGTGGGGCCTCAGTGTCCTCTCTGCCTCACCTAACTCGAGTACCACATGAGACATTATCAGTGGCTGATTCTTAAGGGAGCCAGCCTCAGGGTGTCCTGGCTTTTTGCAGAGCTACACCAGATGTGGTACTGGCGGCAGCCATCCTCAGTTCACAGCACGGCCTCTCCAATGCTCCTCCAGGTCCAGCACAGGCAGTGAACAACTTGGATCACTTTGTAGCTCCTAGCAGGGACCCCTGGCCAGTCACAGGAAGTAGGTGGCCAGGGCCTGCACAAAAAGCCCTTCCAAGAGGCCCCAAAACAAACATATTTGGAAGTTGGCTTCAGTCCACAGCACAGCATTGCCCAATTAGCTAGATAGGTGGAACATCCAAAGGGCGGTCTCAACAGGTACCAGAGCCTGCTGGGGGGAATCTGACTCAGTGGGGTAAGCCCCCTACACAGCAACCTGTAAGTTGTGGTTGTGGCCAAACCATATAGCCAATCAGCCTGAGATTCAATCCCACCCACTGATGTGCCAACAGAAATCAAGGCTTGACTATAACAGAAGGACACACACATCCCACACAAGGGACACTCCTGGAGCACCCAAAGCAGGTAACCAGGGAGACTGTGTCAGGGCCCCACAGAGCACCTACTACATAAGGCAACTCAGCCAAGACGTGGGAGACATAGCAGACCTACCTAATACATAGAAACAAAGAGAGGCAGCCACAATGAGGAAATAAATAAATATGTCTCAAATGAAAGAACAGGAGAAAACTACAGAAAGAATTTGGACGATTCTCATTGATGTAGGTTTCTAGAGATGTGTATGAGTGTGAGGGGTGCATTTGGGAAAGGAAGGTGGAAATGTTTTGTTTGCTAGAGTCATGAGTTAAACGATGCCAGTCTGAATCTACTTTGCTTCAGGGATCCTTGTCTCTGGCATCTATTGAGAAGAAGAATTGCATATGCGTACATGTTGGAAAATAAAGATGAACATGATTAGTTCTTGGTCCTCCTGTCAGAGCCTTCAATATAATTCATTTGGCCCTGCCCCCCAAACTATCTTAATCTCTCTCAATCATAGAAATAATTTCAGAAAATATTGAGAAAATGTGTTTTTAATTCAGAAATTATATTCTATGTGGTTATTTGGTCCAAATAATTTAATTTTCTATGTAGGCCAGGTTGACTCAAGTATCTAGACCACTTAACAATTACTTACCTTTCGTGGAGATAGATGCACCTGACTAGCAAAACACTGTCCTTAAATATTGTAACACATGACTCATACTTTTTCTGGCTGCCCTGTAGCTTCCTACAGGATGAGACTGTAAACAACTACTGTGAGTTCTGGTCTGCTTGGCTGTGAGTTGTATCACTGGAAATTCACAGGGATGTTGTATTGCTATAGTACTAACTTTTTTTTGAATCACACTGACCTGAGAGTGTATACATGAGGCCCGGCAATTATGAAATACTAAGATCCCAGTCTCTGAGCATTCAAGGCTGAGGACAGACTTGGGTTTGTTGTGAATCCAAGTTCAATGTAACCTTGTGGAGGCTTTCAGTCTCTTCAAGTTGGTTTCCCCTGTTGAGACCACCTTCGTGCAAGTTGATTTTATTTAAAACTAAAATGGAATTTTCTTTTTGTTTTACTTTATATTACTAGCATCCACAATGAATGTTAGTGAATGTCTATGTGTATATCAAAAAGACACACAATATATTCATACTGTGTTTTCCTTTTTCTTTCTTCTATGTCTAGATATCAAGACTATATCATTACTTTCTTTGAGATTTGTTACTCCTTCAACAGAAACAGAATGTGCCTTAAGGTGTTGTTCTGGATTGAATTGTCTGTCTCCAAAAAGACGTGTTCAAGTCTCAATCCCCAAACCCTGTGAATGCAACCTTATTTGCAAATAGAGTCTTTGCAGACATAATCAAGTTAAGATGAGGTCATACTGAATTAGGGTGCTATCCTTATAAGAAGAGGGAAATTTGATATGACTGGTATTCTTATAAAAAGAGAGAAATTTGAACACAGCAAAACTGACACACAGGGTTGAAGATCACATAAAAAAGGATACAAAAATTGGAAAGATGCACTCACAAGCCAAAGAATACCAAGGACTGTGGCCAACCATTAGAGGTTAGGGAGAGGCAACAAAGGACCCCTACCCACCCCGACCCTTCAGAGAGAGCATAGCTCTGCCTACACCTTCATTTCTGATTTCCAGCCTTCAGAACTATGTGCAGAATAAATTTCTGTTGTCTTAACCATCCAGTGTGTGGTAATTTGTTACAGCAGCCCTAGCAAATGAATACAAATGCATTTTCTGCAAACATTAGTGTTTACATAATGCTTTGTTTCTTCCATTCCAGAGAAGGATGTTTTAATTGAATGCAGCATAGAAAATATCGATATAATTTTCTCATGTTATGGACATAGAAACTGAGATCCAATGATAGTATCTATTGAAGATCACAGAGATATAAAGGGTCCTGAAGAGTCAAAAAAATACAATCTCCTGACTGCTTGATTTGCACTTTTTGCTAATGAACACTCTTGCAAAGAAATTTAAAACTAGTAGTTGAAAGAAGAAATGCACAATTCTTTATCATCCTTTCCAACTGTAGCTATAGATTTAGTTGCAATCAAGACACATATTCTGAGCTACAGGAGCTAGCATCTCACTTTCCTAAATGTAGGCTGTTAAGCTTTTATTTGGTTCCATAAAAATTTTTTAAGTATATTAATTATTAATATAATAACATCCGAAACTAGATTCAGGCCAGCATCATTTACCTCATGACTCTAGCAAACAAAACACTTTTAACCTTCCTTTTCCCAAATGCACCCTCACACGCATACACATCTCTAGAAACCTACATCAATGTTGACACCTTGATTGGATTATTAGATATGTGTGAAAAAATCCATACATGAATGAATTTGCCAGTAAATAAGATCTGCTCTTCCTAAATTAAATGTGTTGGAGGAACAAGTATTAATAAAGGAACGGTCAGCCTCAAAGATGAAATGTGGGAGGGGGACATGGTACCCTTACCCCCCTGTTAATGAGAAACACCACATACCATCACAACAAAGACGGGGATTTCAGAGCTTATCGATCATTTTACTTTTTTAAAACTATACAATAAATCTTATTTCACAAAGCTGATCAGATATAAAATTTGTGCTATTTGATTAACATTTTATATTAAAATATATTACTACCATAATTAAAGGTCATAGTAGTTACATAATAATAATGAATGATATATTTACTTTTCTGAATGCCAGAGCACAACATTGAATTTTCTTTGAAATTACTACATGTATCCTTACTGCTGCTTTTTGGTGGATTGTCTTGAATTATGCTTACCTTAAGAGGAATTGAATCACATTTATTTTACATTGCCTTACTTTTTAGTTACCAAGATTCATTGAAATGCAGTACCACCTATGTTTTTTTGGGGATTGCATGTATGGTAGGATTTATTTTAAATTTAAATTTATTGTGTTTCATTACTAGATATGCACCAATATTCACTGACGACAACAACATGTTTTTGAATCATGTGTCTTTATAACAACTTTTTCAGTTTTTGTATAATAATGTTATATAACCAAGTCTTATGAACTCTTTCAGAGTTCATAATATATATATATATATATATGTATATATATATATATTCAATATATATTTATATATGCTTCTCTACTTCAAAGCTACTTTAAAATTAATTCAATGCATGTATGATAAAAAGTACTAAATATTCTTTTGAAAAAATTATGCTTGTATAATTAAGAAATATCTTACACTTCGGCTAGTCTTAAAAACTGTCAAATTTAAACACTGAATAGTCTAACGCTCCACTAATATGGTAGCCATTAACCACGTGGCTATTAAACTTAAATGAATTAAAACTAAATAAAAATGAAAATTCAGTTCCTCAGTCACACTGGCCATATTTCTAGTGTTCAATAACCACATGTGGCTAGTAGTTACCTTATTAGACAGTGCAGATATAGAGGATGGCTATCATTGCAGAATGGCTATCATTTCTGTTGGACAGTGCTGGTCTACAGCACTAAATGTTAGAATTTAAAGTTAAAAAAATAGATTCTTTAGGAAGAATATGGATGTATCCCATTCATTTATTCCAAATAATAGATTTTAGGATCCACTACAACAAAGGCCAAAAGGGAAAATAAAGGATAGAAAGATTTTTGCATAAAATATTACATTTCCAAATGTCTTACACCAAATTCATTTTATTTCTTCAGTTCTAGTTTACTAAACTTTCATTCAAGTTCATGTACACCTACTAGCTATCTTTCCATTTTTTTCCCACTTATTTCAAAGATTTGCGTGCTTTCCATTACATACCCAGCCTGTGTGCTATAGTGTTACATTGCTGAGAATGTTCATTTCAATTAGGGATTTAGCTAGCTTTCTGCAAATATCCAGACATAATTCTAAATTGCATAGTACATAAAACAGTAACATATGAACATTATCATCTATTTTCATGTAATAAGTAAATGTTAGGTGGTATAAAGATAAAATATACATCATTTATATGGTAGCATTACATGTTTAAAATATATATATATACAAATTTATAATCAATGCTTTACTATTGTGGTATGTAAAATTGAGGTGTACATTATTTTTTATATAAAGTTTGAACCTACACTGCATAGAGAGGAAGGGAAGACTAAGAACATTTCATGTATTATATGAACTGTAAATGAGAGGAAGGAAAGACTAAGAAAATTTCATGCAATATATGAAAATCAAATGCAATATATGAAATAGAGTGAAAACAAGGTAATTATTGGCTCTACTGAAATGTTCCCTTTGTGTCATTCATGATTTCTCACTTTTAGTTTCAGTATGAGCATTAAATAAGAAAAATGATCAAAGCATGCCTTTAACGATTCATGAAAAGTATGTCACAAAAATTGCTCAGGGTTGGTGCTCAAATACCACAAGGGGAAAACTGCTGGCTGTCCAGGGAGCTTCTGACTAACAAACAAAATAATAGTTTCAAAGATGCAGGGGATGCCTCTAGCCAAAAACAGGAAGAAGGGTTTCCTACCGAGATTACTGTTGTAGTGCTGCATGCTTTTAGAATAGAGTTTGACTTTAACAATGCAGCAAATCTATTAAAAACCCACAGTAATGTCTTACGGAGTCTGGCCACAAATATATACTCTGTCAAACAGTGGAGATACTGATCCCATCTCTTTTCCCAGCCATCAGAATGAAAAGAGTTTCACTGCACTATTTTTCAGCAGACAGTTCTTGATTATAAAAATAAAAAAACTTTATAGAACAAGTCCAAACTGTAAAGCTCATTAAAGTTATGTTAATTTAAGAGGACTTGCTATAAAATTGCCTAAAAATTATCAGAATGCTCATTCAGCTATCTCTCACTAACCTACCATAGAAGGATGATAAAGCTCATTGCTACACAGGTAAAAATAAGCACAGCTCATGAAAATAATAAAGAAAAGGAGAGGGACTAGCCAGGCATCAATTACTAATATCTTTTAAAATTCTGTTTCTACTTTTTAAATCTCTGATTGTTGTTGACTTCTTCAGTTATCTCCTCTGGAAGATTCAGAAAAGGGAAAAAAATGTGAATAAGACAATTGAAAAGAAAGCGTGTGTAGGAGAGAGAGAGAAGATGGTTCAGTGTAAATTTTATGTAATCAATAAATTGTACATACGTGCATTGATATTTTATCATACTTTTTGCACTATGCTATGCCCTAAAAGTGACAGTGATTTTATCAGACTTAATCTAATTGCAGTGAGAATATATACGACATGTCTTAAATAATATCTGGAACCAATTAGGGCATTAGTTAATTAATTAGGCCATATGAATAATTGTATAATAGAAAGTATATTTAATGCCACATTTTATTGTATGGACTCATGTCTTTATCACGCAATAAGTGTTTGATTATAGTTCAAAGAAGTGACAAAGCCACAATTAGCTGGATTCACCTTGATGAAGGAAATAATTTATATGTCCTTCATGGATTACTATTCATATACAGAGATGAAGAAAGGGAGAGAAGGGTCCTCCAGGACTACAATGAAAGTGAGTGAAAGTAAACATCTCAGCTCAGAGGCATTTATTTCAAGCTTGGTTGGAGAAACAGTATTTTGCACATGTACTGTATAGTTATGAAGATTAGACAGAGGCCCATCTCAAGGACCTAAATATACCTTCCAAAGTAGGCAAAACTTTCTAAATTAAATGGCAGATTAAACACTTGCATTTGTCCTCTGTTGCACTTGGGACCTGAATGAAATAAAAGCCCAAAAGTACAATAAGGAATAAACAAATTATGAAAAACAATGATGGCAGATGAGGGTCAACAATGACGAATGACTTCAACAAATTTCTAAGTCGCTGAGGGTCAGGGATTTGCAAAGCCTGCTCTACTAATGGGGGGTAGGGAGCAGGTAAGGGCCTGTCCACCTATGCGGCTCCGAAGGGGTGTTGGACTCCAGTCAGTAACTCCAGTTGAGGGCTGAGTTTGAGGGGCTAAAGAGACAGAGGTTCACTGAAACAGCATTTGTATCCCTCAATCCTTATCCAAAATGAAAAGCAAATGAAAGCTAGTGTCACCCCAGTGCCAAACCCCGGAAGTTCTCTAAAGAAATTGAAGTAAATGTTTGAGGAAAGATGATGCTTCCCAATATGGATGTTGGAATTCCAGAATAAATCTTTCTTTGTTCTGCTGTTTGGGAGACTTTTAGCCTAACAGCTAACTCCTTGTCCACTTACTGAACAGAGGACCTGATAATCAGCATGCCTCCCTTCATATACTTCCACGTTGTATTTATCAGTCAGTGGGAAAGCAAGGCAGAAAAAAAGCCAGACTTACAGAGCAGGAATGATGAAATGCACACCAGATTCTTGCTCATCTATTTGAATATGAATTAATTAACAAATTGCCTGTTAGTGTCTCAGCAACATTTCTGCTTTTTTTCATGCATAGACTGGAAACCTGGAAACTATATTTCCTAGACTGACTCAATAGGAGTCACCTGAGCAAGATCTAGAAGGCATGCAAGAACAAGAAGCCATTCTCACTCTTGCATTAGTGGGTGGCAGTAGCTTCAGCAGACAGGGGAGGTGAACATTTGCTAGCACGAAGCAAGGGTCCTCATGTAAGTCGCTTACTGCTTTGGTCTCTGCACCAGCTAATATCCTGAAGACCAGTAAACAACTTTCTGAACCAAAACACAGCCCCAGTGCTTCCTATGGTTTTGTAAACTACTGATTCCCTGTGTTCATACTTTCTTATAAAGAAATACCCGGAGTTGTTTCTTTTTCAGAATGAAATTTGACTTATTCAGAGATACATGAAGAGAGTAAGCAAATAAAAGTAAAATAAGTATTTAAAATCAGCATGAAAGAATAGTTGGCATTGGAGTGAAGAGAACTAATTTAGAGAAGAAAAGAAGATAATGAAAAAATTAATTTAAAAATGTAGATTATCATTGTAGACAAATTTTAAAACACACTATATCCATGAAACAAAATATGATATAAAAGAAATGAAGACTAAAAGATATTTAAATATAATATTGGAAGTAACTTAACTGAAGGATTAAAAAACAAATTTAAAGGAATCTAAAACAACAGTTTAAAGAAGCAAGATTAGAAGATATAAACGAAAGAAGAAAAAATAAAATAAATTATCAAAGATATGACAAACGAGAATGTCTAAGAACTAGAAGTACAGCAGTATTTAGATTGAAAGGGAAAAATGATTTCCCAACACAATAAATATAGAAAAAAATAATATTTATTTTTATATGGAATATGTATAACTTTTTTTTTTTTAACTATTTGATCCCCCACCCACCCACCCAATTCTCCCACCCACATTCCCTTGCCTCTGGCAACCACCAATCTGTTCTCTGTATCTACGAGTTTGTTGTTGTTGTTTTTAAGATTTCACATATAAGTGAGATCATACAGTATTTTTATTATTCCAGTCCCCTTTTCATGCTTTTCATATTTCTAAAGAAAATAAATATATCAGCCAAAAATTCTCTCAGCATCCTGCCACTCCTCCTATCCTGCAATCTTCCTACGTTCCTCCATTCTAATCCTTTCCTCCTTCCCTCTTGTTATGAAGTTTCCTCCTTTTACCTGGATTTCATCCCCATTGCCTCCTGAGAATATTTTGCTCAACTATCTCTTTTCTTTTCTGTATATATACTAGTTTTACTTTTTCTCATTACTTTGTAAACATTCTCAAATTTCTCTAATTAGAAAAAAAATATATGTCCTTTGGCCCTTTGTATCCCTCCAATTATTAGACTCTCTTTTCCTTAGAACAGAGATAGCCAGTCTAAAAGACACCTCTTCACCCCTTGCTTCTGTGGTAGCTCCAAAGCCAAACAGCTGAGCTTGAGATCCAGAGTCTATCACTCACTGTCTCTATGGCTTCAGACAAGTGACTCAACTCCTCTCTGCCCCTATTTCCTCATCTGGCAACTAGGACATATAGTCTTACTTATCTTAATAAAGGAGTTAATATAGCTAAAACACTTAGATAAGTGCCAGACACATAGCAAACAGAATCGATTAGCTACATATTATGAACCATTATTTCTATTTATCTCACTGCCCTCCACTCACCCAAGTCATCGGTGATCCTCATGTTGCTAAATGTGACGTGCATATTTCAGTCTTCATGTTATTAAACTTGTCTGCAGCATTTGACACTTTCTACCACCCATCCTTGTAATGCCTTCTTTTTTTTTTTTTTTTTTTGGTTTCCATGCCATGCCATCCTCATTTTCTCCTGATCTCATATGTTATGTTATTCCCATTCAGAACTGATGGTGTATCTAATTATGCCACGTTCATTCTTGACTCTGGGCTCCTTGAGAATGCCTTAAGTCAATTGGTGTACACACACACACACACACACACAAATTGTTTTTTTTTCTTAATTAATGATTACTGTCAACAGATAAAAATAGGGGAGTGAAAATTCGATAACAGGTTCAAAACAATTCTTACTATATATCACTTAAGCTAATATAAACTCCCAGTTTCCCATCCTACTTGGTGTTACTAATACCACTCACAAAAACTTTCACTGGGAGCAAAGTGAAAATATATTACAGATCAGATCCAGTTCACCTTATGGTTGGTATCCTCTTAAATAATAATTGGACACAGAATCATTAATGGGTCAGGGGTCAGGCATTAGGCACCAACCCTAAGGGATCAGGTTATATGAATTGCATCATATTTTTACCATGTTCTTACAGGAATGGGAATGTCAAGGATGACAGTGTCTCCAAAATATTTCTACCAATCCACATTTCCTAAACACCACTAATTTCAATAATGTAAGCTTATTCCTAGCATCCACTATAGTAACCCTCACAACTCTAATTTTACCCATGAAAACTTATTTCTAAGGTAAATTGTGCTAAGTAACAAGGCCCTCTTGATGCAAAATAACAAAGCTGAAATACTTATAGGAGCTGCTTCTGCAGAATTATCTTCTTCATTGTATACTATTGAATACTCCTGAGGTGTACATTTCTGATTAGAGCAACTGATCACCCCAGTGTAGTAAAGACAATATCATACCGTCTCCAACGAAGTTTTGTAAAGTAAACTACAGGCATCGTAACAGGTCTTGTCATATCCCTCTCCAAAGTGACCCATCCCTGGCCCTTCCTCAGCCCCTCTTCCCTTTGAGAACCTCCATAAGTGGGCCAAATCTCAATTTAGATGTGACTTTCTCTCCAATGCCTTCTCATTTCCAAAAGAGTCCAGTAAGCACCTTGACTATGAACTTCGCAGCACTCTGCCACAGTGTTGGTGCATTTTATTGAAATTGTTTATATACTTACCTTTATCTCTCTCATATGACTGTAAGTTCCTTAAGAGCAGGGACTGGGTCATCATTCACCTCATTTATTCCCAGGGACTGCCGTACATCTTGTATAAAGTAGGTGCTAAATTACTGATGTTGAAATTGGTGAATGTGAACAAGCCTATAGCAGCTTATATTGGAATGTTGCTATTTTATTCACATTGAACAAATATTTTGAGTGCCTGTGATGCGCAAGGAAGTGTGCTGTGATCTGGAAATATGAAGGGAAATATGAGGTCAGACAATTAAATTCACGAACTCATCCTAGAAAAAGTGCTACACACCTCATTGCTGAATATCACTACGATCCCCTTTGAAATACTCCCCTGGGAAAGCTATGCACTGATGCCATTTTGGAACGCTTTTTCTGGAATGTCCATGAGAGCTGTGGTCGTATTACCCTGGATGTCCTGAATATCATCAAAATATCTTCCTTTCAATATTCCCTTTATCTTCAGGTAAAGAAAGAAGTCATTGGGGTCCAGATGAAGTGAGTATGGAGGGTGTCCTGCAGTTATTTGTTTACTGGCTAAAAACTCCCTCACAGACAGTGCCGCGTGAGCTGGTGCATTGTCATGATTCAAGAGCCATGAATTGTTGGCGAAAAGTTCAGGTCGTTTTCATCTAACTTTTTCATGCAGCCTTTTCAGCACTTCTAAATAGCAAGCCTGGTAAACTGTCCAGTTGGTACAAATTCATAATGAATAATCCCTCTGATATTTAAAAAACGTTAGCAACACAGTTGCAACAAGTTCGCTAACTTAATTGTCAGACCTGGTAAGTCAGGGACCCTGATCTTATGAATTCACATTCTAGTTAGTTACATAAATACACAAAATATGCAATTGTAATAGAACATTGATAAAGCTGTACACCCTCATTTTCAGGGGTAAGACGTTGTTTTAGAAAAGGACACATGACACATTTTAGGACCAAGGAGAAACAAGGGAAGTTTTTCGGAATTTCTGGAAAAGAAACTTACTCCTCTAAAGCTATGAAAAGAAACATTTTCTTTTCTGGTCTGTGTAGTATACAGATCAAAACCCGGAACTGCAACATTTTGCGATCATCCAGTTTTAGAAAATATCTAATAACATGGAAAGCAAAGAAGTGAAATAGAAAGAACCAGTTTCTTCATATAGAAAGACAAGCTGCCGAATCAAACCAATTCTGAAGCTGTCTTACATAGGCTTTCCATCATAATTAAACTTTCCTTTATCTCAATTTTCTCCCTATTTTCCTTGATTTATATCTGAAAGCAATTAATTATAAGTGTGAATATAGGATATGGAATCCAGATTCCAAGACTTGTCTTTCATTTATTCTTCTGTATGCACTGGCTAATAAAGCTGCTATTTTGACCAATATGGCTAGTCACTTAAGTTAGGTTAATTGTAATAAATACACTTGGATACTGGAGTTGTTTGGTGGAATTATCCATACCACAATAGTTTTGGCATCAGATAAATGCTCAACCTTGTTTGAACTTCCTGGCGTTCCCTTATAAGATATTTAGTTGTAGAAGAAGAAAGAATCAATGGGAAAGAAAAAGGATACCACATGAATTTTGAGGAGGAGATGGTAACGGAATAACCAACCCTCATAGACATAATGTTGCCTTCTGTAACAAAGAAATCCTATGCAATTTATGAATGAAGCACAAAAACAATTCAAGAAATAACTGTAAAATCACTGCAAGATGATTAGGAGCCAAATCATTTTAAGACAGGATTAAAACATATCTACTACAGAGTGGCTTTTCCTCCAGTACATGAGGCTTAGCTGATCTCCTTACATGACTTGATGTCAAATAAAACATGTTCTCAAGAGTTTTGAGAAGTTTGAGCACACATCCTCATGCTTGTTCAGAAAATGTAGCACAGCAGCTGCACTTGAAAGTAAATCCCAACCCTACAACCTACGTAGAAAGATGGAATAAACTTTATCTCATTACTTCTGCTGTTTTTCTGTTTCCTACACTACCCAAGTTAACCAAAAAGAATTAAATTAACTCTTGCTAATAATGAATTTATTTTGAAAACTTGCAGAACATTTTGTATATGACTATTTTAGAACATTAAAGTTTGGCAGTTATACCATCCATAATAAATGCCTGATTCTACAGCCTCAGTTCAAACTTTTGAAAGGATTATTCTTATGCACTAAATTCCATTGCCAACCACACCTGGCCTGTTAACCTAGCAAGAGTTATTGATGGGGTGTAACTGAGGACAGTGCATATTATGATGAGCTGGTGAGTTGCAGCAAAGAAGAAATGATGAGCTCACATAAAAAAGACTGAGAATAGTCTTAAAGCAGAGTTTCTCAATCTCAACCATATTAACATCTTGGTTCAGATAATTTTTGCTGTTGTCAGGCTGTCCTGTGCATTGTAGGATGTTTAGCAGTATACCTGGCCTTCACTCACTAGATGCCAGTAGCCTCAGATTGTGACAATCAAAAAATGTCTCCTGGCATCTTTAAATGGTCCATGTCCTGATTGAGAGCCACTGGTCTAAAGTAAAATAATTTTCACGTGAAATGATGATAAGTTGTTGCTCAATGAATAGTAACTAATTTTTACAATCTTGCAAAGTAGATACTATTGGTTCATTTAAAACGGAACTGGAATTATTAGAAGAGGGAGGGAACAATGGACCAAAGACCTCAACAATAATTTAAATTCTAAATGTACCTCCACTGTGCTAGACTCAACATTCGACAGTGACCATGACATAATTTTTGTCTTCAAGAAGCTTCTAGTCCTTTGGCATGTGGCTGAGGTATGGAGACAGGAAGTGCTGTAGGAAGGCCTCAGACACTCTTCGTGCAGCTTTGGAGTTTGGAGGAGAAGAAGTCAGAGGAAACTTTCCAGAAAAAGACTTGAGGGGCGAATTGGAATTAGGCAGACTAATGTTTTCACGATGGTGTTTGGAGGTGAGATCAGAGATGAAGTGCATTTCAAGAAATAGAAATAGAATTTACAGACACCAGGAGTTAAAAGAAAACATGGTACAGTTCAGCATGTATGCAAAAGAAGATGGGGAAGAACTGATTGTGCTTTTGAATGTATCTTAGAGCACAATGGTGAGCTGGAAAGATCAGTTGTTTTCTAGGACCCTCATCATGTGTTGAAAAAAGCTATAGCCTGTCTCCAAACAGTTGGCTATGCTCTACCTGTGCTTCCAAGAAAACCCTGGTCTACATTCTTAGACCAGCCATGGTATTTTTTTTTGATAATAGGATTAATGTTGTCTTCTTGATTAAGCATTAAAAATAGAATAATAATAAAACATGAGGGTGAGATCTTCTCAACTAATTGAAAACACGAAATAGTAGGTACTCAGTAGATGTTAATATTTATTTCATTTTATTCATTTGATTACTTACCTCCTTATAGCTAAACTTGTTTTTGTTTTGTTTTATTTTTTTCGCAGAATATTCACACACACACACACACACACACACACACACACATCTAGTGAAAAACATATATACAATTTCATTAAACTTCAAAGGTTGTCTAAAGTCTGTGTTGCTCATATTATTAAACAAGAGTTGCAAGGGAGCTGAGATTTATTCAGAGGTTGAATGAATCAGCTCTCTGGAAGTTTCTGTCTCCCAGGATTGGTTTAGATGAAATGTACTGAGAAAGCAGACTTTTGAAAAAAGAACATGAGTAGAGAATTATTTACAATATGCTTCAATTCATGTGGAAGGCATTGTATGTATTTCATAAGCTTAATACACTTTATATATTATATTTAAAGTAATTTCCTTCAGATGAGGCTAAAGAGAACATTTAACTGGATTTCAAGATATCAATGAGCCAAAGCTTCTTTCTCTTTGATGTTTCCTTCACTGTCTTCAACTAGTATTTTCAAGCTATGAACTTTATGGTTGTACTTAATAAATTTAGGAGACTAGGGAGACATTGTGTGGTTCAAAAAAATGCACTGGTATGACAATCAAGGGATCTGGGTTTCTTGATACTTTATAAATAGCAAGATTGACATTGTGTTGCCATAGATAAGTCACATGAATGATTGGCATATGTCCTGGCAACTTCATCAGGCTGTCGTGGAGATAAAAATTATAAATTCATATAAAAGTGCTTTAAAAAGTGAGGTGAATAATAAAAATATCTCTAGGCATAATGTTTTCATTTCATGCCTCCCAAATCCTAATCATCTACATTTTTAAAAATCTTAAAGTTTCCCTTTGCTTCTTGAAAGAAAGAGGACCACGAGAATAAGACTTTCAATAGGGACTTTAAAGGAAGCTCAGTCTCTTTTAGATTTCTATGGGCTCTATTTCCCAACCTCTTTCTCAGACACCAGGCCACTTCTTTCCCAAAGCCCCTCACTTTCAGTTCATCTCCTTCCTTCCTTCCTCACTACAAGATCAAAATCATTATATTGTCAACAACTGTAGTTTCTCCCATTAAAAAAGAAGAAGAAGAAGAAGAAGAAGAAGAAGAAGAAGAAGAAGAAGAAGAAGAAGAAGAAGAAGAAGAAGAAGAAGAAGAGGAGGAAGAGGAGGAGGAGGAGGAGGAGGAGGAGGAGGAGGAAGAGGAGGAGGAAGAAGAAGAAGAAGAAGAAGAAGAAGAAGAAGAAGAAGAAGAAGAAGAAGAAGAAGAAGAAGAAGAAGAAGAAGAAGAAGAAGAAGAAGAAAAAGAAGGGGAAGAAGAAGAAGAAAGAAAGGCATCCAAAACCCTTCTTTGGCTTTACTTTTGTCTTCAATAATAGGTTTGTCTTCTACCAATCTATTATTATTTTTTCTCCATTACAGCCAAATATCTTTTAAAATTTACTTATATATGTGGTTTCTGTTTCCTCTTCCATTAATTTCTCAACCCATTCCAATCTGTAAAGGCTGTCCCTATATTTTTCACCAAATACCAATGGTAATTTTCACTCCTCAACTCACCTGACCTCTCACCTTCATTCAACACTGTTGCCCACTTCTTCATCTGGAAATCTTTTTCTCCTGTCCCTCAATAGACTTTCTTCCCCTCAGTGAACCTTGCAGGTTATCCTCCCCTTGGGTATGGACTGGATCTAGTAGTTACTCACTGCTAGAGAAAAAAGGATGGCCAAAGTAATAGGGATGTCCTTGAGAGAAGTGGTTACAAAGAAACTAGCTTCTGTCATGCATACTCAGTCTTACTCAATTGATTTCTCTGAGGGAAGCCTGTTGCCATGTTGTGAGCTATCCTAGGAAGAGGATCATATGCCAAGAAGCTGAGGGAGGTATCCTGTCAACAGCCAGCAAGAAACTGAATTCTGACAACATAAACGACTTGGAAATGAATGCTCCCCATCAAGCCATCAGATGAGACCACACCTTTGGTCCCAACTGGATTGCAATCTTGTAAGAGACTTTAAGGGAGTGGCACTCAGTTAAGACATGCCTGGATTCCTGCCCCACAGAAACTGTGAGATACTACATATTTGTTGATTTAAAATAACATCTGCATTTTTGAGTAAGTTATTATGTAGCTTTTGTTAATGGGCAGTTTTCAACTGTTGGAGTACCAGGAAATTCTTCTAGAATATAAGTTTTCTTTCCCACATGTTTTTGAAAAAGACATAAAACAGGACTGGAAGACAGGAAATCGATATATCACTTTTATTGATAAAAATTAAGCTTCCTTGTGTGGCCTAATGTGATAGTCAAATAATCTTTCAAACAGTATCTCAGAAGTAGGCAGAGTTAGACACTATCTTAGGCAGCACTGGATGGAATAACTTTCTCGTGTGGAAAGAATGTGCCTCTGGAGAAAGATTCGGTCTCTGGGGAGAAGCAGAGAGCAGAAGCTCCCGGTAAGCAGCTAAGATTCCCAAAGGAAAAAGGGAATAGAGCAGATCATGTCAAGTTTTTTATCCCAAATTTACCAATCACGCCAGGGGCAGCATGAGTAAAGGCACTGAGAGTAAGGCCAGGGGGCCACACACATGAAGGTCCCTGCACCTAAAGTAAACTTCATCAGTACTGATTAAGTAGCAGTCCCTAATTTGAGTCATTACAAACTACTTAGGAATATCACCGAAATGGTTATACACATCCATCATGTGGTTGTATTCTAACGTATTAAATGAATTACCTCTTATTAGAAATTTGTGTTACTTCAAAATTTAATGTTATAAATATTGCTGCCATGAATGCGTTGACTGGCCAAAATAACTCTCCAGAAAATCCACCAAAAGATCGGTTTATTCAGGAAAAGAAAAAGAAACGAGACCACCCCAGCAGTGTTGAACGCACAATTCCGCCCGGAGCTCCAACCAGCTGCACAGGTACAAAAAAAAGAGCGAATTCCTACGATGGTCTCTCTTTATACATACATATATGAATCTATTCCCTGGAAGTTACCACAAAGTTTAACAAATGTTTTTTCTCTTTATTTGCTAAGCATAACTCCCCAAAAAGACAGTTACTAACTCAAAGGTCATGAGCATATAAATGTTTTCTCTGTGTAGTGCTAAATTGCTTTAAAAAGGTTAGATTAATTTCTATTCCCATTAGCAATTTATGAAAATGTGCTTCTGACCACTAAAGTCTTGGGTGTTAATCTTTATTTGATAATCTTTGCTAACCTGATAAGTGAATCACAATTTATCCTTATTTTAATTTGCAATTCCTTGATTATAAATAAGGTTGAAAATGTGTCATTGTTAGTTGCACGTTTACAGTTCCATTTTTTGATCTGTGGGTGTCTGTGCTCAGAGATTTGCAGTGTCATCGATGTCTGTCCAGAGCACAAACACTCAATTGCCCTCTAGTCTGGAAAATTGTAATCCCACAGAGAGAAGGGAGTAGGAAATGTGTCACTGGATGTTTTGGGTTATTTTTAATATTTCTATAATGCCCTTTATTTGACCTTAATTTTTCTAAAGTGTTTCATACTAGACGACTCATAATAACACCTAATATAATATTATACAGTGCTTATGGGGTGCCAGGCATTATTCTAAGGGCTTTGTATAGGTTAATGCATTAAATCCTCACACCAATCCTATAAGGAGGCTATGATGTTTAGAACCATTTACAGAAGAGGAAGCTGAGGAGAAAAGTCATTGAGTATCTGTTTTGCCCACAGTAAAACTGATAACAAGCAGCAAAACTAGGATCTAATAGCACTCGCAGGGCCTATGAGCTTATCCATAGCCCATTCAGCATGATACTATGGTTAACCCCAGGGGACAAAGGACTTAACTTTTTCTAACAAATCATCCTTTATGAATAATGTGTTTACACATTAAAAATGGTAAGGATTCTCCCTCATTCTGATAATGTTTTAGTAATAAAAATAATCGTTTTCTACTTGTTTGTTTGTCTTGCAGCAGTTTAGCAGTTACGGAGGATAAGGAGGTAGGGAGGGTGGTAGATGAGGGCAAAAGGAGTCAAATATATGGTGACGGAAAGAGAACTGACTCTGGGTGGTGAACACACAAAGTGATGGATAGATGATGTATTACAGAATTGTACAATTGAAACCTATGTAATTTTATTAACCAATACCACTGCAATAAATTTAATAAAGATAATTTTTTTCTAAATTAAAGGGCTCTATCTTTTGTGATCATAAATGATGTATATATTTTTGATGTTTAAAAAGTTCAAGGAGCGCAAAAAACAGAAAAGATATTATATAATGTCATCCTCCAGAAGTAGAAAAAGCACAGTGTAAAAAAGTGAGAGTAATATGAAATTCTATTTTCATATTGCTATAAATCTGATGGGGGTGAAGGAGAGGATTAAAAGCATAAAATTCTACTTGTTCTAAAAGACTTTCATACCACCCTTTGACTGTATATGTTATATGGTAACATTTAGATATTACCAACAAAACACATATTGGAGGAAATTTAATTATTCAGGTATAACCATTTTTATTCAACTATATAAAGGAGGTTTCACTTAATTAAAAAGAAGAAATAAAGCATATAAAAACAGCCTAGATAATCTAGGATATCTGTGTTGCTTCATCTAATTCTATTTCCCCTTCTATTCAGAACACTAATTTGTTCCATTTATATTAACAAGAAAGAACTTACTGTGCATTTAAGTTAATCAAGCTCATGTAGTAAATCATGGGTGGATACAATTTAGTTATACAATGCATTCCCAAAACGATGCTACTGAAAACTGATGACTTTCATTTTATAGAATGCTGTTAATATTATGGCAAATATTTGAGATCAATTAAAATTGATTTTTGGTTAATGGTGCCATTCAAAAATAATACAATTCAAAATTAAAATCACACTATTTTTAAATGTCATATTTATTTAATTTTTAAAAATTTAAACAGTAATTTTTAAAGCTTAAAATAGTCGCCTTTGAAATTCCTTTTAAACTAAACGTTGATTATTTTTCAAAGTCATTAATTATCTCGTGCCTTAATTGTCAGTGTTACAAAGCGAGAATTGATCCCAAATATATATTTTCTGGTCTTAAATTAATACCTATTTCACTTATCTCAAAATACTGTGAAAAATTATACTTTACAATATAGGCACATAATATATTCAAGTAAAGGCAAGCACTACATATTCATCCTCACATGTAACAATGCTCCTAGTTCATAGTAGACATGTAACTGATAATTATTACATATATTTTCCATTTAAAGGTAAATATATTACATTGGGAACATTTTCTCTTTTCATACCTGTGTATCACTAAAGTTCTCTTTCAATATGTACAAGTTTAAAAATGCATGGCCTTAAGAAAAACAAAATAATATGATCAATTACTTTGACAGCAATTAAATGATTCGTCTGTACTTGATCTCTTTAGACTCAAAATCAAATATTTGCTTGAATTTATATTATAGTCCTCTTTTTTTCTTTCTCTGTATTTATTTGCTCTACCACCACCCAATGTGGTAAACACTGAGCTATGGTAGAGTTGTGTGATATATAGAAAAGGGCAGAACTAAGCTATATCCTAACTTTACCTCTTACTAACATGTAACTCTAAGCGAATTACCCATTTGCAAAATAATATGACCAAATATTATTACCTGATAATACCACCTAACAAAAGCATAACATAATACCTAACATAATAATATTTAACAACTGCCACAGTCCTATCTATTCTTAGGTACTCTGTAATTTCTTTTCAAAATTACTTTTAGTTCTAATTATTGAAGGTAATCAAAGTTGTGTTTTTTAAAAGTAGACTGTCACAAAAAAATAGAAAAATTCTAAAACTGTTCATTGGAAAAATCTAAATATATAAACATTTTTAAAAGGTTGGAGAAGAATTGGAATGTTTCCAAAATAAATGATATGAGGATGAGATCCCATGTGACAGTGAGTAGGTCCCATTTTTCTATTTCTGGGTTCATTCAGTCAACAGCTAATGTAATCTCTTATACTCTAGCTCTGTTGCTGGGTCCCAAGATCCTTTAATAGCTCTCATGTTACTTAGAGAAACTAGGTGTGCCCTAATGAATTTTAGGCTAGCCTGTAACATGGTGTGGGGAGGAGCTCATCCTGGCACCAGAGTGCTCAGCCTGCTAGCCATGGAAGACACTGTGCCAGAGCCAGGGCCGTGGTGCATGACAGCAGCTGTGCCAAGACTATACTGCAGAATAACCAGAGACAGGGGTGCACGTACTCCATTCCTTCTCTACACATTTCCCTCTGTTACATCTGCACTATGTGTTACTTAGCGGTGGTGTTGAAATTAGGTTGTGTACACCCTAAGAATCACTGTGTGTGTTTTTTAAATTGGCTGTGCACATTGACACAAATCATAATACTCTGAATATTTTGATAGATAAAAATAAGGCCTGACATGTGTGTGTGTGTGTGTATCCAGTTTACAAACTAAGTTAATGATTTTTCCATTTAAAAAACAATAAAAACAGAAAACAAAACAAGCAGAAACAAAACTACATATGTTCTAAAACTATTAGTTGTCAAAATTGTTCAAAATGAAGCCAAACTAACGCTATGCTTCATTTGGTTGAAGCCCTAGATGACCCAATGATAACATACTTGGAAGAGTTTTGGGAGAGAAGTCAATCCTGCAGTCTTGAGTAAGAAACTCCAAATGTTCACATATCTCCTTTTTTCTTCTCCTAGTTACACTGGGATTTGAAGTAGTACTAGCACCTGCAGAGAAGGATCTGCTTCCTCAAAATGGAATTCTATCACATGCCTTTTCCAACTTCTTTATGTTCAAAGACTGAAAACCCATCAAAGTCCAGTGAGATGGATCTCTCCACCATGAAGTCTTCCAGGATTTTCTCAGAGTTCTTTGTTTCATATGGAAACATATCAAAACATATTATCAGCACCTCTTTTGACATACTTTATACTATATTAAAACAATATTAACCATGCATGGTGCATTAACAATCCTTGAATCCCTACTAGGTGTGGGGTCAGCTGAAAATCCTAGGCTAACCTACCAACAGTCCTGAAAGAAGGAGGGCTTCCCCCACACACACTAAACAGTAATTCTGGAAGTAAGCAATGTTGGGAACTGTCCTGGCCTTGCCTTCTCAGGCACGGGGTGGAGGAGCTGTCCTAAGCACCCTGTTCTAAGGCAATAGTGTGCAAAGGCAGGAAGCCAAAAACAGCATGAAAGAAAAAGTTTCCTGTCCCCTTCCTTCTTTGTAGAGAGGCCCTAGAAGTTTTCCCTTTATATCTCATTGTGCAGTGGAGGTCATGCCTACTTCTAGAACATAAGTCTAGAACAGGTGCTGGGTCCACTTACCCTAAGATCAAAGTATCTGGACCAAATCAGAGATCTAGTGGAAACAAAGAAGAGGGTCAGGGGTCAGATTCTTTTGGGTAGGCAGTGCAGTATATCTAATTTAGATGGATATATGTAATACAAGGAATCCTGAGGTAGGCCAGGATTTTGACCTTTCGACAGAGAAAAAAAACTTAGATCCAAGTACAATAAGCAACATGCCCTAGACTACACAACTAGCTAGGAGTGGAGCAAGATTGAAATTCAAGTTTCTCTCACTCTACATCTTTCACTCTTTATATTAAGTTCATGCGTTATTTCCCCTTTTGACTGTTAAATAATTGAACTGAAGTAGGTATGTTTGCTTCAGCTTTGTATGTATACATATTTATTGTATAAATTAAAAAACTAACACCCTCAACTCTATTCAGAAAGATATTGATTTCCATAAAGATATTGAAAGGTTTAAGTAGAATTTACAATAGAAAGAGTAATGGAACATCAGGAATTAGTAGAATTGTATATGGGGTAGAATAGGGAGCAGTGGGACTTACTGTATTTTAAAATACAATGCTAGCTGCTAGTTGTATGGCAAGAAAGTGATTACTATTAATAATAAATGACAATAATACACTAGCAGTCACTGCAGTTCTTACAAAAAGCCTGTTTGTTTGTTTGTTTGTTTTTGTTAGCCTAATGATGTAGGAGACAAAATATTATTTATTCTAGTTTTGTGATTGACTTCTCCATTGTACTGGTAATGTCTCTAAAAGATTTTATGATTACTCGTGATAACTAAAAGACACCAACATATAACTAAAGCGGTGGATGACTCAGACACATTTTACAGTAGAATGTTTTTGAGGTAGATTTGTTTTGCTTTTGATACTGTTAAAATGAGTTTGTTTTCTTTGAACACATTCCAGGTGGTCTAAATACAGAAGAGAGTCTCTGAAGGAAGCCAGCATTAAACTGTCTCTGCTTTGTATTTTTAAATTCTCACATTAACTGTTTGATTTTGCAATTTTTCTCACTGCTCAGTGAGGGTAATTCTGTGCTTTAAAATATTATGTTCAAAATTGTCACTGCTATTAGTAATTGCAAGCACTTACCCAACAATTATTTGTGCAATTATTTATATTTTTTAAATAAGAGGTCTTTCTGTTGAATGAGCACTTATGAAATAGTTTCCCATTATTAGAATTAATTAAACATCAAAAAAAAAAGTCAGTATGTACCGTCAAAGAATCAGTGTCCTTTTTTACTTCCATAAAGTCTCATGTTCAAAGCAAGGATTTATGTAGAATTTCATTTATAAATATATCTATAATCACTGTTTTTCTACCTTCAAACTGAGCACAAGGCTTCAGACTGCATTATTTTACACCCACACATTACAGCTGCCTTAGTTCTCTTATCTCTTTTTTATTCTCTTCTTACCTTTAATTAAAATGCATTAAAGAAAGACAAAAAGAAACAAATGGTGGTAGAAAGTAGCATTTAAATGGAAGCAACTGCTGTAAATGTTCTGTTTGGGAAATATATGGCATGGTGTGCAGCTTTGCGAGGCGTCAAAGAGTACGCACAAGATAAGATAAGTATTATTTATTATGATGTTGGATGGAGTGAAAAGGACTGTTCCTGTGATCTGACTTCCAGACTTCTCAGACTATGGGCTAAGTTGTCTCTTGAGTTTTTCACTTTTTGAAATCATTTGTGTTTTCATAAAACATATAAATGTATATAACATTGTGTTTGTTTTCTATTGCTGCTGTAAACAATTACCATAAACTTAGTGGTTTAAGTAATATTAATTTATTATCTTCGAGAGATCAGAAGTCTGAAATGTGTCCCTGGGCTAAAGTCAAGGTGTCAAAAGAACTTTGTTCCTTTCTGGAGGCTCTACGGGAGAATCTCTTCTTTTGCCTTTTTCAGTTTCCAGAAGTTGCCCTTATTCCTTGGCTCATAGCTGCCTTTGATCTTCAAAGCCAGCAATGGCCAGTCAAGTCTTCTTCAAATCCTATCACTCTGATACTGACCCTTCTGCCTGCATCTTCTGCACGTAAAGACCTTGGTAATCACATTGGGCCCACCTGGATAATCCAAAATAGTTTATCTTTTTTTTTTTCTATTATAGTTCATAGTCTATCTTAAAATCAGTAGATTCAAATTTAATTTCATCTGCAACCTTAATTCCCATTTGCCATATAATTCAACATATTCAAAAGCTGCAGGGATTAGGACAGGGACTTTTTTTAGAGGCATTATTCTGCCAACCACAAAAATATGAGTACCCCACTCTAATACAAAATCTAAATTAGGTATTTAGCAGTCAAACATTTTTATGCAGAGATGTAGACATATTTAAAGATCTATAAATGATGTATATCTGAGCACAAATACGACGTATGGCATATAAATGAATCTCACTCTTTATAATAGATGTATAAGAATATTGACCTTTAATACAGCATGTCGTGTGTTATATACACAAGAGTAAACATAAGCCCTTCTGCCTCAGTGCCCTGGTTTTTGCCTTACTCCAACCTCCTTTTTCTAATGAGGGGTTACCGACTGGCAACCTCTCCTCCAAAAAACAAAGGTATGCTATCACATTTGTATAAACACAAATCCACTTACAGGCATACACCCGCACATCACATCAGGTTTCTGAATCAATCTTGTCTGAGGGAGGGAAAGCTTTTTCATCCTGATTTCCTGTTTCAGCTTTTAGTTGCTATTGCTAAATGCACTCCCATGTTGTTTTCAGACTGAAGCCATTCTAATCCCAATGATGCCTAATTCTGTTAAGCAGGTATAATACCTGCATTTCAAAGTCAGAGTACCCTATTGCCCTCAACATGGGAATACACCATGTATGTGGTTCATATCCAATTGTAGGTTCACATTCAGAGGATTTTATACCTTCATCAGCCTCTGTGCAGTGGGATTTGATGGACTCTTCCAGGCTTGAAGTTTCCTTATATCTTTTTTTGGGAACTAGAATCATGCATTCCTGCTCCTGAACTTAGAAACTGAGTCTCTATTTCCTATGAATGCAACACACTAATGAGAAAGACCGGTTTGAATTATAAAATACCACCAAGGAGACACTTAGTCACTTTATGTGGCCTTCCTTCTGAGGACCACAAGTCCAAATTTCTACTTAAGAGGGTCTTGGAAATGACAGACTGATAGAAAAGGGGGCCTTAGAAACCTTTGCTGCTGAATTTGTCTAATAAGCACACTGTTTTTGTTTGTATTATTTGGAATGACTTTGGAAAGAGGGCAAAGACCTCAGAAAGAGTCCCCTTCCCTATTCATATCTCTGCCTTTTTACACTATCATAAACCCCAGATGCCAACGGTTGGACTAAACTGTCCTTTGTCTCTTTTGGTCCATCAAAAATTCATGGTGAATACCTTATCTCTTAGACTTTAAAGCATTGCAACAATATTGAGAATTGTTTTTCAATTGAGATATAATTGGCATACAACACTATATTAGTTTCAGGTGTACAACATAATGATTTGATATTTGTATATATTGTGAAATGATCACAACAATAAGGATAGTTAATCTCACCCATCTTGAGAATCTTGATTACAACAATAATAATTTATGATTTTATATGTACTAAGAAGCTATCCTAACACTTGACCTATGATAGCTTGTTCAAGCCTCCCAAAACCCCATGAGATATGTACTATTTGTATCTATATTTTACAGATGACTAAACTGAGATTTAAAATGATGATTATGTGATTTGCCCAAATTCACCAATGAATTTTGCCGAGCAAGTCATGGAATTAGTGTTTGAAATCTGATTATCAAATTCTGGAGCCAAAGTTCTAAACTGCTATGCAATATTGTCTTCTGTGCAATCTAAAACACAGTACCATGGGAATTAACCAGAGACAATTCCATGAGTCATCATATGTGGCAGTAACTGGATTATTCAGAGAAACACAATGTGTATAAAAAGGAGCTTTAAAAGAGCGTTTGTCTCAAGCCCGGGAATGAGCACTAGGTCATTATGAGTATGGCTGGAGACAATCATTTTATCTCTCTGGGCTTCTTTCTGGGAACAGGGGGAATGAACCTCTTGATATTTGAAGTGCTCTTGTGTATTACTATCTTATAATATGATAAATCCTTTTATCCCTTTTATAAATGTAGTTGCTTTTTTGTTGTTGTTGTTGTTGTTGTTGTTGTTTGAGAACATAAGATGTCTCCAAACAGAGTAGCTGTGATCATGAAACATTAAACCTCTAGTCTTCCTAGTATTGTATTGGATGTGTTCTTGTAGCTACCATACTTCTTTGGTAGAACTAAACTGACTAAGGATATCTGTATATGTGTGTGGTGTGTGGCTGATAAGACTGATTTCGTCTTTGGCTCATGGACATCTGTTTTGGAATCTTAAAACAATATCTCATATGTTGGTTCTAGGAAGGATCCTAGAATCTTTACTGCATTTTGGGTACATTGGTTTTAGAATATAAGGTCTCATATAGTCAAATGAATTTCTAGCATAGCTACTGAGAAGAAAGAGCATATTTATTACACAATGAATTGTGTTCTATTGATAATGGAAAAGGTGGTACACTGGAAGAATTCACTCTTCTTAAATAGAATGCTCACCCTAAAACAGCTGAAGAAAGTTGAATTTTTTCAGCAGCTAAATTGAAACAGTGCCTGGTACATAGCAAATTCTCAAGAATTATTTGTTGAATGAATGAGTAAATCAACTCTGCCTCTTCATCAATTACTGGCTGCTCTTCTACCTGGTTCTTGTGTCATGCTTTAGCCAATCTCTACAGTCTAGCAGTAAATCTTCATGGGCAAGTGCTTAATAAAGGGAAGGATTAGTATTTTGTACTTTCAGTCCTCATAGCTTTGATTTTTTCACCTGTATAATGGAGGTAATAAAGATTTTGTTAGTTATCTACTGCTGTGTAATAAATGACACCAAAATTTAGTGGCTTAAAACAATAAAAATATATTATTTCACATACTTTTTCTGCATCAGGAATCTGGCAGTGGTATAACTGGGTTACTAGAATTAGAGTCTACTAGTCAAATCACTCATGAGGTTGCAGTCAAGAAATTAGTTAGAACTGCAGTCATCTGAAGGCTTAACTGGGGCTGAAGGATTGCTTCCGGTGTGATTCACTCACATGCTTAGCACATTAGTGTAGGTTGTTGACAAGAAGCCATAGTTCCCCCATATGTGGTCCTCTTCATAGAACTGCCTGAGTGTCCGAATGACATTATACCCAGCTTTCCTCGGAGAGTGATTCAAGAGTAAGGCAGAAGCCATGTGGCTTGTATGATCTAGCCTTGGAAGTCACACATATCATTTCTACAACATTACTGGTTATACGGGTCAGCCTTATTCACTGTGAGAGGGGACCGCACAAAGGCACAAATACCAGGAGGCGAGGATCACCAGGGATCATCATCTTCCAGTTTGACTACCTACCAGAAGATACTCGGTAAGATGGTGGTTGATATTTAAATAAATTGTGTATGCAAAGTACCTGACATGGTACCAAGCACATAGTAGGCAATGAGAAAATGTCAGTTTCACTTGATTGTTCACGTTTTGTTGAGCTTTTATCATAGTTGTAGAAGATTATCTCAGTGCCCTCTGTAGAAGTCTGTATTTATTGATGGAATTCATATATCTTTCTCATTCACTCATCATTCAAATATGCTGCCCTCAGATACTGTGGAACTATGACAACCTTACCTACCTAAAGTATAAATTCTTATCACCATCTACATAGTGAAATAATGACCTCAACATCATTGCCCTATCACTGTAGTATCAGAATGAGTTATTTCTTGGCGTCTGTGCAATGATATTATCTCCTGGATTTCCAGAGCACACCTAGGGGTCTCTCACTGGTAAATAAGTTAGACACCTTCTCCAACCCACTTTGACATTGACCCTTTCAATGTCACCTTCTATGTCTCTAACCATCCCACCCACAGAAATAAGTCTATTATGCCCTCAACTTGGGTATAGCAGAAGTTTTGTGCTACAGACCATTCAGGTGGCACATAGTGAGACCACCCTGGGCATAACTAATACAGAGCTGTGCAAAACTAAAAGAGATATGGAAGCAGGTGAGAACAAGTCTGTGACAGAAGTCTAAAGACCAAGCTGGGAATATAGGGGGAAAAAAAATCTTTCTAAAATAAAACTTTATCAAACCTGAGATCAATATGCAGGAAAAGAAGAAATTCTATAAACCTCATTCTTCTTGATTTTTTTCAAATTATAAGCTCTTATGAGGCACTTTCCTATGAGCATTATTTTGCACATTTGAAGAAATTAAGTGTTCCCTGAAGCCAGCACATGTTCAATTCTATCACCAGCAAGGGCACCAGAGAAGTAAAGACCTCACTCCAGGAAGTTAGCAGAAGATTAAACTTCAGACTGTTGGGAGAAGCTGGTACACTGAGTCAATACCAAGTACCAGGTCTAATTTGATGGTTTCCATGCATGATCAAAGTTGTGATTTTCTTAACTGTAGAGTTATTGCCCCCTCTGCTTTCGTTATGGGTTCCCTGTAGAGTGTATGTTATGCTCTGATATTCTGAATTGATCATGCAGGTTCTATTTCAAGAGTGATAATAAACCTAGTGAAAAGCTGGGGTTAGCAAAGGTGACTATTAACATTTCTTATACTATGGTCAATTTATTTTGCCTTGTGGCACAAACTGATTCCTACTATTATCTGCTGATAACATCAATTTAAATATCCCCTACGGATGAAGAATATAGACATGACAGGGAAGATGTTGTCTGAATGTTTGCAGGGAAAGCTGAAAGGTGTCATCCCTCATGATGTCTAGATTATTATTACAAATTTTGCCATTAAGTAATTCATAGATAAAAAAACACCTTTTATTATCAGCCATGTAGGAAGTAATACATAAAGAATATCATATTTCTCATTTACTTATAAAGGCAAAGATCAATGTGCTAAAAAAATCTGAAGTAATTTTAAGATTAAAATGATTCTTGCCAAAAGAACTTAAGTTTTGGAATTAGATAAATCAGATTTACTGTCCTCTTCGGCAAGTAACTTAATTTCAGTCTCACTCTGTCTGCAGAAAGAAGATCTAAGAAGATATAAGACTGTTATATGCTACGTGATATAAGAATCATGTCTTGGTAAGTGTCAAGCATCATTAGTCACTATATACATGGTTTTAAGTTTCCAAAATTAGGATTAAAAAGGTACCCAAAAAGGGCCAAGAGGAACATGACACACTATCATAGCTTATACTTAGAGTTACTTAGAAATCACTATCTAAAGAGAACTTTGATTTTTATGGGTTGAGAATAAGTATGCATCTAGATAGCTTAGAGCAACATTGAAAAAGTGGACAGATGCAGTATCAGTACACGTTTTTCTCCAAGTAGAAAACTAAAACTCTTATTTCTTCACAGTATGCTCTTATGAGGAAAAGAAACTATTTTAAGGGGAGTTCCAGCCAAGATGGTGGAGTAGGTAAATGCTTTGCTTACCTTCTCTCACCACCACATCAAAATTACAACTAAACTATAAAATTATCAGCACTGAGAATCACCTGAACTCTTGCTAAACCAAAGCCCTACAACTAAGGACACACAGAAGAAGCAACCTTGAGACTGGTTGGAGGGGCAGAGATGAGGAATAGGTGGGTCCCAAACCCATGTGTGACCAGTAAAAATCAGGAGAGATATCTTGGCTGCAGAGGTCCCCCCTGAAGGAACAAGTGATCCCAGTGCCACACTAGGCTCTCCAGCTCCTGGTTCCAGTGCCAGAGAGAGAAATCCCCATAATTTCTGGTTGTGACAACTAGCAAAGATTGTGGCTGAGTGAGACGGTGGGTGGCCTGGAGTCCCAGATGTTCCTGTTAAAGGGACAAAGCACAGACCTACTCACTGAAGGGGTCACTATCTCTGAGCTTCAGTGCTGGGACAGCAACTGGAGAAGCAACAGGGACATATGGGGTGGGGGGGGGACTGAGTTATCTGGCTTCAGGACGAGGGTGGAGCGGCAGCTTTCACCCAGATGGAAGAGCTGGTGGAAGCCATTGTTTCTTTGTTGAGCCCTCCCCATTCCCGGCATGCAGACACATGCAGCTGGCTAGCACCATTTATTTGCCATGCCCTGGTGATTTGAAACACTCACCGCACCCAACTTTCAGGCATACCCAAGCCAGTTCAAGTGGCTATGTAATACAAACCTCCTGCCTTAGGCTCATCCAGATGACTTTCCTACGGTCTCTCAAAGGTTTGCAGAATCCAAACAAGCAACATCTGGCTTAAGCATGTCCTGTACCTCTGGCTGAGCAGCACTAAGCCCAGCACTAGTGAAAGCCAGCCTTGGTTAATGAAGTGGCCTCTTAAGGCACCTACAAGCAAGGTGCAGGAGATGGTCATCTGCTGATTACATTTTTGATCCTGCTGGGTGGCTCCAGGTGGGGCTGTGGCTGAAATTGACCTACAACATGTCCCCTCCCAGGTAGCCCTGGGGTGGGCATGCTCAGTGACCAGCTTCAGAATGAGCTGGAGCATCACCTAGTCATCTACATGGACAACACACCAACTTGGGCCGGCCCAAGAGCCCTGATGAGGCAGATCCTGCTTATAGGGTCAGTCCTTATACCACAACTCCTCCACTATAGTCACAACCAGTCTTCACAAACAATGAGCCCAAGTATCAATCCCTCCCACTGAGGTGCAAACAGCAACCAAGACTCAACTACAGCAGGAGGGGACACACAACCCACACAAGGGACACACCTGGAGTGTGCAGAACATGTGACCAGAAAGACTGTGCCACTGAGTCCCACAGCACACCTACTACATAGGGCCACTCTACTAAGACCAAGAGGCATCGCAGCCCTACCTAATACATAGAAACAGACACAGGGAGGCAGCCAAAATGGAGAGACAAAGAAACAGGTCCTGAATAAAAGAATAGAACAAACCTCCAGGAAAAAACACTAAACGAAATGGAGACAAGCAAGCTACCAGATGCAGAGTTCCAAACACTGGTTAAAAGAATGCTCGATGATCTCAGGGAGAACTTCAACAAAGAGATAGAAAACATAAAAATGGAGATAAAGAACATAAGAAAGAATCAGTCAGAAATACAGAATACAGTAATGGAAATGAAGAATATATTACAGGGAATCAACAGTAGATTAGATGAAGCTAAGGATTGAATCAGCAATTTACAATACAACATAGCAAGAAATATTGAATCAGAACAGCAAAAAGAAAAAAGAATCCAAAATAATTTTTAAAAAATGAGCCGAGTTTAAGGGGCCTCTGGGACAACATCAAGTGTACCAACATTTGCAGAAGGAAAAGAGAAAGAGCAAGGAATTAAAAACCTGTTTGAGGAAATAATGACAGAAAATTTCCATTTCCTGGAGAAGGAAAGAGACATACAAGCCCAGGAAGTGCAGAGAGTCCCAAACAAGATGAACCCAAAAAGACCAACATGAACACACATTATAATTAAAATGCCAAAGGTTAAAGACAAAGAAAATCTTAAAAGCAGCATGACAAAAGTAGTTAGTTATCTACAAGGGATCTTCCATAAGACTGTCATCTGATTTCTCAACAGAAGCTTTGCAGGCCAGAGGGATTGGCAGAAAATAGTCAGTGATGAAAAGCAAGGACCTACAACCAAGATTATTCTACCCAGCACATCTATCATTTAGAATTGAAGGACAGATAAAGAGCTTCCCAGACAAGAAAAAGTTAAAGGAGTGCATCACCACCAAACCAGTATTACAAAGATCCTTAGAGGGACTTCTTTAAGACAAATAATAATAATAATAATAATAATAAATAGGAATAATAAAATGTCAATAATTACATACCTATCAACAATTACTTTCAATGTAAATGAATTAAGTGTTCCAATCAGAAGATAGGGAGGCTGAATGGATAAGAAAACAAGAACCTTACATATACTGCCTACAAGTGACTCACTTCGGATTGAAAGACACACACGGACTGTGATGGAAAAAGATTATTTCATGAAAATGGAAACAAACAAACAAGCAAAAAGCTAGGGTAGAACATGTTTTCTTTTTAGAAAATGGTTTGACAACTTAAAAGTCAAAAGACTTTAAAACAAAGATTATACCAAAAGACAAGAAGGACCTAGTAATACCACTTCTTGGTATTTATCTGAAAAAACCCAAATGCTACTTCAAGGGGATGTGCTCATCCATATGTTCATTGCAACATTATTTACAATAGCCAAGACATTAAGGCAACCTGGGTGTCCTTGAATGGATAAATGAATAAAGGAAAGGTGGCACATATATAATGGAATATAACTCATAAAAAAAAGAATGAAATCTTGCCATATGTGACAACATGGATGGACCTGAAGGGTTTTGTGCTGAGTGTAGTAAATTAGATAGTGAAAGACAAATGTTATATGATTTCACTTATAAGTGGAATCTAAAGAACAAAATAAATGTACAAATGAAACAGAAACAAACTTATAGATACAGAGAACATTTAGATGACTGCTAGATAGACGGGCAATTCGGGGGGCGGTGGTGTGAAAAAGGGAAAGAGGTTAAGAGGCACAAATTGGTTGTTAAAACTTTGGGAACGTGGGGTATAGCATAAGGGATATAGTCAATAATATTGTAATAACTATGTATGGTGTCAGATGGGTACTAGACCTATTAGTGTGATAAGAGGGAGGGGGTAGGAGGCAGGGTGAAAAAGATGAAGGGATTAAGAAATACAAATTGGTAGTTATAAAATAGCTTTGGGGATGTGAACTGAAGCATAGGGAATATAATCAAGAATATGATAGTAACTATGTATATGCTGGGTCGGTGCTGGTTAGGGGGATCTCTTTGTAAATTTTATAAATGTCTGGCCACTGTGCTATACACGTGAAATTAATATAAAATAATATTAAGTGTCAACTTTAATTGAAAAATTTTAAAAGGGTGAAAAAGATAAAGGGGATTAAGAGGTTCAAAGTTCCAGGTATAAAACAAATAAGTCTTGAGGATGTAATGTACAGCATAGAGAATATAGTCAATAATAATGTGATAGCATGGTACAGTGTCAGATGGTTGCTGGACTTGTCATGGTGATTACTTCTTTAGCACAGGGAATATAACCTATAACATGGTAATACCTATGTATACGAGCAGATGGATACTGTTGATTAACTATAGTGTATACCTGAAACTAATATAATATTGTATGTTAACTATATTTTAATAAAGAAAAAGGATTTTTAAAATAATGTTGAAAAAACTCAAAGCTCTAGAAAGTTCAGGAATGTGGTAATAATGGCCTCTCCCGGATGAGGGAAAAAGGTTGAATATTTTACTGAAAACTGAGGTGGGTAATAGTTGTAAAAAGACTCAGGCTTCTGAACACTTAATTACATTAAAAACATGAAAGACAGACCCATAGATATTTTTATTGAAAAATCTCTCTTGTGTTAAAGAAAATAATACATATTCAAGGCTATGGCATATATATATATATATATATATATATATATATATATATATATATATATATATATATATGTTGGGTTTGAAAAAAACTGATGTATTTAATGTAAATTCTTATAAGACATTCAAAGCATTACGTACATCTCATTCAAGGCGTATATTTGTAGTAAGCAGTAAATCAGAAGGCCTGCTTTGTTCATTATATAAAACATATAATTTAAGTAATAAATGAGTAAAAACTACTAATAGACTCAACTCAGTAAATTTTCCTTTTGTACTATTCCTTGGTAGTCAGTCTTCCTAAATTTGGTGTGTTTATGCATGCTCGGAAGGGGATAGGAAACCATGGCCTTCCTCATGGATCTGTCCGAGGACCCTGGCTGGCAGGGAGAGCTGGCCTGGGTTTGACTTCCCACTAGATTTGCTTGCTCAGCTGATTCCATAATATTCCCTTCTCCCTAGCTTGTCTGTGTTTTGTTGCCTAAAAAACTTTTTCTCTCTACATATAAGATTTTATTCTAAAAAATAACTTTAAAGTGCAAAGATAGTATGTTTGTTATGAAGGAATGGCTGGGAATAGGGGTGGGGTAAGAGGCTGATTTTCAAAATGTTTACATAAACTAGAAAGAACATGTTTTCTTTTTAGAAAATAGTTTGACAACTTAAAAGTCTGGGTGCATGTAGATATATTTTATAAACTTGGTGTTAAGGCTGCTAGAAAGGCCAATTTTGTTGCCCTTGGTCTTGGGTACAGTAAGAATATACTTAGGCTTTTTTATTGCTTGAAAATTTCACAATTTTCTATGATTTAAGAACATAGATTCATCGATTTTTACATGAGTCAGGCCTGACTCTGCCCCTTCCTATGTGACCTCAGACACCTTCCCTTCTAAACCCTAGTTTCCTCATCTGGGAAACGAAGTCATAATCTTAGCTATTCCTCATCTTGCCAGGATTAGGTTAGATTGGCTTGTGCAGTACAAAGCACAGTGATTGGGGCATACTCACTGCACAAAGCCTTTTTTGTTTTTTCACTATTATTCTCAGTAGATGTTGGTTTTATTCAGTTCTTTCCTGAAGATCTCTGCGGGGTATTCTTGCCTTTTCAACAACACCTTCCTTCTGTGCAAACTGTTCTTCCAGGTATGTGTGGAAACCCAACAAATGTGATCTATGATTCCTAGAGCTTCCTTTCTAGATAGGGTAGATATGTACAAAAATAACTTTAAAACAACAGTATGGATGGTAATTGTTGGATCAGAGATATGAAATTGTTAACTTTAGGACTACTGGAGGAAAACTACGCTGCATAATTTGCAGGTCCAGTGCAAAATGAGTATGTGAAGCCTCTTGTCCAAATTTCAGGGTGGCAACAGAAGAGAGCATTAAACCAAACACAAGCCATTTTTGAGCTTGGGGCCAAGTGCAACTCCATAGGTCACACACACATGCAGCTGGTCCTAACTGGATGAGCATATTCATTTCATACAAGAAAATTGGAGAAGTTTTACTGTTGGAAGATCTAGGAGCTGAATTAGACCTTGAAAGATGGAAAGGACTTTGAAAATGGTTAGAACAGTTCAGGCAAAAGAGAAAACTTGTGTCAAGCTCCCATAAAGAAAATGTTTAATTGTTTTTAAGTGAGACTTATAGAGGCAAAGTGACTTGACAATCAGGAAGGGAAGGGAGTTGAGGAAATAGTAGGACTGACTTTGCATTTTCTACTAAAAAGAAGCACTAAAGGATTTTGAGCATAGAAATAAGATCAGATCAATTTAGAAAGATGTCTCTGGTGGCAGAAAGACAGAAAAATTGATTTTATGAAGGAGATACAGGCAGCAGGAACTTTGTAGGTGAAAGTGACTTATTTCTTAACTAGGGAGTAGCAATGCTATTCTTTCTCTCTTTTTCTCTGCAGTCTGATGTATGTTTCCTCCCCACCCCCATCTAAAGCAATGGTCTGTTTCTGTTTTGAAGACATTTTCAATTATCCAATGAGCGCCAAAGAAAAACACAATGGAATTTTAACCAGATTGTTTTTTTTCTCTATAGACAGCTTTTCACAAACACCTCCATTCTCGTTATAGAAAGAGAGCTTCAAGATGCCCAAATGTGCATTAAAAACCTATCACCTTTTCTTGGCCTTTCAAACAAATTGTGTTCCAGAAACACCATGTCATTTTGTATTCCAGGCAATCTTTGAAGACAATATGGGTGAAACCTTACCCTACTCATCGCTGAATAAAAGTGTAAGTCTGTGCACGGTCTGTGGATCTGTCTCTCGTCCTGACAAACTGTCTTCAACAGTAGGAAGTCAAAAACCTTCTTTCTTCCTTTTCTGTTTTTCTCATACTAACAGCCTTAAGTCGGAGGTATGTGTTCAGCTTCCTAGCTTCCCAGCTCCTATCACAAGGAGGGAGTTCCTTTTGTTCCCAAATGAATCATGCCTTAAAGAAACCTAAAAAGTGTAGAATGACAAGGACAGATTCTGCCATCCCCTGAAAATGGATACTGCACGCAGAAAACTATTTCAGTATCTACAAGACACAGGGAAGAGAATTTTACCCATGTTGCAGATTCCAATGAAACAGGAGGAAAGAATGAATATATATTTAATGTAAACAAAACATGAAAACTAATTAAAATGTTTAAGGAGTAACTCTCCCTACGGTAAAAATTCAGATTTTGTTTCTTTTGCTCCTCCATTAAACATTTACCATCTCTGTTCATCTAGGCAACTGACTTTAGCCTCTCCAAGCCTTACCTGTGAAAGAACAGATGTTCGATAAGGTCCTTTCAGCATTAGAGCTTCACAATTAATATTCTCTGGCTGGGTGAATCTATGTATCCGCTGCCTACCTGTTGGAGTAAGACGGGAGGCTCTGCACTCTTGACCAATTTGTGCCCACGAAATGCACGTATCCTTGATTGTGGCACTTACATCTCTAAATGTCTATGTTTCTCAGATGAGGGCTGTGATTCTTGTTCTTTCGTCCAGGGTACTGTGCAGATTACAGACAATAATTAACATTCCTCTAACCATGCGTAACCAGTAGAGGGTTGAGTCAGCAGCTGCCAGTCAAGCTTAATTAGATGGGGAGAGCGGCCTATTCAGAGGCATCACTTCCAGGGCTCTAAGATGGAGCTGGTGGCCCCTTAATTAGACTTTCTTCTGTAGGTCTATTTCATAATTATAACCAGGTTTTAAAATTGTTTCTCTGGGAGGAGGGAGATGAGGGTAAGGGGGATCAAATATATGGTGATAGAAGGAGAACTGACTCTGGGTGGTGAACACACAATGGGATTTATAGATGATGTAATACAGAATTGTACACCTGAAATCTATGTAAATTTACTAACAATTGTCACCCCAATAAATCTAATTAAAAAACAAATTTTAAAAAATTGTTTCTCATTTTAGTTGCTTTTAAAAAATATGACCATTTGTATCTTTCAGATCTAATGTGCTACACACACACCACACACACACACACACACACACACACACACACACACACACACACACACTAGAAGAATGTCTAATATTTGCACTGAAAAAAATGTTTCCGTTTGGAATATGGACCAATTAGGAGCTAAGCAGAGTGGCCCCTGGGAAATCTCTATTATCTAGAGTCTGGATTGCTACATCAAAATGTCATATTATACCAGATAGTGAATAATGTGGCAGGGAATCTCAGATGGCCCAGGAAGTAAAACCTTTTCTAGTGACCACCGGTGAAGTGGGTGTGGGTGGTAAGATTGTGAGTATGACAGCTGTAGGCGTTTGCTGCTTTCCTGGCAAAGTGTTATGGGGTAAAGATGAGCAGTTTCCTTAGAGCACTTTCCACTCAGTGACTTTTGGGAAATACCTCCAAGGAGATGTCAAGAATAACTCCCAACTTCTGTCACTGAACTACAGAAATGGAGCAAGAAGTTGCGTTGTTACAGGGCAAGAATACAGTAGGTCGTTATTTAAAAATGCTAATAACAATGATGCCAGTGATTCATTTTCTTTCAATTTTTCTGGTCATCATAATATGGGAATTCAGATATCTACTGATAAACAATAATAATAGAACCACACCTAAATAACGTGCCTCACAGTCTACACTCACGTGCTTTTTAAAAACCTTCTAATGTATATTAAAAACAAGTCTCAAAGAGGTCTGGTCATCTGCTCCAAGTCACTTAGAAAGAAGGGGAGTTAATAGATCCCATGGCTTAGACCATAAGAATCTTGCTGCTTGCATTATAACACTTTTATCACTCAAGTAAGGGTGGTTTTCCTAGAGGACAAGTTTTCCTTTAACTACTCACATTGATGTTTCTGTATTATTCTTCTTAAAAATAGCATATGTCAGTTTTAATATGTTTTAATTGAAATATTATGCACATGTATGGACACAATGGAGAGAAATTTATCTCTTGCTTCTACTCTTTGGAATTTCCCTTCAAGAAGATAATAAATACATTTGGACTTTTAATTATTTTCATCTTCTTTCATGTTGCCTGTTACTATTTCTAGTATGGCTATGTAATACCCCCCAAGAAAATGCAATCATTTTTGTAATTCAAGAATTTGTAGCAAAGGGATAAAATGGTTCAATCCAAAGAGTCACTAATGTTTGGTGAACTAAGCAAAATGCACAAAACATAAGTCATGATTTTTAATTTCAACTCCATTACCAGTTCAACATGGCAATCTTTTTTTTTTTAACTAAAATCAGTGGATAATTTTGAATTGAAAATCATCAAACATTCTTTAGTTTTGTTTTTTGTTGTGTTGTTTTTCTCATGTGGTTGTATACCTGTGCGCTCCTATTTTTTAAGAAGCTACTACATGTGGGCATCTTATTTCTCATTTGAAAAGCATGAGCTGCCTAGAGTACTTCCCTCATTTTACCTTTACCATCTTGCTGTAGAGGATCATACTTCTCACAGTTAGTATTTTTCTTACAATTTGCTTCCAACTGAGTAGCTAGGCTGAGCCAAGTTCTAAGCGTCAAACTAAACTCTGTGGGCTTGAGAGACTACAGATGTTGGCAGAGTCAGGAAAAGAATAGATTCCTCTTCATCGGCATGCTGCAGCTAATAGATACTTCTTGGATTTCTTACTCCTGTTCTGAGATAGCACTTTATAGTTCTTTCAATTTCATGAGCTACTGTTGGGGCTCATTCAGTCTTAGTGTGAAGAGAGCTCAGAGACGTGCACAAGTGTCCATAGTCAAATCTAAGAAGCAGAAAGCCTTAGAAGAAACCATTATGATGAGTCCATCTGTTGTTTGTTGTTGATTTTTGATTTTCTTTTTCCTTTTTTATTTTTTTGGTCACTGTGGCAATGTTACACCAAAAACGGAAAAAAGAACAATTTTATTTATCAGTATTCCAAACATACAGAAGAGTTTCAGTGATAGGAGTAGAACCTCCTCAGTCTTGAGTCTATCATTTACTAACGCTGTGACCAGGACCAAATGCTGAAACCTCTCTGAACCAGTTTTTTTCTCATGTAAAATGGAGAGTGAAAAGAATTCCTCAGCAAGGCTCTATAATAATTACATAAAAAACACGTGTAAAATATGGGGAACATATTAAAATTGGGGGATTTTATTAAGGTATCATTAAACTTTTTAAAAAGTAGCCACGTTAATGATTTGTATTTTTTATATAAATATGGCAGCTTTGACCTCATCTAAACAATTGCACAGTAATGCCATTAGAAAATACCAGTACATGCTCTACAAAAATAGAGTTAATGGTAAGCTTTCTATATAAATGGCATTTCTTTCCCGTTTAGATAATTTTTTTCTGTTGCTTAAATAATTTTTTTACTCTTGATGACATACATGGAACTGAGGTCAATTTTCATTTTGTCTAACAAAATCTGCAGAATACTTATGCACTACTTTGGTCAGTCAGTCAGATGTGTTTAAACGAACACAGTCAGTGTTTTGATGCCTGCTCTTGCCAGAAAACTCAGAACAGTAACAGCCCCAGGGGGAGATATTCAAATTGATATGTTTGTGTAGCTCCCATTACTGATCTGAGGTATATAAAATATGTATTAAAAGGTTTCCTAATGCTCCACTCACCTTTTCATGACCTTTGTTCAACCAGTGTGCAACAGCTGGCTGCCCTAAGGGCCAAATACTTAAGCTACATAAAGAAAGCATTTTTTTGAGGAGGGTAAATCAAGGTGTGGAACTCAGGCTCTTTGTAACCTGTGAACTTTTCTAAGACTATAGTACTCAGGAGGCAGTGCTCTTTCTCTCCTCTTAACTCCACAAGCACCACTGACAAGAACTTAATGAGAACTGCCTTTTTGTTACTGGAAAACGCTAGTGTAGATCAGAGAAGTGAAAGTTCAGAGGAATCGTACTGGATATGGGAATGGCTCTCTCTGACACAGGAACGATTCTGTATGTTCTGATCCAGTGTGGGCTCTGTGTTATTCTTTCTGTTGATGGGATCTGAGGGAGTGCAAACGGGTCAGAATCAGATGAGGCAGGGAAAAGCTTTATTTGTCTGTTGTGGCCTGTTACTGATCGGTGCAAAAGAGCTATTAACCACCACCCCGATGTGCAAGAAATACACACACACACACACACACAGCAAATAGTCTTGTACTGGATACTAAAATGACGTTTTCTATACACACACCCATCTGAATAGAATTAATTAGTACTCTTCATTTTCACACATTTTAAAAGCTCAAACTTTGTTTAACTGATGAAAGTTCAATTTATTTCCCAAGCATATTTGAAAATTTGAATTCCTTATGCAGTAAGAGAATTTGTTTTCTACTCCTGTGAACATGAAAATAAAGAAAGTGGGCAGGGGAAGAAGTGATTTTTTGTAACCAAATAAAATTTTTAATGTCAATTTACTCTACTTTGCAGAGGTCTCAGGTTGGGGGAAAGTGGAATGTTGAAAGAAACTGAGGAAAAGCAGAGCCCATAAAGATGTTAGACTGTAATATTTCAATCAAAGTAAAACATAATATTTGAAGGCTACAGTATGTTATCATAATGCACCATAGTCAAAATCTTGTCGAGTTCTCCACATATCTCTATCTCAAAATCTACAAAACTTGAAAGTATAGAGAAAAATAATGTAGAAAAATGAAGTTGCTACCTAAAAACTCTTAATTTTTAAAACCCCAGTTTCAGAGAAGACTACATGACTACAAATATACAAACATCTGGAATCCAATGATTAAAAAAATATTTCTTATTTTAATCCAAACACACATCATCGTGCAGTCGTCTGAAAGTGTACATTGACAAAAACTCTGCAGCACAGACAGCATATTTCCTCTTTGGAAAATATGTTATTTTGTTCTTTATTTTAAGAGACTTAGGCTGCAGAACTGGTTTATGATCATGAGTTGGAAAAGCTCATCCAGATACAGCATTGTTACTACCCCCAGGTCTGGCACAAAGCACAATGTTTAGACTATACCCTAAGATGAATAAAATTCTCTCAGCATTGCAGAGCTAAAAACTTGAGAATCCTCACACACTATTTAATGTATTGTATCCATAGACAAAGCATCATGACAACTCTTCAAGTTGGGTCGATAGATCCAGGATGTCTGGAGATGATGGGGAGCAGAGCAGAGCAGAGCAGAGAGGAATCTCTAATGGTTTGCTTCAAAAGTCCACCATGTAAAACACCCCTGACACAGGCATAAGATCCTTTTATGGATTTTAAGCAATGTCTCTATCTTCCTAAGTGCTTAGTTTACTACTGAAGAATGATTCAACTTCTGGAAGTAATTTAGTTAGTAAATAGGGGATGATGATCAGGATAAAGATAGTCTATAATTTGGGGTTAGACTTCATGGCCCAACATAGCAATTTCTCGGTAGCTTATAATTTTTGCTTCCAATCTTGAATTGGATAAAGTACAAGTATAAGAAAGCAAATGGCAATTTTTTCCTTACAACATCCTAAATATTTTATCTGGATTTGGGTAAATTTTTGAATTGTCACAGTGTTAGGAAAGATAATATCTTAAATAATTTCTCTGTCTATGTATCTCCTCATCAGATTGGCACAAAGAATCTCCATATTTTTCATATAATTTTATAAATTTGTCATATGTATACTTATATATGCACATGCATGAATTATTTATATTTATGTATCAATCATATTGATTGTTGTAATATAATGTTTGAAGTTTAAATCTTTATATTTGAGCAGTATTACATTAAATATGAAAATGTTATATTACCCTAGTGTTTCAATTTTTGCTAAAGAGAATATAGAAAAAGTCAAGTCAATCTTTGATAGGTACAATAGTGTTTTATTTATGAACACAAAGGGACTTCATAACATTAACAGAGGTTCGGAGGAAAAAAGGTTGTGTTAATGCTACTCATATTCTTATCTAACTTACTGAAAATACTTTATCATGATAGTAAGTACCCCCACAGTTGTAAAGCAGCAAATGTTTGGAAAATGCTAAATTTAGCAATAATAATAACCCAAGAAATTATGTATTATTTGAGATTTGGAATTGAAATGAACTGTACGATTTATAACAACCACCTGCAAATTTGCAAAGCCACCACACAATCAGAAAATACGATTAACTATCTGAAAAGTACTTCAAAGATTAAAGGAAAAACTAAGGCAGGCATGTTCATTTCCAAGAAAACAAAGATACAAAGAAAATCTGTTTTATATGTCTGTATTATAGAATCAAACTGACCTTTTATTTTCAATACAATGTAAAGGCTTGTGAAAGTTAATGACCATCATCCTCCTGTCCAACCCCCCAAACACACACACACACACACACACACTCTATTTTTCCTCAGGAAATGCATGGAGCTGAGAGGATTTTTCTTAATTGATGTGAAGAAACTAAAACATTAGAAACTATGGTCTCTCTCCATTTATGTGTAAACTCTTACATTTTGTGAAGTTAGCAGTTTTGTTAATCAAGTCATCAGCATAATGAAACAGTTGGTTTATTGAGCACTTCGGGTAATGGAGCAGTCATTAACTGTACCAGGGAAGGAGTACACAGATTACAGATACCCATTAGTGTATATATTTGAGAAAAACAGGGGTTTTTTTTAGTTATAATTTTTCAATGGAAAATGTAGTATCAAACGTAATCATAAAAGTATTATTTGGTATTAGAAGGAAACAAAATTTCATAAAAATAACGCTGTGTATTTCAGGAAGAACTCTGTCTAACCAAGATAATTTCTATAGTCTTTAATGAAGGAAGCTTAACATTTCCCTTGATAATTATCCCTAAATTCTAATAATAGCTCTATTCAAGAGCTTTTGTTATATGTAATAAAATAGTTACTCCAGTTTTCACCAGTTCTCCCAGAAAAGAAGTAATTGATTCCTATTCTTCAAACGCCTTAAAAGGCTTTCAGGTAAATGTTTCTGTCTCATGACAATTGGGAAGATAATCTGTGACCATGGCCTAGTCTCCACGCACTTCAAAAGGGTCATGTTTGTTAGTCTATTGCAGTGGGGAAGGGAGAAGAATCCCATATAAATTTCTAATCATGATCAAAGCAGTTACATGTAATAAGAAACAATTTGACAGATGAAAAATGGACTGCATATCATCTAGTTGTTTTGATTATATCATTACACCAATGTATACAGAATTATTACCAAATATTTTTTCTTATTCCCTATTGACAGAGGACCATTTAAAACTTGTGATTTCAAGGGCAATAAGATGTTATTCTGCTCAAAGTTCTAATGGACACCTGAATCTTGTCATGGCCCAGCCGTCCCTTCTCTGATGGGGTACTTAAGTGTTATAAAAGAAAGGGAAGTCAAAATGCCATTATATTATTATGCCATTATAATATTATTATATTATTATTACAAAGTCTAGTTACTTGATAAAGTGATCTGAGCAAGTGGCTTAAATTAGATCAAGTGGAATCTATTCTTCTCCCACCAGATGGTCACAAAAAACTAAAGCAGCCAGTGTTCACATGTAAAGAAAAGAAGAGAAAAAAGATAACTATCTGATGGCTTTCTTGTCCAGTAAGCTCCACAGTTTAGGAAGCCAATGAAACAACTTGTTTAATAAGTAAATGCGGCCAATCGGGTGTGTTCTAAATCTGAACCAATCAAGTTAGTATTCTGTCCACTTGTTGAACATAGAAAGTAGTGGCTAGTGGGCCAGGAACCTCACCTCCCCTCTTGCAGGACTACAGGGTTTTGGAGAATTCAGGTCTATTTTCCTACCTTGCAAAGGCAGACAGCAGCACCAGCTCCCCTCCACAACCCAGGTTTCACATGTCTTCTCTGCATCAACTAAAGGGGGAATCAGGAAACTCCAGGCAAGGACTTCCACCCACCTGGGGAAGACCCCAACAAGGAACCTCTGGGACAACAATCTATAGTTGGACTTCTTTGTTCTGTAGGCAGAAGTTCTACTAAATATAACAACTTCAACATTATTTCCTAGTGCTGTCCACTGGGCTGCATTTTCCTTGGGGGAAGAAAAAGGGCTATTTTTTTCAGATTATTTTCTAGCTTTATTTAAGTACGTATAATTGACAAATAAAACTGTAAGATAAAGTGTACACCATGATGATTTGATATACATATACATTGTGAGAGGATCCTCCCCTTCTAGTTAATTATCTCAGCCATCACTTCACATGTTTATCTTTTTTGTGAGAATATTTAAGTTCCACTCTCTTACCAAATTTCATTTATACAATGTTATAATTATAGTCATCATGTACCCATCAACACATGAATTGACAACGAAGTGGTATATACATATAATTGAATATTACTCAGCCATGAGAAAGAATGAAATCCTGATATTTGTGACAACAAGGGTGGATCTTAAGGGCATTACACAAGTGAAATAAGCCAGATAAGGAAACATAAGTACTGCATGGTATCATTTATACGTAGAATCTAATAAAAAAAAAAAGTCAAACTCATAGAAACAGAGAGTAGAAAATTTGTTGCCATGGGCTGGGGTGGAAAAAATAGAGAGAGGTTAAAAAGGGATACAAACTTTTAGTTATCAAATGAATAAATTCTGAGGATCTAATGTATGGCAAAGAAAGTCTATTCTTACTGTTATCTGTATGTCTATCAATAAATGTTTGATGAGTGAATGGAGCAGTGAGCTGCATAATGAATTGTTGATGTGAGAGTTATTTGAAGAAAGATATACAACCAAATACATTAAACAACAATTATTCATTATGATTTGTTATTGAAATATAATGAAACAACTATTTGCATATTTTATTAACTACACATACCTGTCCACTATTCAACTCAGTGTCATGAAATAATATGAGAAGATGCAAAAGAAAAGCATCTATCAAGTAGAATTCCAAGGGGATTTGAATCGCACTAAGTTTTTTTTGTTTTTTTTTTTTAAGTTTCCAAGCTATAGGATAAGTCTAAATAATTAAAGGAATAATATTAAGAGACATCAAGGCTTCCATCCTTAACATGGATGATGCAGAAATGTATTGCCATTCAACAAAATGTAAAAAGCACTATATTTCAGACAGGGTTCTGGACATAAATGGTTGTGACATAAAGAAAGTATGCCTCTTGGCCTCATGGAAATTCCATTTTAGCAAAGTGTGCAAACATCAGGTAGAATAGTCTATAGGAATGTGGGAAGGAAGTACTTGTTTTATGCAGCTAGATAACCAATTTGACGGAGCATTTTTATAAGAACTGAAGGATGATTAGGATATTTCTCCATGTGACCTTTGGTTAGCCGAGAGATGGGTATTAGGCAAAGCTGGGTTAACTGTAGAAATAGGTGTGGAGGCAGTTAGGGGGAAACAAGGTAAAGATTATAGTATAATGGAAGCTTGAAAGTACATGGTGTTTTCTGAAGACTTAGTTCTCTAGTGGTTAAAGCAGATTGTGCAGATTATAAAGAAGGGTAAGTATCTGCAGAGGACAGAGTAGTGGGAAGTAAGACTTTAAGGTAGATTTGAGACAGACTGTAAATATTCTTGGCTGCCATGTTGAGGATTTTGGACTGCTAACTCTTCAATGCTACTCTATGATTAATTTCTACTTCCAGATCAATATTCTTTGCCATTCTCCCCAGGAAGCTGTTCCCAACCCTTTGCTTCTATGGGATCATGTTTAATGAAATATCTTCTTTATCAAAAATCCTTACTTTTTCCATACATTTTCTCTTTCGTGTTTAAACAGCCAATATATTGCAAAATACTTTTTTTTTTAAATTAAAACTTTTTAGTGACCCTCACCAATCATCATGCTCTCTCTTTCCTAACTTTCACTTCATGAAGATTGATCCATGTCCAGTATAATTACTTCTTCTCCTCTTTTTATTCCTAATTCCACTGCAATTAAGATTCTGCTCCACCATTACACCTTCTCTGTTCAGACAAAGATCATCACTGAACCTGTTGTTACCAATTCTAGGGGACACTTTTGTATTCTTATCTCAGTGGGGTCTTGTGTTGCGTTTGTTAGTATCACAAATGTCCTCTGTAGTTTCTACTACCTTGGTTTCATTCAAGTTCACTTACCTTTTGTAGTATTTATTCTCAGTCTCAAAAGTAGACTACTCCTCTGTCTGCCATTTAATGTTGATATTCTTTAGGAATCACCCTTGTTCCACTTTTCTTCTCATTCTATACACTTTGCATGAGAAATTTCATGTTTACTCATGGTTTGAACTAACAAATACACACACACACACACACACACACACACACACACACACACACACACACAGTGGGTGCCAAAAATGCATACACATTTTAAGAAAAAAAACTGTATTAAAATTTTAATATTCAATATATATCAATAACAAAAAATGAATGCAAGTCATGTTTGACTTCTGCAGTTATAGGAAGTGCTCAAAGTGGTTACCATCAGCATAATTTTAACACAGTTTTTTCCTTTCTTAAAATGTATATACATTTTTTGGTGCCCTCTGTGTATATATATAATGACTCTGAAATCTGTCTCTTTGGCTTGGTCTTTCCAAGTTTTTAGATTTCTCCACCAAACTCTCATCTACACACATCTACTTGAATATACTGCAATACTTCAAACTCCAAAATCCAAGAAATAATATAATAACCTCTACCAAACCTACTTCTTTACTTGTATTCTCCAATATTGGCTCATGGCAATACTATTCATGTCATTAAAGAAAACTATCATTATACTAGACTTCTTCATCTTCCTTATTATACTCTCCCTCAGAAAATTAATCATAAAATTCTGGTGATTTTACTGCTAAATATTTCTTAATTTTATTCTTTCCTCTATACAAGTACCAGTCTCATCATATGTTGCTTGCACAACTGCAATTAACTTCCACTCAATATCTTTGCCCCCTCTTATTTCAAATTTTTTCCACTCTTTGTCCAACTACAAGAGTGAACAATCTTAAATATGGCTATAAACGTCCCTGAACCTATCATTGGTAGCCCATTACTCAAGAGATACAACCAAACTCTATCTCATGGTGTATGCCTGCTTGTTTAAGACCATCCAAAGATTCCACATTGGATTTGAATAAAATCCACAATTCATTAAGGCCTGCACGATCTTGCTAGGAACGTTCCTCCTTATCTTTTCAATCTCATTTTTACCTACTCTGCAATCCTTGCTTGCTATATCCACATTGTTTTTGTTTTGTTTTGTTTTTTTCAGTTCTTCAAAGAAGCCAAGTTCTTTTCTACCTTAGTCCCTTTGCAATAGGACTCTTTTTTCTAACTTTGTATGTGTTAGTTTCTTCTCGTATTTCAATGAGACCAGCTCAGAAAAGCCATCACATTTCAAGTATGTCTATCCTCTCACTTTCTATATCTACTATCTGTGTTTTCCTTCATAGAACTCATCAGAACTTACACTAATTTTATGTATTTGATTCTTAATGTGTGGATTGTGAGCTCCAAGAGAGCTGGGAGAACTTTTCCACAGGCTCATTCTGTATCCTCAGCAGAATACCTGGCGTAAAGTAAGCATTCAATCAATGGTTGTTGAATGACTTGCGGTATATGTGATCTTCATGATACCTCATTTCTAATTCCTGCTCCATCCTTCTGAACCTCTACTTCCTACTTCATATTTTATGTTTTCCTAATATTTAATTCCTTGTAGTTATTGAGAAACCCTATGATATACCCTTTGATACCTTTTCTCCTGCTCCTATATCTGCCTGAATAATCATATTTGCTTCCCTTCCTTCTGAACCTGGATGACTTATTAAGCCTCAACTTAAACATCACCCCTCCAAGAAAACTTCTTGAATATTTAGGCTAGGCAAAGTCGGCCTCCACTGAGTTGCATTACACTCTGTTCCCTCTGCAACAACACTTTCCATACTATATTGGAATGATCTGTTTTTTATTGATTCTCCACATCCCCAGTTACACATTCATATTCTTTTAGGGGAAGGCCCATATCTTACTCCACATTGTATCCCATTTCCAAGTAACATGCCTAACAAATAGATACTTTTTGGATGACAGTATTTTTGAATTTTATCTTTCAGGTAACAGGGACTTCAAGAGCATTAAAAATGAAAGTGACATGGTCAGTTCTGTGCTTTTGAATAATCCTTATCAGCTGGATTATAATAGGCAGAGTCTATTAAAGCCTAATAAGATGAGACATTACAATCAGACAAGCAAGAGATGCTGAACGAGGGCAGTGGCCAGTCAATCACATTAAGAATCAGTAAGGGGTAGAGAAAATAGGGACAGGTTGGTAAAAGAATATAAATTTTCAGTTGAATAAGGTCTGAGGATCTAATATATAACATAATGACTATAGTTGATAACACTGTATTGTATAATTTGAAATTTGCTAAGACAATAGAACTCAAATGTCCACACCATAAAAAAAGGGTTGGGGGTTGGGAGAATGGGTAAATATGTGTGGTAATGGACATGTTAAAGAATTTAATTGGGGGGAATTCTTTCACAATGTACAGTATGTCATATTTAAAGTACACTTTCAATATTTTACAATTTTGTCAATTATTCCTCAGTAAAGCTTTAAAAAATACAATCAATAGGATTGGAGGGCCAATTTGAAATGGTAATGACAGGAAAGGTGAACCAAAAATGGAGAAATCTAAGATCGCCACGTTTTCTGATTTGATTAACTGAGTGGACAGTATATCCATCTATAAAATGCAAAATGAGATATAATGGGGCTGCTAATGTGCAATTCAGTCTTCATAACCTTTGAATTCCAGCAACCTCTCCAGTAAGTCAAAAATGTTTTAGTCTGTGCAGTCTCATTTCTGCCTTAGCTAATGTTGATTTTCCTTATTTGTGCATTCTAGAATATTTACCAATAGAGTGAAATGAGAATTTAAGTACCTTTCATATTTTTCTACCTACAAGTCCATTAGTCTTTCACATTTATTTAATGTAATTTAGAATGCAACCACTATAGGAGAGGATAATATTTTATATTTTACTTTCCTAAAGAATAGTACAATCTCTTAATAATCAATTCTGCACACTTACTTCAATTATGAGTACTGATTTTCAAATTTTATGAACCCTACTCTTGACATCCACATAATTCTACATAATTTTCAATTGCTTTCGATTTCATCATTTAGTTGAGCTTCATTCCAGTGATTAAACAATGGGTTTTGAGAAAATAAGAATAACAAATATAAAATTCAAAGCATTATGCTAATATAATTTTTCCTGTGTGGAAATTTGGACATACACCAAAGGGGGAAAAGGTCTAATAAAACATTTTATTTAAAGTGGAAAAAAAATCTCAAAATTCATCAAAACATTTGAAATGTTATTCCATATTAAACTAATTCTATTTACATTAGAATCAAATTTTCAAAGGAGTATTTCATGAAGATGAAATTTCAGGGTGTAATCAATGAAGATTTCCTGAGTGTGTTGATATATTGAAATATAGTATAATGAGTAAGAGCACAGGACCTAAAGTCAGAGAGGCTTGCCCAAATATTTCCTTTCTGGCAAGTTTCTTAACTTCTCTCTGCTTCATTTTCTCAAATTGTAAAATGAGTAAAATAATTGAATTGGTTAAGACTTTATAGCATGCAAGTTTTCGAAATGCAATTCAAATTAGTATAAGTGCAAAAAGGAACTTATTACCATGGGTTATTGAAAAGTGCTAAAGATGGTAAGTGCTGACTTATTCAAGCAGTATCCATGTGCTCAGACAATGGCTCTTTCTCTCTCTCTTTCCATCACTCATGACTGCATTCTTAGGTTGGCTTCTTTCCCAGCCAGAAGCAGAGCCTAAATACATGGTGGCACAGTTGCTAGCTTATTTTTTTTCTTTTCTTTCTTTTTCTTTTTTCTTTCTTTTTCTTTTTTCTTTCTTTTTTGTTTTATTTTATTTTTTTGGTACCATGAGCTGTGATGTTCTACCGTGTTTCCCCAAAAATAAAACCTAGCCCGACAATCAGCTCTACTGTATCTTTTGGAGCAAAAATTAATATAAGATCCAGTATTATATTACATTACATTACATTAAAGACCTGGTCTTATAATATAGTAAAATACGACCAGGTCTTATATGAATTTTTGCTCCAAAAGACACATTAGTGCTGATTGTCCTGCTAGGTCTTATTTTCAGGGAAACACGGTATATAATTCCGGAACTGTCAGAGAAAAATATAGCAACTTTCATACTCTTAAATTCCTGGAGAGGAACAATCAACCACAGTTCAATTATGTGATGGGCTCTGACCCAATCGTGTTCCAAGAAGGAGAACACTGATTGTCGAAGTCATGGGTCCAGCATTTGGCCCAAGTAGACAAGATTAATTCCACCTGACCACAAGGTTGCACTAGAATTACTAAAGAATAAGGAATTTAAGGAGTGGATAACAGACAGGCAAAAAAACAGTCTTCTACTGCAGTAATATATTTCAAGGTGGTTGAAATGGTAAATTAGATGACATATAAAGAAAAATAAAAGAATCAAAAATTCAGTAAAAGTGGCTTTATTGTTAATTATTTGAATATAAATATAATCATAGACTATTCTTATCTGCCTACAGAGAAGTATGTTTCTGCCTGACCGATTTTGGGGCCTTTATTGTACAGGTTAAAGACAAAGACAAGAGATGCAGCATTGGAGAATTAAAGAGAGTAATAAGGATCACATATTAAACAAATAATTTTTTGAGTCCCTAATTTGTGCTAGGGACTGAGATACAATGGTGAAACTAAACAGATGAGGTCCTCATTCTTATGTACTTGTATAAACAAAATAATTCCAGGTATAATCAAAGATTCCTAGAAAAGTAATACAGAGTAATAATATTAAAAATTACCTAGGAATTAATCACTTTAAATTGGGTGATCTGAAGTGGCCTTGGTAAGAAGGTGATAAGATAGTGATATGAAATAGTACCTATTAACTAGAAGGTAGTAGTTGAGAGCAATAGAGATGAAGGCCTTGTAAGTTATGATGAAGTTTCTCAATTAGATTCACTTGAATCTAAAGATAATAGAAGCCATTGAAATATTTTGAGCAGGAATAAAATGTGATCTGCTTTAGGTTCCTAAAAAATCATGTTATCTTGTTTTAAAAATGAAAATTGGGGCAAAAACAGAAACAGAAACACCAATTAGGAAGTTTTGCATTCCATGCTGTGATGATGGTGATGTGGAATATGAGCACTAAACTCAGAGACCAAAATATTAAGGGGTCAAGCACAGAAAGAAAAGACAACAATTTAAAAATTAAAGAACACAGATATCAGTGAAACAAGAAAAAGAAAACCATGAAATTCTGATGTCATGGTGAACCTTTTCAAGAAGGGAGTCATGAATGATGTCAATGCTTCTGAAAGAGAATGTTTGACAATGGCAGAGAAGTGACCATTGGATAGAACATCAACATGAAGGTTATTGGTGACCTGGACAAGAATAGTTTCTGTGGGTTGATGTTAATGGAATCCCAAATGGAATGGGTTATAAAGAATGAAGAACAGGAGGAGAAATAGGACAGTAGGTATAAGGGGGCTATGGGTCAGTGTGCTCAAAGGAAGGTTTCCTTAAACCATGAAATATTAAGGCAAGCTGATGACAATAATCCAGAAGACAGTGTGAAACTGAAATGCAAAAGAGGGGGAGCATTATTTGCTGGGCAAATTCTCAAAAGTGGAGAAGGATGAGATTCAGAACACCTTTCATGGGAGCTGGAAGCCTTCATCCTCTCTCAGAGGAAGGAAGGGTAGTAGTGTGTACAGAAATAGACATGTTTAGATGGATTTGATAGTAGAAAAAAGACAAAGTTCCCTTCTGAGAACTCTATTTTCTCAGTAAAATATGTGATATTGTCCTTAGCTGAAAGGTTAAACTGTGAGAGGACATTGGAAGTAGCAGAGAGATAAAAAGTCATAAAATTGCTGTTTCGATAAGTAACCAGCAAACTATACAAGGAAAAATGCTAGGATTAGGGACTGATGAAGACTGTCAGGTGAGATTTGTGGGCATGGATTTAGACCATGCTCAGGAAGCCAATCTGTCTATCATTCTCTATGACTTTTAGTAGAAAGAGAGCTGGTTTAACCACATTTGGGATTTTGCTGGTGTAAACGATGTTGGTTCAGAGTGGAAAGAAATTTAAGGCTGTTTGCAAGGGATTCATTAGATTTTCAGTCGATCATCATCATCATCATCATCGTTATCACCAGTTACTACCAGTTATCATCATCATTAATTACAACAATTACTAGACAGACCAATTACGGCCAGGAGGGCATTGTCATATAAGAACATGGAACCTCTGCCATGCCAAATTTCAGATGGTAAGTTTGGCATGGGATTTGCTCAAAGAAGGCATGGTGGTGCCTGATTATGATTTTTCATCTTACTTAAATTCTAAAGAGGATGAATTCAGCAGGAAGACAAAAACCTACACCGAGTATGTTGTAACTATCTGTATGCATCTGAGCATGCCATTTTACTTATTTTGATTTTTTAATTTTCTCATTTGTAAAATAGGTTATGTCTAAGGTGTTTCCAGTTATAAAGTGTACGATACTTTTGTAACCACAAATCCCCATGTAACACAAAGGGGGAAAAGCTAAAATATTAATTTCTTACTTAATTTTCAACAGAGTCTAACTTTTAAAGGTGTTAGACATAGGCCATTTCCTATTTTCATCCTAATTTATATTATCAATAATTTTGGGTCTCTCAAAATTCTTGAGCTGTAAATTAAGCCAACCCTACACTATTTCATGAATGGGGGAAGGATGTTAAATGATTTTTCCAAGGTTGTTCTAAAAATTATTTAAGAAAACCTGTTATTAAAATAAAATCACTTATTCCAAGTTTCTTGTCACTTCACTGAGTTAACTTTCAGTTTCTCTCCCTCACTCGTAGAACAGTTAACTTGGTAATAATTTTCTTTTAAAAAGTGTAGTCCTGGGTGAAAAGACCATACATCACTCCAAGGAGGTTTCAAAGTACCAAGAATACTTTCTGAATTATAAATTCCTAAGAGAATTTACTTCATATAGACCACAAAATATATTCAAGTTAACTAATAAAGAGCCAGAAATTATTTCACACGAGGAATTAGGTGTCAAAGGGGAATTATAAAATGTAACAATTGCAGAAACCTCTTAATTTTCATTCAGGGCTCTGCTCCTTTCTGTGCAATTCATCATGTAGATAATGATTTAAAGGGCTATAAATACTTGTCTTGAGATAACTATTCTCATTTTTTTCTTTTTTTTCTCATTTAGATTTCAATTATCATCAAGAGAACAGACATTTAAAAACAGCTAACAAAAGATGATTTTTATATTCCATAAACCACATATATACAGGTAGGATTTATATTGCATTAAAAACAACTACACTTAAAAAAAAAAAAAAAAAAAAACCTGACTATTGTTGATTTATTTTTAACCACTAAAAAAACGACTTAGAATAACAAATATAGACATGGAAATAGAGAGATACACAGATCAATCTGCTTCACAAATTAAGCATGTGATGACTATGATGATGATACAGATGTGATTAGTATCAATGTGTGGAGTACTTTTAATGAAAATGAGAAAAGTAATCTTAAAAATATAGTGAAGATTATTATTACCATTTCCTGTCTCCTGGTAATTTTTGTCCCTCTGAAATTTGGGGGTGGGAGAAAATAGTAAGTCCTCCTTGGACCATAGATATCACTCATGGTCAGAGATGCCAACAGTCTTAAGGCCCAGAACTTGTAAGAATGTCACACTTGGCGTGACAACTATCCATCTCCAGGGGAATCCATGAATCATTTCTCTTTTGGGAAAATCAAATCAACTCAATTCAATTCCAAACAAAACAAAACAAAACAAGCAGCACTTTCCAATTCTGCAGCTATAATGTATCAAAGGGAGATTTTCTTAAAAGAAAAGGAAAGTCAATAGGCATACATTTTTCAGAATGTGAATCACAAAACCCTGTACTTCTACAGATTCTCACCATCTCTCAATGTCTTGCAAGGGACATTTGTCATTGTCACAGTTACGAGACCCTTCAAATAGAGATGTGTTCCAGAATCCTCCAGGAGATAGATTTTAACAGCACTTTGGGCAGTTCATGCAGCAGACTTCCCCATTCAGTTGGGAAAAGGCCACCAGCTCATTGAGGGTTGTTGCTAATGGAAGGGGCGTTCTGGGTTTTGGTAGCCTAACTGGTTTCAACTTGGCCCCACTCAAGAGTAAATAATGTCCTTGCAATGTCCTCATCTGTTTTCATTTCTCTCTTCACTCTTCTTTCTTTGTTCTTTTCCTCCCATTTTTGTAGTTTCCTTGCTTCCTGCATTGATCTCTCCCCTTTCGTTCTTGCAGCAGAAGATGAGAGCCTGTCATTTAGAAGTGATGAATATGAAATGACGAAGAAATGCCATTCAAATGTCTTTCTTTTTCCAACTTCTGACTGTATCATGTCTTTGAGGAAGGCATAATACACATTCAACAGAAATTGCATGAATGATGCATAGTATTAATCGGAACATTTTTGCTTCAATCAAGTTTGTATCACAGTTCAGCAAATTTGTAAAATAAGAGGCTCATTTCTTGTTTGTTACTTTCCTAGGGAAAACCCACTATTTACCTAATATGGTAAGGTTAGGACTAAAACTATAAAATTGTAGCTTTTATATTTAAGCTCTATATTTAAGATGTATGAGCTAACTTGTGAAGACAAAAGTTTGGATTAAGCAATAGTCTCCATATTGGGATGTAAAAATCCAAGGAGAGAGAGGTCATAAAACAATCCATTAGGAGTGCAGGACTATTATATTTTATTCCATAGTGTTTACTTTTTTGCTTATGTTTGATAATGAACTTAATATGCATGAATGATAAAACATATAAATATATGTATAAATTATTATTGTACAATTGAAGTTTTGGAGGACCACTGGTAAGAGTATCTTCTGTACCTAAAATAGTATTCTTAGCCATCTTAAATAAGTCCTCTGATAATTTTCTCGTTTCAAGATTTTTGAACGATAAATGGCAATTTGGAGTGAGCTTGGGCTATTTACAGACTTGTCATCATTAATACTTGGGCTTAATCAGAGTCTCCTTTCTAAAGCTATAGATAGATCCCCAGATGTGACTGTTAGTCATAATGAGAGTAATAATGTAACCACAAAGCAGATGGCATTTCCATTTGTTTAAATCTAAGTTCACATCATTCTCTTCATTCCTGGTTATCCATGTGAGTGGCACCATAACCTTTCAGTCTGTGGGATTTGTGGAGGACATAGTACTACCCAAAAAGCATTTTCTGAACAATACTTATTTGGGAATCCAGAGATAATTCTCTCAAGGTGTGCAGTGAAAATGCTTGGGAAAAATACGTTATAAAGCATAAGGGTCTGTTTTCTTTTGTGTGAGTAGCAAAATTGAGATCTTTATTTTAATTTCTGAGTATGATGACAAAGCATCGTGGATTTTTACAATTCTCATTGCATAAAGAATAGTTGCTAATTTCAAAATCATTTTAGTAGTCCCCTTTATAATTCTTGGTTGAACAAACAAAAAAAAAACCATAATAAATGCTATACTAAAGGTCATTATTAGGAGAGAACACTGCATATATCTAATATTAGGAAAATAGAAAATATTAACCAATGGAGGGCAAGTATAAAATATTAGTTTGACACTACCACTTACTAGCTGTAAGACTATGGGTGAACTTCTTAATCATGCCATAGCACATTTTTCTCATTTGAGAAATGTGGATAATCATAACATACTGAGCAATGTTTTTGTGTGGATGAAAGCCTAGAATACACTTCACAATCAGTAAAATGTAGCTGTAATTATTATTGTCAGCATTGTTATCATGTAGACAATGTATTTGTCAAGTCTTTATGTAGCTTGTTAGAATCATATGGATTGTAGATACATACTGTAGGAATGGTTTTAACTCAAATTTCAGATATTCAACTTGGGCTGATAATGCTCATTGATATTAACAAAAGAAGAATTTTGATCACTACAGAACTAGTTTTCATAGAATCTAGGGGAGACAGAAGTATATCAGCTTGAATATCTCTGATCTTTCACACAAGGTAAAGATAAGAAAACTATTCCGCATCACATTCTAAATGGTAACTGAAAGAGAATGCCAATGAGATGGCCAAATCTAAGCCAATTCAGGATAAATAAAAGAATGTGCTGCTTTGTCACTATGACTGTGGACTCTAGAACTAGACCTAAGTTTGAATCTCAGTTTACCCACCTAGACATGGGATGCTGAGGAAGTAACAACATTAACAAGTCTGTTTTCTCTTTGCAAAACACATTCCCTTTGCAAAACACATTTTTGAAGGACTATTGGGAGGACCAAATGAGATGATATCATTGAAGGTGACCAGTAGAAGGCTTAACAATCTCAGTTGCTATTTAATACTGGTTAGTCTTCCTTTTGTTCCCCATAGAAATGCCTGTGATCTGCTGTACAAGTTTATAAATAACACAGTTCCAAAAAAGTGTGACAATATAGTGCGTGAAAATAAGCAATTGTGCCTGGGAGATGTGCCCATATAGCAAAGACTCCTCGATAATTAGGGAGGAAATTAAAATTCCATATTTAGCTAACAGACACTAAAGAAAGATAAAAGTAGTACTGAACAGCCCTCAAAATGCATTGTCTTTTCCTCATTTCCTATTCAAACTAATTACTAAGGACAACAGAACCATTTGTTAATTCACACTAATGATGAGGAGCCCCACTGTACATCACTGAATATCCCAGATTAATCATTAAATAAATATGTCCCATAAAAAAGAAACGTAACAGTGCTGAGATACAGGAGGCAATATGTTCATTCTGCAATTGCAGCTGAATTTTAATTATTTTGGCTAATCCTTTATTACACATATGTGAATGTTCTTCAACACATCTAAAATAATATCAGATGGCCTCACCATTTCCATATCTGACTGGAATCATTACCTAAACACTGAGCAAGTCAACTAAGGAATTTGGATGACTGATTTATAATAACACATGTCACATTCATATTTTAGAATGGTTTTCATTATCTTTTCATTTTTCTTTTAACTTCTGATTATTCCTTGAACATCAGAGTGCCATAGTTACCACTGAGTAAGTTCACGTGCGTGCGTTCAGCAAGTCACCAAGCAGCCACACCATTATTAATTGGTTCTTGTAGACGGTATTTTCATGCAATAATGATTACAATAGCTGAGGCAATCATGTGATAATCTGCTGTGTCTATTAAAATGGCTGCAATAAGTAGTTCAGCTGTCTTCAGGCTGTTCAGTTCTACGTAAAAAGGCATTTACTATTTAGGAGACCAAGGGTGTTCAATTGAGTTAGTCAGAAAGGAAAGCCAAGTTTGTATAAGAAAGCAAGCCATCATTCTAGAATTCAGAGCACTACTAACATAACTAACAAGGTTTTAATAGAAACATCCAAGTCTGATACACTAACATGAACTTATTTGATGACAAACAACTTATTCTGGAAAAGAGGGCCCTAAATTCAATTTACATCTCACAATCCAAGTAAATAAGAAAAGACTGACAAATCTCCTTCCATAAATCCACAGGATTTCATGTTCCTATTGGTCATATTGGGTGAAGGCAGAGCAGAAAATGAGGGTTTAGTCTATTAATAGGCTACATAAGCACAAAGTTTGTTTTTGAAGTACTCCAGATCACATATATCAAGGAAATAAGGATGGCAGAAAAAAACAACATTTGCAGAAAATTAAGGGAGATTAAAAGGAAAAGAGAGTAAAGACAGTAGACTTAATAAAACTTTTTACTGAAAAATTATCTTGCCATTACTAGCACATGGAATAAGGTTTCCTGTTTTAAGCTTATTTGGTTTTGAAGAAAGTAAAAATTGTCCTTCTGAGGGTATATATACACATATGTGTATGTGTATGTATGCATATATATACATATATACATATATATGTGTATACATATATATGTGTATATGTACACATATATATGTATATTTGTGTGTATATGTGTGTGTATATATATATATATGTGCTACTAGTGAGTAGAGGTAAGCAGATGCTATTTATTTCTCAACACCTTGAATAGTTTTTTTAGTTCAGAATAAAATGAGCAGTTGCAAGGACAGGAACTTACTACAACTGAAACTATGGGGGCTCGAAATCTTCGGTAGCCATACCAGGGCCTATTGTATGTCACAGACAAGATTATACATCATCACTAGCTGTTAACATTGACTGGAACAGTTTGCTGGGGGATGAACCTACCTACCTTTCCACACTTTCAGAAATTACTTCCTAATTAGTACATTGGTACTCCTAAAGCATAAACTATTGCACTTAACTTTAATAAAATGATCTGATTCTACCCTCGGCCCTATTATTGTTTTTAACTTTATGGACCTCTTTTAAAATTGTAGCACAAAACACCTTAACTTTGCAGTTCTTGCCTTTGGTTTCAATCTTAAAGTTTATGCTCTTCCAATTCTTATTAAGGATAGAGCTAGAATTCATCCATATATCTGTATATTCTAAATGTTATCCTAAGATCAAGACTGACCATCAGAACAATGTGTGTTTACATTGTTTTCACAGCCTTTTGTAAAATCACTCACAAATAAAGCATCAGCACTCCGCCATTGACATACACTGAGAGAGGTTATTTATTGAGAGGGAGCCCACGGATCACTATTTATTGAGGTGATGATATTGGACATCACCTGGTCCATCAGCAGGGATCACCTTAAGAAGACTAATGGGAAACATTTATTCAGACTGCAGATGAAGGAAAGCTATGATTTTCCTAAACAATTAAGTTGTATTTACTGTCTAGGCACTGTTTTTTGTAAATATTGGTGTCTCTCTTTACTCTGGCTTTTCATTAACTTAGAGACAAGATTTTGTCTTCCTTCTAACAACTCTGTATCAACTACACTATATATATATATATATATGTATATATACGTATATATGTACGTATATATGTATATATACGTATATACGTACATGTATATATACATATATACGTACATATATACATATATAATATTATATATACACTATATATACTACACTATATATACAACTACACTATATATAGAATATATGTATATATGTATATACGTATATATATGTGTGCGTGTATATATATATGTGTGTGTGTGTGTATATATATATATATATATATATAGCATAAATTCAGCAGTAGGAAATCAATATATTCAGGAATATATATATATATATATTCTATACACTATATTCCTGAATATATTGATTTCCTACTGCTGAATTTACGCAAAAGTTAGGGGTTTAACAGCAACAAACATTTATTATCTCACAGTTTTTGTGGATGCACCTTAGCTGGGTGCCTCTTCCCCAAAGTCTAGCACAAGATTGTCATCAATTTTGGCCAGTGCTGTATTCTCAACCAAAGGCCAGACAAAAAGAGGATCTCTTTCCAACCTCACTCACATGATTGCTGACAGGATCTGGCACTTCCCAGGTTGTTATACTGAAGTCCTCAATTTCAGATTGTTGGTTAGAGGCCTTCCTCAGTGCCTTGCCCAGGAGGTCTTTCTACAGGGCAACTCACAGCATAGCAGACTGAGCAAGCAAGTGAGAAAGCAATAGAGAGGGAGCACGGTGCAAGGCACTATCTTTTCGTAACCAAATATCTCAGAAGTGATATCCCGTTACTACTGGTATATTCTACTCATTAGAAGGAGGTCACTAGGTCCAGCTTACCCTCAAGGGTAGGGGATTGCCCAAAGACATGATTTCAAGAGGTGAGGTCATAAGAGGCCACCTTAGTGGCTATAATTTTTTAAAATTTTCTTATGCATACTTCCCCTTTGCCTAACTCTTCAATCATACTTATCTTTTGTATTATACATACTCCCATAACCTTACTTAAAATGCATACCTATATCGTATGATAACATATTGTGTGTGTTAAATAAATGTCTATTGTGTTAGGTAGAACAGCCTTTGTCATTCACTTTAACAACTGCAATAACTTATTTATTAATCCATTCACTTCAGGCACTGGTCTGTTTTGAGCACTAGGCACACCACATTTTTTTTTTTTTTAAAAAAGAACAAAGTCCTGCCTTCAAGAGTGGGTGTGGGGAGTAAGTTTTGAATGTGAGATTCTAATCTTCACCCATTTAATCCTTTAAAAATAATGATTCAGTGTCTACAGTTTGTCAGCTACTGTTCTAGCCTTAAGCCATTTTGATTCTGTAGAATAGAGAATCATTCAGCTAGAGGTTGGAGCTGAGACTCCAGGTGAGAGTCAGAGATTGGAGGAAGCTATATGTTGCACATGGAAATCGGTGATATTTTTAAATGAAAAGTTTAATGGTGTGTTATTTTTTGATAGTGAAATCAGCATGAATATCAAGTTAGGTACTCCAATATCAAGTTAGGCCACGTCCAAATAACCCCAGGGTGAGCACACCCATGTCGAGGTAAGCAGAACAGAATGACTGCACCAAAGTGTGATGTGCTCAGAATGGAGCGCCTCAAGGTTCCTCGTGGGCTCTGGATCATGACTGTTAGAGGCTTAAAGGGTAGGAAATATTTTTTTATTGGGCAATTGATACCACACAATTTATCAAAATAGTAGAACTTTTATTTTGCATATGTCATTAGAGTACAACAAACACCAAAATGTGAACAAATCATTAAGTATAAAAAAATATGTTTTTCTAATCTAGAGAAATCAATACTCTAAGGAGGTGAAATGAATTTTAAGGACCATGTAATCCAATGTCTACATTTTGTATTTAGAATGCTATGACATAAATAAGTCTAAAGGTCACTTAGCTCATTAGCAGCAATGTAAGGGGTATGGTTCTCATCTTATGGCTCCTGTCTAGGGCCACTTCCAATATATAACAACACATTTTTCCAAAAGATAAATTACATATGTAGAATCTAACTTAAGAGACTCTTAAACATTCTGTTTGTTGTCTTTATTGTTTAAATGTTTGATATCAAATATTTAAGATTTTCTTCATGATAAGTTTAACAATAATTCAGTGTTCAAGTAAATTTTGGAAAAATCCAAGTTGAACAAGTTTACATAGGTATTTCTATAGCAAGATTTCTCTGAACTTCTAATATGTTAATATTCAATATTAATTTTACTTACCATCTAAATGTTTATTAATGTGAATTACATTTTTTAAATATAAATTCCCTTTGCATAAACCCAATCGTATCTTGGTATCGCCTCTTTTTTAATACTTGTTGGGTTTTATTTTCTAGTCTTTAAATATATATCTTTTTTTTAGGATTTTTGAATCTGAAAAGGAAAAATTACCGGTCAATTGTAATTTTTCCTTTTTTTCTATCTTTTCTGGTTTTGATATAAGAATTATTATGTCTCTCTTATAGAATGAGTTGGATATTTCTGCTTTTCTAACAATTAGGAAAAGTTTGTTAAATTAAAATAAAAGATACTCTGCAATTTGAACGTTTGATAGAATTCAACTCTAAAACAATTTGGTTCTGCTGTTTTATTTGAAGATTTTTAGTTTTTATTCTTATTATTCTGTTTTATGTGAAGATTTGTAGACTAATTTAATTTCTTCAATACTTACAGGATTATTTGAGCTTTCATCCTTTTAAAATTATTATACCACAAAATATTTTTTCAGGAATTTGTCCATTTCATGTCAGATTTCAAAAGTGTAGTAACATTACTACCTATTCTCCTCAAACAATTCCAAAATATCCAGAAGGAGGGAAGGCTCCCAAGCACATTTTACAAAGCCATTATTACTCTGATCACAAAACCAGACAAAGTCATTACAAAAAAAAGAAAACTACAGGCCGATATCCCAAATGAATATAGACAAAAAAATCCTCAACAAAATACTAACAAACCAGATTCAGCAACACATTAAAAAGATCATACACCAATATCAAGTGGGATTCATTCCTGGTATGCAAGGTTGGTTTAATATTTGCAAATCAATTAACGTGATACACCACATTAACAAAATAAAAAACAAAAATCATATGATCATATCAATAGTTGCAAGAAAAGCATTTGACAAAATCCAGCAGCCATTTATGATAAGAACTCATAGCAAAGCGGGGATCATATTTCAACATAATGAAGACTATGTATGACAAACCCACAGCTAACATCATACTCAACAGGGAAAGGCTAAAATCTTTCCCCTTAAGATCAGGAACAAGATAAGGCTGCCCATTTTCACCAGTTTTATTCAACATAGCTCTGGAAGTTCTAGCCACAGCAATCAGACAAGAAAAATAAATAAAAGGCACCCAAATTGGAAAGGAATAAGTAAAATTGTGATTATATGCAGATGACATGATACAATATATAGAGAACCCAAAAGACTGCACCAAAAAAATATTAGAACTGATAAATAAATTTAGTAAAGTAGCACAATACAAAATTAATATCCAGAAATCAATTGCATTTGTATACACCAATAATAAATTATCAGAAGGAGAAATCAAGAAATCAATCCTATTTATAATTGCTTCAAAAACAGTAAAATACCTAGGAATCATTTTTTTGAAGAAACGTTTACTATTATTATTATTATTATCATTATTATTATTATTATTATTATTATTATTATTATTATTTTAAACTTTTATTTATTTAAGTGTGTTTTTCCAGGACCCATCAGCTACAAGTCATGTAGTTGTTTCAATCTAGTTGTGGAGGGCACAGCTCACAGTGTCCCATGTGGGGATTGAGCCAGCAACTTTGTTAAGAGCACTGCACTCTAACCAACTGACCTAACTGGCCACCATCCTTGGAATAAATTTAACCAAAGAAGTAAAAGACCTGTACTCAGAAAATTATAAGACACTGAAGAGAGAAATCAAGGAAGATACAAATAAATGGAAATGCACGTTCTTTTTAACCATGTTCATGGATAAAAAGAATCAATATAGTTAAAATGTCAATACTACCTAAGGCAATATATAGATTGAACGCAATTCCTACCAAACTACCAAGGACATTTTTCTCAGAAATAGAATGTATAATCCTAACATTTATGTGGAACCAAAAAGACCCTGAATAGCCATGGAAATCTTGAGAAATAAGAACAAAGTGGGAGGTATCATGCTACCCAACATCAAATCATAACACAAGTCTAATGTAATCAAAACAGTATGGTACTGGCATAAAAACAGAAACATAGATCAATGGAACAGAATAGAGAGCCCAGAAATAAATTTGTATATGGTTATTTAATGCATATATGGTTATTTAATCTGTGACAATGGAAGCAGGAATTTACATTGGGGTAAAGACAGTCTATTTAATAAATGGTGCTGGAAGACTGGACTGAAACATGCAAAAAAATGAAACTGAACCACCTCATTATGCCATATATGAGAACAAATTCAAAATGTATTAAAGACTTAAATGGAAGGCCCAAAACCATAAAACTCCTAGAAGAAAATATAAGGAGTAAATTTGCAGACATTACCCTGAGTAATATTATCCCCTTGAGCAAGGGAAGTGAAAGAAAAAAATAAACATTTGGTATTACATCAAACTGAAAAGATTTTTCACAGCAAAGGACCATCAATAAAACAAAAAGGCAGCCTACTGAATAGGAGAAGATATTTGTCAATTATACATCGACAAGGGGTTAATATCCAAAATTTATAAAACACTCATTCAACTCAACACCACACACAAAAAAGAAAAAACCCAATTAAAAAATGGGCAAAGGACATGAAGAGACATTTCTCTAAAGAGGACATACAGATGGCCAACAGACATATGGAAAAATGCTCAACCTCACTAATCATTAGAGAAATGCAAATAAAAACCACAATGAGTTACAACCTCACTCCAGTCAGAACAGCTATCATCAATAAATCAACAAACAACAAGTGCTGGCGAGGCTATGGAGAAAAGGGATCCCTCATGCACTGCAGGTGGGATTGCAGATTGGTGCAGCCACTATGGAAATCAGTATGGAGGTATCTCACGAAACTAGAAATGGGACTACCTTATGATCCAGCAATTCCACTCTTAGGTATTTATCCAGAGAAATCCAAGATGCTAATTTGAAAAAAATATATGCACCCCTACGTTTATCGCAGCACTGTTTACAATAGCCAAGAGTTGGAAACAACCGAAATGCCCATTGGTAGATGACTGGATTAAGAAACTGTGGTACATTTATACAATGGAGTATTTCTCGACCATAAAGAAGAATGAAATCTTACAATTTGCAATGATATGGATGGACCTAGAGAATATTATGCTAAGTGAAATAAGTCAGTCAAAGAAAGACAAATACCATATGATATCACTTATATGTGGAATTTAAAGAACTGAATAAATGAGCAAAATAAACAGAAATAGTCTCAGATATATAGACAAAAACCGATGGTTGCCAGATGGGAGGAGGGTTGGAATTAGACAGCATAAATAGGTAACTACAATATTGCCACAGGGATAAGAAAGACAGTTTGGGGAATATAATCAATAATGTTGTAAAGATTTTATAGGGTGTCAGATGGCCACATGTCTCATTAGGGAGACTACTTCATGGACGGTGTAGCTGCCTGACCACTGAACTGTACACCTGAAGCTGAAGCTGAATAATATTGTATGTCAACTATAATTTAATACATTTATAGTCATAGGATATGGAGTAACAGCATAGGGAATAGAGTCAATGGAATTGCAATAGATATATATGACATCAGAGGGGCAATAGATTGGTGGAGAGGGATTATCACTTTGAGGGGTGAAATGTCTAACAATTACTTTGTTTTGTACACCAGAAACTAACAAAAAAAAGTGTAGGAATATAGTTGTTGGTAGTATTCTTATCTTTCTAATTTCTTTTTGTAGTATGGGCCCCTTTTCATTTTTAAAGTTATGTACTTGTGTTTTCCTTCTCTTGGTGAAAATTATCAGGGATTCATCTATATTTTGGGATTTATATATTCACATATTCTAATTCTGGATTCTTGAATCTCTCATCTGACTTTTGTGTCTCTACAATGTATTCCACAATTCTAGTCTCTCCTCCATCCACGGCCTTAGTCCCACTTCTTCCCTGGGTTTTGATTAGTTTTGGATGAGACACTTCCCACTATTGTAGTATTGTGCCCTATGTATAATCCTAACCTCCTTTTACACTGAGGACAAGATTTGGATATCATTTTGTGGGGACAGAACCCCAGAGTGCAGTTTCCAGGCTCTCGGCCTCACGTGGAAAGGTGCTGGCTCAGGTAGTAAATGGCCACCAGCTGTGATTGCATGGCCATCAGCTGTGGCTACTTGGCCGTCAGCTGTAACCAGTGAGCCATTCGGCACTAATATAACTGCTATGGCTACGCTAGCAGAAAAATGGGGGCTGGCAAGAAGACGGTGGCTGAGTCTGCAAGCGGTGCAGTGAGGGTTGTGAACAGTGTGGCTCCTGCTTCCTGTGTCTCCAACCCAGCTGCCAGAGAGAATATAGTTATATGACTCCCCTACTTATGGCTCCATGGGTGTTCCTTTTTGGCCTAGCCATATCCTGCGTTCTCATGTGGGGAGCGGGACCAGAGACCCTGCAGGCCGCCCCGCATGACACATGTGATCAAATGTAGCTGAGTCTTTAGTCCACCTTAGTCTTGGAGCTTTAAGTGAATCCTATCTCAATCAGAAAACATATAGTCAGGATGGAACAAAGCAAGTCTCTGAGCCCCAGAAGCTACTTCCCATCTCATCCTGACTCCTCTGCACCTTGGGTCCTAACCCTGCCTCTGGAGCTTTGTATTCTGTGTGATGCTATTACTTGTACCTGGCCAGTGTTCAGATCCTTTTGTGCTTCTCCCTAGTATTTATACATTTAGCCAGGATCCAGCTGGCCCTGGCCATTCTTAACACTACCCACCTTGAAAATAATCCACTGTGTTTGCTTCTTCTGTTTTGTCCCAAACATTTATATCTTTATGAACATGTGAGCCGGGGAGGGGAGGGGGACAGGTCAAGAAAGAGAGGGGGAAATGGATAGACACTGGAAGTGGATACCTGGAGAGAGTTCTCCTGATCAAAAATCAAACTCTGAAGCTGAGGTTTGGGGATTGACTACACTTTATCCCTCATGTCAGTAACCCTTTGGAAGATTTAGCAGCTATCTGTCTCCACATGAAACAGGGTTGAACAATTTCAATACAAAATACATACCTCTTAATCTTTTGAATTTGTATTAAATATGTTTTAAACTGATTTTTCTTTCTGCACCATATGTACTTTCTATGACATGTCTCTCACTCGCATCTAAAAAATGTGTGACACTGAACAGGCTAGTGAGTGGATAAACTGCTCTAAGTCTCAATTTGCCCAACATTTCCTCATGATTTTCTAATGCCTGCACTTCATCTTGTAATGGTTTAGTACCCTTGTGACAATAAAAATCAGGCTGTAGATTTCCTTGCCCTTGATGTTATTTTGTCAAACACTGATAGCATACCTAAATATGAAAATTCCCTAACTAAAGTGGCTATGATAATTTATTCTATAATTTTTCCATTTTTCTCCTTTTACAAATTGGCAAAAAAAATCTCATCAATCAAAGCTAGAAAACTCTCCAATTCTTTTAAACAGTTTAACAAAGGCTATGTCATTTTTAATCTCATACATGGGGATCAATGCTAGAAAGAATAAACACATACTCTCCCTGAAGAAAATTGATATCAAATGAACCTAAAAAGTCATCTTTGGTTTAGTATCAATCATTTGCTTAATTATCCCCATCTTCAGTGCTCTTTGATTTTTTCAGAGACAAGACAACAATGCAAGAGAATATAGAAAGTATTCTTTGTTCCTTGAATTAAGGGTTCTCCCACTATCTCTCCCCCCCATTTCTTACATCTAACAATCTGGAAGGGAATGTGCTTAATAGGCTTTGTCTGTGATAGCTTCATTTCTTTTCTGTGAAGGAAGCTTTGGAATTGTCTCCTCATGTACTCCACCTTTTGACAGCATTGAGCCTTTATTTATGAAAGAAGTTTAATTAATGCCCTTGGATAAACTGTTAACCTTTGAAATAGTTTCCTGATGCATGGAGGCCCTTTCTCTTCTGCCAGGAATTGATTTTGGAAATGGCCCTACCCCCTCATAACTTATGATTCAGAGAGGAAGAGATCATGCAAAGTGTAACAGAGACGGGGGGTGAGAGCTCTGTGAAGTGCAGTGATGAAGGGTTTGTATCGCTATCTGGAAAAAATAGGTCATTGAAAATGTGTAGAATCAACTTCAAAGGAAAATGATGGTTTTACAAAGAGTTGATAATGTCATACCATAGAAACAGAACAATAACACTGAAAATATAAGGCGGTTTTCAAATTAACTAAAGCAAGGTTCTCAAATTTCTGATAAAATAATAATGATTTGGGCAAACATAAAGAAAACAGCATATATGATGGATACAGCGAGAAGGGAAGGAAGGACACTTCTAAGCTAGTAAATTTTATAGTATTTTCCTGGCATGGCTCCCAGAGACCTTTTCAAAGAAAATGATGCCAAAGAGTAATTCTTTGGAGGCTTTACTCTTATTAATGTAGTTATTGTTCAATGTACAGTTGTTTAATGAGACAGATGTTTTTTTAATTAAATGCTATTTTAGGAAAGTAATTTTTTCACAGCAGAAGCAATGTTTTAGGGCAAAGTGTGTAAGGAGAAATGCTGCAGAAGTTTCCTCATGTCTCTTACCTCTTCCAATAGTAACTCTTGATAAAATTAAGCTACTGTGGCCCCTAATCTATTTCTGTTGCCGTGCAGTCAGTGGAGAATGCATAATTTCGCCACCCCAATTCTGGCCTTCAGAAGAAGACCTTATTGATTTGTTTGCCCAGAAGTGACATAAAATGCAATCTGCCACTGAAAAATAAATAAATAAAACTATGTTCTAAGTTATTTTGTCACCACTTCAGTTTTTAGATCTTCACTTATAAAACCTACTTGTCTTTTGTACTAGAGATACAGATTGCTTATTAAATTAACAAGGGCCAAGCAATGAAGATCTGAATAGAATAACAAGTTGGAGCTCATCGAACTACAAAATAATCCCACTTTTGTCAATAAGATTATGATGTTGAGTTGCCTATTCTATAGCTTAAGGAGAAATACCACCATACCACATTTCCACTCTACAACCCTGGGGTTTTCAAATTAGGAGCTAGGAATGTGCTTGGGGATATGGTGACTACCCTCAGAGTTTTAGCCAGCATGGCAGAATTTAAAAGCTCACCCTATGGAGAATGCTGAGAATTGGTTATAAGTGAAAGAACGTTTTTTGGCCAGGCCAGCATCTTCCAGCCGCACCCCTCCTCACTAACCAGGAACCCCAGCAGAGTCCTTCTCTGGTGATCTGGTCACTCCTCCACTGGTGAGGACCACCCAGCTGAATGCTGCTCTGGCATGTTTTCTATTGGCAAGGCCTGTTAAGGTAAGTGCAGCCCAAGAGATGTGACCTAGCTATAGGAGAAGGAAGAAAAGACAGTCACGCATCACAAGGTCCTCCAAAGTGAGATGGGATGAAGAAGGTTGTGGGCTCTGCAGTTTCTCTGATTTGAATGGGGAACTTTTTATGACTAATATTCAGGCTCTTAGATTCTGAAGGATCGCACAATTCAGACTCTCTTTTGCTGATGAGAAAATATGAGGACCCAGGAACAGCAATTTTCTCAATGGCACCCAGCTCCCTAAGAAACAGTACAGTCTTTAGAGCATTGGATTCTCCAAATTCTGTCTGAGTTTTTTACCAGTACATAAAGGGAAATATGACTTTGATGTAATACTAGAATAGAAACAGCCAGAAATGTAATGTTAGCCTCTTGAAGGTAAGAGATTGTGATGGCAAGTGTTTGCATCTGTCCAGCACATACAAAGCACTGAAAAGGGGTATCGCTGTGATGCCACTGCTACTGAGGCTTTCCAAGAGCTTTTAGGAGGGTGCCAAGGAGGGAGGAGTCCTAGTATTTACTGTTCCCTGAAACCTACAATAAGGCGAGGATTAAACTAAGATCTCAGTTTGGCATTTGTCTTTATTCATTGACCTGTAATAACCTGTATTCACTTTTCTAATTTTCCAAGAGATGGCAAACATCATGTTCTATCATCTCTGACCATTGCCTGACACTGTAGTCTTTTGGAATTATACCGTAGTCAAGAATTGAAGTTTGGAAACAAACTTCAGGCACTTGGAAACAAAAATAATGATTCCAGCCATCACTTTTAATATAGCTTATTAAGCACCTGAATAAATTACTGATTTCTAGTATGCATATATAACATAACAACCTCTATTGCCCCTAATTTCCTTCTCTGTACTATATTATATTTGATAACATACTTATAAAATACCAATTTTCATAATATTTTTTCACTATCTTCACTGTGAACATTCAAGGTCAGTGGTTCTTGAGCTTCAGAGTATATCAGATTGCTGATTCCTCACTCTCTGAGCTTCAGATTTAGTTGTAGGATGGAGTAGAGTCCAAGACTGTGCATTTCTAACAACCTTACATGTGATGCTGTTACTGCTGATCAGCGGATCCCACTTGGAGAGCCATCATACTAAAGAAATGTGAATCAAAAGGTACTAACATTTATTAAGAATCAATTTTTTGCATGCATTCTATAAATTACTAAAGAACACATTAAATTAATAGTACTTTATTATTATTAAGAAGAGGGAAGGTGATTTAATTTAATGGAAGTGGAAAAAGATTTTAATTGTGTTGCTCAAACTTGGTCAAAAGAGAACAGATTTATATAATATTTGTACAATTAAAAATAAATTATGTTCAAAAATTTAAAAATTAATTATCCTTTATGGCAAAGGAATTGTTAATTATTTTTATTTTTGTGAGATAAATGTCTTAATTTGTTTTTCTATAAAATTATATATTTCATCTATTTTTATATTTATTTGCATATGTTGAGTTATAGATACCCCAGTAATTATTTTATTTTCTTTATTTCTCTTATTATTCCTTCCAATATCATTGATACAAATGATAGGGATTTAATTATTTTTATTTTCTTTTAATTATTGATTTTATTTGTTTCCATTATGATTAGAAAAGTAGTTTCTGCTATTTCTACTCTGGAGTAAATTATTAAAAATTTTTTGTGTTCCAGTGTATGACAAATTTTACTATATCATGGCTACTTAGATAGCCATAAAATTATAGGGTCTTGCATACATGTATTTGAATTAATCTATTAATATGTCATTAAAATCCTTTATATTGTTACAAAAGTTTTTATTCCCTTCTCTCCATCCTCAGACTCCATGAATGAAAATAATGAAATAAAAACATTTTTATCATCCAGAATAAAGACAATGAGAAAAGGGAAAATAGCAGATGGGAAGTTTACACGAATATGTGGAAGACAGTGAAGGACTGAGAAATGCCTAAGCAGAGCAGAGTTAGTTACAACCTAATCACCAGGAGTGGGGACCACAATGAAATATGAGCCGTGGTACCCAGAGAACCCCCAGGACTCTCAGGAGCTGCAGGTGCTGGGAACCGCAGGAAGCCAAGTTGAGATGCAGGACTTCACCCAAAGGGTTGCTTGAAAGCCTGTATTTAGAATGGTCAACCCCAATCCTCTTACCTACAAATCCAATGATTTTCCTCCTCAACCAGACCACTCCCACCCCTCAGGAGGTTGGAGGCTATTTTGTGAATAATTTAAACAGATGCTCTAAACTTCAGGACACAAATATAGTAGAGAACTAGGAAAATCAATGGCTACAATATAGGGGATTAAGTGAAGTGCAAATAGAGAACTATAGGATTCTCAACTTTTTCTCTTGTACTATTAATACCTCAGAAGACTAGCAGCCAAGCTTGTTCCTCTTCTCATGTACCCTCACACCCTGCTCAGCCCTGCAGCAGGATATACATAGATAACTTCTCAGATTATCCTCAGAAAGACCTGTAGATACTGATGTTTGGATGTACCCAGTGGAAAAGCTAAATCAAAGCTATTTGCCCTATAATAGTTCCACCAACTGACACGTTTTCTTCTCACAAACAGAGCTTCTCAGAGTTTTATTTTTATTTTTATGCTTTGTTCTTTAAAAATAACTTTATAGTGAAAAAACACAAGACATTGAAAGAAAATGTGGAATTCGAGACACCAAAGCAAAAAATAAATAAATGCACACACAGAGACTCATGTACACACACAAAGGAGGAATAAAGTCTACAATCAATATGCTCAGAGAGATGAGAAGATATCGCTTCCATTAAAGTACAAAATCAGATGTTTTTAAATAGGCATAACTAGAAATCAAGAAATAGTACTTGAACATAGATGCATAAAATTAGTAAGTAGAAAAGCTTAGAAGATAAAAAAAGAGGATAGTTCTAAGAATAAATAATAAAAAGATCAAAAGATTTTTTTTTAATTTGAAAAAGCAATATAGGAAATTAGAAATTTAGTCTGAAAAATAGGCATTCCAGAGACAAAAGGAGAAAATGGAGAAGAAAATTTTATATTAAAAAACATACAAAAGTATGTGTTAACTTTCTAGAACACTAATTCATCAGTGACCAACATTATGTTATGTTGACTTGGCCAAAATTGTGAAATAGTTACATTCATATCATGCTTCTTTTAATAGGATGGAAATAGATAATGTCAGAAGTTAAAGTCAAGTACTAGCCTAATAAGATATTATTGAGAGCTATGTAGGCTTACCATCAGTGGAATGAGCTAAAGAAATTGAATGTCTTTCATTCTAGTCATTGACACTAGAGTGGGGAAAAATAGAGCAGAGAGAACATCGACATTTCCTATTCTATATCCTGTAGTTTTTATTATTTAAGTTTTTACTGTATGCATATATTATTTAAATGAAAATAAAAAATTTATTTTAAAAGTAAATTAGTAAAAACATACTCAGAAATACACAAAAGAACATCTGACTAATGTTTGGGATTCCTTATTAACAGAAAATTTTGACAGATCGTGTCTATTATGTCAATCACGTTTCTCACATATCCTTTCCAGCCCTTTCTCCTGTTCCTGCAGAAGACTAGAGTATATTCTCCGTACAAGCTACAGACTAGGGGAAACTAGGCTCAAGAGACCTGTTGAAAGCAAAGCAACTATCATTCATGGTCATGTGAAGAGGAGTGGTTGCTTTCATTCTTTAAAAAATAAAATTTACAAAATACATTGGTAATTTTAATTATACAAAAAATCCATTTTATGGATTGATTTTAATGCTAAATCTGCAAGCATCTATATGAAAGGTATTTACTAAATACTGCATCATGTTACTTAGCAGACAGAATCTTATTTAAAAGAGAGCACAATTTTGTAGTTAGAAAGCCAGGTTTGAACGCTGTTTCCACCAATTTCCAGTGATGAGATCCTGGAAATGTTTTTTAAGGTCCATGCTGCAGCTATTACATGAGGGTGACAGCAATGGCTACCTGATAGACTTGTTGAGTGAAGTGAAATTCTGAGTTCAGTGCTTGGCACTGTGTGGGAAGTTGTAAATTATTTTTAAGTCGTAGAATTAACAGCAATAGTCATAGTATTACTCATTATTACGAAAGAATGTAGGCTAGTAAAAGTGTGAAGAAAATTTATTGTTATAAAGGAAATCTCCCCCAAAGCTAATTTTAGTCTTTGCTACCATTTTTGCTTCCCTAAAAAAAAGTTTGCTCTAAAATGATAATTAGAATCAACTGATCTGGTTTTAAGATCTTTAGTTTTAGTATTCTCCATTAGAGTGCCAACACTAGGTGGGAGATAAGAAAATGAACACAATAACCAAATACTTTCAAAAATCAGACACTGTAAGTCCAGTGAATCAAGAGTTTATGTATATCACCTCATTCTGTTTGAAGAAACAGCTACAGGAGAAAGATTGGTTTCTCAAGTTGTTCACAGTGGCAAAGATTATGGCTTTCAGAACATTTGGGAACCAGGTGAGTTACATCTGAACTCCTATTTCTCTGGTATGGCCATTGAATAACAGTGTCTTTGAAAGCAGACAATATGGATAAAATTTTGGTTCTCAGGAAAAATAAGATTTTATCCTTCCCTAAGTGTTTCCAGGTTTTATTTCTACTAAGGACTAGAGAGGAGGTGTTTTAAATAGGTAGATTGAAATTCTAGGTCTTCATCCTTTCAGGTTTAGTCAGTAAATCCTTTGTGTACTGACCTTTAGGCAGCAGTGCAAAGCTCATCTATTTGCAAAGGTATGAATCTGAGTAACGGGAGATGGAGCTGTCCCCTTGGGGTCTCCGTCTAGGAAGGGAGCTTTTCACTGTGACTGTGTCATTTGTTAATAATGCTAATGCAGGCTTACTTTAATATGAACAAAGTATTCATTAAAATAAAAAAGCAAGTGACTTACAAGACACCTTGGATATAAATATTATGCCCTTTTTAACAGACAGGTAAAATGAAGCAAAGAAAGATGGAGTACAGTCCCATAGGCCACACAGTTAAGTGGCAGAAGCATACTTCAGAATGTTTGATCTTTGAGAACCATGTGACTTCACTGATATGTGTGATATAAATCTGAAAGCAACAAAGAAACAAGACAAAGAAATAAAGAAACAAAAACCTCATAGACACAGATAACAGTTTAGTGGTTCCTAGAAGGTAAGTGGGAAAGGGATGGTAGAAGAGGGTACATGGGATCAAATATATGGTGATGGAAGGAGAACTGACTCTGGGTGGTGAACACACAATGTGATATATAGATGATGCATCACAGAATTGTACACGTGAAACCTATATAATTTTACTAACCATTGTCACACCAATAAACTTTAATTAAAAACAAAACAAACAAAACAAATAAAAAAAACTTGAAAGCAACAAAAGAACAAGAAAAAGAAACAAAAACTCATTAAAAAAAAAAAAAAGATTTGATCTTGAAGTTCCTGTCAGCATTCACTTATCACATCCAGCACCACTTGTGCTTGTCTCAGCCTTCAATGTAGAGTCAATTTGACTCTTTTGAGAAGCAATTTCTGTAAAGATGGCAGAATTAGTGAGTCCTGAGAGAATGTTCTCTTTCAAAAATAATTTTGTTTAAAAGTAAGAGAAACTGTTATGGAAGCTAGAGAGAAAATGACTAATTAGACATGTAAACTAACCAAAGAGATGTATAATGATGTTAATGCTGTAATAACCATCAGAGTTATTTGTGAAACTTTAGAATTTACAACACAGAGCTACAAATGAGGCGACAAGAATTATTACCTCTTATGAAACAATTGTGGTGTATTCAAGACAGGTACTTTCCAAAGACACTAAAATATAATTTAGATTTCTGTCTAACATGCACATTGAGAAAGTCCACCAAATGTTTTTCAAAAGAATAATCTAAATAGACATGGAAAATGAATATTTTTCTACAAAGAATAATGTTTATATGTTCCAAAGGGGTGTGTGTGTGTGTGTGTGTGTGTGTGTGTGTGTGTGTGTGTGTGAAGGATTCTCTGACTAAATAAATGCACTGAAATTAGACACAGAACTGAATCTCCACAAAAACTAGCCACTTTTCTCTATAAAAATGGCATATTTCTAGGGATAGATTCTTATTTGTGAGATATTTGATTCCATCTAACAGAACTCTATCTATAAAATTTGCCCAGAATATCCAACTTCCCAACCCACTACTGATTTCACATTTCCTTTTTATGATCCTTTGCCTAAATATTGTATAGAATAAAGAATTCTTGACAACAACAGACTACAGGAAAATATTTTAGGGTCAGGTGAGGAAAGAGGTTGAAGAATTATGATATGCTTTGCCTAAAAATTACTTAGGAGCTACTTAATAATGTTTATTCAGCTTTCGATTGATAAACTAGAGAATATCTCATAAAGAAAGAAGGCATGAAGGTCTGGATGACCAGGCATCAGGTGACATCATACCGGTACTTTCTTCTATTATTGGAAAAAATGAAAACAACGACTGAGATCCATAGATAATCAACCAGATAGTAATTTTAGAAATCTCTGTATAAGAATAAAAAAATTCACACACATGCAAAAGCTGTACATAAACCATCCCTTGAAACATTTGCTCCATTGGTCCAAAGGTCCAAAATACAATCAGATCCAAGAAATACCACAAAAGCTCCTAAAAAAATAGAACTTAAGAACAACCTTGAAATATAATGTCTAAAAAGAGTATGGTTTCACCTTCCTACAGTTCATACTGGGCTCTGTTCTCTCCTATGGCCACTTACACTTCACTTCCTTCTCTGACCGAGTCCCCATATTCCCATACCCTGAACAGATATACAGTTCCCTTCCAGATTCCCTGGTTCTATCTTATTTCTCTGAGAGGAAAAAAAAAGAAAAAGAAATGGAAAATGGAACGTGAGCAACACAAAGATATGGCAATATGTAGTAAAGTGGCCTCATCTAATTTAACATTATTTATTTTGAAATATTCACCTACACACACAACTACAAATTTCCATTTTACTTATGCTCTGTAAATAGAGAATCATTTTGACCTTCAAAGGTCTGTGGATGATATGAACTTCAATCACTATGGGCTCACCCCATCCAAAAATCTCTTTACTCATGAAACTGATGTGTTATTGTATGTTATAAAATGTTGATGTTTAGATGAAGTCAAATTCTACAGATATTTTGTGTTCTTAAATCTCCTTGCCCCATAACAAATAGGTCTCTACTGTCCTGAATGTTCCAGCTTTGAGTATATGGGTTCCCTTCACTGTATCTCTTCTATAATAGTAGGCTAACATACTCTACTTTCCCAAAATATGTTTTTGATATGTATGATTCTTAGAATTCTAGCTCCAAGTGGTAAGCAAAGGAAATTTTTTGTGAATATACATTTCAAAAAGGGGCACTGTGCTATTACAGTGTCTCCAGAGATTTTACTGTGCATAACAGTTAACTATGAAGTAAGATTAGAAAGGTAGGCTAGATTGTTGGAGGAAGAAAGATTTATCATTTTATTAGTTTATCACCAGTTATGTATTTCTAAAATGTCCAAATTACTCCTGTGATTTTAAAAACTAGTGAGTGGCAAATAAATTAGGAACATTTGAGAAACTGAAAAGATTCAAGTAGATAATAATTCTTAAACAGTTCAATTTAATGCCTCTAGAGTATTTACTGTTAGATTAATCAGACAGTTTTAATCAGTATACTTAATATATGTTATTTATTAATATATAGTTTTTGAGGATTAACATCCACACTTTACACATACATCAGTATTTACAATCTTTCTGATACTACATTATTAATTTTATGTGTCACTTTTCCTTATAACCTTTTGTCTCATGTCAAAGTTCTCACTGTTATTAATAGGAATTAGGCACAGATTAGAAACTAGAAATAAATAGATAATAATCAGTATGTGTTTTTACCATACCTTGTATTGAAATTATAAATTTACATCCTATGATTATAAAGTGTACACTACATATCTCTTTTCTCACCACACATTATAGATGCTAAACTTGTCAAAGTCAGGCACTATATTTTAGCTGACACAGAAACTAGAATTGTGTCTACATAGTAAGAAAGCAAGAATGTTTTTGTTGAATTAACTTAAACTGATGGTAAGAGGTTCTTTATCAATATTCTCAAGTCAAAGTGGTCCAATATATGATAAACACTGCTCAACCAAAATGGTTTTTAATAATGGTTAAATTATATTAACTGAAACATTGAAAGGCTCTCACTTTACTCAGAGGAACTAAAACTTGGAAATGTCAAATGACAATATAAAGAATGTCAAATTGGTATTTAAAGAAGCTTATGGAATTAAAACTATGCAACAGCTACAATGTTATGAGTAGAAAATTGGCATATTATTTTGAAACAAGGTTTTTTAGTAAGTAAATACCTGACAGTAGAATTTAAAGCATTATATGTTTTATAAATTTATTATTTTAAATACCAGTTAATAATTATTTTAAGGTTTTCATTTTAAAAATGCCTTCATTTTTTCTTCTGCTAAATGATAAAAATATTTTAACTTTAAAATTTGGACTTCAGTAGTCTTGGATTTGTTCCACCACACATAAATTAACATAAAATAATTATATACGAGTAATAAATTTTTCAGACAACTGCATAGTAGAGTTAGAGATTTTATACAGTACTAGAGCATTCAACATGAACAACTTCCTCTTCCCATCATAAGTCAAAGCAATCTTTTTTTCCAGTCCTGTGCTAACTAACAGGACCCACAGGTCAGTCTGTGTATGAATGTGTATTGGGAGCAGGGGGCTGATTGGTATAAGGGCAGAGGAGTCCGCAAGGTAAATCACCAACCCAGAGCCTGACTATATTGTATATAATACAAATCCTGCTCATTCATCTCTGATGGGAAATCCCTGCAAAATTGTCACCAGAGTCCAAATTTCTTCTCAATGGTTTTGTGTTCTAGAGAGCAGGAAAATGACCCATTTTTATGTAACAAATCATGCAGAAACAAATTTAAACAGAAACTTTTAGCATTGCAAAAAATACTTAAAAACAAATGAAGTTGAGTTATATACATAACTGAAGAAAAGTGGTACTGCACAGTTGAACTTTGCAGGCAAACTAGAAAAGTTTGTAATCAATTAGCAGCCATGATACACGAATATAACAGTTTGAATGAAGACTAGCAGAGAACAAAAGAGGACAACCTCACATATAATAAAGTCAACAGAGAGGACCAGAATCACAACATTTCCCTTGGTTATACTAATTTATAGTATAAAACTTTAAAGAGAAGATAGAAAATAGACAGACTGTATAACTTACATTATCATCTATCATCTACCCATCTATGTGAGCTTGTGTATACATCTCCAGGACATTGAACATATACTTCCTAACTGGAAAACTCTGCGAAGCAGGAGATTTTTTTTAATATGTTGTTTTCACTGATATATATATATATATATATATATATATATATATATATATATATATATATTTATTTATTTTACTAGAAAAATGCCTGGTCCCTAGTAGGTATTCAATAAATACAAGCTGGTGGATGAATGATATAAATGATTTTATTTTTGTTTTCCATTGTCCCATTAAACCAGTTCACTTGTAGTCCACTCCCTGACCTTGAGTGACAATGAAAGCATTTCTCCAATTCTTTGGGTCATTGTTAGATAATAGAAAGACCTATGATAACTTTAAGTAACAAACATGATCTCAAGTAATGTATATTTCCTTTCCCAGATAAAATTAAATCAGATAAAATTAAATCAGATAAAATAAAATTAAATTAAATTCCAACCTGATTTAAAGTTAAATCTCAATTTCTTTCTCAAATGAAGCCTGTAACAAGCAGTGGGGAAGAATTTTCCTATTTCCATCAGCTAGGGATGGGATATAAGAGTGACAGTAATATTCATACTTTTTACATGACCATTACTGTCATAAGTAGGTATAATGCTTTCTAGACCTTGCAGATGGTTTAAAATTGACTTTCTTGTGCGAGTGTTTTTGTGAGTTCTTTGAAGTTTCCTCTGCTAGGCCCTATCAATTACAACTACTGTGAATCGGGCAGTGTCTCTCCTTGAGTCTATAACTTCCAATTCCACTTTAGCTTCTGTCCCTGGTGGTGTACCGTTTAGCCTGTTACCACTCGGGTCCCCTTGCTGTGGAAGGAAAACCTCTTGGGCAAGATTCATTTTAAAACAGAATCGGTATCGCTGTAAAGATTATGTAGGGTGGCAGATGGGTACTGGACTTATTGAGGGAATCACTTCATAGATTATATAAATGCCTAACCACTGCACTGCACAATTAAAACATATAAAACAATACTGAATATCAACTATAATTAAATACACACACAAACACACACACACACAGTCTGATAATTAAGTTCACAAAATTGTTGCAACGATGGTGCTAACCTTTTTTAATATAGAGGGATTATTCATTATGAATTTGTACCAACTAGACAAACAGTTAACCAAGTTTAGTATTTGGAACTGCTGAAAAGGCTATGTGAAAACTTTAGACGACCTGAACTTTTCTCCAACAATTCATGGCTCTTGTATCACAGCAATGCACCAGCTCACACGGCACTGTCTGTTTTGAGAGTTTTTAGCCAGTAAACAAAGAACTATATTGGAACACCCTCCCTACTCACCTTATCTGTCCCCCAATAACTTCTTTCTTTACCCCAAGATAAAGGAAATATTGAAAGGAAGACATTTTGATAACATTCAAGATATCAAGGGTAATATGACAAGAGCTCTGATGGCCACTCTTCAAAAAGAGTTCCTAAATTGCTTTGAAGGGCGGACAAGGCACTGGCAGCGGCACATAGCTTCCCAAGGGGAGTACTTCCAAGGTGACCATAATGATATTCAGCAATGAGGTATATAGCACTTTTTCTAGGATGAGTTCGCGAACTTAATTGTCCAACCTAATATTAGGTTGGTGCAAAAGTAATTGTGGTTTTTGCGATTATTTTTAACCTTTTAAACCACAATTACTTTTACACCAACCTAATATATATCGTCACGGGATGTAAAGTACAGCATAGGGAATATAGTGAATGGTATTGTAATAGCTATGTACAGTGTTAGATGGGTAGTGGACTTGGTGGGGTTATCACTTTGTGAGGGGTGTAAATGTCTAAACACTATGTTGTTTTGTATACCTGAAACTAATGAAAAAAATGGCACCAGGATCATGCCCTCTGACCCAGTATTCACACCCGTATTGACTTGTATTGGAGGGAATGCATTTTCTTTCCAGTTGCAGAGTTCTCTTCCACACAAGCCACTTAAGCTTTCAAGTGTGATTGTGATACCAGTGCCCTGGCCCTTTAACTGCAAACTCATCATGAGATCTATGAAAGAACCCCTCAGTAGCTTTAGATGAAGGTGATATCTACAGGAGTATGGCTCTTATTGCCATCTCTACAGAGACATTGTGCTTACAAAATTATTTCTCAACTATGCTCAGTCTTTTGATTTTTGACCTTCGTGGGGTGTTCTTGGAAGGAGACCCAGTAGCATGTAACCAGTTCTCAAATAAAAAGTGCAGGCTTAAATTAATAATTTTTATGTTGCTGTTCTATGTCAAACTTTACTTTGGTTCTTGTTATCTACTGTGCCTGGGTCTCTAGGTTGAAACATCCAATTAAATAGCCTGCTATATATACATGTAAATATATAGGCAGGGATGGCAACAGGTTTTAATTCTCATGCCATTTCTGAGCCAGTCATACTATTTTACAAAGAGCTCTGAGTTGAGGAGTCTAAACTCAGGGGAAAGACTATCTCTGTTGATTAGTAATGCCTGCCTGAAAGGAGGAGTAGAAGTCAGGGACACTATTTAAGCTGGGCAGGATCTATGGGGGCAGATGCCATGTTTGTCTTGTTTATGCTACATTTCCTGTCCTGGCAACACGCCTGGAATTGAGTAAGTTCTCAATAAATGTGTGTTGAACATATGAACAAGATCATGTATCTATAAATAAGTGTATATATATATATGTATATATATATACATATATATACATATATATACATATGTATTTATAAATATATATGTATATATGTATATATATACATATATATTCACATATATGTATATTTATAAATTAATTTTATATACATGAGTTAACCTTTCAATTAGCTAAATATTGTTTACTACGCTGTAGGATAAATGCAACTATTTTCAACTAATCATATTTTGTCTTTAAAATAGTAATTTATAAAACCCTAAGGCAATATTATTCCTTGAGGCATTATTAAAGATATAAACTTGAATTCAACTCAAATGACAATTACAATTTTAATAACCCTTTCACAGAGATGCCTGATCAAGGTCAATTGCTGGCTGTGTTGCCATGCAAAATATGATTTTAAATAAAGTAACCTGCGTTTTCAAGATATTTGACTATGTTAATGAAATATCATCTACAAAAAATTATGGCTGTAGGTACATATTAATTGATAATGCTTGGTAATTATTCATCTTCTATTTGCTGGTATTAAATTAATAATGGACTTAATGGTCGTGTTAAGTAATTGATGATACAGATCTAAAGATATTGAGAACACACTGCCCATATAAATATGTAAGTGTTGTTACATTGCAAGAGATGAGGTAATGAGAAAGATCAGTTTAAAAACAAATTAAATCAGTATTTGTGGAGAGGCAGCCTTAGCCTTTCAGTTTCTTATGCAGAATAACATTGGAATGATTTTATAAAGTATCTACGTAGAAGACGACTTCACACGAAGGTCAAAATCTTTAGGCGTTGCTCTGGAGAGTTTCTCCACAGACTACCATTCATATGGGAATTTAGAAGACATCTGGATATTTTGGCTGATTTAATTTTATTTTTTTCATCTGAGTATGTAATTTAATGAAAATATGTTCCTACATGTTGATATGTAGAAAACCTTGTAAGAGAGTATTTCCGTTATCCAGATTTGTTGTGTGTAGGTTTACTATGATTTCAAAGAAACTTGTTTATGATTTAAGTTGTTGTAATCCACTTGTTTATGACAATAACAAAGACCCAAAAAAAGTTGGTGTTGTTTTTGTTTTCTTTGGGAAGTAAAGTTGTTTTGATATAAAAATGAACTAAGTCCTGCCAGGATGTCAACATTCTTCATCTGCTGTCCTTGACTAGCATCTCAGCCATCTAATTAGGCTGCTGAGGGGCTCTTCTGAGTGAGGGCTTATCCATAAGAACACGTGGAGAAGCAACTATAGCAAGGGGACATTTAGACTATAAAAACTGAGAGTTTGTGAGGACTGTTTGAGAGTTTGGGTTTGGGCCAGTACACTAGCTAATCTAAAAACTCTCCAAAGACCCTTGGGGCATTCGCTCCTGTCTCAGAGAGGCACTCCTTGGAGAAGTGGTGATAAACCACACAGTGCCCTGTGATAGAGAGGGCCTGCCTAGCAACACTGGTACCTTCATTCCCTAGCAATGAGCTGTAGTAACTAGGGACTTCTACTTTGTTGCTGGCAGCTGGAAATCAGGTCTAGGTTGGTTGTCATCTCTCCTGGTTGCCTCCTATTATATAAAGAACACCTCTCTTAAAATTTGGGCTTTATTCTTTTCATCTCCCTTTACATGAAACAATAGTGTGATTAACCTGTCAGTTGTTTGAAGTATGTTATTTCTTTATTTGGCTTATGAAAAGATATTGTCCTGTATGCAATTGCCTTGTAAAATTACTATAATTCCCTCAGCAAACTTGTGCTAAATGAATTGCTGGCAAAGACAGAAATCAGTCTCTGAGTATAGCTTTTCATGCCTCCCACAAAAAACAAACAAACAAAAAACCAGAATAACATGCTATTATATAGATTGACAAAAGAATAGGAAGCATACAGTAGGGACCATGCAAATCTATAGGTTATAGATGATGATTTTTTTTTAAAAGTTCAAACATGTACTTTATAAATGGCTTGCAAATCCATTAAGTGATATTTTAAAAAGTAGTTTGGAAATTAGGATAGCTGGACTCATGGAATAGCAACTGTCTTTTTTGTCTTCAGCCAAATGTATTGGCTTCATATATGTAAAAAGAGAGGGTTAAACTTAGTAATTAGTAAGGAATGTACAGAAGTACAAATTTTATAAAGGAAACCCTGGCTATGCAGTGTCCCTCTTCAGGAAGAAAAACAAAAACAAAAAAAAAAAAAAAAAAACGAGGAGGGAGGGAAAAAGAGGGAGGGAGAGAGAGAGGGAGAGAGGAAAGAGAGAGAGAAAATGGAAAATACATGTGTTTGATTATACTGAATTGTGTATTTGGACAAGTGGGAAGAAATATACTATCCCCTGATGACAAAATGACAAAATTAATACCCAGCTTTAAGTCCACCCAACATTTATAAGACCAACAGGTTGAGACAATGTGAATAACATGGGATAAATCATCTCTGAAAGTTCAAAGGGCACTTGTCTTCCACTACTTTTTAGTAACATCATTTGTACTGATGAAAAATACCTCATTGTAATAAAGATAGCAGTATCTTAACTCTGAACTTGGCAGAAATGTAGTTTCAGTAATGTTAATTTTTCAATGTGGCAAACCTTACCACAATTGCATTCTTAATAACCAATCCACAGGTATAGAGAAATGAATATGGGGTTTGATTCTATTTTAAAGAAGGTTATTATTATTTTTCTAGTGTAGTAATGGAACACTGAAAGGAAATGTTTTTAATGACCACTGTCAGAATAATGAGGAGAAACTAGGTGTTTAGTCTGAATTTATCTTAACATCATCGTTAAGTAGACAAGAGTAACATTCTAGACATGGATTCACACTAATTTACTTAGGTATACGTCGGGAACCACACTGTTCGATTCACAAATATCAACTCAATATCTCCTCTGAGAATCCGTCTTGTGTAAATGCTGTGCTAGGCTCTGGGAACGGAGATAGAAATAGACACATTTATCCCTAAAATTGTATAATCAATCATTTCATGCCTGCTGAAGTGCTACCCAGTATCAATGATCCTTTATCTGAAAAGTTAGCCTCGCAACACCTCAATGAATCCTGACTGACGATGAACCCCGGGACTATCAGCAGAGAAAAATGAATTTACTTTTCTGCCCCAAACCCAGTATCTGTAATCCAGTGTCCACGAGGCTTAGAATAAGGCCTGGTCATACTCTCCATTTGTCCTGAAGACTGGCTTTTTCCCTATCTGAAAGAGCCTATATTCCTTCTACTTGGGTAGGAGTTCTGCCCGGAAGTCAAGCCCTTTTGGCTGGACTATGAACCCATTAAGCTCTTATCAACCCTCCAGCATCAGGGGACTAGACATACCACCTTCCACACTTACACTGCGGGCTAGGTCCTTCCTTAAAGCTAGAACTCCTTGTAATTAAGGTGATAGCATTCACCTAAGTGCATCCTTACTCCTGACTTCCTGCTTAAAGTCCTGTTCAACAGATTAGACCTCTGGGACAGCAGCCCTACCCTAGTTGTCTCCAGGGTCCCCAGGATTCCCCAGGCACTATTGTATTAAATACCAGCCTTCCCCATGTAGAGACCAGCTCTCCACAGAAGAATTCCATTAGTCTGGACTCTGTCTATACCATTTCTTCCTCCTTAGCTGTTGAGGCCCCAGCATGTCTCGCAATTGAGGAGAAACGAAACTTGTGTATGTGAAACAATCAGAAAGTAAAACAAACCTTATATAATAAATGATCAATTAAATACAACCAAGGGCTAATACATGTTATAGCCTACATATGCCACGGGAGAATATCAAAAGGGACATATGACATATAAAGAATTAACGGCAAAACTCAGCATTACGTATACTAGTTTAAGATTTCTAATTGGGATGATGTACAATGGCTCCAATTCTAATGTTTAAAATAATATTACTTTTGAGAAGAAACTTCTTTGTATTACTGTTTAAATCATTTAGATCCTGGAAATTTTTCACATTATAATTCTTCCTCCTCTCAAAATATAAAATACCTTCCATTAGGCTTCATGATGAACATAATAAAACTTAAAAAAAAGCCTAAAAGTCACATTATTCAAAACTCCAAGTTGAAGTTATTTGTGAGATGCACCTCTGTACGGCTCATTTGAGTCCTCCACTGCCACTGGGTTGAGATGAATGAGCTTGGAGAGCAGGAGTGAGCTCACAGATATGTTGCTATTATTCAACTGAAGACAGTTTCCCAGAGGCTAAATTAACACAGTGCAACCTGTCAGATTCTGCTTTGAAGGTTGAATATTCACAGTAAAAAGAAATAAACATCAGAGGAATAAAATGCAAGGCCATTTACCCAAAATTGCAGAACCCAAACATCACCCTTACTTCAAAGTCCAGCCTCTCTCTTCCTAAGTTTCCTCTTTCCTCTAATAGCAAAGCATTCTTTTAGAGAATTTTTCCAAAGGTACTAGAGTAGTCACAAGTTTCTCCCCAAAATATCTTTAACTAGATGACTGTGCCTTATCTTTTTTTGAACTTAATGAAAAGAAAATTTTCATAGTTGTATTTTTGAATATCTCCTAAAATACTTATATTCCCTTAAACTCAAAAGGAGCAGTCTTGTCTTACCTCAGGTTGATCTAGTTACTGTGTTTCCCTAAAAACAAGTCCTAACCGGAAAATAAGCCCTAGTATGATTTTTTTCAGGATGACGTCCCCTGAACATAAGCCCTAATGCATCTTTTGGAGCAAAAATTAACATAAAACCCGGTCTTATTTTGGGGGAAACATAGTAGTACCTTTGTAGTGACGTTCCCATGAGAAGAGCAGCTCAGATGAGGGTTTGACAAAGGTTTGCTCAACACCACTCTTCTCATATTTTAATCTCAGTCTTGCTAATTATGAATGGATGGTTATTTTGGATGGTATTTTATTATGGTTTTCTTTAAGATACATTTATTAAAATATCTACTATTTTTAAAGATCCAAGTTGCAGCATAGCATATCAGATTGCTCTGAATGTCTTCAAAATCAACAACCAGATAAATCATTTATAATCACTTATAATCATTATCATAGAACAAACCATAATAATTAGGACTGTGGAAGTAATCAGATCAGCAAAATTTCAATTTGACTAATTCACTAATAATCATGCAACAATAATTTGGTCTCCTTCAGAAACTTTCATTTCAAACTAAACTTAAAAAAGACAAAAATAAATAAATAGACCAGTATAATATGAAACATCCAAACTGAGTTTAACACAATATTATTAGAGACAGTACAGAGGAGAAGTGAGGTAGAAAATTGCCTGACAAAGTGTGATTTTGATTCCATGGTTCTTCTCCCTACAGTGTGACCTTGAGCAACTTAGTTAACCACTCTGTGCCTCAGAATAGTCTTCCTCTTCTCTGTGAGCTGAGAGAAGCTGATGAGCTGGACAAGATCCTGGCAGCTCTTCCCTGGTCCTGTGCTGGTGTATGACTAGCGCTACTCTTCAGACTCACTGAGAGCTTTCACCCATCTGTCTCATCTTTGGGGCCCTCAGACTTATAAAATGAGATCATTTAATATCCTGTTTCATTGGACTAGCTACTGTAATTATCTTGAATATGATTCTCTTGCATTGCTGTAGTATTGTATCACTTTTTTATTTCAATGTGAACATTTTCAAAACTTCAGTAAAGATGTAAAAATCGTGAAGGAATAGCCACTTCCACCAACTGTAAACATTTGCCACATTTGTTTTCTTTTTTTCATACATAAGTATATGTGTATGTGTATATATTTATTTGGGTATATATGCATTTTGCTGAATCATTTGAGATGAAGTTGCGGATATAATGACCTCAAATACTTCAGCATATCTCCTAAGAACAAAGATATTCTCTTAAATAACCTCAATAACAATTATCACATTTAGAGCATTTAACATTAATTCAATACAATTTTCCAACAATGTTCATTACGGCAATAATTTTTTCTGAGTCAGCATCAAATCTAGGATCTTGCATTACATTTAGTTACATTGTTACTTACTATAACATTTCTTTACTAATTTTATCATTAGTCCCCCAGTATTAGGCTAGATTATAAACTTCTCATAGCACAAGCAATATTTTATTAATCACTGTATTTTTGGTATAAGCACCTCTACTAGCACAAAAAAGGAACTTGGTAACTGTTTGATGAAAGACTGGTTGAAAGTTATTTGTCAGTTTTTCCCATATTAAGTACCAAACAAGAAATTTGACATAATAATATTTTATGTCACACTGGCTTTCCCAGCCGCTTTCAGAATCTATTATAAATATGCAAAATGTAATTTCTTTGCTTGGAATCTATTAATCTGGGCAACTTCACTAATGAAAAAAAAATAAGCACAATTTAATATCTTGCCCTACCTTTCTCTGGTTCTAGCCATTCACATGTAGAAAAACAATCATGGCCCTGAGAAAACCTTTCATAATGGAGATAGATGTGGCTCTTCTATCACGGAGCATCAGGCAACAAGCTCTTCTCCGTCATCACATGGGACATTGTGCAGTGCTCAACCAGAGTGTCAGGACATGAATATCACAATCAATTGAACAATAAGCATTTTCCAAGACAATAGATAACATGATTGGATGGAAGAACAGCACACACTTTAAAAAGAGAGCCATTGAACCACTACTTAATGGCTGCTTTAGTCCCTTTTATGTAGGCTTAATGAATAGGGTGGACATTATGGAAAAATTTATTTGGAAATTCATTAAAAAAACATTTTATTCAAGCAATGTAATATTCCATGTCTCTTGCAAAACTACCTATGAAAAAAATAAGGATTTTAAGGATTAACTCCTTTACTGATGTTAATTGGCGTACATATAAATTCCCTGCCACTATAATATAATGCCACAATATAATAACAATATTATATAAGTGAATACACATTATCATTTTGCCAGCTTAAAAACATAGTTTACATCCTTAAGAGGGACTCAATTCATATTGCATTTCACCATTTTATGCTAATAAAATTAGGCGTTTCAATATAAATTGTTAAATTGCAGTTTTCCCTGTGATAAAAGAAAAAGCAGAGTTCCTTTGAGATTTAAGAATCAAAGAGATAAATTCCATTTTATTCCTAGAGTAATTAGGCAGATAAAGTCTCTAGAGGATCGCTCACTTGACTAAGTCATTTCCTTTCCCTGATAAAATTTATAGCTATCAATGAAAAACAGGGCACAGGTCACCTAGTCTATGAAAGAATCAAACAGACAGGAAGCAATGTGCTACGGGAGCTACGGGAGGAAGATTGTTGATCAAGAGGCTAATTCAACTCTGGCCATAAGAGTGGCAGAAGCACAATATAGTTTAAGCAGAGGTTCTTTCTTTTTCATTTTTGTTCGTTTTGTTTTTGTCTCTATCTTTCCTCTATTACTGGAGTATAAGCAATTTGAGAGCAGAAACTATCTTTTTGCCTCTAGTCCTCACAGTGTTTCACTCAGGACCTTGAAGGTAGGAAATGGTTAATAAATGTTTGTTAGATGGAAGGGAGAGAGGGAGGGGAGAAGGGAATCAAGAAACCTGCCAACGAAAAATAAAATCTTCTTGTCTCTTCCTGTTGGGCAACATCTTTCAAATTGTTTGCTTGGAGCATTTTCCTTCCTCACACTCCTCATTCTCTGCCTGGCACCACCAGCCAGCCGGGAACCTCAATTGTCACAAAATGCCACCACAGATCTTTTGACCACTTCTCCCCATTCTTGCCTAACCCCTCAGTATAATGTTCTGGATTGACACCTAAGAAAATTACAGTATTAGATCTACAAAGGAATTTAAGATAAATTAGTCCAAGTCCCTCATTTAAGAGATGAAGAAACGGAAACATAAAGGGATGAAGTGATTTGTCCTTCCTCAAACAGCCAGATCATAGCACAGCCAGTTCTGGAAAATAGATTGTTTTAGATTCCTGGTATTTTTTTTTTCTTTTGAAATGATTTCAACCTTTCAAAACAGTTTGGCTGCTTTGATGCTCTATTACCTCCAAATATTTTAGAATGTATTTCTTACAAATAATATATTTTCCTACAAAGCCCCAATATAATAATCAATAGGAAGAACTTAATATGAATATATTACTACCATTTAATCCACATACAAATTTCACCCATTGGCCAAGAATATGTGTTTTAGCAAGAGTCCCATGTAGGACCTTATTTAGTGATCATGTCTCCTTAATCTTCTTCAATCTCAAACAGTTCCTCAAAGTTTTCTTAGCTTTCATGACATTGACACTTTTGAAGACTAGAAGCCAGTTATTTAGAAGGATGTGCTTCATTCTGGCTGTCTGATATCTCCCCATGATTGCATTCAGGTTGTATATTTTTGGCAGGAATATCACAAACGTGATGCTGTGTTCTTATTTCACCCTGTCAAGTGCTGTACAATTTTGCTTTGTCCCCTTTGGTAATGTTCCCCTTGATTACTTGGTTAAGTTGTTGTCTGCCAAGTTTCTTTCCTGAAGTTACTCTTTGTTCCTTTGTGAAGTTGCTTTAAGACAATACCCCATTTGTGAATAAACTTTCACCACGAATTTTAGCATCCACTGAGGTTTCTTGCCTGAATTATTATGACGGCTGCCAAATGATTTTCTTCTTCCTTATACGTTAATCAGTTGGTAGTCTATTATAAAGAAAAGGTTTAGTATCCTTTATATTGATGCTAAAATTATCCCTTATTTGGTCATCTGGCATCTATATCCTTTTAAAATGTCCCATTCTTGAGTATTTCCTTATTTTTTAGCACAATGAGCTGCCTCACATTGATTTTGTCACTTCTCAGGCCCTCCATCTAGACATAGTAATATATATGCATGTACACAATATACACATGTATATTCACACATGCCTACGTATCAATATTTGTTTATGCATACATATTTATCTATGTCTATATATTGAAAACTATGAGTTCAGACTGTACCTCAATTCCAAACTAACACCATAAAGTTTGTTCCAGTTTTCTTTCTTTCCTTATTCCCTGCAGTGAGAAACCCATTTCTCTTTATCTTCATTATACTCATTTATTCACTCGGTCCCCCCCAGAGAGTAACCAATTCCCCACTAAAACATCCCCACCACTAATCTTCATGTGGATGTTCTCTGCACCACTCCTAGCCACCACTGTCACGCTCCTTACACAGGTGCCCTCCGCACTTGGCTTGGGCTGCAATATCCATGCAGAAACACTGCTGCCATCATCTCTGTCTCCCACCAAGATGTCCTCTTGACCTCGTTATCAGGCTTCATGGCCCATGGTGGGTCATAGCATCAGTGCTGGTTTACAGGCAGCCTCCTCTTCCCTCTTGAGCTCTGATATTCTTTGATAGGCTACACATGTGCCCTTTCTACCTACTGGAGCTCTAATTCCACAGGCCAGGCCAAGTCATTCTCTACGTCCCACATATGGACTTCTTCTCCTTGTTGGCCTTATATACCCATCACTGGGCCACCAAAATCTCTGCCTCCTTGCAAGGAGGCACCCTTCACATACTCTGTCTCCATCACCCCATCACTGAGGCTTCTACAAGCATCCCACATGCCCCCTCCAAGTGTAGAAATCCTGCTCATCTGAATGGGCTCCATAATGCACCTTAGTTGACACAGACACCATCTTCAACCTACCAAGCTAAAATACCTGTACTGTGTCACTGCCCTCTCCACTTACAGGTGTCTACTTTCCTCAGCCCCATAGGAAGGCTTTCCGGCTGAGAAGGAAAGGAGGAATGGAAAAGAACAGACTCTGGAATTAAATGAGAGTCAATGTTCTACCTAGCAGTTGTTTGTATCTTAAACTGTCTATGTTGAACACATATTATCAGTAGAGAGCTATTAACAATCTAAGAAATATAAGTATCTTATCTGTCACCAGAGCATATATGTTCCTTGAAAAAAATAACCAAACATACAGGACAGAATGATGCATCTTCTGGGGTTCTCAACAAATATTAAGTGGCTGAGAGAAAATATTTTTGTTACCAAATACATAACAGTTCAATTGAAATTGAACTTCACATTATATTTTATGAGAAACCATAAATTATGTATTGTAAATTACAATTAATGGATTAGATACAATAAGTAATTGAATTGATAAATTTAATCCAAGCTCCACCTTTTGTGTTCTAGCCATAAGCACCAAAGAAAATTCTTTTCTCCTAGTAGATATTTTTAATGAAAAATCTATAGTGAAGAATGTTTTATTTTGAACTAAATAATTTCAATAGGCAGGGTCACACAATTGTGGCTGAAATCTATGCAATCAAATTGACAATAAGAGGTCTATTTAAAAAAAAATGATTTGATTTGAAATGGCCATAACCTTTTCTCGTAATACTGGAAACTTAAAATAAATTTCTTTCTATATCTCAACATTTGCAAAACTGAAAGAAAATTTATTCTTATAATAAGCCCATACTGAAGAAATAAAAATTTGAAATAGTCAATGTCAAATATTGGAAGCCTAAGTCAATAAAAATCATACCATTTTTATTTAATTTATAGCTGGGTATCTTCTGAAAACTTTTGGTATGATTTGTTTTAGTAGTAAAGTTTTGTTATGGTTTCTGTAGGCTTATGACTTATCTAAATATTATGAAAGCCTCATAAACAATGCACTGCATACACACATAGAAAATAATGGAGACAGATGATCTGTTTTAGCATTCTGCCTTTGAGGTGATTGGAACTTCTACAAACCAGAAAATGGAGTGGGGGCCCTGGGAATTGGAGGATAGAAAATGCACAGTTTCCATCTATCTACACTCATAAACTAAAATTAGTTCAATGCTAAGCTAGATCAAGGAACTAAAAATTGATAATTTATTGCTATGATTTGTACTGCCTTAAATTTAACGAAACAGCATTTCTCTCAATACACAAGATACTGGATATCCTTTGTCTAAATGATTCAGACGGACACTGCTTTCATTGTGTGTGTCTGGAGAAAGAAAGTGTGGACATCTTACAGTCTTTAGACTCTACACACTTTCCATACTTTTGAAACTGAGAGGTTGGTCCAATACTGACTAAAATCTTGCTCAACTAAAGCACTGAAGTTAGATTTAGCTCCCTCCACTACAGATGGTTGGGCATTTTAAAGCATTCCTCCTAAAAAGAAGGCTTTTACCAGTTCCATGATGCCCCATGACTTTCATCCATCATAACACACCCAAAAGATCTGGCCATACAACAGCAGCTCCAGGCTTGGGTGCCATTTGCAGATATCCTCTTCTTTCAAACAGATCTCTGTGTCTTCTTAGCCTTAGTCTGGTGATTCTCTATTATCAAGTAGCCTATAACAACATATTGTGATTCAGATCAGATTAGCATGCTTTAATTACTGTCTTAATTTCTGTGGCTTATTTTACACTAATTAAAGCTAGTAAAATTTCCACTGCTAATTTAATTAACAAAGACATTCATCTTTGGCAGGCATCGTCTTGCTTGTTTCATCCATATATTTAAACAGAGCTTGAAGTCTGCAGGTGATTCAATCAAATCATCACTCTAGAAGGCAGCAACTGTGCCTCTCTCTGACCAAGGACAACCCTCATTTCCTCAGAAATATCCTCATATCATGACAGCTACAACCAACACTAAGAAACTAGTCTCTTATTCATTGCCTGACATGGTCTGGACTTAGAATAACATAAATTTGTTGGATCAAATTCCATATCCATGATCCCAACATAATATACTAAAATAATCATTTTAACTAACAACTTGTCAGACAAAGAGAAAATTAAGGAGCCTTCTTTGCATTGCCTGAATAAAATTGAACTAATTGGTCAGTTTAGCTAAAAAGTCTATCCAAGTTCTCGTATAAATCCAGCTTTTATCAATATAGTCTGAAATAAACTCAACTCAAATTAACCTTAACTTACAAATGAATTGTATTTGTAAAACTATTTGCTCAATTATTTTTTTCTAATATAATGTCATTTGTAGTTGGTTTTCCTGGTTGGCTCAAAGAGTGTATTTAATCCATAACTAATATTAAAACTACTCACCCTACAGCTCAGGAGCAAGTCAAGTCTACTTATAGGGCTATGTCCAGACTACTCAGCTGCATTCCTTTCCTCTATTTCCAAGCCAACCCATTTGCTAAAACATTTCGAGTGTTTACACAATGACAGTGGCAGCAGGGACTCTAATGCAGGTGGTGACCTACATCACACGAGAATTACATGAGAAGATAATAATGAATTTGGAAATAAAGTTTTGTCTCCCACAAAAAAACAAACATGGTAACTGCTTGTATTTTTTTCAGAAAAATACTGGAGACACTTGTCTGATTTCGTTATTGATACAGGAGTAGTGTATCTTAATGTCAGATGCTCTGATGCTTGGACTTTGTCAGGTAAAGAGCACCGTATCTTCAATGTACCTCTAAGGTACAACCTTCAGATTTAGTCCACAAGACTACTAAAATCTCTCAGATTACCTTGTTCTATAAGTAAATCATATTAAATTAGGAAGGCATGGAATTAGTGTTAAGTGTCCTTATTGAGGAAATATTTGGGGTTCTTTTGGTTTCCCTAAAGTTTTGTGATCCTAAGGAAAATCATAAGGAACCATTTTATTTCTCTTTAGCCTTAGTCTGTAGTGTTAGCTACTGGATGATATGTGGAACTCTATGGATTGGGAATCTATGATCGAGTATAGAGTAAGTCAGGGACCAAAAAGTTGCTTCGAAGTAATTCGTTTGTCAAACTTTGGTTTGGCTTATATCCAGAAACTTGGTTCTTTTCGCGCTCAAATCAGCTAATTCCTCCAGGTTGCTAAAAACAGTGGTGGATTGACACTAGTAAAGCCTTCAAGTAGTTCATACACTCCTGTATTCATCTTTGGTAGAACTCTTCCAAGTTGACTCTGGTCTTGGCATTGTCACTTGTGTTGAACAATGGGACATTTGCAAAGGAGACATGGAAGAGACTTAAAAAGTCTTCCCTGTTGATGCTATTGGTCCCCTGCTGCCATGGGAACAAGCTCAAGCTAGTCGGTGGATAATGAGAAACACATGGCTCAGTTACCCATCATTGACCTAGCTAACATCCAGTTAACCCCCAGAGGCACAACTGCCAAGGTGAGGGTAACTGACCACTGACATATCACTGAGAGTGGAAGAAAAAAACTACTCAGGTAGGCACATCCCAAATTGCTGATTCATAGAATTGTGAGCTAAATAAATGTTTGCTCTTTTTAAAGCACTCATTTTGAGATGGTCTATGTTGCAAAAACTAACTTATACAAGAATCAGTAAAAAAAGAGCTTAACACATTTACAGAGGTATAAAGGTGAAGATGATCCCCATTTTCATTATTTTTTTTTTTCTGGAGTGGAAATTAAACCATTGCTTATAGTGGAAGGAGTAACACTAGGCTAATGATTTGGCCTCACTTACAAAAGAAGAATAAAGCATGAGAACTTTTCGCTGCTCAATTTCAAAACTTGCTGTAAAGCTACAGTAATCAAGGCAGTGTGATTAGCTTATGCTAATGGACTGACAATGGAACAGAATGAAAAGTTCAGAAATAAACCTTTATATTTATGGTAAATTCATTTTCAACAACGTACCAAAGAAATTCAGTGGGGGAAAAAATAATTTTTTCAACAAATGGTGCTGGAATAATGGGATATCCATATGCAAAAAAAAAAAAAAATAGCAATAATAATAATGATCTTAAATCTTTATAGTACACCATACATAAAAGTCAATTCAAAATTAATCACAGATCTAAATGTAAAAGATAAAACTATAAAAGTTCTAGTGGAAACTTGAGAAAAAATTTTTTGAAATTTGGTTAGGCAAAGATTTCTTAGATGTAACACTAAAATCATGATATATAAAACAAAACTGATAAATTGGATTTCATCAAAAATTTAAAATTGTGTTTTTCAATAGACACCATTAAAATTAAAAGACAAGACACAGATGATGGAAAATATTTTCAAATCATATATTATAAAGGTTTTGTATCCAGAATATATAAAGAGCTTCTACAACTCAATAATAATAATAATAATAATAATAATAATAATAATAAATGAACAACCTAATTTTAAAATGGGTAAAGGATTTGAACAGACATTTGTCCAGAAAAGATATACACATGTTCAATATTCACATGAAAAAGTGCTCATCATAAATCAATAGGTAAATGCAAATCAAAACAACAATGAGATATCGCTTTACACACTCTAGGATGTCTATAATCAAAATATAGACAAAAATAAACATTGGCAAGGAAAAATTGGAACCCTCATACATTGCTGAAGGGGATGTAAAATGATACAGTCACTTTGGATAACTATTTCTGTTTTTTAGTAAAAGTTAAACATAAACTTAGCATATGATACAGAAAATCCATTCTTGGCTCTGTACCCAAGAGAAATGAAAACTGACATTTACACAAAGATTTGTACCTGAATATTCACAGCAGCATATTTATGATAGCCCAGAATTGGAAACAGACCAAATATCTATCAACTGGTGAAATATATATATATATATATATATATATATATATATATATATATATATCCATACATTGGAATAATAATATTTATTCAGCACTAAAAAGACGTAAACTACTGATACATGCTACAACACAGATGAACCTCAAAAACATTATGCTAAGTGAAAGAAGCAGTCAAAAAAAGACCTCATATTGTATTATTTGAGTTATATAAAACTCTTAGAAAACGCAAATCTATAGAGCAGAAAACAGTTCTTGCCTGGGGCTGGGGATGGGAGAGGGAATTGACTGCAAATAAGCACAGGGAACTTATTGGGGTGAAGGAAACACTCTCAAAGTGGGTTGTAGTAATGATTACACAGGTCATTTAATTCACTAAAAACAATTTATTTGCACGCATACCTGAATTTTCAATAAGTAACTAATACTTCAATAAAGCTTGATTGTAAAAACAAACACATTTTGGCTTCCCTCTTGAAAGTAAAAGAAAAAAAAGGAATTGATTAATGCCTGAATAAATATGAGTTGGAATTTGACTATAGATAAAATATAATTTTAAATCACCGACACACTGTTATGCCTCTGTGTGTGAAAATGTTGATGAATACATCAATGATAGATGTACTGAAATGATAACATTATTATTTTTTATAGCATTTCTTAGGAAAATGAAAACTTTTGTAACATGATCACTCCAAGCTGCGGTGGAGGGGGAGGAGGGAGCTGGGGCGTTTGGGATTGGACACCAGGAAACCTGTGGCTGCCCACGGTGTGTCTGAGATGCCACAGGAGGATAGATGGTGTATGCATAACTGGGGCCTGGACTGGCAAAGGTTGTGATCATATCTGAAATCTCAGCCCTCTTCCAGTACCCATTCTATCAGTGGCCGACAGCACACCTTAGCATGCGCAGTCCGCCTCCAACAGTCCAAATGCCCAGCTTCAGATTCCCCTGAGGAATGGGAAAGAGGTCTTGAAGGAGCCTATGGTTCCATTTTGCTGATTTGGTCCAACTGTTCGAAAACATATTGTCTTAAATAGCATACCATTTATCATTTTTCACTACCTTTCAGCAGAAGTTTGAAGAGGGGACAAAACAGCTGACATTTTCCTGATTTAACATTACTTTCTCAAATTTGAGAAGTAAACTGTTTTATTACCTTATAATGAAAAAGAAGATTATACCCCGTTTTTGTTTTACTGCATCCATAAGAACATGAATTGCTGTGATAAATTAAATCTGGCAAGGATTAAGGGAAAATTCTCCCCCTGAGTGATCATGAAGCTTAAAGCAACATCAGTAGGTCATCTGAACCATCCCTCTGCCAAAGACGGACCGTACTTAAACCACACCCAGACAAATGAAAGTTTATTCTATTTTTAAAGATTTCCAGGGGAGAGGATCATCGGAATTTTTGCCCCTTAAGGCATTTAGTCTGTCTGAGAAATTCATTTTACATAGGAACATGATAGAAACAAAGCGAATACAATCCTCTGGCTGCCAAAATCCAAGGATTTTTATTATTATTATCATCATTCTGAAATACAACAGAGAAAATGGAAGATAAAATTCATGCTCTGTGTCTGATGTGTTTCCGATTAATCAATCAGACCCTTATATTTTATTAAGGTTAAGTAAGCTAGCCCAGCCAAGAAGCTAAGCTTTGCATTTTAATTTGGGGAATTTTGACAATAATAAGGCTGCTGAACACAAAGAAGTTAAAGGCAAGAACTGTCTTCTCGAGAATTCTACTATGCTTTTCCCCAGCTATTACACAGGAGGAATTGTACTTTAGCTAGTGAGAGATAGTCTCATAAATTTAAAGTATTTATGGGGCATTCGCAATTATTATTCTGAAATATAGAACATCCTCCAGCATAAATGGAAAAGTCAGCTCACAAGTGGTTTAAAATGAGAAAGACTGAATAACACAAAAGTTATTTGAATATATATATGAAATATAAATAAGCTTCTGGGCATATTTTAATTTAAAAGAATTCAATGCTTTTCTAAAATAATTTTAATTACTCAAATTGCCCACTGTCATTATGAGCTAAGCCTCATTCTTTTTCTAATTAAGAGTGAGAATTTGCTCAAATTGTCCTCAGTGGGTAATGGTCACAAATTGACCTCATGCAGAAAAAAACTAACTTCCAAAAAAATGAATATTTCCCTCACTTCAGTTTGTGATTTAAACAAACGACAAATGAGGGAGAGGCAAGGAGAATGAGCCAGCTTACCAAATGCCCACTGGCAGTGAGAGAAAAAGCTTACTCTGCACATATCTGATGTAAGGGCAGAAGCAGAGGAACAACCGAGAGGAAGCCTGTCTGAATGAAGAAAGAGCCAGCCTCGCTTGCTGCCGGGCTCAGCCCAGATCAGGCCATCTGAGTTCCAACAGAAGGTGTCTCTGCTGGATTGCTCACTCAGTTCTCTTTGCCACTACCCCTCCTTTCCTTTACCCTCACCCTTGCTCTCCTACTTAGGAGCTAATACATAAATGAATGCATGAGGACTCCAAAGTTGAGTTCTGTCTAAGGTACATATTAACCCTTATCTCTCCTCATTTGCCATCTCATCAGAAAGATATTAGAGCACGTATTACTCATTTGCCTTCCTTGTAAGTCATATACATGGTATCTTTAAAAAAGAAAAAAAGCATGCAGGAATGGGAGACATCAGCCAGTCAGTGCCAGATAGAGGGAAAGCAGAGGAGTTCTAGCACATTGCTTTCAGAAGATGCCGGTGTTTCCCGTTTCATAACTCTCTAAGACATGAATCTACCTTTAAGAGGGAATGGGAAAACCTGGGGATGTGGTCCCAGTGAGAAAGGTGACCCTAACGAGGATGAGTGTGATCACAACCAACTCACACCCAAGAGCAGAGAAAGATCGATGACCATGTGTTCACTTGGGATCCGAGGGGCTGCGAAACCTTCCCAGTGTGCTGGACAGAAGTCACCTTGAAATGACGCATCTGGGCCTTGGCATCTGGGCTTGGAGCTCATATACCATTTGTATGGGCACAGAAACGATGTTCCTGAGCCAGTCTTAAGATACCACATAGGAAACTATAGAGTTCTATGAAAAGTGTGGATATTAACTGGGTTGGAAATCTTTCATTGCCTTAAAAGTAACATAACGTTTAGAGCAGAGGAACACCAGAGATAACTAATTGATTTTCATGAGTTACATCACAAAGTATTTTTTTCTAGATCAGAAAGAAACCATTGAACAGAGATGAAATATTCTCTTTAGAGCTTGGTTAATTCACTGAGGATTTGAACAAGGCTTCATAACTATGTTAAAGAAAATGTACAATGAGCTAGAAGAACATTCACATAAAAAATGGATGAGGAAGAAAGGGACAGAAACTGCTACCGAGATTTTTGGTTAGCTATGAAGAACAGTTCTGTAAAATAAAAGTCACAAAAATTAACTAATTTGGAATGAGAATTATTAAACATACCCCACAAAGTCTTTAAACAAAGAGTAATTGGTATACATACTTAAGCCAGAAGTTAGAATTTCTTAATTAAAAAATCCTGTGTGTTCTTATCTGTCAGACATTTTAATATATGCTCTGCATAAACTTTCTGTCTTAAACATTACAAGGCTTATTTGAGGTGCCTCTTGTCATTATTATTTACAGATGAAGACACAGAAAATTAGAATGGTATTATAAGTAACCCGGTATTATTGCTCCCTTGATTGCAAGAGCAACGATTTAAACCCAAATTTCTTGACTTTAAAACTTTCACTTTTTTGTTTCTCTTTTGGGATTCCTGAAGATTTTGATTTGAATGAGTCTTTATAGACCTCAGCTCAGGTTGCTTCCTGTGGTCCTGACTAAATGATCTTCAGCTATAGGTGAGGTCAGAGTTCTTCCACTAGAGGCTGAGAGAGTCAGAGCACCAGGTTGAACACGTGCCTGCAGAACCATTTGTCATGAGTCGAGATGGTATCGATTTCATTCCCTTTCTCCATCCCTTACTCCCTAAATTTATCATTCCCTAAGCCCATCAAGTTTCAATGTGCAGGAAGGTTCTCTGTGTTAGGTGGAGTTCTCCGGAAAACAGGTCTGAGATAGAGATTTGCAGGCAGGAAATTTATTGGGAGGTTCCCTCAAGATCAATACCCAGGAAGAACTGAAGGAAGTAGGACTGGGCAGATGGGAGAGTTGAATTTTGACACAGTTGCAACAAATGTTTGCCAATCCTTCAGCTGCCAGCACTCCCAGAAGTTGGTGGAATCAACACTCTGTCCTAAAGTGAGTGGGTGGGTAAGTGGCACTCACGCTTCCACAACCACTATGGCTTCTGGCGTCTGCTTAGACCAGCTTGACTCAGCAAAGCAGACATGACTAATTTAAAAAGCAGGAGACTCTCTCTGGGTGGTCAGCCTGCCAGCAGTGGCGAGGAGCAACCATAACTTACTCAGAGTCATTGTCTCCAAAAAGCAGTGCTACATCTGTGAAGTGCTGCATTTGTTAAAACTTCAGAGGTGGAAACAGAGATAAAGTCACTAGCAAGGATTTAACTGTACACATTAATGGAATTGATGGGGTTGAGTAGTCTACACTCAAAGTAGAGATGATCTGTGCAAGTGGAACACGGTAGCCAGCCCTCTCTTTGGCTAGTGCTTATGACAGGGGTTCTACAGAACATCTAAGAAGGGGAGAAATGGAGGAAAACGATTTAGTGTCTGCCTAGAGTGAACTAAGGCATCATATCCAGACACAACGTTGTTAAAAAAGAAGCGTCACTCTGGGTTGAACACACTCCTCTGTGTCACACTGAATTTTTTTCACACTTTCTTTTAATAAAGAGGGTTGACTATCGTACTCTCGTACTGTTGGAATGCTTACACTAACCATTTTCCCAAAGATCAGATGTTAAATCTAATTATATCCTAAGATTCTTTGTCTACAGTTGATGGCCATGGGTCGGAGAGCTTTCGTTCATTCGATAAAAAATTATTAACATCTACTGTGTACCAAACACGATTCTAGTCACTAGGGACAATAAAAATTACTGAAATAGTGTTTTCTGACACCACAAATTGTATGTATTGTAGACATAAATATCCAGTTATAAAGCAAATTGATAAAGTCTACAATAGAACTACATACAAATTGTTATAGGAGCCCAACAGAAAAGTAATCAGGGAAGCATGACAATAGCATACTTGGAAATAATAGCAGGTGTTGAATTGGATACAGGGAGTGTAGTTGAAACTCCAAGATCCCTGTAGTCTAGCAGCCCTGCCTCACTAGCTTCAACTAATAAGCTAATAAGTATGTATGGTATCGTCCTTGCAGGGACAGCAGGGATAATTCTAGGGTATTGGCAACAGAAAAAGCAGAGGGGGAGAAATAGTCAAGTAACGTAGGTCTTCTGAAATTACTTTCTACAAAACCTAAACAGAATTTGACATTTTCCTTCAAAGAGCACAGTTATAAAAAAGAACATAAGCACAATTAAACCACCAAATCCTTTACACTCCTTTTCTGTTGCAGTAATCTCAGCCTTTCTGATTTACACATACCTTATTATCAAAGAAAATTGACATTGATTTCAAAACTACAATTCAGTGACTTACTCAAGCACAGCTAACCCACCTCCCAGAAAAACTTCTATCCTTTTTTAAGAGAGTTATTTCTTGCTTAGGCTTTCTTGCAATCAACAGCTTGAATTTTGTTTGCAGGGTTGTTGTTTTTTTAAATGGCAGCAAGGAAACAAGAAAGGTCCAACTGCTTTGAAAAATAGTATAATGTCTGACTATGTGTTTATTCTGCCATCTTAGAAAATTATTTCAGATGGTTTGTTGTGGATTGCTTAGACATTGTCAGCTCCTTCCCATCAAGCTAAACATTACTTTCCTGGGGCAATAAGCTCAGGAAAGAGCAGTGACATACAAGTTTAGAGACAGTGAGCATCTGTCCTCCAAAGCTTCCAAGAGATTCCTTCATCACTAGCAGCACAGAAGCAGGAGTGTAGAGTCAACCTTCTTCCATCAAGGACAGGAGCAAATTTGAGAATTTTAAAATGGAAAAGGCAGTATATGAATATTTTCACCTCAGATAAAACTTGACATGGAAGAGAAGGGAGCAGGGGAGATGGAGAAATGTTTCTGCTAGTTTAAAACTCTGCATGAGGCTTTCAGAGTTGTGCACTCCTAAAAATTGAGAACTTTCTAATAGAGTCCTAAAACTGTTAGCGACAGCATGATTTAAATATGTGATATTTTTTAGAAGAAAACTCTTGTTTTCATTCTGTTTCATTATTTTCATTCTGTTTTTTATTACTTTAATTCTCGGTTATTATTTGATTCCTATGAAACAAAAAGGTTTGCCAAGAGAATTATCAATAGAAATCTCTGAAAATGCGCTCATGGGGAGTACCTACTTTGTAGAATGATTTGTAACCCCATTCATCTCTCCCACTACAATTATGGTCTGTGTTTCCAGGAAGCACCGAACTGTCCTCCTCTTGCCCTACTGAGGTTAGCATGGCCCTGGCTTCAGTGCAAACATGAAAGGAGACCAAGGTGTGAACAGAAATAAAAATTGGAGGAGGCAAACTTGAATTCCAAAGCAATCCGGCAGGACAAGCAAGATGGCCTAGTGTGCTGCCTGCCACAGTATATGATGCAGCTGTCTGCCTCTGATGAAACCATCCCCCAGGAGCCTCTTAATTACAGGTACACATTGCTTTACCTTAGCCATACCCCATGAGGAGCACTCTCTTTCATGTAAATTGATAGAATAGTAAGAACATAACTGTATTGGAATCCTGTGAGAATAATAATATTGGTAATGTTAATACTTCCATTTACTGGTATTCTAAAACATGTCAAGCATTGGGATGGAACTTGAAAGACATCTCCAATTACTGTTCTATAAAATATAGTAAGCAACCCATTCCTTAGAAAATTAAATGCCAAAAAGTTAAATGGCTGAACTGTGTTCACATAATTACCATATACTAGGTTGTATTTGAACCTAGTATTTCTGACTCCCCCAAAATTTCACAACTTCTCTATAGACCCCTTAAATGATAATGCTTTCAGGTCCCATCTATTGAGCACTTATTGTGAACCTCGTGTTATAAAGTGCACTTTTAATCCCTAACTTTTCATCTTTAATATTAAATAACATTATTTCCATTTAAATGATCTCTTATGAAGTCAAAATGTTTGATAACCTAGGTAAGGTTTGGGGATAGTTATCAGTATCTGTATTACAGTAGGCATGACGAATCTTTGCTTCCACATGTTGTTTGGGGAATGATGGAGTGTCTACACCTTGACAATTCTGTAAGGTTCCCAAGAAATATTAGCTAACATTGTGCTACGTGTGCATATTTTACTCACATGGAATAATGATTGTATTAAACTCATGAAAGTGACTAAGAGAACAAGTTTTGGAGTCATCCCAACGTCGTGTAGAATCCAGGCTCTGTCACTTATGAGCTACCACTGTTTAATCTCTCTAAGCTTCCATTTCCTCATCTGTAAATTATATAAAATAATACCCAACTCATAAGTATTCTTATTGTGCAAATCAAATTGGACAATGTCCATAGAACACTTAACACAGTGTCTGGCATCTACTAAGTGTAAAATAATTGCTAGCTGTAGTTATTTTAAAACAACAAGTGATCACATTTTATTGATTGCATCGGTTAAGATTTGATGTAGCTGCCCTTAAGGGGAAGAAAAATTATCAGTGCCCAAAGAAGATAGATATGAACGTCTCTCCATATGAAAGCAGCACAGAGCATGCCTGTAAGACATATATGGTGACTCTCGGCTATCATTAGGGAGACCCAGGATATTGTCTTTTTCCATCTAGACCATGGCTTGTATTCTCAAGGTCAGCTCATGGTCCAAGGTGACTTCTATAGCTTAAATTAGCACATCTGAGTCTTGGGCCTAAAAGAAAAAGAGAAAGAAAAAAAAAGGGAAGGGGCACCCCTTGAAGTTGAGTCAGCTCTCTTTAAACTACCTTCTCAAAGTCCCTGCAACTCATTTGCTTCCACTTTGTTTACCTGATCTTAGTTTCGTGAACTCACTATGAATGTTACAAGAAAACTAAGAAGTATGGCCTTTTATTTTAGGAAAACTTATGTCCAGCTAAAGGAAGAAGGGAAAGATGGATATTGGAGAAGGCAACTGACAGTCTCTGCTACACTGGATAAGAATGATGTTACCTGATCAGAGCATGTCAGGGCTGATGGAATATTAGCAATCTCTTATTTCCATCATTTCATTTTAAAGGTGAGTAAACTTTCATCCAGGAAGGTGATAGGATGTATGAAGGACTGCATGGTGAGTCAGTGGCAGTGCCCAAATATAACTCACATCTTCTGACTTCCAGCTGGTTCAATGTACTTTCTATCCAGTTCACTGTCTTTCTAATAAATGACCTTGATTTTTTTGAGGATATTAAAAAAAAAAAAATCCCACTTTTAAGGATATCACCTAAGTCTATATTTTAAGGTTTTCAATTCTTGCTTTGTCCACAACATAGGTTAACAGCTCACCATTCTCTCCATCATAAACATATGTGCCATTGTAAACAGTTTATAATCACTAACTGCTGTTTTACCAAAGGCAACAAATACAATTCTGTCAGTAGCTCTATAGACATTATTTTCTAAGCTTTTATTTTGTTACTCACCTCTCACTCCATTTCATTGTTCTTTCAGTCTAAAATTTATCCTATGAAGATGTAATTTGTTCTTCCTAAGGTTACAGCCTATGGAAACATTAGTCTGATTTGCAAGCTTGTGTTTTTATTAAAGAAAATTTGGTTTGCATGGTACTATCTCATTTAAACTAAAATCTGTGAAATACTAGAGTGATATTTGATATCTATGTGCTCCTTAGGGCCCTTTTAACAGGCTTTTAGGGAAGCTTTTAATTTTAGAACTAGGAAGTTACATATTCTTAATACCACCCAAGTACATGGACACAAGCAGTAAAAGATTAGAATTTAAGTCCAGGCCAGTGAATTTTAAATGAATCCTAAATTAGACTGAATTCTCTCTAGCTCCTAACTAAAGAGTGTTTAATCACAGACAAAGAATAAAAAGCACACAAAAAAACATGTGGCGTAAAGAAATAAATCATAATTACTTAATTGGGAGGAAGCTGTGTTGGAAAAAAATCTGTGCAGTCACATTAACTTGTCATACCTTCCGGGCATGGTTTCAAAGGGAAACATAAGAATTCCCTTCTGCTCTCTAGAAACCTGGATTTACCTCAATCACAGATTTTTTTGAAAATGATTTAATAGGGAATTCCAAATTTTAACATGTCTTCTCATGGAAGGATGTTGATCCTAAGTTGCTAAATGAAAGAAAAAGATAACAGGCTCTAAATAGAGCCCGGAAAAAAGGTCTCTTTTGAAGAATTATTCTTCAAAAGAGACCTTTTTTCCGGGCTCTATTTAGAGCCTGTTATATATATATAAAATTATATATATATGTATATGTATATTTTAAAAGTTCTAGAAGGATATGTACCCAGATATTAATAATAAATATCTTGGGTAATAGAATTGTTTGAGTATTGCCCTCTTTTTCTTGTCTATATATTTTTTTAAAATATGTACAGTTTTTCTAACTTTATGTTTTAATTTTAAAAGACAAACTTACCCGATGACAAACAAATGATTTTGCAAGAAACAAAATAGGCTAATTCCCAAATGCACATTTTCATGAATGAACAAAATCCATCCAATGACAGGTTTATATTGTATGGACAGATTACCCATTGTATTTGGGAAAGTTATGGCTCCATTTATCCAAAAAAACATTTAATCCTTCTAAGGTATCAGAATTTGCCTAGTCGCATTTTTATAAAATTTGCAGGAAAAATACCCCTTTGTTTCCATATGTTTACATGACGATACTATTACTTTTACTATGGTAAATTGAGGGACAAATAAAAGATGGAACTGTAGTAAGTTCATATGAATTAATTAGCGTTTAAAAATAAATTTTATTACATTTAAAAATTAGTAGCACAGGTAAATAACATATATTATTTATTCAATCTATAGATGATGACAATGTTCTTGGCACATATTGATTGATAACCAAGGGACGCAATTCCAAATACCCAGATACCTGAGACCCACTGATGGGGAACATCTGGTATATGCACTCAGGTTCTTGCCCTCCCCACTGTGTGTACAACCTGAATTATCTGCCCCTTACTTAATAAAAGGAATTTTCCCTAGAAGTCAGTCTTAGCCTTACACCTTCATTCCCCTTCTCCCCAAACTTCTGCCACGACAGCACAACTAAAGACACTCACAAAAGAGGACTTCCATAACTGCTTCAGAAAGTGGCAAGAACGATGGGGTGTGTTTGAAATACGGGGGAGTATTTTGAGGGGGATTAATGGCTATATGTATTTTGCTGCATTTTTTTTTTTTTTAGTTAAACATTCACCAAATTGTTTGATCACACCTCATATATGGTATTGGCTCACACAGTTATGGAGGTTGAGAAATCCCACAATCTGCCATCTGCAAGCCAGAGGTCCAGCAAAGTCAGCAGTGTATTTTGGTGGCCTAAAAACTAGAGAATCAATTTTGTAGATGTCAATATGAGTCTGAAGGCCTGAGAGCCAAGATTGCTGAGAGCAATAAAAGATTGATGTGTGGGTCCAAGCTCTCAGGCAGAGAGTGAATCCAACCTTCCTCCACATTTCCGTGCCATGCAAGCCTTCAATGGAATGGGTGATGCCCACTCACACTGAGGAGGGCAATCTGCAGTACCCAGTCCAATTCAAATGCTAATCTCTTTTAGAAACATTCTGACAGATATAATGATGAAATAATGTTTAACCATCTAACTGGACTTCCCTTGGTTCAGTCAAATTGACATAAAATTAATGATCAAAATGGTAAGAGATATTTTATATTCTGATAGGCATGTTATACTCTATAGATATACAGCATATGATTTTTTTGGACTGCAAAATAATGTATATTTTACTATTAATAGAAGGAAAATAAACAAATTTTGTCATTAGTAGCTGATTTTTTTTTCTTGGAAATATCGAGTTTATACTGATTAATGGAATTAGTAGATTCTAATTTCTACCTTTAATTAAAATATTACTGAGTAAACCAAATTAAACCTGTTTGTCTATACCGTTTTCTTCTTTTGCCATGTAAGGTGAATTTGTCCTGCTCTAATTATAGCAAATTAGTCCTGAATTATTAAAGTCCAAATGGACATGTGTCCATTGACTTCTGTTATGCAAAACTCTGTAATTCATAAGACATCTGCTTCTGTAGGTTGGAGGGTGGTAGCAATTGTTGGATACATAGTGCAAAACCCAATGGGCTATCAAATACATAGAGGAATTTGTACCATATCACGCAGTTCAGGTTTGTTGATGAAAATGGGATATAAAATAAGAGAATTAGAATGCATTGATATGTTTTTGTCAATGGAAACAATGAATTAATATTATGGAACCTAACTAATCAATGTCATGAAATTCAGAGTTTTTATTATATTCTGAAAGGTGAAGGCTTTTAGTCTATTAAAAATTGTAAAAAGACTTTAAAACATTGTTTTAAAAGCTAAACTAACTATAATTGTTTTTTAGCAATACTAAAAACTTTTTTAAAAAATCAAATTCATAAGGTAGTGGAATGTAGTGGAAAGAACATTAGACTTACAGCAAAAAAAACCCCCAACAATTTTGGCTCTGATTATGCTACTAATAAGCTGTGAACATTACGCAAATAGTTTGATTTCTCTGAGCCTCCAGTTCCTTATTTATAAAATATGAATTATATTACCTCCAAAATATTGTTGCCATAAGTAAATGAAATATTGTACACTAAGTGCTTTGTGAATTGCTATATAAAAAGTAAAATGTTATTATGAAGGGCCCAACATGAACCATAACTTACCTACAAATACATGCTTTGTTAATTTCATATATTTTTGTAGTTAACATTTTTTCAGGTGTTCTTAAAGTGAAAAGTTATTATAACAAAACTCTTTTATAGCCCCAGACGACCTCTCTAAACTCACCCTGCTGTAAAGTTATTACTTTACCACCTAAAGAACTATCAACTTTTAGAAATGAAATCAGGTCCAGAAAAAAGGATGTAATTACAGTGTCAAAGTGGCTGAAATGAACGACTTCTAAGTTGATCACTTTATTTGCTACAAAGGTGGGTGAAAGAGTAGTTACAAAGATATGTATTTGACTGAGGAGAAAACAGCAACCTAAACCAATAAAACCTACAAATGTGTTCATTGAATACATACAGTGTTTTAATTTAGCAGTTCTCCCTTCCTTTTATCCATATATCTGTTTCTAGGAATTTGACATAAGATGTAACCATATTCTGATATGCTTAAGTTTTACATAATTAAAAAGGAACTGATAAGATTTAAATACACAAATGTTCGTCAAAGAATCAGTCATAATAGCAACAAAAAAGAAAACCGCATAAATGCCTAACTATAGAGTTAGAAAAATAAATTATCTTTCTTATATATCATTAATACTCTATACATAATACTTCCATTAAATACATTATATTAAAAATGTTAAATTATACAATAGTATGCTCTGTTTAAATTAAATTTTATAGTAATAAATGCAAAATTCTTTAAATGAAATTAAATAAATATAAAACTAAAAATATATAAAAATATATGTCTATATACTTTGTCTAAAAGGATAAACCAAAAAAGAAGTAGTGGTTATTTTTCAGAACTGAGCTATTTTTTTCATTATTTCCCTTTATCTTTTCTTTTGTGTTTTCCTAATCTTCTACAATAAATGCGTATTAATATCAGAATCAGAAGAAAAAGAAAAACAACTCTCTGAAATTGAAATAACAGACTGAGGCAAATAAATAAATGTCCAACATACCAAAAATGAATTCCATCTTACTATAATCAACTTTCTGTTAGTCAATGTTTTTGTTGTGTACTAGGCTCTGTGGATTGAACAATGTCATTACCTACACTCCATTCATCAAAATGAATGTCTAAAATAGCTTTCTATTTAATACTGTCTCAAAGGGATTTGGCAAAACGCCTGCTTGAATGCATTATTAAATATGTCCAGGAGGACACTGGTTTGATTTTATAAGGCAACTTCAGAAGACAATAAACACAGGCATCACAACATTCTCAAGTGAATTATAACCAATTTGTTTCTAGTCAATGGCACCTTGATAGCCCTTATATAAACTATGTCAATACAATCACTCTAGCACATCATCTGAATTTGACTCATGGGAAGAATACTGTATAAATATTTTCAATTCATATGACCATTTTTATTTGTTTAGATAGAGATTTTTCAACCCCTGAGAAAAGAGCTATTGCCATTTTGGGCTCTCAAATGACCACTAATGCTTATATCATCATTTTAAAGGTTTTAATTAATTAGAAAAATATTAGTGTGTTAGTTTCAGCTAAATTAGCCTGGTAACATAACCTTTGACAGAGCAGATAAGTTGAGAAAAATAAAACTTAGTAACTATAGGATGGGTGATACAAAGTTCCAGGGATTTATTAGACACAGTGCCTGCTCAAGACGAACTCATACTTAAATGTTTACGTCAAATCCAGTGGAAACTTGAATACAACAGATGGCTTTTAGGAAGGGCAAGGAATTGGAAATTCACTGGGGACCTATGAAGATCCAAAGCTGATTTAACATGGTACAAGGGAACAAGCCAATCAGTTGAGCTGGAAATGAATTTGAACATCCTGATAGAATTTTCAGAAACTTAAACGTTATTGTATTTATCAAAAAAAAAAAAAAAAAAACATTGATCCTCTCTTCCTCCTCCATTCAAGATATTCATTCTGCCTTCAACTAATTCTATCAGTGCTCTAAGAATCCCACTATTTTAGGAGCTGCGTTACTTATCTAATCGTATTTTATTATACTATATCCCCATATGATGGAACTATTTTATGGAATTCTTTACTAAAACATGAATTCTTTTTGACGTGTTTCAATAATTTCATGGATGGAGTCTAAAATGCATCTGGGATTGTTATAAATCCAGGGTGGGAATTACCACTACATACACTAATGCAATGGTTAAATAGAATAGAAATGTGATGTTCAGATAAAGTGTCTCTGCGAGGAATAGTGCCTTATTTGATTATATGTTTTCATTTTATAGAAGAATATTGCAATCTTCTAAATTGGGTATAAAATGACAAATTGTTACATGACTACTTTTATCTATAAGACAAGGGAGTTCAACAAAATTACTTCTACATTCCCTTCCATTTTTAAAATGCTATGATTCTACCTTTTTTCACTCATTACTTGACAGTAATGGCTGCCCAATGCTACAGCATTATTCCAAGAATGTTTTTTTTTAATGATCATCGACTGCCAACTATCATTTTCCATGTCAATGGCTCAGAAAAAGTCTTGAGATTCACTTGGAATTTATAGAAAGTGAGGTATTAGAAGCACCGACTAAAGTGATCCTTTCAAGGTTGTTTCAGAGATGGGTTTTTATTTGAATAACTACAAAAATAATTTCTTATTTACAAACAGAAGTGATTAGAGTAATGATGACCAATCTTTCAAGCCACTTCTCAAAAAGTAAAATGTATCTCAAAGTATTCTTGAAAAGTTATCTTGGCAAAGATGGAACATGAATGCTTCTGCAAAGGGGGCAGATGAACACCACCATCCTCCTCTGTAAGTGTCCACTTGCCTTGTAATGTTTTCTGAAAAGGGGAAGGCTTTAAGGAGTTAGGAGGGAGTGAAGGGAGGAAGTAGAAAAATGGAAGGTATTAAATGGCATCTGAGTATTGAATCTGAAGGTTTTCACTACAGTATATGAAGATGTTATGAAGCTCTGAGCACAAGTACTGCCCTGGGGCCCAAGTGGCCACACAGGGAGTAGCCACAGAGAATCTACCTATTTCCACATGGAATACAACACAGCATCTTAAAGCAGCAGCTTAGGACTTAGGGACAACAAACCTCCAAGAAGAATCTGAAGAAAAAGAACATTAAGAGCTGTGTTCCTGAGTAAGTTATTGCTACTTTGGGGATTCCTGCTATCTCTTGGGAAGGATTTGCCCTAAAATTCTGCCTGGGTAGGTGGGCATTTGGAGCTAACTAGGTTTGGGTGTCAGTGTTAATATCATCACATTTTTATCTGCAAGATAATGAATGCCAGAATATTTATGCTAACTAGTATACCAGCTAGTAAATGAAGTTTGAAAGCAATTTCAATTAACTTTTTAGTCTGCATGATGATGAAGAAGTCCTCTATACTGGTAATAAAAAAACAAAATTTGAGGCCAAATTAAAACTTTTTTTTTCAAGTGAGTTAAGTTGACATTTTAAAGTAAGACAGGAAGATTATCCTTTATGTGCAAATATCATAATTATACTTTAAGAAAGCATTCCCCTCGCCATTAACTGTGGAAACTGGAAACTCAAATTCAACTTTCTGGGCTCAGTTTTTTTATTACAAAAATAAAAGGTAAATAATGTGATAATATGATGCTTAAAAGCTTCTATAAATTATAATAGTTCAAATATTCTATGATTCTATCAATGGCTTCCAGGGCTAAAAATTAGGTTCACAAACTTATTCTAGAAAAAGTGCTACACACCTCATTGATGAATATCACTGTGGTCACCTTCGAAGTACGCCCCTTGGGAAGCTATGCACTGATGCTAGCATCTAGTCTACACTTCAAAGCAATTTTGGAACTCTTTTTCTGGAATGGCCATCAGAGATGTCGTCTTATGACCCTTGATGTCCTGAATGTTATCAAAATGGCTTCCTTTCAATATTTCCTTTATCTTTGGGTAAAGAAGAAGTCATTGGGAGCTAGATCAAGTGAGTGGGGGGGTGTTCTAATATAGTTATTTGTTTACTGGCTAAAAACTCCCTCCCAGACAGTGTCATGTGAGCTGGTGCATTGTCATGATGCAAAAGCTCCTTCAGGACCATTGTTGCACACAGCTTTCTCATGCCAAGATTTTCAGTTAAGATTTTCCTAAGTATTTCTCCATCAATGTTCACTTGGTCTGGTATGCTTCTTACAGTCAGCCAATGATTTTGATGCACAATTTGATGAATTTTTGCAATGTTTTTGTCAGTTCTGCTCATACTGGCCACCCTGACCTCTCTTCATCAGTGACACATTCTCTCCCTTCAGTGAAACATTTAATCCATTTGTATGCTGCCATTTTCTTCATGGCATTATCCTTCTAAATTTGGACTAACATGTCCCTGATTTCATGTCCATTCTTGCCAAGTTTAACAAGAAATTTAATGTTTGTTTGTTGCTCTAATTTGAGCTCAGACATTCTCGTGACGGCACAGAACACACAACAATCATGAATACCACTCAGCAAGACACTGTCACACGTCGACACAAACCCATCTGTGAGACACTGATACACCAAGGTTATGAAACTTTGCCATGTTGTTTTTACAATGTTGCCAATGTCAATGCATGGTGGCCAGTTCGCAAACTTGATTGTCACACTTCGTGTGTGTGTGTGTGTGTGTGTGTGTGTGCGTTCAAAGATGCCGTATTTCCCTCCAAATAAGACCTAAATGGAAAATAAGCCCTAGCATGATTTTCAGGATGCTCATAATATAAGCCCTACCCCAAAAATAAGCCCCAGTTAAGACCGTCAGCAAGAGGGATGCATTTAGTACATCCGTTGCACAGATGTATTGAATTATAAAATAATAATATTAATATATAATTAAATATAAATTAATAATATTATTGACGTTAATAATTAAAATAAATGACAATATAAATTATAATTAAGTATTTATGAATACCCAAGCAGGCACCTTTGGACAAGAGGTAAACACCTATGTAAACAGATGAACTCAAGAATTATTGCTGAATGACCAATTGGAATACAGACACAACACACAAATAACGTGCACACTTGATAATGAATGGACGTGGTTGTGTCTAATATGGATCTTCATAATTCAATACATCATGTGTTGTAACAGACGTACTTAATGCACTCATGTGAAATAAAGAAACATTTTTTGAATTTTGGTGCCTGCAATTCTCCATCGCTTTTGTGTGGACCATCATTCTTAACTGTCATCATTTTTGTTGCCACTCCTGTCTTGTAAGTTTTCAATTAACACTTGATTTAATGGTAGATTTAAAGGGAATGATATTTTGAACCCCCAGACAAGATGAGTGCAAAAGAAAGAACTATTCTGTCGAATACAAGTAAGGAATCGTGGAGGACTCCCGGGGCAAGAATCTTATGGTTTTCTGCAAAGAGAAGAAGTTGGATCTCCGAAAATGGCGAGCAGAGTACGATAAGCTCAGTAAACAGGTGGATAAGGGAAATGTTAAGAAGCACAAGGGTGGATCAGGTTGGCAAACATTATTTCCTGAGCTGGAAGATATCATCTGTGAATATATTTCTGATAGGAGAGCAAAGACTTTGGTTGTGTGCAGGAGTGATATTCAAGCATTTGCCCTTGCTATGGCACCACAGTTAGAAATATCCCCAGAAAAATTCAAAGCATCACAATACTGGCTTCCTTCAGCAATATGAACTGTCTCTAAGGTCAACAACACTGCTCAAGCTGGAAAATACTGAAATTATTAAATGTGCACTTGCATTCAAGTCCTTTGTTGATGGCATCGACTTTTCTAAATAACTCTCCAACGTGATTGCTATGGATGAAACTGCAGTGTTTATGGCCCAACGATCTCAAATGACAGTTGATCAGAGGGTGGCCTTGTCAATCTACTTTCCCTCCACTGGTTATGAAAGTGCATGTATTACCTGTATTTTGGCAATTCGTCTGGATTGAAAGAAAACCCCACCTCTAATCATCACTAAGGGCAAGAGAGGTAAGGTTGAACGTGTTTCAGGCATTTATGTTCTTGAAACTGAAAAAGCCTGGTGCACACAAGCAGTTATAAAGAAGTGGGTCCATTTAGTGCTGCCACTTGTTTTGCGAGGTGGCCAAAGTGGTGTACTAGTCTGGGATTCAGCCTGCACTCACCACGCTAAAGACATGAAGAACTTCCTTGCACAGAGAAGAATAGATCAAATAATGATTCCCACAGGAATGACTGCCTATCTCCAGACTTGATATTGCAATAAACAAGCCATTCAAGGACTATTTGTGCAGGGAAATCAATGACTACATTGAAAATAGAATGGAGAGAAATCAGCATGGAAACTTTGTGAAGCCTAGCTTGCAAGAGGTCGTGATTTGGGTGAAGAATTCATGGGATAAAATCACTGACAGCTGTGCTGCCAATGCACCACGAGCAGGCTACATGGACAAGAAGTGCTCATGTAAGGAGAGCTCTATTGCTGGACGTGAGAGATTGCGGCCAATGGTTCTACAGGAAATGGAGTCACAAGAAATTCAAGCTAGAGTTCGGGGTTCAGACAGTTACAACTATGTTCCAGGAGAAGATGATATGACTGTATTTGAACAAATGTAGATTTTTGTACATGAATAAATGTAGATTGTTATACATGAAAAAATAAGATATCCCCTGAAAATAAGCCCTAATGCGTTTTTTGGAGCACATATAATATCCAGTCTTATTTTCAGGGAAATATGCTACATATATATGTTACAAATATGTCAAATATATAATTATATATAAGTATATGATTGTACATATATTAAAATATATGAGTGTGTATATATATGCATATACACATTAAAATATACGATTACATAGGTATATAATCAAAAAGAGGGTTGATAATTTGGGAGTTCAGTCCTTTGATTTCTTGGTTCCTATTTCTTTTGATGTTTTACATGAACAGTGATATTTATCAATATCCCTGGAGAACTAGTCTGACGTTCTGATCTTCTAAAAAGACATAAATCAACAATTCTAGTGATAGGTATTTTAAAAATCAATACCTTCACATTCTGATTTTAGTCTTTAATTTTAAATATTAACTCCATATAGACCCCTAGAAGTATGAGAGTTTTCTATTTATCCTATCTTAATTTTTCCGTCACATCCTTTGTAGCACAGTACAAATTAAGACTGAAGAAAGCTTTCACCTTCCCTGTCTGCCAACCAGTAAAAGAGAAAAGGAATCCAAACAATGGCCTCCTCTGGGCAGAAAATGCCCTTTAGTGGACTAAGATGATCTTTTTTGGTTTAGTCACTTGTTCAACACAAATCCCATCAACACAGTTATTGTTTCTAGCCTATGCTAGTTCAGTCATGTAGCATTCAAGCATATTGAGTCTCACTGAAAATGAAATTTTAATTTGCTTCACCAGCAGAACTCATTTTACTTCTTTTAAGTTCTGCCTTTGATTATTACATTGTGACGCAGGAAAAACAGTGATAAAACACTTTAATTGATGACACCCCCATGATATTTGTTACACCTGCTATAAAGTAATTAATTATTTAACTATAACAACTGCTTATTAAAACAAAATGCAATAAATACTAGAAAATTTGCAAGTCAATTTAGCTACTTTGGAAAGCTATGGTTTGTTAAGGTACTAAGAGCAAAGACCCATCCGTGTGTGTGTGTGTGTGTGTGTGTGTGTGTGTGATCTGTAATGTGTTCCCATATCATTGTGCCCTGTGTTGCGATCCCCTCATCTCAGTTATTAGCAAACAGGTGTCCTCATTATACAAAATGTGTAAATGACCATGAACAACTCCCTCCGGAGTCACTCCATCATGGAGATGACCGATCAGCCTGAGTGGGAAGGTCTGCTCTGCTGTACGTAATGTACGTAATGACTGCCTGGGGAATAGACTCGACATTAAAGATTAACACAAGCGATAAGATAAATTCTGTCCAGAAAGACTAATACTAAGGCTCAGACAAAAAGCTGCCTCTGCTGAGTTGGTCTGCTGGCTGCAGGCAAGGAATACAATAAACACAGAAGAAGATGACGCCAAACTCAGCTATGACACAAGTGGAGGGGAAACAACGGATTTTAATAAACAAACAATAGAGCAGACATTTTGTCTCTGTGTTTCCAAAGAAATTGGTCTCTAAAAGGGAGAAAGGAAAGTCTACTTTTGAACTGGTTTGGGACAGTCTCAAAAGAGATTATATAATCAAAACAAAACAAAGCACAAAACGGGTTCAAGAAAACTGAGACATGTTTTTTTCTTCTTTTTTTTTCCCCTCTGTTTTCTATCCTTTATTGACATGTTTTTTTCTTGATCTCCATTTCCTGAAGTCATGTCACCTGCTCAGCTCACTTACTCTTTGGATCCTATACTTTCTAGTTTCTTTATGTTTACAGTATTAATGATAATAACTGCCTTACAATTGATGTTGTAAGTTCTACTAGGACAGCTTGATGACTTGGAAAAAAAAACGTCTTCACACACACACACTGCTAATTCATCTCCTTAACCTTTTGTTATATTTTAACAACAATATTTTATTATATTTTAACAAAATTCATACAACGTCTTTGTATAACTGGCCATTCAGATACATAGTAAGCCTATTATATATTATCTTGGACTTTCAACTGCAGGCCACCTATTGCTCTATAAACGCTGAGGTGGATTTTTTATAACTTATCTCTATGGCATATACTAGGTAGACTAACTTACAGAGTAAAGCCTCCTGAAATTCTTCGTGAAAAGACTCAGTGTGGAACAATTGCTAGGTCAAATAAGTGCTGACCCATTGCTATTCCACATGTCAGCTCGTTCATTCTATTTCCTTCACTAAGAAAACCAGTATATACTATAGATGATTTTATGAGGGGCCTTCCTTGATTTCCTTCATTCAGTGAACAGACGTTTGCCCTGTTCCTCAGGTCAAAAATGAGAAGAACCAAGGTTTAGAGTAAGTAATTGGGATTAAAAATGTATGCTTTTTAACAAACTTGACATCTAGAACTGATCTGCATAAGCTCATGACTTTTCACCTTTTATTAATACAATGAGAAAATTGAGGTCTTCAGGCCCCTAATGTTTTAACAATCAACTCAATGCCCTTTTGAGCAAACATCCTTAACAAACTGTCCCTGCTACTTCCTTATCTTAATAGCCCCCCAAAGCTACCGACACCACTAGATTAAGCAAGGAAGTCAGAATTCATAAAGGACTTAAGGGGATTCATTAAAACACTGAAATTATAGGCTAAATTTTTTCCTTACCTTTACGTGTTTTAGGTTTCTTGTTTGCAAACAACAAAAACCAATTCTGGTGAACTTAAGTAGAAATTAAATTTACTGAAAGGATATTGGATAGTTTGCTGAATTTAACAGAAAGATATAGAGCCTAAAAATCAGCTATAAAACCAAAGGAAACTACTCATCCAAAACAATAGTGAAAATCAGACCACGGGAAGAGACTGGTTAGGACCCCACTGCTGATAAACACAATATTTCATCACTGAAAACACAGTTATTTGTGATCTGGAACACCGAATGCTACTCCCACTTGTCCCTCCAGAACAAATGGAAAGCAATCCCAGTTTTTTCGTAACACTAGCTCTAGGTTAAAAGTCCAGGACTAGACAGGATGATTCAATTGGGGGCTTAGGCCATGTGCCAGCATTCTATCTATGCAGGCTCAGAGGGTATTATGGGCCTTTGCAGATTCTGGATTCTATGCTGATGGAGGCTTGATTGCCACAAAAACTTGCGCAATGGCTACTTAACCAACGGAAGTCACTGGGCAGATATATATATATATAGATATACATCTATCTATATCTATCTATATCTATATCTATATCTATATCTATATCTATATCTATATCTATATCTATATCTATATCTATTGAGATATATATGTGTGTGTGTGTGTGTGTGTGCCAGGGTGCCAAAAAATGTACACATTTTAACAGATATTATCTATGTATTACTTTTCGAAGTTGAATTGAATTACAGTAGCAATGTATAGTATGATATTCAACTCAAGATGGCGTTAATCAAATAAATGCTAGTGTCACTCATTGTATTAAAATTTTAATACAGATTTTTCCTTTCTTAAAATGTGTATACATTTTTTTGGCACCCTCTATATAAATATAAATCGGGGATGCATACATTTTTAACATTCTATATAAATCGGGGATGCCAAATAAAAGTATGAGGTCTGACAATTAAGTTTGCGATCTTGTTGCAACGATGTTGCTAACCTTTTTTTATTATTAGAGGGTTTATTCATTATGAATTCATACCAACTGGACAAACAGTTAACCAAGTTTACTATCTGGAAGTGCTGAAAGGCTGTATGAAAAAGTTAGATGACTTGAACTTTTCTCCAACAATTCATGGCTCTTGCGTCAAGACCAGCTCACATGGCACTGTCTGTGAGGGAGTTTTTAGTCAGGAAACAAATAACTGTATTGGAACACCCTCCCCACTCACCTGATCTGGCCCCCAATGACTTCTTTCTTTACCTGAAGATAAAGGAAATATTGAAAGGAAGACATTTTGATGACATTCAGGACATCAAGTGTAATACCGTTGTTTCCCCCAAAATAAGATCTACTCCAAAAATAAGCCCCAGTTAAGATTGTCAGCCAGATGGACGCATTTAGTATGTTATGACAATGTTCCAGAAGAAGATGACATGACTGTATTTGAATAAATGTAGATTGTTGTACATGAAAAAAATTAGACATCTCCTGAAAATACACCCTAATGCGTCTTTTGGAGCAAAAATTAATACAAGACCCGGTCTCATGTTCAGGGAAATATGGTACGATGACAGCTCTGATGGTCATTCCTGAAAAAGAATTCCAAAATTCCTTTGAAGGGTGGACTAGGCACTGGTGTTGGTGCATAGCTCCCCAAGGGGAGTACTTCGAAGGTGACCATAGTGATATTCAGCAATATGGTATGTAGCACTTTTTCTAGGATGAGTTCGTGAACTTAATTGTCTGACCTCATATATATATATATATATATATATATATATATATATATATATATATATATAACATAATAATATAAACATAATTAGATACACATTCATATCTGTTAAGAAACAGTACTTTTTACTAGGAAGACAGTTCATAACTTTTATCAGAGTTTTATAAATATTGATTTCCCAATCAGGCTGAGAATCACTATCGTATAGAATCATAGAACTTTACCTTCAGAAGGAACCAGAAACCCAGATATTAAGCTGCTGCAAAACTAATTGCAGTTTTGCAATTGTTTTTAACCTTTAAACTGCAATTACTTTTGCACCAACCTAATAGAATAAGAGGTCACACGTTGACTCCCATTAATAAAATCAGCATAAAGGCTAGAGTAGAGGGACTCACAAAAGTGAAGCTGCTTTTGCTCAAACTAACCTAATCATATTTATAGGCCTTCAATATGAAATGCATATCTTCCAATAATTTTTCAGTTTATGAAATCTGTCAAATTCCTTCATTGGTCACCAGATAAAGAAAACTTTCTGGCAGACACAAAAAGATCTTCATCTAGGGAAAATAAGGTTTTCAAAAACTGGGTTTTGTTACTTGGCTGCCAGTTACTCTTTGTCTTAAGACCACATTGAAGAAGACAGATACCACTTCCAGTACTAAAAATGCAATTAGGTTTCTGAGCCATATACGGTTCTACTATAAAACAATCTATTTTTAAATCAAAGTTTGAGTAAATGAGCTCCATGAAAACTTGCTAGCACATTCTTAACCATTTGTTTCATAGAATTTCTTCCCTTTCCTTCCATTTCTTTTCTTTATTTTTTCCTTCTTTTCTCCCTCCCTCACTTTCTTATTATATTTAAGAAATGCACATAAACGTGTGTGTGAGAAAGAATTACACATCATGCATAGTTTTGTTTTACTCCATTGACACTACAATGGCCACTGGTTACAATTTGACCGTTCATTTAAGAATGTGGTTTTTTTTAAGCCGACAAAAAAAAATTTCTCAAAAACAGTTTGATATAAATAATAATGATGAACAGGAAAAAAACTGACAGCCAAATATAAATATATACAGAGGGTGCCAAAAAAAGTATGCACATTTTTAAAAAGGAAACTGTATTAAAATTATAATACTCAATATATACTGATAACAAAAGATGAATACAAGTCACGTTTGACTTCTGTTATTACAAGAGGTGCTCAAAGTGGTTACCATCAGCGTCCAGACACTTCTAATAATGGCGAACTACTGCGTGACCTTAGATAACATCTCTTAAAACGTGTACACATTTTTGGCACCCCCAGTATATATATTATATCATATTATATTATACTATATTGTATATTAATATTTATTCAAGAAGCTTTTCAGAATGCTTTCATTAACTTATAAAATCTCATGAAGACTTAGGAAGAGAAAAAAAAATGTTCTTCATTTTCTGTATCAGAAAACCAAGGCAAAGAAAATGAAAGCTTTCTTAAGCGTATATTGTTAAGCAGTAAACAGGGGCTACAAAATAATTAACATAATAATAATAAAATACAAACCTCTATACCATGAACAAGGCAATATGCTAGGTAGTGTGATTGCTTCAATTAGGTATTAAATGAAGTTAATATGTTAATATTTGGGAAATCAAGGTACATAAGATGGGGCTTGGATAATAGATTGGATTAAGAAAAGCAAAGGGAAGGGTAGTGGTAGTGTAACTGTAAACGTATCATAGTCTTTTATTGGGTTCAAGAGATAAGGTCTTGTGAGAGCAGAGAACTTAGAGAAAAGAGAAGATTTGAATAAGTATAAGGAAGTTCTTATGCATTACACCAGGGAGTTCACTGTGGGCAAGTACTTTATCAAAGCAGTATTTTAAAACGATATGTCTGCTATTTCCATGAATAGATGACCTAGACCACTGATAAGAAGAATAAAAGGGAAGAGAAAAAAATTACAAAAATACTTTGATAACACATGTCATACTGGTAATACTACTCACATTTCAGTGACTGATATCACAGAATTTGCAAGAAGTTGAGCCAGGTCCCATGAGCAAATGTTCTGACTTCAAATTATGGGCTCCTTCTACCTATATATTGTGTTATATACATCATGTTAAAAGGAGGGATAAACTTGAATTTACACAGGAGTCCAAGTGTGAACTGATATCAGAGCACCAACAGGGCATCCTTTATTCAGTAGCAGGGATAAAACACAGAATAAACCTAAGACCTAGAGATGTAGATTACAGGGCAAGTAAGGAAAAGAGTTTCTAGGAAAGACATCAGTTTTTGCAGTGAAGTAAGATTACAAATTATTTTGACAGAAGGAGACAGAGCTACTAGGTCCAATCAATCCACAGAGGTCTGGAACTTTCTCGATTTTTTGAGCTTGGTATAACAGAAGAGAGGTTTACTGGGGAGGTAAAATGAGGTATTCTTCAGAATTGGCTCAGCAATCACAACTGAAGGTTAAAGGGAAAAGAAGTCTATGGTGTTGGTGAGAATCATATTGCCTGATTAAAGAGGCAGAGCCTGGAAAGAAGCCTCGTGGGTTGAGGGAAATGGACAGAGGCAAGCACCTAAAAGATGAGAGTGTGAAGAGCATACAGGGTGCACTGCCTTAACTTATTAACACCCCTGGGTGGGGGGTGTGAGGTCTTTGATGAATGGCGTAGCTAAATGCTGAGTACTGAAATGGGCTACACGCTAGTGGAAATACGTCCATCGCATCACGTGATCCTGGACGGGAAATTCTCTGGCACCATCACTGAACTTCAGGGAACACAGTCAAACACCCAGCTATCTAGTGTTCCTTTCTTTGCACCTTGTGGGGCCAACAGCAGGTCACTGGCATCAACTCTGAAAGATGCACTTCCTGGTGCTGAGTCTCCCAAGCCATAGATGGATCTATTTGCGACACAACATCCAGATAGTCCAAAGCATCAAATAAGTTTAAATCAAAAGTTTAGTCCCAGGGCATAAGGTTAACTGAAAGTCAGCTTTGCAAAATCCATAAAACAGAACGAATAAAATAAAATGAGAAGCATGAACATAGCAGTCGCTGGAAAAGGAATTTATGTTCTCTATTACACAAGATCCATCCAGACCCTTAGAAAGGAAAGATAATGTAAGACTTGACAAAAAATATTTTTGAAGAAAGAGTTTTAAGAGATTATTTTAAGTGTATAGTGATCTTTATCTATAAAGGGCATTATCAGATATGCTGTGAAAAATGGCTATTAATTTGGCCAGGATTATCCTCTTCTATTTTATTGGTGACTGATATACTAGTAAAAGATACTAAGAAAATACAAGCCTGCTTTGAAGAGAGTACATAAAAGGAGACTTGGAATTTGGTAACCATAATCCTTGGTCCTGGCTCCAAGTACTGCAATCTTGCAAAATAGCAAACATTTTTCAGTGAGGCCATAGGAAAAATGATGGGGAGGTTGAAAATAGCACTTCTGATGCAATTGTTAAGGTCTAGTGGTGGTGATGAGCTTTAAAAAAAAAAAAAAAAAAAAAAAATGAGACAAACAAATGACATTTCCCAAGAATATATTTGAAAGTTTGCTCAGCAACCATCATTTGAAATATGATCTGAGAAAGTTAGAGCGATACACTTAGTCACAGTCAGTTACTACTGAGACCTCACATCAGTGTCTGTCCAATTAACTTAATATTTCCTTTAATTATGCCCACACCATTAAAAAGTATTTGTTTTAGGGATTGTGGGGTGGTAACAAAGATTATTTTGACCCTATCTGTAATGTTGACCGAAGAACTACAGCACTTACATTCCTCACATGCATAGTTCATAAACTCAAGCACAAACTCACGCCCCCATGCCCAGCCTTCCAACCCTGAGGCATTCACCAAGGAAGTTTGTAGACCAGCAGAAAAAAGAAGCTCACTGGCCGAAAGCGCAGTGGGAACTCTAGGATACTCTCTACTGCGAAACAGTCTTCAGAAGAAAAACCCTGCAAAAAAAGTGCCTGGACTACCTTGCTTCTCCTTTCACTTTTGCTTCCATTTCCATGAAACAGATGCCTATTAAATCTGATCAAGGAAGAGCTTTTCCTTTCTGATACACTCCATGTACACAACAAACACACATACACACACACAGTATTTTCCTTTTTTCTTTTTCCTTTCTCTCTCTCTATAAATACATTGAAAGAAAAGTGAGCCTGTCCCTAGGAACATGTTCACAAACTTGAAAAAAAGAACAAGTCGGCAAATGGCTAAAAACTGTGTTTTTTGTTGTTTGAGTGTCTTTTTTTGTGTGTGTGGAAAATCTGATGGCTTTTACAGCTTGAAGCAAGATGCATGCTAAAGGTTTTAGGGTTTTTCTTGTGTTTTCCTTAATTTAGCTAACAAATATTTATTGATGCTCAAGGGACATAGAGTTGTCTGGGGATACAATCACAACCAAGGCAGTTTCTCTTTTTTTAGCTTACATTTTAGAAGAGAACTACACTCAAATTAAACTTCTGGTTCTCACAAACCCAGTAAAAGTTACGTAAACTATTTTCTCTGCAAATAAATGAGAATCAGAATAGTGTTGAACAGTCAGCAGTATTGCCAACTAACAAGTTTGCTAATCATCAAAGACAAGGTTCGGTCCCACAAATGAACTTATAGTATGGTCTGAAAATGGACATATAAAAAATGCCGTGTGATAATGCCATAACAGAAATATGTGGCATACACATAGGCAAAGCCTGACAAATTCTGACTGCAGGGACAGCCAGTTAGATTTGCCAGATTGAGCTGCAGAAACTGATTGTGTAATGGAGGAAAGGGATGGCGAAGTCCAGGCAAAGGAAGAAGATTTTCACAGGGTACTACAGTAGTGGGTCCAGGTGTAGTACTTACCAAAGATGTTTACATCTAGAGAGTGGGCATTTGCAAAATATACATAAGCTCTGCTTCCACACCACAGAAGAAAGAAAACTTAAGAATGTGTAAAATTATGGACACCAGAGCAAACCATTACTACTTATTTTAGCTTTAGAAAATATCAGCCTTCCTCTTCATACTCACATGTGGTAGAATAATGATATTTTGTTTCTATTACAGCCCAACTTTCAAAAGAAACAGCAGCTGAATTCCCTCTAAAAAAGAGGACATGAGAAGTTTAATTTTAATTTGCCAACTGAGAAGCAACAGTATGAGTACACAGAGAGAGCTGCGTGAATTATTTTTATTTTCTACAAGTGAAATGAGAACTCGACTAAAATTATGTTCCATTCATTAGGTTCAAAAAAAGAAATACACTATATATGGGATGTGTATTTTTTAATCTATATTTTAGTGTTATATAATTTGATGGGCATTCAGTGAAAAATTCAAGATTTTCGGTTGGGCAGTGTCAGAAAAAATTTCCTTGTATCAAACATGACAAACCTAATTACCTTGTATGTAATATCACATCAAACTAACTCAGTGTATAATATTTTCTAGGTTTTTAGCAAACTCCAAAATTTTAGAAATGTGTCTGGAATGCTTCAATGTAGCTCTACTTCCAGGTCTTTTCCAGATCAATGTATCAATGAAGAATGGCCCTATAATCACTTTGTGTGGAATTACTTTGACCACGTGTTCAATATCAGAATCATGTAGTGTAGATGCATTGCAAATGTTTGTATTTGAAGAGAGATATTAATTACCTTTTCTTCAGAACTCTCCCTCAGCTTCTTTGACTCAAGTTGTTGTCCCATACAAATATTTGCTTTTCCTGAACTCAAATGAACCATGAGATATGAGTGTGTTTAAGGTACTATCAGAAGTGGAAGTAAATAGTATCTGAGACCATGTGACTTGTTTTTATTGAAAATCTTAATTTAGTTTTTAAAATCATGCCTGAGTCTCACTCTTTTTGAATAATTCAATATTTGTTTTTCCTCCCCTATCCCTCAATGGAGATACGTTTTCTGGTATTTTTGCAAATTAGTGCACCACTATCTCAAACACAATGGATACATAACAAATGTCATCAACTCCCAGGCCTAAGAGTTTAAGTTTTGTGACTGAAGACCGGATCAGGTAGTCAGTGGGGAGGTGATACATTTGCCAAAAGTATAATAAAGGGACTATTTATAAGGCAAGGGCAAGATTATGGGAAACTGTAAGAGTCAGCAGTATTCTGGAGATAGCAATAGCAGAGTGCAGTTACTCGTCTTTGGCTTGCAGAGGTACAGGAAGGAGCAGAACCCTGAGGGCAGGGGGTCGCCTTCCTTTCAGGCTCCCCATAGGTGGGACCCAACACAAAGCCTGAAGACAAGAGAGGCCCATTGATGTGAAACCTGTAGGTTAATCTCCAGAGCAAGGTGGAGAGTGTACCTGGAGGGGCAAAAAAAGGACAACTATCCTACACAGCTATCTTACATAGCAATAGACCTATAATTTAGGATATGAAGTTTCACCTCTATCCCTGAATACATCAACAGTGGATTTTGAACTCAAACTTCTTTTAGTGGTTGGAATCATTAAGTTCTAGTGTCTTAGCAAGTTTGGTGATGATAATACAATATTGTGGTCTATATCCACCACACTGTGCATTAGATCTCTAGGGCTTATTTCCTACTTTTTGCAAGTTTATGCCCTTAAACAACATTTGATCTTTCATCCCATCCCTAATCCCTTGGTAACCACTATGGTACTTTCTATTTTTATGAGTTTGTTTTTTTTCCACATATAAGTGAGATCATACAGTACTTATCTTCCTATCTGACGTATCTCACTTAGCATAATATACTCAAGTTTCACTGCGTGGGTCAAAGGGACTATTTAACCCATCTTTAAAAGACAAGAGAAAGCAAGTTTTCTTAATTCCAAAGGCTAAAAAGCTTTAAAAGATAAAATGTACATAATTTTCTAACACTGCCTTTTGGATTCTGAGTTTGTTAGTTTGTTTTCCTCTTTACTGTCAAACACATCAAGAAACTTTGGAATGGTTAGAAAGGCAATAGAATGGGACAATTCCATACTACTGGATTCTCGTTTCAGAATGATAATAAATTCAATGTTATGGAACATCCCACCTCAGATTCAGTTAGGACAATGGCCAAGAAGATGCTTTGTTGAATCACAGAATAAGTGGTAGAATTAGATATTTACTTTACCTCCCTTTCCAAATTATGCTCAGAATTTAACTAGGCATTATGTGCATGTATAATTAATATATTCAACATTCCAAAATATTCTTATAAACTCACGTGTGAGAAGAGAACATGTGTCATTTTAACCACAACTTCTCTATTGAATGCCAGAGGGACTGAAACTTGAAAACACCTAAGCAAGTTTGTTTAATATAAATCTACCATAGTAGTAAAAATAACCCTTTGTACTTTCATTTAAAGATGTCAAATAATTTTGAAAACATCAAGTCAGTAATCCTCACCAAAGCCCTTCAATACAGGTTAAGATAAATCTATGCCAAAGAGAAACTTTTGCACATTGCACATTTTCCCTCATAACAGAAATGAGGCTGACATTTGCCCCTAAATTACAAATAATGACAGCCTGGACCTTTCAGTTCTTATGGGGTAATAAGCCAAAGATGTTTAGAAAAGATGTCTGTGACTTTCAGATGCAGGAGATGCACTCGAGATATGGGGGGGGGGGTGGGGAGGGAATGATAGTAAATAGTTTTCTAAAGCCAACGTTTGTTTTGTTCCTTAAGAAAGCACTGAATCTGACACTCTGATAAGAGATGCTGACCACACTCACACACAAAAAATGGCCCTGTGTCTCAGTCGCATCAGGTTCTCTCTCTGGAGTAACAGTCTTGCTGGGAGGTGGGAGATTTGCTTTGGTACATAAGTGTGTACTTTCAGAAAATCAGCCTTAGCTGACATCAGAGTGGCTGTTTTCTCACTTGATTTCCCATAGCAGATTTCCCAATGAAATCTACAGTTGATCCAACATCAGAGGATTATACCCAGCAGCTGATGAGCCTGACGTGTTCATTAATTTAAAGATACTCTGATATCAGTGCCATGACAGCAAACTCAAGGGAATATGGAAGCCTGATTGTTTTTATTTTGTGGTACGAGGATTCACAAAGACCAACACTAGTCTACAACGAAGCACATCCCAAGTGAACAGGATATACTCTCAGCTGTTTGCTCTTTACTTGATCTTTCTAAAATGCAAACCTGGTTCAAATAAACCATTTCTGAAACTCTATGGCTTTAACATAAGTAAATGGACCTGATTTCAACCTATAATAATTAAAATAGAATGAGACTGACATAAAAACAGGCACATCAACCAATGGAACAGAATCAAGAATCCAGACATAAATCCACACATATATGGTCAACTACCATTTGACAAGAAAGCCAAGAACATACAATAGGAAAAGGATTCAATAAATGGTGTTGGAAAAACTGGACATCCTCATGCAAAATTATGAAATTAGACCCTGTCTTACACCACTTACCTAAAATTAACTCGAAATGGATTAAGGACTTGAGACCTGAAACCATAAAACTGCTAGCACACATAGGGAAACCTCCTTGACATCAGTATTGGCAATAATTTTTTTGGAAATGAAACCAACGCACAAGCAGCAAAAGCAAAAATGAAGTGGCCCCAGGGATAATAAATGGTGCACTAGGTTCCTATGGTCTTGGACCTTCGTGGATGTCCCAGGGTTCTGAGCCAGAAATCCGACTGCCTTGCTACCAGGGCCTTCTGGCTCCTGGAAGACTATGGACATGCACTCATGCATAATTCCCTCCCCCTTCTGGCATCAAGCAGCACCTTCTCAGCACAGCCTTTGAGCCAGAGCCATCTCCAGACACCTAGCGGCCTCTGGTGTGGGGTGCCTCCACACTGTGGCTCTGAGAGGTAGGGGGCAGAGGCCCACAAACATCAGTGTTTGTGTGATAGATGGTGTGAATCAGATTCCTTACAAGTCTGGGATGAGGGGCCTCTGGCTGCCAGGACACCCAGGTGTTTCTCATACCAGACTCCCTGTCCACCCATAAAACTCCCGAAAGCCCGAGAGATGGACTTCCGCTAAGAGTGGTTGCAGCCACTGTGCCTCAGGCCTGATTCAGCCATTTTCTGAGTCGCATCTGATGCTCAATGCATCTTACCCCATCCTCTCCCGGCCTCTCCAACAGGACCCCCGCTTACTAACCCAACAAATACACACAAAAGACCTTTCTCTGACTGTTTCTCACATAATTACATAGTACTATGGGGGCGGGGGGGACTCCTACCCTGTCTCCTGCCCAAAGTGCCGCTTGAGGCACCACCGTCTTATTTCACCATGTCATTATTATGATGACTTATTCTGTCTTAGTGCTTTTGCATCGACAGTTCCCTTTTGCCCCAGATATTCCGATAGCTTGTTCCCTTATTTCACTCAAGTCTCTACTCAAATGTCTCCTCATCCTGAGAGAAGCCAACCCAAATCACTTTCTCTAAAATAGCACCTCTGTAGCAGGCTGATTCCCATATTCTGCTTTTCTTTTCCAGCTCTCATTAGTCATTTGAGGTATTTCGTTTTTGTTTATTGTCTGTATCTCCTCATTAGAATTTATACTTCTTGCAGATAGGCACTTCCGCCGTTTTACTGTGTTCTGTTTTTTGTTCACAGCAGCTTCTTTGCTATTCCTAGCACAGAGTGGAGGCTCAGTAAAGATTCATTCCACGTCTGAAGGCGCTGGCTCCACCTGTGACCACCACTGTTGCACATAGTTCATTTAGGCTTCTATAACAAAAGTATCACAGACTGCGTGGCTTAAACAACAAATATGCATTTCTCGCAGTTCTGGAGACTGGGAAGTCCATAATCAAGGTACCCACCCATCCAGTGTTTGACGTGGGTTTGTCTCCTGATTTGCAGAGGGCTATCTTCTCTCCTTGTATTCTCACATGGCAGAGAGCAGACGGAGAAATCAAGCTCTCTCGTGAGTCTCTTCTTAGAAAAGCACTAATAATCTTCCACCCTCATTACCTAATTACATCCCAAAGGCCTTATCTCCTAATACCATCACAGTAGAAATTTGAACATATGAATTTTAAAGGGAATGTAAAGTTTCAACCCATGACATGCACCTACTATACTTTTGTCAAGGGAATAGCTTTCACGGGGATTATTCCCACTCTAGTGTTGCCCTTCCCATTTAATCTTCCACGGCACAAAAGACAGAGAATGTCATTTGTAAGGGGATCTAAAATAATTGTTGAAGTTTCTACAATAATTGGGGAAAGTCACACAAAGGATAACTTACAAAAACTGCTCAGTCCCATACCAGCATTCCCCTTTCCACAGACTACTTCCAAGCACTTCCGTGGGCAACAGTTCTTTCTTGGCTCTCCATCTCCAGGGAAAAATGACTTAAAATATTACCTGGGTGAACAACACCCACACAGACCTTCCAAGAATAAGCAGCAATAAAAATACACTTGGCAGTCTAAATCTATATTTTGAAAACAAACAGTTTTTAAAAGGAAGTAAAATCTGTGGAGATGGCCTTTAACAATAGGATTCAGAGCAGTTCAGATCATTGGAGGCATAATTTCAAACCTCTTTGATCGAGACCAGAATTTTCTCTAGATATAACTATAAAATGGTTTTCCAGGAAAAGATCCCTTAAAGATAGACTCCTCCCTGTGATGGTTAATTATGTATCAACTTGGCTAAGCCACAGTACCCAGATATTTGGTCAGATGTTATTCTGAAAGTTTCTGTGAGAGTGTCTTTAGATGAGATTTACATTTAAATCAGTGGACTTTGAGAAAAGTACATTGTCTCCGTAATATGGGTGGGCCTCATCTAATCAGTTGAAGACCTGAATAAAACAAAATACTGACTCCTCTGAGTGAAAGGAGATCCTCCAGCAGCTTTTGGACTCACACTTTAACTCTTTTCTGAGTCTCCAGGCAGCCAGCCACCCCCATCAGACTTATCAGACTTTAGAGTTGCCAAGCCTCCATAATCATGTGAGTCCATTCCTTAACCTATATATATATATATATATATATATATATACACACATATATATATATATGTATATATACACACACATCCTATTAATTCTGCTTTTCTGGAGAACCCTGACTAATACACTCCTTTTAGAAAGCAAAAACATTTGTTATCACTTTTAATGAACAGTTTTCCAGTCTTTCTTCATCTCAGGTTCAAAATAATTTCTGAATCCAGACCAAACCAAGGTCACCTTGTTGTATTACTATAAACAGCTGCTAACTAAATCTGATGTTCCAATAAGCATTCACATTTTGAGGCCACAGATGGTGGGGAAAATAGGCTTATTTATAAAGGGATCTGGGGATAAGGAAGGAGGATGGGGAAAGAAAAGTAACCGGAGAGATGTTGGCAAATGGTTTTAAGTCACCCACCTCAAACTAGGCATGGAGATTAGTTGCCTTCTCTAGAGAAAAGACTATCATATCGGTCATGTAACAAAAATACGATGTACTGAGGGAAGTAATGCCAAACAAGTAATATAAAGGAACGTATTTGATAAATGCATGTCTCTTAGCAATTTCACATTGTGAAATGAGATTGAAATACATACGAAATGGGACTGTTAATAACTCCACTTGAAATGTGGCATCTTAAAGGGCTGATGACCAAATCAAGTGTGACTGCAATTCTTAATAAGCTGCTTTCTATAGAAAACACTTGTAATTTGTTATTAACAATGGTTAGTAAATGGCACTGGGCCCTTTTATTGTTGTCACTGCTGTTGTCATTTGCATTTTATTACCAAACATTATGGATTGGAAGAACTGCTTAGGAATCTCATGTGGGAGATGTTCTATGCCTTTGCATGTAACTACATAACATGTAGGAACCCATTCTTTCTCAAAGGTACCTAGATAATAAACTACAATCGGTGCCTTGCTAGACTAATGTAAATTATTTCTCCTCATCTTCAAGCACTTTAAGAGGCTCTATTTTCTCATCTGCAAAAAGTAAAGATAATATCTATGTCACAGAGTTCTAGTGAAAATGAAACCATATAATGTATATGAGGCATCTAGTATCATGTCTGGCACTTGATATTCATTGAACAAATGGGAGCTGTTATTATAATGACTACCTACCGAAAGCTCTGTCAATATTAAAGGATTATGCAGCCTTTCTAATATTGGAGCTATCACTTGGGACTGTCCTTGACATTAGGGCCACACTTAGCTCTGTGAATGGCCATGCTCTATGTTAGTCATAAATCTGTGTTTGCTCATCTCACTTTTGCCCAGGCTCTTTTTCGAACTTTAACTCTCACTGCTCCCCTGTATTGGAACAAACCTGGACTTCTCCCTAATCACCAAACACACCCCAAGCTTCCCACTACAGTTACCATTTGTGTACCTGTCACAGATACCCACCTAAGTGACCTGTACTCCACCTCATTCTCTGTCAAAGCCCTGACCTTTCTTCACAGCCTAAATCAGATGCTACCTTCTCCATGAAACAGCTTTATTTATGTTTTAAAAATGTTTATTAAACTTATTGAGGTGACATTAGTTAAGAAAATTATATGGGTTTCAAGTGTACAATTCTTGTACCCAGAGTCAGTTCTCCTTCCATCACCATATATTTGATCCGCTTTACCCTTTTCTACCACCCTCCCCACCTCCCCTTATCCTCTGGTAACCACTAAACTGTTGTCTGTGTTTATGAGCTTTTGTTTGTTTGTCTTATTCCTTTGTAGCTTGTAGTTTTATAGCCCACATATGAGTGAAATCATATGATTTTGACTTTTTCTATCTGACTTATTTTGCTTAGCATGACAATCTCAATATCCATCCATGTTGTTATGGCAGTATTTCATCTTTTCATATGGACAAGTAGTATTGCATTGTATATATGTACCACATCTTCTTTATCCTATCGTCTATCGAAGGACACTTTGGTTGTTTCCATGTCTTGCCCACTGTGAATAATGCTGCAATAAATATAAGCATAGGGATACATATATTTTCATGGATAAATGTTTTCAGCTTTATTTATTAATGGAATTTTATCGTTTTGGTATCCCTACAACACTATTTTGTCTCTCTGGGGCTATCTTTTTTTGCTGTAGTTTCTTAATGTGTAGATCATGAACTCCTTGAAAACGGGAATTTTGTCCCGCACATCTTTAATCCCAACATTGTACAAAATCCTCAAATATTGTTTGAATTGAAAAGCAAACTCCAGAAAAAGATAATACTTTAATATATTCTGTAACAATGATGATTGAACTTGGATTTGAATTCAAGTGCATAGTTGGTGATTATTAGTGTTAAATAAGAATAACAATTACATCTAAGCAGGAGGTCTTGCTCATCAGGGACTAGTAAGTGTACCATGGATATTTTATTTATGATCTACTAGTGTTTACATATTTTTCCTTAACAAAATCAAGATTTCTTTTTATTGTATTTTTTTTTTAATTTTCTATCACTACTATTTGTGAACACCAAGTAGTATAAATCACATCCAATTCCTGGTGTTCCTATATTTATTGCCTGGCCTCTGCTATCATCATAAAGTAAAAAGTAAAATTAATTGATTTTATCATTGGAAAAATTAATCACAGATGACAAGAGAAAAAGAAAAATAATTTAAACAGTACATTTTCCTGTTTGATTCAGTTTTAGGTAGAGAATCCACTGTAATTATACCCAACTTAAAATATCTGACTTCTAGTAGCCCTAATACTTTATATTCAGTGTATGAATCACTTAGCCCACAAAATAGCTCTTCAAGTTTAACAACAGACAAAAGTCATAGAAACCCTATTAACAATGCTTCTTCCAGCCTCCCTACAAGCATAGTATCTCCCTTTCAAAAGAAATATGCATAAACAAAGCCACCTGCTTGTAAGATGAAAGCCATAGACTTATTCCTTTTGGATTCTTTTTCAACTCTTCTCATACAGCTGAATTTTTGGAGAAAGTCTCCACACAAGAACAGGACATTTTTTATAAACTCTCTAAATTTGTGCTATGTTTCTATTTTAAAAGAGCTGAAAGAGCTGTTCTCATGTGCAGAATCTTCAGGAAGGCAACAGTACAAAGGAAAAAAATTAATAACATTGTTTTGATTTCTTGGACTTATTTTTATAATTACCATCTATATACAATGATTTGGGGTTTCTATTCAAATTTCTTCTAAAATGCATTTATTTGAGTAAAAATAGTAAGTCAATTGAAGGAAAAACATTAAGTACATAAGAAAGTATACAGGAAATCATTAAGTACATAGGGGAAAAGTTATAACAAAAATCATGAATATGATTAAATACACAATAAATATCAAAATCTGAAACAGGATATCCTAGAGACTGTTACACATTTTATATGGAGAAAGATTAGACAGAGGTAAATGTTTAGAACAGATTCAGAATATAGTAGGTATGCTCTTTAAAATACAGGGTTCCTTACTCCTTTTCACATAAGTTGTTTTTGTTTTTGTTGTGCTTTTTATTTTTTTTTTTGGTCTAAATCTTCTGCTATTTCTTTCTTCATAGCTACATATACTTATTTCGGGTTTCAATTAGATCTAGACCACACACAACAAAGAAATTATAAAACACTCTCCATTTCTCCCTAAACTTACTTGTATTAGTTGCATCATTTTATATATATTTCTTTTTTCTATACGAAATTATAAGTTCTTTGAGAGTAGAGACCATGTATGATATTTAGAAAATGTCTGATTAGTACCTGTAGGTGCTGACGAATTTTAGCTACATTTATAGCAATTAAGTAAAGAAAAAAATCCAAGTGATATAATAAGACCACTCAATGGCTTAGTGGTTACAAAATTTGCTGTAAGACATTGAGAGTTGAGTTCAGTTGAAAAGGTATTCACAAGTATAGTTTTGAACGTATGTCATAATATTTAGGAGCTAGAAAGGCCTTAAGAAATATGCTAGCCCAACTCCTTAAATTCAAGAAAACTGAAGTCTAGTTAAATTAAGATTGAAGATCTAAATGGCCATAGTTCATAGCATGACCCTAAACTTTAAGGATTAGAAGACAACATTCTTTCTAGTTCATACTTCTTCTTCACTACAATTTTATTCATTTAACTAACAAGTATTTATTGAACACTTGCTATACGTGTGCCAGATGTTTAAAATAACATATGAATAGCCTATAGGCAGCTTGAAGTCCAGGGGTGACATATGCTACTATTAGGTAACATCCAGAAATGAATGTTCGAAAAACATTTACAGTTGTTCTAATAATAGAAAAACCATACAAAATCTAGGAGGGAGTCAAGCCTTGTGATGCAAATCCCTTATCTTGAGAAAAATTGGTATAATTCACCTGGAAGCTATTTATAAACTTTTTTCCTCTGAAAGGTCTGTCAATAACCCAAACATTATGCCAGTTCAAGGTCTTTATGTGTCTGAAATTTCAAGCAGGCATATAGTGCTTTTCCTATGGTATACTTATTCCAAGAAGTAGCAAAATTACCCACTTTCTACCTTTAATGTTTAGTTTGTGTTTACCTATCCCTTTAATGCTGAAGGGACACTAATATCATTTCCACTTACTCAAAAACAAATTGATATTCAATTTTATTATTCTCATGGCTGTCCATCATCATCACTCAAAAATCTGAAAGACATTACTTTCCATGTGTCTTCTCAAACATATTCTCTGATCTACATTTTCTGAAACAAATATTCATGATGGTGATGATATCAAAATTGGTATCCAAGAGATATACATGTGATGTATAAACCATGGCTTCACATTTTCAAATCTAGTTAGTTGTATATCTGGATGACCGGAAGATTTTTTTTTTATATTTATGAATTTGATATCACAGAAAAATAAGTTTAAGAGATAAAATAAAATTGTAAAATTATTTAGAGATATTATTTTCTTTCTAGGTTAAACAAATTTCCAATTAAGTGTAGCTCTGATCATTTGTGTTTAGGTAAGTGAAATGGAGAATCAAGGCAAGAGTCTGAATATATTTAGCACTTACTCCTTTCTCAACTATATTCTTATTTATTTGGATAATTGTCTTATATCATCAACATATTTTTTTACATGTAGAGTTTACCTAATAGAAGTTAAGTTTACCCATATCTTGAATATAGTATAAAATTATTTTATTCCCCTCTCCTATATTCCTAAATATATAATTTTGAGAGTGGTATGAGCCATTGCTTTGGCAGATACATTTTGTATTTGTAAATATTTTGTTATTGCCAAATTCAAAACAGTTCCATCTAAATTTTGATATTTTCAATTTAATTGTCAATATTTGTTCTTTTTTAAAAGTATAGTTCTAAAGATGACTTTATCAGTGAATGCTAACAAACATTTAAAGTAGAATTAACACTACTTCTTTTCGAATTTTTACCTAAAGTAGAAGAGGAAGGAATACCTCTTAAAACAATCTATGAGGTCAGAATTACCCTCATACCAAGCCAGGAGAAGGCATTCCAAAGAAGGAAAACTATAGACCAATATGCCTCATGAATATCGATGCAAAATCCACAACAAAATACTAGCAAACCAAATCCAGAAGCATACTAAAAGGATTACATACCATGACCAAATGGAATTTATCCCCTAAACACAAGGGTAGTTCAACATACAAAAAGCAGTCAATGTAATATACCACATTAATAGAAAGACAGGGGAGAAAAATCACATGATCATTTCAAGTGATCAAAAACAATATTTGAAAAAAATCCAACACCCTTTCATGATAAAAAGCATTCAACAAACAAGGAACAGAAATAAACTTCCTCAATTTGATAAAGGGCATTTATTAATAACTCACAGCTCCCATCATACTCAATGGTGAAAAACTGAAAACTTTCTGACCCTAAGAGCAGTAACAAGACAGATGTTGCTTTTATCAACTTTATTCAGCATTATACTGGAAGTTCTAGCCAGGGTAAGTAGATAAGAAAAAGAAATAAAATAGCATCAAAATTGGAAAGGAAGAAGTAAAACTACTCACCACAAATGACATGAACTTCTATGTAGAAATTCCTATGGAAGACACAAAAATTCTATTAGAGCTAATAAATATAAATTCAGCAAAGTTACAAGACACAAGATCAACAGGCAAAAAAACAGTTGTGTTTCTATAGACTAGCAATGAACAATTCACAAATTAGAAGAAAACGAAGAATGATTAGCAACCTTGGATTTGGCAATGGAATCTTATGTATGAAATGAAAAGCATAGTCAACTAAAAAAAACAAAAAGAAAGATAAATTGGACTTCATCAAAATTAAAGTGTTTGTATGTTAAAGAATACTACCTGGTGATGGAAGGAAAACTGACTCTGAGTGGTGAGCACACAATGTGATGTATAGATGATGTATTATAGAGTTGTACCCCTTAAACCTACGTAATTTTACTAACCATTGTCACCCCAATAAATTTAATTTTAAAAATTAAAAAAAAACACTATCAAAAGATAAAAACACAATGTATAGAACAGAAGAAAATATTTGCAAATCATCTGGTAAGGGTCTAGTATTCACAACATATATTTTTTTTAAAAAAAGAGAGAAAGAAAGGAAAACCTCTTGCAACTCTACAAAAAAAAGACAAACAATCCAATTCAAAAACAAGAAAGGGACTTGAATAGGCATCTCTCCAAAGAAGATACACAATTCATCAACAAGCATATGAAAAGTTGCTCCAAATCATTAGTCATTATGGAAATGCAAATCAAAACCATAATGACATACCACTTCACACCCACTAAGGTAGCTATAACTTTAAAAACCTAAAAATATTAAATGTTGGTGAGTGTGTTAAAAGATTAAAGCCATTGTACATTACTGGTATGTAAAATGGTGCAGCCATTGTAAAAAATAATTTGGCTTTTCCCAAAAAATTAAACATAGAATTACCAGATTACCCAGAAATTCCATTCCTAGGTATCTAAACAAGTATTTGTACATGAAAATTCATAGTATCACTATTCACAACAACTAAATGGTGGGAGGAAAAAAACAAATATCTATCAATGGATGAATGAATAAACAAAATGTGGTTTATCCATAAAAAAGGAATGAAGTACTTATAAATGCTATAACTTGGATGAACCTTGAAAATATTATGCTAGTGAAAATAGCCAGACACAAAATGTCACATAATGTATGAATCTGTTTACATCGAATGTCTGGACTAGATAAACCCATAGACTTCATCAGAAAGCATATTATTTAGTTGTTGACAGGGGTGTAGGAAGGGTAGAATGAAGAGGGACTGCTTAATGGGTACAGACTCTCCTTCGGAGCTGATGAAAATGTTTTAGAACTAGATAGACTTAATGATTGCACAACACTTGAATATACTAAATGTCATTGAATTGTATACACTAAAATGGTTAATTTCATGTTATGTGAATTTAACCTCATTTTGAAAAAACCTATCCATTGAGAATATTTTGTCTATTTTTTAACGAAGCTTAATTACATGTCTACAAACTTTCAATTTTTTAAAATGTTCCATAATCATTTGTCTGAGCTATTTGTTTATTTATTTATTTGTTTGTTTGTTTTTGCCAAGAGGCAAAAGAACTTGTCATTGTTAATTTTTTTTTTTTTTTTTGCTTAATTTTTAAGTCAAGCCAAAGATACAACAGGGTAGTAAATCAACCAAACATAAAATGATCTTTTTAGCTTCCTAGAGGACATAATAAAAATAGAACATCTGAGATATATTTTTCAAAATTTTAACTATCATTTGACTATTTACTCATTTATTTCTCTAATGGTTCTGTATACTAATCTAATTTTACCAGTTAAATTACAAGTTATGAGTGAAAGCACAGTATCTTTTACTTCTCTTCAGTTCACTTATGACATTCTGAAAATATATTAGGTGTTTTAAAAACGACCTTTAATTGATAATATAATTGTATTCTATTTTGAAAATAATGAAATTTAAACTGGTATCTCATATCAGTAGATAATATTTTTAAATATTTTTAAACTTTTGTTTAGAATATTAAAAAAAAAAAAAAAGGGATTAATCTACATTACTGTGCCCTGAATTGACCAGAATTTTACTTAGACAAAGGAAATTTTTAAGGTCACTTCTTATATACATTATTACTAAAGGAAAACTCTGTCTTAGATATTTAACCTTTCAAACCATGCTCCTTCAGAAGCTCTAAAATCACTGAAGTAAAACAAGAAACAGTTTTTACGCAATTACATTTATTTACACACCCACTACCTTATTTCGTCTACATATCTTTGAAACACAAGCTTGACAGTTTTTGAAAAGGTGCCTTGTTTCAACATAAAACTATGAGAACAATAATAATGTGGTTGTTTCCTTTCAAAAGAAGGAATGCAGGGGAATTTTTTTTTTCTGTTTAAACAAATGCTATTGTCTTATTGCCAATTTTTCTTTAACAGTGCCCATTAATAAATTGAGCAAACTTATTAAGTATTTTAATCAGTTAACAGTGCTGTTATAACTTGTTATAAAAATTTATACACTATATGAAAGTTTCTGTCTTTAGTCATCCTTTGAACCTTTAACTACATACCTAACAATTTATTTCCAAAATGCTGCTTTCATGTTGTATAGTTCAATATGTTATGATAGGATTTCCTTAAAACAGAACAGAAACTGTTTTCTTCAATTTCATTTCATGAAACTGATGATAAATTTATATTATATTCTTTCAATACCTTTTCAATTTCTAAATCTATATGTGCCTGTTAAATGGCACCTTAAATATTAATTCCACTCAGTTGTAACCAGTTGAAAAAAACAACAAATGCCCCTTTCCGCCCTGCATAGAAAAGGGTCTTCTTCCTAAACATAAATCAATATGAAGTTTATTTAAGTCAGCAAATAATATTTCACTCATTTATGTCAATCTTATGGAAATTTTAGTTTATCTGTGTTGATTTGCTTTAAAAAAATCTAAGCTTGATTACTTGAAATGCCATATTATCCAAAAACGTTTTATGTTCTTTAACGTTCCATTAATTTGTTATTGTAAGAAATGTAAAACTAAGATATGACCTGAAAATGAACTATAAAGAAATTCAAAGTGCTAGATTAGCAAACTAGAGCTTAATGAAACTGTTATTCACAACATTTATCCCATCAAAGATTGTGTGTTAATTTAAACTGCATATACTTATTTCCTATTTTCCCCTGCTTTCAATCACAAACATTTCCCTGTCATGTGTGGTATAACCATGGTATAACTGAAAACAAGCAATTCATAAAGCTAAATCTAGAGTCTGAAAAATCATACTTTAGCAAAATGTTTGATTCCTTTTCTTATTTTCTCAAAATAGAAAGATAAAGTGAGACTGACAAATTAGAATTTAGGTCACTCATTGTCTTTCACTTAGCCATAAAATATTTAGGTTTGTTCTCACCATGTAATCAATATTATATTAAGTACTCTGAGAATATAAATACAATAGAATATGTGTTCTGTGGCTCTGCAGTAAAAACAAGTTTAACTCCTCCTATACAAACACTTGGTAGATGTTGATGTGCAATGATATTGCCAAAACAGGAAAAGAAAAGGAGGAATCTGGTTCCTAAACACAAGTTACATGTAGGTATTTTCAGCAAGTAGACCATTAAAGGACAATCATTCCAAATCCCCCTTCTAAAGAAATTGAGGGCAATTAAAGGTGAAAATCTACTAATCATAAAAGAGATATGAATATTACCCCACAAGTAGATCTTGGTTTCAGAATGTAGGAACCATTCCCAGCATGCACAGATCCTTGATAGGCCATTAACCTACCCCAGTAAAAGGAAATCTCCACCTTCAAATGCTTTACCCTGAAGGTCAGAAACTAGTAGCTCTTCATTTTCTGGTAAATAACATAAGATCAATCAGCACTAGAGATGAAAGTGTTTCATACCTTTTCAGGTATGAAAAGGCACTGAAATATGCTGTGTTTAGGAGAGCTGAGCACCTTCGACATTTAGGTAGCAGCAACACAAAATCGGGGGTAGAGAAAAGAATTGCAAAATAATCAATATCCAAATCAACAAGTTACTGGGGAAAAAATAGACGTTAAAAAAAAGTAGCTAGAAAAGATAGCCATGCTTTGGCTTTTAAACCCACAAATCTTTACTTAGTAAAGTTTATTCTTTATTAAATATGATCAAAGACAAAAGAATGCACAATGTGCAAAAGAAAGAGTTTCTGCCTCAAATGTTCTTATCTAATTATCAATGTGAAACATTTTATTTCTAATGTAGCTTATCAATAATCCCCATAATGACATACTGTTTAAGTTACAAAAATTTTTCCAGTCTCAGAGATCTCATTCTAACCCCAGCAAATACCTGTAGTTTATATATTAATACACAAACCGTAGTTAGAAGTGTGACCATTATAGGAAAACTTTGTAACAGCAATGCACATTTTAAATAATAAGAAGAAATGTAATGGTCTCTAATCCAGTTTTATACCATTTCTGAACTGTGAACTAGAAAGTGCCATAAAAACCCATTATACTTAGAGATTAAGGGGGGAAATATTAGACTGTCAACACTTCAAGTTGCAAATCTGTGTTTAAAAAAAGACATTTCAAAGCAATGAAATAGACCATGACTTCATTTATATTTATTGTGTTCACTTATCACACTTGCTGAAAGCACCTGACTGAGAAAATTCTTGTAATTTCTGCAGGGGAATAAAATGAAATTACCATTCAATTCTCATGGAGTATATTTCCCTTCGAAATGCCTGGAATGTATTCATGCTTTATCCATTACCTAAACTCTTGCAATATGTAATCTACAGTAAACCAGAGAAAGTGAAGATGAGTTTCTTTAAGAAAAGGATCAAAGGAATTTATGGGGACAGTTCTACTTTTGGTGAGAATATTTGGCTTAAGACCAGAGCTTAGAGTTCTTACCTGCAAAGACAGGACATAATCACAGAAGTAGATGCTAAAGGAAATGCTTGAACTTGGGCCAGGAGAGATAATAGAGACAGAGAACAAAAGAAAAACTCTTGAGCCAAAAGGCCCATTGTCAATTAATATTTTACTGTAAAAGTGAGAGTTCATTTTTATAAACACATTCATAAACAAGAAAAACAAAATGATTTTTTGCTCCCAGGTTTGGGGATACAGTGTAGTGAAGACAAATAATTAATAGAACTTTTATAGAAAAAAAAGAGAAATGTCTTTCTTGTCAAAGAATCTGAAAATGCCTTGAGCCAAGAAGGATTGCAGGCAGTGGACCTATCACTATGACAAAAATAAGTTAGAGAAAAAAGTACCTGGATGAAACCAGTAGCCCCACTAACAATTATAAGAAATGAAAAGTCAATCAGGATCCAAGATGGAAAAGTAGATAAACACTGTGCTTGCCACTTTCCATAACCACATTAAAATTACAACTAAATTATACAACAATCAACCTGGAGAAATATCTGAAGTCTAGCTGAACAGAAGTTTTATACCTAAGGATATAAAGAAGCCATATGGAGACTGGTAGAAGGGGCAGAGATGTGGAACAGTCCCCACACTTGTGTGTGGTGGTTGAGAATCAGGAGGGACATCTTGGCCACAGAGGTCCCTTCCAGAGGAGTGACAAGTCCCAGCCCCAAACTAGGCTCCCCAGTCTGGATAACAGGTGCCAGAAAGAGGAGTCACCACAAAAATTGGTTGTGAAAAACAGTGGGAATTCCAACTATCCAGGAGGGATGGAAAACTGCAGGAAACCCAGATGTCCCCGTACAGGGCCTGTGCACAAACTCACGAGCTCATAGGCACTCATCCTGGGCTCTGGCAAAGGGACAGTGACTTGGAAGGTATTAGACATACAGAGAGATACTGAGTTATGTGGCTGCAGGGTGAGGACTGGAGAAACAGTTACTATTTTCCCTGTGTAGTACCCTCTTCTTGTGCAGCCGGCAAGTGGGGCCATTTTTTTGTGTTGAGCCCTTCCGCACATGGCCAAATCTGAATCTGCATTGGCCTAGTGAACTCTGCTCGCACCAAACACTTGCTCCCTGGTGAGTGAGTCAACCTGGTGATTCCCTCGGACCCACCCCCAACCAACTCGCCTGAGGCACTTACTTGGTGAACAGCCAACCCTGCCCTTATTACATTCTTTCTTGGACAAGTTTATGGGGTAAGTGGGCCTCAGGTAGGCAACGGCTACCCTTAATGTGCTCTGAGACTTTTGCTGAGTAGCACCAGGCACAGCACTGGCACCAAACCAGAATCTACAATAATCTGGTGAACACTTACCCCACCCTAGTTTCTCCCTAAGTCTCTGTCTCACCCAACTCACCTAACCCATGAGAATTTATCAGCAGCTGAGCCTTACACGAGCTGGAAGCTGGCAGCAAGACTCAGGGAGTACTGGACGTTTTGTGGAGCTACCCCAGTCCCAGTACTGGTGGCAGCCATTCTTGCTTCCCAGAATGGCCTCTTCCATGTGCCTCTAGGTCCAATACAGGCAGAAACAAACTGTGGATCACATTGTAACTCCTACCAGCTATTCTCTGGCTGGTCACAGGCACTGGCTGACTTGGGCCTGCACTGGAGCCCCTCCCAAAAGGCCCCAGAACCAACATACAGGATGTCGGCTTCATCCCACAGCAGAGCACTTCCCAATTAGTGGTACACACAAAGTGCTGTCATAGCAGGTACCAGAAATCACTGGGGAAAATCCCACCCCTTAAGGTAAGACCCCTGCACAGCAGCCCATAAGCTGTGAACATGGCCAAACCCCATAGCCAGTCAGCCTGAGGGTCAATCACAACCATTAACATACCAATAGCAATCAAGGTTTAGCTATGACAGGAGAGAACACATAACCCACTCAAGGGACACTCCTGGAGCACCTACTGCAGAGGATCAGGAAGATGCCACTAGGTCCCACAGGGCATCTACTATTAAGGTCATCCGAATAGGACTACCTAATGCATAGAAACAAACACAGTCAGCCAAAATGGGGAAACAAAAAATATGTCTCAAATGAAAGAACAGGAGAAAACTCCAGAAAAAAAAATAAAATAAAATAAACAAATTGGAGGCAAGCAACCTAGCAGATACAGTGTTCAAAATAATGATTATAAGTATGCTCAAGGGATTTAGTGAGAATTTCAACAAAGAGATAGCAAGCATAAAAACACTATAGAAACCATTAAAAAAATCTGTCAGAAGTGAAGAATACAATAATTGAAATAAAGAATGCACTAGAAGGTATCACCAGCAAACTAGAGGAAGCAAGAATCAAATCACCAATTTGGAAGACAAGGTAGCAGAAAAGACCCAATCAGAACAGCAAAAAGAAGAAAGCATAAAAAAAATATTTTAATGAGACTTCTAGGACACCATCAAGTGTAACAACATTCACATCATAGGAGTAACAGAAGAGAGGAAGAAATGGATTGAGAACATATTTGAAGAAACAATGCCTGAAAACTTTCTTAACCTGGCAAAGGAAATAGATACACAAGCCCAGGAAGCACAGAGACCCCAACAAGATGAAACCAAATAGGTCCACACCAAGACATATTATAATTAAAATGCCACAGGTTAAAGATGAAAAGAAAGCCAATGACTTACAATGGAGCTCCCATAAAATTGTCAGCTGATTTCACAACAGAAATTTTGCAGGCAAGAATAAATTGACATGAAATATTCAAAATGATGAAATTGACACGAAATATTCAAAATGATGAAATACAAGAATCTGCAACCAAGACTATTCTACCCAGTAAGGCAATTGTTTAAAACTGAAGGGGAGATAAAGAGCTTCCCAGGAAAAAAAGAAAAAAAGCTAAAAGAGGTCATCACCACCAAACCTGCTTTATGAGGAACTTCTTTAAGAAGAAGGGGGTGAAACAAGAACATAGAGATCAGTACTAAAATGACAACAATTATGTACCTATGAATAATCACTTGAAATGTAAACTTATTAAATGTCCCAATCAAAAAACATAGGGTAACTAAATGGATAAGAAAACAAGACTCATAAATATGCTGTCTACAAGAGACCCACTTCACATTGAAAGACACACAGAGACTGAAAGTAAATGAATGGAAAAAGATATTTTATGTGAATGAAAATGAAAAAAAAAAATCTGGGGTAGCAATACTAATGTCAGACAAAATAGACTTTAAAACAAAGGCTATAATAAAAGATAAAGAAGGAGATTACATAATGATAAAGGGATCAACCCAACAAAGAGGATATAACCCTTGTAAACATTTATGCATCTAACATTCTAACATAGGAGCACCTAAATACATAAAACAAAATATTTCACCCCAAAGCAGCAGACTATACACTCTTTCAAAGTGCACATGGAACATTTTTCGAGACAGACCACATTTAGGCCATAAAACAAATTTCAATAAATTTAAGAACATTGAAATCATATCAAGCATCTTTTCTGATCACAATGATATAAAACTAGAAATCAATTACAAGGATAAAACTAAAAAACACACAAACGCATGGAGGCTAAATAACATGCTACTAAATAATGAATAGGTCAACAATGATGTCAAAGAAAAAAATCAAAAGATACCTTGAGACAAATAAAAATAAAAAACAAAATGACCCAAAATCTATGGAACACAGCAAAAGCACTCCTAAGAGGGAAATTGATAGCAATACTGGCCTACCTCAAGAAACAAGAAAAATTTGGGGGGGACATGTGGCTCAGTTGGCCGGAGCAGGTGCTCTCAAGGTTGCCGATTTGACTCCCACAAGGGATGGTGGGCTGCGCCCCCTGCAACTAAGATTGAACAACAGCAACTGGACTTGAAGCTGAGCTGCATCCTCCACAACTAAGATTGAAAGGACAACAACTTGACTTGGAGCTGATGGGTTCTGGGAAAACCACACTGTTACCCAATAAAGTCCTGGAAATACACACTGTTCCCCATTAAAGTCCTGATCCCCTTCCCCAATAAAATCTTAAAAAAAGAAACAAGAAAAATCTAAAATAAACAATCTAACCTCACTGGTAAAGGAACTAGAAAGAGAACAGAAAAGTCCAAATTGAGTAGACGAAAGGAAATAATAAACATCAGAGCAAAAATTTTTTAAAATGTCTAAAAAAAAAATACAAAATATCAATGAAACCAAGAGCTAGTTCTTAGTAAAGACAAACAAAATTGATAAACCTTTAACTTATTAAGACATAAAAGAGAAAGGACCCAAATAAATTAAATCAGAAATGAAAGAGAAGTGAAAAGTGATAGTACAGAAGTACAAAAGATTCTGAGAAAATATTATGAACAATTATATGCCAACAAATTGGACAATCTGGAAGAAATGAATAAATTTATAGAAACATAAAAGCTTCCAAAACTGAATAAAAAAGAAACAGAAAATCTAAACTGACAAATTACTACTATGAACATCGAATCAGTAATAAAAAAAACTCCCAACAAACAAAAGTCCTGGACTGAATATCTTTACAGATGAATTTTACCAAACATTCAAAGAAGAATTAACACCTATCCTTCTCAAACTATTCCAAAAAATTCAAGAGGAGGGAAGGCTTCCAACTCATTCTCCGAGGCCACCGTTACTCTGATTCCACCATTACCACTACCCAGACAAAGACATAACAAAAAGAAAATTATAGGCCAATATGCCCGATAAATATAGATGCAAAAATCTTCAACAAAATATCAGCAAGCCAAATTCAACAATACATTAAAAAGATCATACTCCATAATCAAGTGGGATCTATTCGTGGGATACAAGTTTGGTTCAATATCCACAAATCAATTAATGCGATACACCACATAAACAATGTGAAAGATAAAAATCATATGATCATACCAATAGATGCAGAAAAAGCATTTGACAAAATACAGCATCCATTTATGATAAAAAAATCTCAGCAAAGTGGGAACAGAGAAATATACCTCAAGATAATAAGGCCATGTATGACAAACCCACAGCTAAAATCATGCTCAGTGGGAAAAAACTAAGTGTTCTCCTTAATATCAGGAACAAGACAAAGATACACACTGTACCACTTTTATTCAACATAGTATTGGAAGTCCAAGCCACAGCAATCAGAAAAAACTAAGTAAATAAAAGTCATTCAAATTGGAAAAGAATAAGTAAGACTGCCATTATTTGCAGATAACATGATACTATCTATACAGAACCCCAAAGATTCCACCAAAAAAACTATTAGAATTGATAAATGAATTTAGTAAAGTGGCAGGATATAAAATTAATATCCAGAAATTGGTTGCATTTTTGTATATCAATAATAAACTGTCGGAAAGAAAAATTAAGAAAACAGTTCCATTTACAACCAAATTAAAAAAAAAAAACAAAAAAAACAACCTAGGAATAAATTTAACCAAGGATGTAAAAGACTTATACTCAGAAAACTATGAAATACTGAAGAAAGAAACTAAAAAAGATACAAATAAATGGAAGCATATAGTACTGTGCTAATGGATGGGAAAAATTAACATCATTAAAATATCTACTACCCAAAGCAATCCATAGATTCAGTGCAATTCTTATCAAAATACCAGTGGCATTTTTCACAGATCTAGAACATATAATCTTAAAATTTACATGGTACCACAAAAGACTCCAAATAGCCACAGTAATATTGAGAAGGAAGAACAAAATTGGTTGTTCTAACATACTGCCTGATATCAAACTATAATATACTACAAGTCTATAGTAATCAAAACAACATGGTACTGGCATGAATACAGACAATAGATTGATGGAACAGAACAGACAGCCCCAAAATAAACACATACCTATATGGTCATTTAATCTATGGCAAAGGAGGCAAGAATATACAACAGGGTAAAGACAGTCTATTCTGTAAATGGTTTGTGGAACATTGGGTAGATACATGCGGGAAAACAAGCAACTAATAAAACTGGACTACTTTTTTATATAATATACAAGAATAAATGCAAAACAGATTAAAGATTTAAATGTAAGACTCAATACCATAGAACTCCTAGAAGAAAACATAGGCAGTAAACTTTCTGACATTTGCTCTTAGTGATACTTTTTCTGACATATCTCCTTGGGTAAGGAAAACAAAAGAAAAATAAGTAAGTGAGCAAACATCAAACTAAAAAGTTTTTGCAAAGCAAAGGAAACCATCAATAAATCAAAAAGACAGCCTACTGAATGGAAGAAGATATTTGCTAACAATACATCTGATAAAGGATTTTTATCCAAAAGTTATAAAAACTCATACAACTCAACACCAAAAAATCAAACAATCCAATTAAAAAATGGGCAGAGGTCTTGAATAGACCTTTCTCTAAAGAGGACGTACACATGGCCAATAAACATATGAAAATATGCTCAACATCACTAATCATCAGAGAAATGCAAATTACAACCATAATGAGATATCACCTCATACCTGTCAGGATGGCTATCATCAACAAATCAACAAACATAAGCGTTGGTGAGGATGTGGAGGAAAGAGAACTCTTGTGCACTGTTGGTGGTATTGCAAATTGGTGCAGTCACTATGGAAAAGGGTTTAGAGGTTTGAGCAAATGAGAACATTTTATCATTAATTTGCTCTAGAATTTTTTCCAAAATATTTGTATAAAATATCAGTTCTTATACTTTGTAGTCTTAGAACACCGCCTTTACATTCTTAAGAATTATTGAGGATCAAAAAAATCTTTTGTTCGTGTTGGTCATATTTATTCATACAAGTTTTACTGTGATAGAAATACATACTGAGAAATTTTTAAATATTTACTGTTATTTATTAAAACATAACAATAGTAACTTATTGTATTTTAACATATATAATATACTCTCATGCAAAATAGCCATGTTTTCAAAAAATTAGTGAGAAAAGTCGCATTGTTTTACATTTTTAACTGTAGTGTCTGACTTAGGAAAGCTGAAAAGCTGCTTTGGTTAAAGTGTATCAACAAAATCATTATCACATGGATATGTGGGAGGAAAAGGGATGTATTTTTATTGTCTTTTCAGATAATTATGGATACTCTTCTTTACTACTACACCAAAACTTGACAATTAGTAGTTTTTAAAGCATAGTTGCCATGTCGAATCTGAAACCATATCAATGAACTTTATATACTCTGTTATATTAAAAATCCCTGCTATGGAACAGATTTTTCCCGACTAGGCATAATCTTATATTATGCATTGCCATATAGAAAATATTAGTGTATTGAGATATGAAATCTTCCAAATATTGACATATTCCATTAGTAAATATACATTGTTTAAAATTACATGTTTAACATTATCACTGATCTTATTAGAAAAGTTTTTAAGTATTAGGAAGAAGTCAAGTTCACAGAAACAGACATAAATTTTCCAAAATTTTAATTTTCACTGGCAACAAACTTTATTTCTTTTTTATTTCTTTTCTTTATTTCTTTTCCTTGAGGTAACACATTCACTTTATTCATAAAAAAGAAAGAAAAGGAAAATTTTAAAAAGGTGTACCAAATATGCAACCCTGATATTCTAATCAACTATAGTCCATATGTGTCATTCTTTCAAGTAAAAATGATGTTCCATGAAAAAAGTGGGTAATTCAACCTGCAACTCAAACAATTGCTTGAAGACTTTTCCTCAGAGCAATCATAATTTGGTAAGTAGTAGAGGTGTTTTATGTGTACTTCCCATTTCTTCCCACAGAAATATTAAAAAGAAGTATACTTAGAGATTGAGATTAACAAAATCAACAAATTTTACTGCTTCATCAAGAAAATCTTCAAGCAAAACTAGGTGTATGTTTAATGCAAGTATGTGGCAATAAAGAATAAAATGACTACCACTACATCTTGCTGCCACTGCCTTGCTCTGTGCTAAGGTGCCAGCTGTTTTACCCGTCATTGCTTTTGTAATGCTAGTATAAATATTACTGAAAAGGACAAATAATGTCTTAGTATTACTATGAAAAGAGTTTTAACTCTCAGATTGCCTGAAAGTTACTCTCTGCAAACGTGCAAAGGACCATAGACCACACTTTTAGAACCACTGTGATAAATAAACAATCCTTCAGAGACTTTCTTCTATGATTCTCACTGTTTTCTCATATACCGTATTTCCCCAAAAATAAGACCCAGCCAATCAGCTCTAATATGTCTTTTGGAGCAAAAATTAATATAAGACACTTATTTTACTTATAGCAAAATAAAACTGGGTCTTATTAAAATATAATTAATATAATATAATATATAATATAATATAATACTGGATCTTATATTAATTTTTTCTCCAAAAGACGCATTAGTGCTGATTGTTTGGCTAGGTCTTATTTTCAGGGAAACAGGTTATTGATTTTTTGTATAAAGGCCATCCCAACAAAAAACTGGATATAGAGTTAAGGAAAATTCACATTGGTGAACAGTTTTATGTCAGTCCAATCATTAGGACAACAATCTCAAGGAACTCCTACTCTCTTTTCCTCTCAATCTCAGATGTGTTTATGGAGAACTGATTTTAAATGGTGCAAATTTTGGCCTTGGGTGTGAAGAGAAAAGATGAGAAACAGAATATCTATAGGGGATATGTAGGGGGAATGAAGTTAGGAGTTTCTATGCAAAGTAGTTACTATGAGATATTTAATATCTCAAATATGTGATTAAGTAAAAAAAAAAATCAATCAATCAATCAATCAAATTATTTCTGTGGTTATTCCCGATTTTATTTTCTGATTATATAACGTGGAAACTTTTATTGTAATCCAGTTCATATTCAATCTCCTTTTTTGACACTGGAATCCATTACTGGTTAAAATTTGAATAAGTGCCTAAGAAGCAGATGAATATGGAAAAGTCATTTTGCATCCTTGTAACCGAGCATAGCACATATTACAGCTACCTTCACAAAACAGAAGGAGCTCTAAGGAAATTTCTTCATTTCACATTTAGGAACAATTAATTCCCAACAGACTATTTGATACTTTATACACTGCCAATACAATCATTCCAGAGATTTTCATTAAAGTTTTATTATATATGGAGTGGAAAAAAAAACTGTGTGTGAAATTTTCTTTACTCTATTGAAATGTTGTGAGTTCCTATTTGACCCAGTCTGAAGCCTTGCTATACCCCAGTAGGTCTTTGGGTTGATATCCATGCCAAATCCATTCACGGTGTAGTATTTCAGTTATCTTTCCTTCACTGCACACTGGAAAAATGTGTGCAGAATCTTGGGCAAACTGCTATAATGGCATTTGTAACATTTGTGATGTGGATTACATTGTAAAGTAGTTTTGCAGGCAAAGCATATTGGGGAATTATGTGAAGCCAAATAATGAGAAAGACTCAAGAACCTACAATCAATAAATTCTATGTAAAATTAATTTGAAGAAAGCTAAATTATAATAATAATGTGCTAAATTGTGTCCTAATTATACGTAGAGAATATTATAGTATTAGAGCACAAGAATATTTTGCATATCCAAATTTAAGCAAATGTCTTGAGACTTGAGGGTTTTGCTTTCCGATATTAAACAACCTCTTGTGAGCTACACAACAATGTAATAATTAATTAATTAATTATAATTATTAATAATCAATTATTATTATATTTATAATATATATTAATATATAATAATATATAATATAATGATTAATAATTAATTAATAATTAAGTAATGAAGAACTTAAGAGAAAAATTTCCTTAATAAATGATGTTTAATAATATTCAACTTTTACCCCCAGAATTTCTAAAGTTTATCTAACTGATATATCCAGGGAAAGCTCATCTAACTAAGAATTTTTTTAAATCTTCCAACCTTCTTACATATATCAAGAAAAGTAGGAGAATTGTACCACTTTTCAATAGGTTCAAAAAAATTAGTTTTTCTAAAGTTGTTATCTATTTCGAAAAAAAAATTTGAAACTGGAATTATTCATTTTCCCATTTCTTCATTTTCACTTGCATGTGCATATACAAATGAAGCCTGGATGTCTTTTTTCTACCATACAATGTAATTTGAGGATGAAAACCACTTACAGAATCTCGCATATGTCTAGCATGTTAAATATACCCGGGATGCCAAAAAAATGTATACAAGTGGACGCTTTGGTCATTACTCAATCAGTAGTTCGTCGTAATTAGAAGTGTCTGGACGCTGATGGTAATAATTTTGAGGACCTCTTGTAATTGCAGAAGTTAAACATGACCTGTATTCAATCTTTTGTTGTTGGTATATATTGAATATTACGATTTTGATAGTTATTTTCTTCCTTTCTTAAAATGTATACGAAGATCAGACAATTAAGTTTGCGAACTCATCTGGGAAAAGTGCTACATAACCTCATTGCTGAATATCACTACAGTCACCTTCAAAGTACTCCTCTTGGGAAGGTATGCACTGATGCCAGCGCCTAGTTCACCTTTCAAAGGACTTTTGGAACTCTTTTTCTGGAATGGCCATCACAGCTGTCATCATATTACACTTGATGTCCTAAAAGTCATCAATATGTCTTCCTTTAAAAATTTTGTTTATCTTCAAGTAAAGAAAGAAGTCATTGGGGGCCAGATCAGGTGAGTAGGCAGGGTGTTCCAATACAGTTGTTTGTTTACTGGCTAAAAATTCCCTCAAAGACAGTGCTGTGTGAGCTGGTACACTGTTGTGATGCAAGAGCCATGAATTGTTGACAAAAAGTTCAGCTCATTTTCATCTAACTTTTTCACGCAGCTATTTTCTGAATAGTAAACTTGGTTAACTGTTTGTCCAGTTGGTACAAATTCATAATGAATAATCCCTCTGATATCAAAAAAGTTTAGCAACATCGTTGCAACAAGTTCGCAAACTTAATTGCCACACCTTGTATACTTTTTTTGTCACCCTCTGTATATATTTAACAGATTAAGCAGAACCTCATATATATTATATGTAATATATGTAATATATATTATATATAAAACATTAAACACAGTTGACATTGTTTCTTTATACTTAACACTATTATTTTAATTCTAAGTTAGACTCAAATGTCTCACTTGAATCTTTTGATATTGTGAGTCTTTGTCATTTCACTTTCGGAATTAAATCTTTATCCTACCAGAACATTTCTTAACTATTCTCTAAAGGTCTCACATTGAAATTGATTCAACAAGGACTATCACAAGTTCATAGGTGGCTGATCACAATGGCATCTAGTGTTCGTCAAAAGGACACCTACAGACAGTTCCCAAAAGCTTATTTGCAAGAGAGTGAAATCTATCTTAATGGTTCCCTGTGAATATAATTTAAAGGAAAGAACCTCTACTGAGTTAACCATTATGTTACTAAAATATCTGACTTAACAGTTAAAAAAATAAAAAAATCTTTAGTGAGGGATATTAACGGTTTTCATTATATTTCTTGACTCTATAGCTTAGTAAAGTTGATATTTCCCCTAGTAGATCAATATTTCCATTGTTATATCTTGTCACAAGCAGAAAATGCAGAAGAATATGATTACCTACCTCTGTTCCTCCATGCTATCGAAATCCAATAAATGAGAGCTATGCTGTCCCAACTGGTTTTGATTCACCAAATTAGCAATTTCACCTTAATAATTTCTAAATGAAATGTGACCTAATCACAATCAATTTTTGCTTTATTGAGATCATTTCATACTATCATCAATATGTGATCCAAATGACTTGCCTTAAAAGTCAATGGATTAAGGTGCATTGTCCTCACCCTGAGGCTCATTAAAATGAACTCCCCAAAATAAATGGACTTAAGGGGGTGGGGGGTGGGTGATGAGGGTAAGGGGGATCAAATATATGGTGATGGAAGGAGAACTGACTCTGGGTGGTGAACACACAATGGGATTTATAGATGATGTAATACAGAATTGTACACCTGAAATTGATGTAAATTTACTAACAATTGTCACCCCAATAAATTTAATAAATAAATAAAAATAAAAATAATAAATTAAAAAAATAAATGGACGTGTAAACCACATGATGCTCCTGTATTCAAAATATGGCTAACAGCCATAGGTATATTTTAAATTTTGTCTTACAGGCACCAATTTGTGGTATTAAGGTGATCTAACTTTTTCACTATCCTTGTATTTTTGGTTCTATTTTTAATGCAAGTCTATTTTGTTCTCAGATTGTTGAGTCCAATTTATATAAGAGACCATGAAAACATATGTATATACATATATAAGCATAATACATAGTAATGTATTCTATAGGAGCAGCATAAGGAGTAACATTGTGTAAAATTCTCAGAAATTGGCCATTTCCATTTTTTTCTCTGAATCTCATCATTTTGCATAAAAATGCTTGAGGGTGAGTATTTCTTTGAATTCTTTTAGACTCTCCTATTCAAGAATGCAATTCTGAAAATTCTTAGGATGACGATTTGACCACCCAGTTCTGCACATATCTCGCCTTGACTGATTAGAGTTCAGATCTGACACCAAAAATCTTTCACACCATCTGTCTTCCTCAGTTCTACAGAAAGAACTTTAGACCAAATCCTCGGTTTTCTTTCTCTCCAATTTTAAACACTTGTGAATTTGCTTTACACATGAATAATGCAAACTTGGTAAAGTATCTTCTCTAGTAAGAACTTTCGTAACTCTCCAGCACAAACAAAATTAATCCCGGATGACAGAACAATACGTTATTACTCAGAACAGCATGTGAACTCAGTTAAATGAGGTGATGGAAACTATAAAAAAAGTAAATCAAAATTAACAAAAAAGGAAGGGAAAAAAGGTCTTGAGGAAGTACAATTTAAAACATAAGCAATTTGCTAAAGATATTAAACTATATAAATGACCATTCAAAGGTATTGGGTGTAAGATGAGCATGGATTTCTAAATAATTTAATCTAACTGTATTTTTTAAAAAATAAGATCTAGATGCCCAATCACCATGGGATTTTTACACTCATATGATTGAGTTGCCTGAAACAGGGTGGAGGAGAAAGTTAAGATAGTTGTTTATTTTATTTTTCCTGTGTCAGCATTACACACACAGATAAATTACTCCAACAGACGCACGAGGGTCTCATTTTAGATTTTTGCTATATATGTGTAACACACTCAAGTCTTTGTTATTCCTTGATTCTTTCATTAAATTATTCAATAACCAATCATTTTTCATAATTTTTAAAAATTATTTTGTTCTTCTTACACCATCCTTTATTTAATAAAATAATCGGGGGACAAAAGAGTACATGAGAAATCATTTGAAACATGGTGCATACTAAGTTTTGTCCACTTTTCATTTCTTTACATTTTTATTTAATCTTATTGCTAAATTCAGTCAGTTAAGACACTGATACCCACAAGTTTGGAGCAAATGAGCAAAGAAGTTGGGCCAAAAAAGAATTCTGTTCCAGAGGCAGTGGTAACACTTTTCTCTTTCCAAGACAGTAGAGCCTGACACTGTTCCTAAGGCTTGGGCTTGTGGCACTATACAGGACAAGCATTGGCCTCCATTATGCCGCCATGACAAGAGAAATATCTCTGCCAGCCTGCCCCACATGGAAGTTTGGCTCTGGTTGTCATCTGTCACCTCCCTTGGTGCCTGCCCATTTCGCATGTGTGATTCTCCAGAGAATCTGGCAATTCTGTGAATTACCTAATATCAAATTTCAATAATTTTTTTTCTGTTTAAACCAGCCAAAGTTGTTTATTATTTCTAGCCACAAAGTATCCTAAATAAAACAGGGAGATTTATGGGACTTTCCTGCCATTACTGTACTATTTTCTGAATACTGCTGGATGGTGCCCTAAATTTATAACTTATATATATTTCTTAGGAACCAAAATAACAGGTAAAATAGAGCTGGACTTATTATACTAGATAGATTGACCTCATTCTAACACCAGATTCCAGGTAGTTATAGGAATTCTATTTAATAAGCCTTAAGTTACACACAGAATAAAAAAGGCCCTTTTTGAGCTATTATATACTAGGGTTGAGTTTGAAACTTCTGGAATTGGATACAGTTCAGCCCAGATTCATTGGATCTTCTACAAATAAACCAACAACAAAGGAATATTTAGGCCTTTAGTGCTCTTTGGGTAATTTTGCATGCTTTTTTTCCTGCTAAATTTCTGCTAAAGCAAAAATGGTATCTGGAATGAATATCATGAAATTCTCCTTATTTCACCCATTATTAACTGTCATAATCTGAAGGGATGTATGCCTCCTCCAAAGTATCCATTTAAATAAAGTTTATATGGCATAGGAAATTTTGATACAAAAATCTAAAATTATTCTCGTATTTCAGTTAAGAACACACTCAGCTGTGCATAGCAGAAAACCCTACAACAGTGGCTGAAACAATAAGTGGAATATTTGATACTTTAACAAGGAGTCTAGACTAATCCTTCACCTCAACAATGTCATCAGGAATACAAGAATCTTCCAGCTTTCTACTCCACCTTCCTTAAATGTACTTTTTCACCCTGGGATAATGGTTACAAGATGTCCTATGCTTCTAATATCCCATGGTCAAAGCAGAAAGAACAGCAGGGGGTGAGGCAAAGGTTTTTTTCCTGGGAAGAATTCCTTTTTTTAATCTAATAAAATGAACCTCTCCTGAGGAACTTCTACCTTCATATTATTGTCCGTCAACAATGTTCATGATCACTTTTCCAGCAAGGAAAGCAGAATATTTAGTATTTGCTTTCCAGCTCCATGGTTCAAGAAGGCAAGGAATGAAGGAGTTCCAAGGAGTATTAAATGAGTCAATCTACAGTATCTACCATACCTCATGACACAGTTTTGATCAAGTAGACCCAATGACTCCAAGGCCTTAATGGAAATGTGATCAAATTTTTGGTTTGTGTATGTTGTTATTTCTTTGGCCCGTAGGACACTAAGTAAATCACAGTTCTCATTTTGAAGCACACGATCATCAACATTCCTCTTTAGCTTATTGTCTAAGTGATTTTATTGTTTGCATTAGTAACTTATTGCTACATAACAAATTATACTAAAAGTTAGCAGCTTACAACAGCAAACATCTGTTATCGTCTCGCCATTTCTGTGAGTCAGGAATCGAGGTTTGGCTTAGCTGAGTATCTCTGCCTCAAGGTCTTTCTCACAGGCTGCAGGCACTGTTTGTCAGCAGGGGCTGCAGTCCGTCTCATCAAAAGGCTCAACTGGGGCAGGATGGGATTGCATTCTCACTCACGTGATTGTTGGCAGGATTCAGTTTCTCTCCACCTAGTGCCAAAGGCTTCCTTTGGTTCCTTGCCCCATGTGCCTTTTATAGTGCCACTCAAAGCAAGACATCTGGCTTCCCTCAGAGGAAGCTAGCAAGAGAATGAGATAGAAGGAAAACAAGACAGCTTCTTTGTAACCTCATGTCAGAAGTGCTATCCCATAACCTTTGTCATCTTCTGTGTATTAGAAAATGGGCACTAGTTCCTACTCACACTCAAAGGGAGAAAATGGCACAAAGGTATGCATACCAGAAGGCATGATTCATCGTTTAGCCATTTTACAGGTTGCCTACCACACGGTCTACATAATCTGGCGATCAAGTGGGTATCTTATTTTCCCTACCTGAGAGTCTCTGTAATTTGATGTGCATGTTGAATCTTTTTACATATACTTTAATTACTGTCATATGATGATTTATTTCTGTCATCCTATTATATTTTCTATGTACCATCCTTTTTTCTTGTTTATTTTTTCCCTTCCAGCCTTTCATTAATTAGATTTTTTTTCCATTCTGGTTTGAAAATTAAAATTCACTGTTTATTTTTTGGTTGGTTTTTGCTAATGTATTAAATCTTACACTTAATTGTTTTAGAGCTCATTAATATCAGTTTCTTCCTTTTGACAAAACAAGGACCTCTGACTGATGTCAAAACCTTCTGATCTCTACTTGTTCTCAATCCCTCAACATATACAACATTTGTATAATCTAGAACTTTACATTTAGATTATTATGGAGTTACTCTATACAATGTAATTACTACTAACTACACATGGCTATTCAAATGTAGATTCATTAAAGTTAAATTAAATACTCAGCTCCTTGGCCATGTTAGTCACACTTTATGTCTTAATAGCCATATATGACTAGGGACTATCATATAGGACAGTGAAAATAGAATATTTCCATCAAAACAGAAAGGTCTACTGGATAACACTATTATAGACATATAAAAAAATTATACGCACTTTTTTGGCATTGCTTATTCTTTCTGAAATAATCTGTGTTCTCTGTAGAGTAACTTCTATAGAAAGTTTTTTATAAGGTTTTATGTGTCTTGCCTTTTATGTATATCTCAGAGGCCTTTATTTTATTCAACCTAGTGTTTAGATAATAATTTAATTGTATATAGAATTCTAGGTTTGAGATTATTTTCCTTCAATATTTTAAAAATGTTACTTTAATATTCTACTGTTGCCATTGATAATATTAGTGTAAATTAATGTATAGTGAGATGTTATTTTTTCTAGAAAATTTCAAAACTTTGTCTTTGATATTTTAAATTAATGTGGGTTTTTCCTTATCGATGTTGTCTAATGGTCTATGGATCCTCTGATCTAATTTTTCTCTATCTTTATCTAGCTACTATTTGAACAATAAAAAAATGTTACATTTAGTTTTATCTAATAGATCAAAGTTGACCTTTTGATTTCTATCTTTTCTATATATTTTTGTTCTTCTTAGATATTTTCCATCTCTTTATCCCTTTATTCAACCTTCTAGGAAAATTCTATACCTAGCGCCTCCATCTCACAGATTTATTCATTGGCTATATCTATTCTACTATTACCGTGTTGCCCCGAAAATAAGACCTAGCCAAACAATCAGTTCTAACGCGTCTTTTGGAGCAAAAATTAATACAAGACCAGGTCTTATATTATATCATACTATTTTCGGGGAAACACAGTACATGTTTCATTCCTATCTCCATTTGATTCTTCTTCTTCACTGACTGTTCTTGCTTCATATTTGTAATACCTTCTCCTCTTCTCTAAAGATACTTGTTTATTTTAAATTTTTGTTCTACATGAACTATAATACCTCTGATAAGGTTCTTCAGTATCTATTTTTCTTTTAAAGGGCTAGTAGTGCTCAGATACCATTTTTTCTCTTCCTATGGTTCAAATTGTGTTAGAACTTCTGATTACCTTAGCTAGCAATATTTATTTGGGAGTTGGAATAAAAGCTGAGACATAGCATGTGCTCTCCTTCTGGTATCTTTAGGAGGTATGAAAATGACTTAGAGAGAGATAAACTACCATTATTGCAAATCTGGAAGCCTCTATTTCCACCCCAAGTCCCAATCCTGCACCTCACTGAACTCATTTTTTGTGTCCAGGCACTGCTCTTTTTGGGGTCTGCGTCACTCTGTTGTAATTATCTTGTCCATTAAGCAAGGAGAGGGAACCAGCCTCCCGATTTAAGAGAGTATCTATAATGTTCCTGTCCAGTGCTTTCATGTCACCTGCCTCATCCACCGGTGCTGACTCAGGGCTGCCATGTCCCCTCACTACAGGGCATTGGGGAAAATACTGATCCATCTAGGACAATGCAGGATGAAGAGATGAGGACAATAGAAAGCTCCTTCTCATAGTAGCCCCTAGTTAGTGGCATCTGGCTCGCTTCAGGTTTGGACTGCTGTTCACCTTCCAGAAAATGACCTTAACACCTTTTGTTATCACTAGAGTTGTCGTATGGAATCTGTTATCAATCCTCCTCTCAGCTGCTTGTGTAGTATTTCCAGGTTGAGCTTTGGGAAGGGTGCCAGCCTCCTGTACTAGTTTGCTGTCTTGTCCAGACGTCTCAGCTTGTTGGTCAAAGTTTATACTCTGACCTGAGTAGACATGGCCACACGCTCAAGTAAACAAAGTAATCCTGAATGTGAAAAGTTTCCAGGAAATAAAGCACTCCACAACTTGGAAGCAAATTTATATATCCCCAACTTCATTGAATGCTGGACCCAGAAAAAAACCCACTTGGAAAAAGCCTGAAATGGGTTACACATCACTAGATTTCATTATTTCAGATTTTGAACGCAAAACTATTTATATTTTTTCCCAAATTTAAACATAGAATGCAATTTCAGCCTTTCAAAAAAAATCCATACCCATACTATCAAAATGATAGAAAAATTACTGGTAATCAAAGACACAACTAATAATCACTAAATTATTAGCAGTTTTATACATTTACTAAACTGTTTCAACTGATATTTATGTGCCAGGCATTTCCAAGTATATTATCTCATGTGGTTTTGGCAGTCACCTTGAGAAGCATCCTTAGAAATAAAGAAAGCTGCAAAGAAGTTGTGACTTGTCCAAGGTTACCCAGGGAGTAAGTCTTGTCACTGACTTTGAAATTGAGGTGGAATTCTCTGTGATACTGCCTTACTTGCATTTATGTTATTTAAATGACCTTAAGGATACACATCATAAGATAAGTGTAATTACTCAGGAAATATTTACATTTGTCAAAAGCTGTCTTGGATATACACCTGGAAACCATGTACTTTGGCTTAATATTTTATTCATTTCTTTCCTTAAGACTTTTTTTTAAAATCTACATATTATTTCAAAAACATATTGCTACCTCTCTGGGGGTAAACATGTGGTGTTTTTAAGATGATGTCACACAATCGAGCACCTGGGCTCTGTGGATTCCCCATGTGGGCATTATTCAGGGAGCTTTCATTCAAGCAAGAAGAAATAGACTTTTCTGCACCTTAGGGATGGAAACAGGGGCTAGGATGTTTATAGATAGTAATATAGCTTTTCAAATAATTGTTTAAGCAAAACTGAGTTTAGACTTTTAAATAATGTACACACACACACGTACTCTTAAATCACTTTACAAGTATAATACTAGATTCTTTTCATATATCCAAGTTATAATCAGGTAATAAATGAGTTATTCAAGTGGAGCCCAGTAGAAATCTCATAACACCTAAAAAACCAAATTAGGTAAATATACATTTACGTGCTTTGTATGCCCAAATATTCAGGTCACAGATGTTTTCCTCTAAAATAAACTGTACCTTCGAAAAGAGTGAATAAACTTCCATTTCAGATCTTAAGGAATCAGTTTGCTTAGAGGATGCCATCTCGATTACATTATTATGAATAACAAAATATGGTTTAAGGCAGATAAATTCTCCTGAAATGACCTCTATCATTGCTAATTTGGGATGTTTATGGAAGTGACCTTCAGAATTTATTTTTTTTTAAATTAACAGATACAACCATTATTTCTGGAGGTATATGACCATTACATGTGAACATTATAAATATATACTTAAAGTGAATGGAAAAATAATTCTTAATGTTATGTGAATGACATTTATAGCATGGAGTAACATTTCCAATGACAAGATCATATGTAACTCAAAAGGACCACTTTTTGTGCTTGTTTGGGCAGCACATATACAAAAGGAACACTTTTCAAAAATAGATAGAGTATAACATGAAATATATGATAGGAGAGAGCTCAAAAAAATGGGAAGAGTACTGCTCAATTATTATATTATGTAATAATTGGATTTTAAATGTGTAGATACACCTACATTGATTAAATATTTTTATATTATTATTTTATCTACATCCCCAAATGTTTATATGTTCAAGACAGAAAAAGAAATTAAGTATCTTCTCAATAAGAGTGTTGTCTATTCAAGGACAATTACTATTTCTGGATCTGCACTAAATCTTCAAATCTCTGCTATATACAAAGTGATGGAGTTCAGCCCAGTAAAATGAGCCACCATGCCATCTGCCCCAGAAGCAGCCATCATTCTGAGAGAGCATAAGGAAGAATAAACACGGTCAGGTACAGGACAACGCTGCAGCTTCACATAAAATCTTTTGTTTTATTCTCTTTACTGAACTGATATATTGCCATATTAATAATGGAGCTATAAATAAAAATTATTTTAATTAAATTGAAATAAATTAAAAGAAAGTAAATATTCAAGCAACTGCCATTCAAATATGTTGTTGATTCTTGCTGAGATATAATTTCTTCAGGAATAAGAAAAGAGCACTATTAGACAGGGAGATTCTTCCCACTTACCCAAAATAAGAGAATCTGCAGGGCTTAGTAGGAAGACTCATTCTATCTCAAAGTCAACAACCGACAGAACCAAGATAACTTTTATAAGTGGGATCTGCAACATTTTTCAAAAGAAAAAAGAAAAACGAGAGAGAGAGCAAGAGCGAAAGAAAGAAAGAAAGAAAGAAAGAAAGAAAGAAAGAAAGAAAGAAAGAAAGAAAGAAAGAAAGAAGGAAGGAAGGAAGGAAGGAAGGAAGGAAGGAAGGAAGGAAGGAAGGAAGGAAGGAAGGAAGGAAGGAAGGAAAGAAGGAAGGAAGGAAGGAAGGAAAAATATCTTGGTAACAAAAACATCATAAAAACTGCCTGCTAATATATATAATGACCAGTTAAACAAAGCCTAAGTCAAACCTGATAAAATTAGGTCTTCCAGCACAACTTCATCCAACCCAACTCAATCTTTCCAAGCTTCTGTCCACAAAAATCATACCTTCACCTAGACCAGGGATTCTCAAGCTTGGCACTATTGATATTTGGGGCCCAGTAATTCTTCACTGTGGGGGAGCTATCCTGTGCACCGTAGCGTATTTAGCTGCAGCTCTGGCATATCCCTACTACATGCTAGAAGCACCCTCTCCACAGTTGTGCCAACCCAAAATGTCTCCAGATATTGCCAGATGTTCCCCGGAGGGCTAAAAGAGCCCCCAGTTGAGGACAACTGACCTAGACATTGTGTATTCAACATAGAATGTCAGTATGCCTGATACTCTATTTTCTGGCTAATCAATTCTGAATAAGAAAAATATGTGCTGAGTGGGAGCAGGTTAGCATTAATAAGTTTGGGGCAGGCATGAAGATGGCAGAGGCTACTATAGACTGCCTCTCCCTCTTTTTTCATCGCTCGGATCTTCTAAAGCCTTCAGTAGAAAGAGAACCTGAGTCAGCTTTACTTCTAAACAATAAATTAGTTCACCCCCAACCTGTGTACACCTGGACCTGGCAAGATTCCTGCATCTGGCCTCATGATGTTTCTGGATGGCTGCATTCTAAATGTTACCCGAGACTGCTGGAGTCAATTCTGAAAGCAGGGCTGGAAATGCCCTTCAGTCCATCTGTTCTACCAACCATGAAACTGTGTTCCCTCCCTCAAAGGTGTTCTGTCAAACATCCCTAAATAGCAAATATCACGGTTACATCTACCCTCTCTTCAGATACATGCCGACAAGTACTAAAGTTTCCTTCTATGATTCTATGCATCTCAAATGTGTCATGCTTGGTCTCAGCAACAGGAGCACGGTTCTCCTGAGGAGAAGGAACTTCAGCACACGTCCCATGGTTGGCACCAATAGACTTTGTTCTTCTTTTTTATCTAGATGTTAAAGAAATAGAGTCAATGTCACATGGACTTTATCAGTTCTGCTTGCCTTTTCCAAATCCACAAAATTGAAAGCTGTTTAATTAAAATCAAGTGCTCTGAGCTAACCTCCCACTTCTCTCTCCATCTGTGGAGTATTTGCTTCCAGATATACACAGGCTGTTCCAATTTTTCTGGGCTGTCATTGGTCCACTTCACCCCACTGCAGTGTCAAACACCCAGAAGCTAGCAACACTTTTCCAAAGACAGTTCTGTCTTTGGTATGAGAGGCCTGACTTTCCCCCGAGGTCTCATTCTCAGAGAGGATGTCTGTTCCACATCTTTCCTTCACTGGTAAAATACATCTTTAAAAAGTACCAGTTCCTTTATTTATGCTGCTCATTTCTTTCTGAAAATCACTGGTGTTAAGTTTGTAGATTATAATTTGGTAAGCAAGGAGGGTGAAGGCTGATTTTAGCTGGACAACAGATGTGACTTCTTTTTCTTCTTGCCTCTCTTCCCTTTTTAAGCATCTCTGATTGCAAGCTCCTTGAAGCGAGCACCCTGTCTTCCTTCCTTTCTGTCTCCCCTGCAACACCCACTTGAATGCTGTGAACATAACAGAAATGCAATAGGAATTTCTTGGATTGAACCCTATTTTATTTCTAAAGGGAAGTTTGCTGCTTCTCGTCTTCCTCCCTGAGATGCCTTCCTGCAATGGACTCAGATGCTGACTACTCATTCTCTGATTGCCTTTGTCAGGAGGGCTGCTGAGCAGGTTTCTGGTTTTCTGAAGTGGACATCTATCTCTCAAAGCCACAGCTGAGTCACCACATAATTTCACAGACCGCTGTTGGGTACTGAGATGGTAACTTGGAGTTGTGATCAGCCTGAGCAGGAATCATTCTGGAAATTTAGTAGCAAAGAGGAAAAATCCCACATTGTTCTTCCTAGTGTTCCAATGCCCCTTGGACTTTGCGAGTTCTCCATATCCTTCTACGATTCCTTGAAGGCTTATTTACTTTCCTGCAGAACAACAGTACATTGTTTTTTCAGATGATTAGAAGGTGTTCCTACAGCAAGAGCTGCCTTTCTCAACGACCTTAATTTGCCACCACCGTAGAGACTGGCTGAGGACTCCACACCTGCTAAGTTAGGCAGACACAGCTGTTCTGCATCCTGGCTCACCCTAAATAATTACATATCTGGAATTTTACTGTACTTAAAGGCATGCAAAGATTTTTTGTGTTTATGTCTTCTCTTGTAAACTTGGCCTCTGAGCATCCCTCCTCTTTTATTTTGATGTACCAACGTCATTATTTATATGAGCATTACATGTGCTTTTTCAGCCATTAAACCCACTATTATAAACCTACACGAAAATCCCACATGATTGATTGGAATTACGCCTATTTCAGAGCAGATATAATGCATACAAGCCTTTTAAGGATTTTTAAAAATACACACACCGGATAGAAAAGCAATTCAGGAGTTAGAGTTTTACAGCCAAGTTAATATGAATATGGTAAACCTGTAAGTGGCAGCACTCTGCAAGGCATTTATACAATTTAAAAAAAAAGGAAAGAAAGAAAGAAAAAGATACACCAAGTCCTTTCCTCAAGGTCCCTGATGCGATTCTGCACAGGTTCCATGATGTTGCATTTATTCAACTCTCCTATCACATTCCAAATTGACTAGCAAGGAATTTGCTTATTCATCACAAGTCAGAAGGAACTAAGTGTCGTAGGTGGACAGCAGCAGGCCTTATACACTGCTGTGGGTGTGGAAAGCACAGATTCTTTGGAAAACAATTTAGAATTATCTAATAAACTTGAAGACGCACATATCCTGTGACCAACTACAGGGGAAAACGTCCTTGAGAAAGTTTCCCCTGTCCACCAGGACACGTGCTCAAAATATTCACAGCAGCATTCTTTTTAATAGCAAAAACAAACAACAACAAAACTAGAAAGACAAATGTACCTTGACAAGGGAATGGATAATTTAATTGTGCATTAAAAGAAATCACTGCCAATATGGAAACAACCTAATGTCCTTTGATTGGTACATGAACAAAGAAGATGCAGTACATAGACACAGTGGAATACTACTCGGTCATAAAAAAGATGAAATATTGTCATTTGTGACAACATGGATGGATCTTGAGAGTATCGTGTTAAGTAAAATGTCAGATGGAAAAGGACAGGAACTATATGATTTCACTCATATGTGGAATATAAAACAGAAAGCAGCAAACAAAACAAACAAACAATCTCATAGACACAGACAACAATTTGGTGGTTACCAGAGGAGAATGAGGGTGGTCAGGGGAGGATAAGGAGGGTAAAGGGGATCAAATGCATGGTGATAGAAGGAGATTTGACTTTGGGTCATGAGCACACAATAGACTATACAGATGATGGGCTATATATAGAATTGTACAACTGAAAGTTATGTAATGTTATTAATCAATGTTACCCTAATCAATTTAATTTTTAAAAATTAAAAAAGAAATCTCTGCCCAGTCTTGTACATGCACCAATAGACTGGACTGCTGCCTGACTCTAAGCCTGCTTAAGCTTTCTCCAATTCATTCTAGACTTTGCAAAGGACTGGACCAGGTCTAGTGTCCACTCAAAAGCCATCAGGCTATGATAATGACCCATGCAAAGAGATGCTTCTCAGTTCCTTTCTGTAGTCAATCAAAAAGTGCTTTTCAGATTCTACCTTACTTGAAAGGAGTTTTCAGAAAGACTCACTAAACTCACACCAAAATAATGCTGCTCGAAAAATTAAATTCAGACACAACAGATACTATTTTTAGTCTTGGTTATTCTTCGATGTCTATTATACTCATTCAATTGAGAATTACGTAGCAGTGTAAATGAACTATAGAACATATACCAGTAAGAATATATCTTACAAACATAATACTATATCAATTAAGGATATATATATGTATATATATATATACATATATATATACATATATATATACATATATATATACATATATATATATACATATATATATATATATAAAACAGAGGGTGCCAAAAAATGAATACACATGACTTGTATCCATCTTTTATTATCGATATATATTGAGTATTACAATTTTAATACAGTTTTTTTCCTTTCTTAAAATGTGTATACATTTTTTGTCACCCTCTGTATACAAAAAAAAAAAAATGATTGACACAAAATAAAGAATGAGTAATAGTCAGCCCTCAGTCATCTCAGCCCAGGAGCCAAACTTGTGAGTGAGGGAGCCATCTGGCTTAGACCAGCTTCAGTTTCTTCAGTACAAAACCAGGACACTAATTATTGTAGCATAGGACTATCCCTAAGATAAATAACAATGTGTGTAAATATCCTGGCATAATGCTTTGAACATAGTAGGCTACTTGTTAAATAATAGCCAAATAGCAGCATTGTGAGATGCCAAAAACTCAGGTGGATACATGGCATTTCATACACAGAGGCTTATTTTTCAAACTGTGGCCAGTCTGTTTACCTGGGTCAAAAATATTTAGGATGCTTTTCACAATGCAATTATGGGCCTCACTGCAAACCTACAGAATTAGAAACTCAATAGATGGGGCCAGGGAATCTGTATTTTAACAAATTTTCCAGGTGATTGTTCATCAATAAAAGATTAAGAACCACAAGCTTAGAGATTCCAAACTCAGTGATCTAGGAGGTAGTCTAAGAGACAATATAAAAGATTGGGAACTAGGGCAATGCAAGCTGTCTCTATAATGCTTATCAGGAGTATAAAGTACATGGCACCTGAGGCTTTAATTAATTGTACATACTACTTATTTATTAAACACCTGTTATGTAGGTGTTTAATAAGCACAATATATTATGTCTAATAAAATTCCCGAATGGTGTTATTTCTCCTGTTTTTATAGGTGAAGATACTGAGGCTCAGAGCTATTAAGTGACTGCCCAAGGACATATATCTATTAAGAAAGAAAGGCAGAATCTCAAACATGGGCTGACCTACTCTTTCTATTAAGATATAAGGCATCAGATAATATGGTTGCTGTTAGGAATTAAACAAGGTTATATTTACAAGTATTTATGTCCTAAGAAGCCACAAGGTAATATTAATACATGTAAGCCAAGAGAATTCTTTCTTTACTGCAACTGTTCTCCTTTAGAGCTTAGTAACTGAGCATCTGATTTTCTGTAGGCTACAACTACAGGGGACAGAAAGCAAACTAATACGACATTTTCATAAAAATCGGTACTAATATTCAATACACTCCCTAGCTCTCCCCCCAATTTTTCTGGTTATCTGATTAGCAGATCAGGTGGTCTATCTTCCATGACTACAACTCCCTGGGGGTCTGATTCTGTTGTCCAGATAGCAGCAGTAGCAAAATTTTTAGATCCTTTCAGCTCCCTGTGCCAAGAGCCAGAAAGAGCCTCAGCTCCTACCACAGGTCCAGTCTGCAGGGGGTAGTGTGTGAGAAGAGAGGCGAATGTAATTCTGGATATCTGACGCAGATGCCTAAGGCTAACTCTCATGATAGGGTGGGCTACTCTCACCCACCCTATCACTTCCCACTTAACACTGGGCTGCGCTGCCTACCTGTGGTCTGAGATGGGAGGACGGAGAGACGAGAGCAAGGCCCTCCCTATTCTCATTTCCTTGGCCTCTATCTTTAGAGGCTGTGGGTGCTTCCAGATTCCATAGGAAAGGATAATGTCAATGTGGAGAGGGGCCAGCAAGAGAAACATGCAAGAGTCCCCTAAGAGCAATTAACCTTAAAATGATTTCCAAGTGGACACTTCCCATTCTGGGATCTACAAGACACAGGCAATTCCAGAGATTAATGGGAGACAGGAAAAGGAGAAAGTACATTCTGAGGTCTTTCCAACTGCTCAAATACCCACAAGACACACTGCACTTGATTAACACTGATTCCTGCAGTTGTTGGTTTTCTCGCTGGCCTCCCTTAACCTTATTCAATCAGGCCTCACCGCCAGGCGGGGAAAGGCTAATGAAGTTCCTAATCTGATTTCTCCACCAACTGAGCCCTGACTTTGCTGGCAGGAGAGTGCTGTCTTTATTGCCACTAACACAGCGAGTAGACTATATTTTATTTCCGAGTATATAATGTAAAAACATGCTTTCATCATGTGTAAGCATTCCCAAAATAAGCGCCTCTGGGGAAGGAATCAGAGTCGGTCTGGTGTCCCATTCCAGTCCCTAATGTGCTTGGAAATTTTCTTATCACAGAAAGCGAGTCACAGGGCTCTCATTTTCCCATGTTCACGATGTCTTTTTAGTGACTTCACATTTTATGAGCTATTTTTAGTGGCTAAATACTCATTTCTTAAGAGCAAAGCTCTTGCTGTCCATTTGTGATCTGGGAATAAAAAGAATTTCAATATATTGATACAATGTTCAGCCCTATTCTATTGATCTTCTCTGGTCAAAAACTACCTAAATATTTCATCAAAGCAGAAAATATACCTGCAGAAAATACACCTGCAGAAAATATACCTAAAATATTGGTGTAACAGGGTGTGCTTTTTTAAGACATATTAAAATCAGTTACTGTTCAAAAATATCTTAAAACATTTCCAAACTGGAAATAATCAATGATCATTATTTTTTTTTAAATATCAAAACCCTAAAATTTAAGAATTAAAGCCAAAAATGTTTCCAAGACCAACTAAACAATGGATCAATTTAATTTGTGGTTTTTCTGTGTTGTTTTCTTTTTTTCCGTTTGTTTGTTTTTTTGTTTTAAGGATGGAGGAGGTGAAGAATAACATTATACACAGGAAATAATTTCGGATTTGTGCTGCAATGATATATTTCATTAGAACCACATTTTTAAAACTTGTATTGCATTTTTACCATACTATATTTCCTTCTAATATCTCTGATATCAAATGGAAAATCAGGTTCACAAGACAATAAAATTTGTTTTTAATTTGGCATATCAGTTTTTTTCAATAGGAAAAATGCCAAATTTTGTTTTAGAAAAAGAAAATGCTATATAAATAGGATTATTTGTGAACCGAATTACAACAGGATGTCAATCACATCTGAGGTTTTCCTTAACCAATTCCTAAAACATTAGCTTGGACTCTTAATTCGGAAGCAAGAATTTCAGAGACATCCTCATAGTTCCTTGTTCACTGCAAAGCAGCAACTCTCCACTGAAAAATCATCACGACCTCTGCTTTGCTCACTCATGTCAATGACCTTATGGGGACATTCCGAAAGTGTTTCCAAGTGAAGTACCCACTGCTTCGAGTGGAATGTGATACTTTGTTTCTTCTATTTAACTTCCGTTTGTCTCTGAAAAAAATACAGAAACAAACTGAATGCTTTCTCTGTTAAAGCAGCCATTTATCGGTGATTAAAAATTATGAACTTTAATGAATGGGGAGCAGCAGGCTGAGCCCTCAGGAACGCAGCCAAATGGAGAGGTGGAGGCAGCTGGAGAGAAACTGTGGGAAATTCACTCTGCTGATTCAATCCAGAGGTCCCAGCGGAACTCAGAATTATTCAGGTCTGGTTCCTGTCAATGTCAGAGTCCGTGGAGTTCTTATCAGATAGTAAAGGAAAGCAGTAAGAGTACAGGTGGCAAGTGAACTTGAAGTCTAGATAAGAAGAGAGCAAAATCCACTGAGGACAGACACTAAGGGATGTGAGAAACAGAAAAACGAAGGCCCCACCTGCAGGAGGCTGAGATTCAGAGTGCCTCCAACTCTGAATCCACAACCACATGGAACCCTGGATCTAGGGATGGGAAGGCCACTTAGCAGGTCACCTGGGCATGGTCCCATCAGGACTGAATAGACCTAGATCGGTAGTGACTTCAGCTGGGAGGAGTAAATAAACATCATATAAAAATTACTGATTTGCATTTATGACTCTTCCAGGCTCTTTAAATTATCTTACTTAGCCAGGAAATTATTTTGGTTAGACAGTAATCACATTGTCTCATTAGCAAAGTGGGAGGTTTGCCCTTTTGCATTTCTTAAGCCTGGGAAAAATGCAGTTGTTAAATACTCTTAGATAGGTTGCTAAAATTCAGAATAAAAGAAGCCTATGGGTAAAAATATTTAAATTCCCAGACTTGCGAGTGTGTGTAGTATTCAACAAATCCTTAACAGCCTTTCCTGGACATCAAGCTTCGTCTGATGCAGGGCTGCAGATACCCACTCACCCCTGCAGGTAAAAACCTCTGCCCAGTGGCTCCCCAAACCACTGTTTGCCGAGTCCATCAGTCTGATCCTTAGGTCTCAGCATGCCTTATGATGGAATCCACCATGGGCCTTGAAATATCGAAATCCAAGTCTTATATTCCTTGACTTCACTGCATCATTTGACACCTTTTTTTGAAATGATTATTATTATTATTTTTTTTTAACCTGGCCGTTGCTCTCCTGGCTTTTTTCTACTTCTTATTCATTCCTCGGCAGTCTTTTTCTCAACTTATTTCTCTGCCTATCCCTTGAGTATTGCTGTTTTTCCTCGTTTTGTTTTTAGACCTTTACACTCCTTATTCCACTCACTGCCCATTGGCAATCACTTTTACACCCATTGTTTCAACCACCACCTCTATGTGGAAGGCAAGAACTTTCCTAGGAGCCTATAACTCCGGGAATGACCTACACATACCTCAGTGTCTCTGAAACCAATTTCGTTTCTTTTTTCACTTGCATACCTATCTGCTTCTGGAGTCCTTACCGGGATCCTGTTGTCTGCGTTTTCCGCATATCTCTTAGCTCTGTTTCCTTTCCCACATCCCTTCCTTAGCTCAGGAATTCCTCAACTCTTGCCCAGATTAATCCCATGGCTTCGGAGCATTTTTCTCTCCTGACTTTGATCCTCTCTGAACCATTCTCCACATTACAGCCAAGTTATTTTATGACACAAAATAAATCCAATTATGTTACCTGTTGCTTAATACTTTTCATGGTATCTCCAAAGCTACAAGATGAAATCCAAACTCTTTAGAACAGCATGCACTTGAGTATTGTTTGTTTGCAACATAAATTGACCCCCTCAAAAAAAGACGCCTTTATTCAAAGTTACAGTAGCTCCTCGTGGCACACAAAGCAAGAGGAGCACCGGAAGAACCTCTCTCATGAGTCAGGTGATGTCATGTCTCTGCTTCTCTCTGAGTGCCTGTTCTATCATCTTGTTTCTCTCCATAGACCTGAGAGCTTTATGTCAGAAGGGTACAGGGTGGACAAGGGCTGCCTCAGCCCAGCTCTAAGTGACCTCTGGTCGCATGTCCATCACACACTGATAAGATCCATAGCTAGTATTTTTGAAGAGAAGTCATTTGATACATTCAACCCAGTCTATGTTTGGTTCCATTAGGGTCATTTAACTACCTCTTGTCCAATCAGCTGTGGCCAGGAATAGCCAGAGACAAACGTGTGAACTTGACTCACACCTTCAGCAAGGTTGTGAATGAGGGGCAGCTCCCACAGAAAGGCATGATCTGAGTAGTTGCCCCCACACTGAGGTACACTGCAACAAGCAATGCCTTTCCTTGTCTGCCCCAGTCTCTTTGTAAGCCTTATTCCTATTTCTAGCTCTTTTTTCCTACACAATAACCTTACATTTTTATCCCTTTTCACATTCTGGTCATGTGAATCTGCCTAGTATTATCTTTTTCTCTCTACAAACTGACCTCCGAACTTCTGGAACCAAATACTTAGTAAGCTCTCAGTTATCTTTCAAATTTTGCATAAATGTCACCCTTCTTTAAACGGTCCCTTAAAATTCCTCCCTTGGAGGGGAGCGTTATCACTTTGAGAGGGGTGTAAATGTCTATTATGTTGCTTTGTCCACCTGAAACTAATAAAAAAAAATTCCTTCTCTAGAATTAGAGATTCCATCTTCAGGGTCTCGTCATACTTTGAGCATGTCTCCATTAGTACTTAAATGCACTATATTGTCATCTTGTATTCCAATCTCTCTTCTTAACAGAGAATGACCTTCTTAATGGTAAAGTCCAAGTTCTTGACTGCTCTGGCAGAAAGAACAGTTCCTGAGATATAATGAGCCACAAACTGTAGTGGGAAGTAAGGGATGAGAAAAGAAATGGAGAGGATTAATGGAGAGAAATGGAGAGGAGTGGTAATGCTGGACTTTTTCTCTTGATTTTCAGAACAAAAACCTTATTGGGTGTTTGCACGCAGAACGTACCCTGTTTGGAGGGTGGGTACATCTATCAAAAGCAAATATCTGACCAGTGGGTAGATGATGATTTGCATGTCTGGCTCTGTCCTTGCCGTTGGTCCTGTCCTCCCTACTCTAGCCAGGTTGGCCCACTCTCCCTGTCCCTTATGTCCTCCTTGCTCCTTTCTACAAGCCCTTGGCACATTGCATCCATGGAGAGATTTCTGCCCCCTGCTTGGAAGAGGATTTCTTGGCTGAAGAGGAAACAGGCTTTCTTTCAAGATCTCTGTAGTAAAGCATCTGTTGATTGTTTTTCTGATATTTTGTCTTGTTTTGTCTTGTCTGGCATCAAGAAGCACTGGGTTTACCTTCAGTTGATGTGAATTCCTTGGCTTCTGGCTGATTTGCATCAGACTATAAGCTTGAGGGCAGGGACTAAATTCAACTTGACTAAATTCTCCACATCCTAGCATTAAGCCTGGCTGATAGCAATCAATCAGTAAATGGTCTCTGTTGTGTTATTACTTGCCCAATTTCATCCAGCCCTTCGGGGTAAATGCTTTTTTCCTGCTCTCCTCGTCATTGTTTCCTACCACATCACTGTGTTTCTTTCCCACCCAGGTGTCCCACAGGCACGTGTCTTCAAGGGAATATAATTGCATGATCCCAAAGTCCTTTCAACCCAAAAACAAGGTAACATAGCGATAACTGCTTGGAATAGATGCATCGTCATGATACCAGCTGTCAGAAGGTCCTCGAAAAGCCACACATGACTTTTGGATGACTAGGGTGGTCTCTCATGACAGTCATTTCCCTACAATTGACTGTACAATGGCAGCATTTGATTTAGGCTCTGTTCTTTTCTGAGGCTTTTCCTCTGCTTATCATCCTATTATTTTGGCTCCCTCTACCAACACTCCCTGCTCCTTATCCTCACACAGCCAGCCCAGCGGAAAGCATCGCTCTGATGTTTGTCAGCTTGGCTGCATGCCAGGGGCTCTTGGCAAATTATTTCTATGGTTTTTTGTTTGTTTGTTTGTTTTTAAAGTCCAATAGTATTGGTTAAAAAGCCTAGAGTTTGGTTAAGGAGGACTTATTTCTCACTTTTATGTCAGCATTGTCATTTGCTTGGGGTGTGACATATTTGGTTCTGTAAACCAGTGTTCCTTTCAATGATCACCCCCCACAGCTAGTCAGGATAGTATAGTCAATCTTAAAAATTGATGAGGAAGCCGAAGATTAGTCTATATGATAAAGATTCCCACCTGGAAACGAAAATCTCCTAACGTTAAGTATGAGTTTTTCTACAGAACTAGTATTGTGCAATTTCTCTAAATCCATTTCCACATTATTCTGATAGTAATACTCTGCCTCTTGAAAAAAAATTAAAAATACCCAGTGTAAAAATAGGCATTCAAAAAATATGAAATGAAAGGGGGAAAAGAGAGAATAAGAAAACAGTAGATAGGAAAGCAAAGGTAATAAATAATAAGGAAGTAAATGTTCAGAGAAGTAATATGAAAATGGACATGTATCTAGACAGCCAATATTTAGGAAAGGGTTAACATGGTCACAGGAAAAAAATAATAATAATAACATTAATCAGGCTGAATGCTGGAAAAGAAGTGGATATTGGTACATATATTCTTTCCACTGACTCCTTTCCTTATTCCTTTTGGCTATATTGACTAATGCTATATCCTCAAAACACTTCAGTATTTCAAGTTACCAGACACTACTGGAACATTTAGAAGATATTTGTAAATAATCAATTTAGTGTCACCCCCCTTCAAATTCAATTGTATTTTGAACTGAACTACACCAAAGAAAAGAAATGCAAACATAAATTTAAGAGAAAACAACAGGAAATTTAATTAACATTACTGTTCCAAGCGTGGCATCACAAATTGAACATTTTGAATTCCATTTCATGTCCTGCCTTTCTTGTTGAGCATCTCTTCATACCCACAATTCTATACCTGTGATTCAGAATTAAAACCCTCCCCATAATGACCTATTGAGTAAACCTAAAGATACAATAGGATATGTATCTGTCTGTACGGATAAGCTATATTAGGTATTTTTAAAGCTGTCAGAAAAATATAACAACTACGTAAAGATTAGCAAGTACTGTTCTCAAACTTCACCCATAAGTGAAAGCATTTCGTGGGCACTCTAAACTTCCTATTCTGCTTTGGAGAGATCCATTACCCCTGGGGCTACATCAGATCCATTCTTCCCCATGATAGATTTGAAATGTAAATCCACATTATGTCCACCCCATATCCTGGCTTGAAACAAATCCCTTGGAGCATCTGTAGACCTGGGCATGCCTTAGATCCTAACTGGCTCCAGTTGTTCCATGGGAAATATTCAGAAGGCCCTGAGATGACATGTAATCTAAGTAATAAAGCCAAAGACACCTGCACAGAGTCATCCTAGGGAGGGTCATGATGTCTCTTCCCAGAAGGCCCACCAATACCCTGGTGATTATGATTTCCCCAAAAACTCAGTCAAACGTACACCCTGAAATCAGTATTCTAAATGGCTTACAGCTTCTATTACAACACTTTAATCCTTATCTCCTTTTTAAATGTGCATGGTGAATTCATTTATTCAGTCTTCAATTCAGCACAGCTTCAAACGTGTTTAAAGATTATTCCATATTTTCCACTAATGTGTTCTGTGGAAATCTTACCATAGCGACAATCTGTGTACATCTAACCATAATTTAAAACTTTTGTTTAAAAATGCCTATACATCACCCAGGCTCCAGTGTGAATCATATTGGGAAAGCCCTATTTGTTCTTTCTGTATGTAAAGTTTGTTGATATTACATTTTACATGTAAATAAGCATGCTATAAATTTAAAATGAAAAGTATTTTTAAGTAATTAGGTGCTGAAGTTACTATAAAATATTTTTCATGGAGGAAATTTATTTGGATTTTAGTTTGACCATTTCTTACACAATAAAATAATATTTCAAAATTAGTTGTAGGAAGAGAATTCTCCACGGGTCTCCTACATTTCTGCCTGTCTTGCAAACAGAGGCACTGGCTGTCTTTGCTCAGGACTACTTTTTCAAAAATGTTTGTATAACACACAGAGGTAGAATCTCTCTCTGCAACCTTGAAAGATAAACGTGGTTGGTGTCTCCTTGCATAATCGGGGACAGACATACTTTCTGTACAGCATAATAAAAATTATATTTCCCTCTAAAAAATAACAAGCATGCCTACTGCCCATTATTTTAAAAGGCAGGTTTCCAAGGGTCAGACTTCTCTAACACGACCCATTGTGTTCAGATGTCACCCACCTTCTTCCCTTTGTTGTGAGGCGTAGGGCTGAGGGAAGCAGTCCAAGACAATATGAATGTTCTGGATGCTGCTACTGCTATAAATAAGGAAGTTCTTTATTTCTGACACATGAGCCTCTTGTCTTCCATTAGCATCCAAGAAATTGCAGCAAATTCACTTGTTAGCTCGCAATTACTACAATATAATCTCAGACCCTTCACAATTCTTGACATTATTTTTGCTAAAATCACATTAAATATAAAGGGGCAAATGACATATGCATTTCAAAAACACTTTACTCAAAAAAAAAAAAAGGAAAAGAAAATGTCTGTTAAAATCAAGTTCTTATCATTGTTGCATCTCCTAACATCAGCTTTATTTCAGAATTCCAGAGTGATTTAACGTATATTTTACAAGAAAATGGGATCATACTGTGATTCTTAGAAATGTCTGCATCATTTCTTTAAGAGATGAGCTGCTTTCAGTCTATGCTGAGTGAAGCCCTTCAACCTGAACTACCTGAAATTCCCTCCTCACTTCAAAATGTACCTTATCTTTGCTGATCCTATGTCTCTTATTTTGACTTAGAAGCAATGCTTACCTTAGAAGGTAAGTTACTATAAAAGAGCCCCAGTGCATTGTGCTTTCCTGCATTTAGGTCCTTGGGTCATCATCCTCCCCCAAATTGAATGTCAGCTGCACCATGACCGACAGAATTCTTTACTTTGACCTTCAGAATATGACAGCTGTGGTGCTGTGTGAACTTCAGTGCCTAGGCGTTAAGAGGTCTTGCAGCTTTCTCTTCCCTGAGCCACCATGTAAAAAATATCCAGGTATCCTGCTGGAAAGGCCAAGGGGAAAGAGAGGCCCTAGAAGATAAAAGAGAAGCCTCAGCATTTCAGGCATCCAAGCTAAGGGGTAATACCAACGAGTCTGATATTTTGGACATTCTTATGCCAACTGCAACCACTTCAGGCCAACCCAGTTGAGATGAGATGAAGCACAGAGGATCCATCTTGGATGAGAAATAATAAAATGATGTTGCTTTATGCCTCTAAGTTTTGAGGTGGTTTGCCATATAGCAATGCATAACTGAAACAGATATAAACATCCCTCTTCTTTTCCAAAGCTAATTTCTTTTGTGCTGTTGAGACATCTCTTCATATTTCTTGGAAGTCATCACCTTGTTTCTCTACTGGCTCCTTTCACTTGCCTTATAATGCATTACAGTCTTCTTATCCAAAAAATAAAAGCCCCCTTTGAAACAACAGTACTCTCAAGAAACTATGTGCATGCTGCCATACACCAACACTTGTCTAAAAATAATACAATTTACACCTATTTTCTGCTTCATCTTTATCTTTCATTCAATTCTATCATCCAGTCTATGCCCTTAACTTTTTACAGCAAGCAATGTCTGAAAATTTGCTAATTCCCATTCCTGATCTCAATCCTCATGCATTTGGATCGATTTAGCATTTGACTCTGGTAAGCACAATAGTTTTTCAAACTTTTCTACCAGTTTCCATGATTGTAATTATCCCTCGTTTTCTTAAAACAACTCTGGCTATTCCTTCCTAGGATTTTCGCTGGCTTGACTTCCTCACCCGACTCTCTTGTCAGCACATCTGCTGACTCTGTCCACCTCCCTCTTTTCTTTTTATTCTATATTCTGTAATGTCAGTGTCTTCTGGTCTCATTACTTCAATTATGACCTCTATTAAAATGGCCTCCAAGTCTTCCTAAACTAACTTCTTTCCCAGGCTCCAGATTTTTGCTACATGAATCAGCAGCAGAATTGGCATCTCCTGGAAGTTAAGGGGAAAAACAAAATTTCAGACTCCACCCAAACCTACTGAATCAGAACCTGTATTTTAACAAGCCCCACAGGTAATCTGGATGTGTGTGAAAACCAGAGAAGCACAGCTCTAAGTATGTATTTCCATCTACCTTGGCCCAAACAAAAATAATCGTTTCCCCATTGATTCCCCACAACTACCACAAAACATACTCTTCCTTTTCCAGTGAGCCATGAATTCATTATGATTTTACTATCTACTGTGTCACAAAAAAAAAACCCAAAATCTTTGCAATAGTCCTCTATTGCCCTCAACTAACAGTCCATCATTACCAAATCTGTTCCATTTGACTATCAAGATCTCTCCTTCTCACTTTGTCTTCCTCTTTACAATATTGAGCTTCCCTTTTCTGTTCACTATTCTGATCACATCCAAAGTGGACACTCTCCCTCTAGCTTCTCGTTTTTCTAATGCACCACTACTTACTGCTAGCTATTTACTACTTATCATCTTAAAACTAACAAACAAGAAATAAAGTCAAAATAACACAAAAATAAAAATTTTAAAATAACACAAAAATAATAACACAAAAATAAAAATAAAATATCACAAAAATAAAATTTAAAAATAACACAAAAATAAACATAAAATTTAAAAATTAAACAGAAAATAAAAAATAAACCCAAAGTAGATTAAAAAAAAACAAAAACAAAAACAAAAACAAAATAACAAGAATATGTCAATCTTATTTAAAACATTATGAACTTTTCAACAGAATATAAAAATGTAAACTCTGTACTATGGCATTCAAGACCTTCAAAAATCAAGCTTCAACGTGCCTTATTAACACCCTCACTACACTCTCATGTCAAAATGGTAAACCAACATTTATTCATCTGCTTACTCATTCTGGAATTCTCTTCAGTCTCCCTAACCTAAATGTTAGGTTAAATCCTACTCCTCCTTCAGGACCTCCACTCCCTTCCTTATCATACACCCTAGATGTAATCTACTCTAGAAATAGACATTCTCCATTCCTCTGAACCCATTTGATCTTCACGTAACTTATTTCAGATCTTAACATATATTGCTTCACATTTTACTATACATGCATATATCTAATCCCCAAGACTCAGCTCCTTGAGTTGAAGATGACATTCTATTTATCTTTGTAGTCCCCACAATGTCTAACATAATAAATACTCAGCATGTTTATTAAACTAATTATTGAGTGGACTCAGATTGTCCATTAGTTTAACACTATTTCTAACTTATTCTTACTTTTAAACACTAAAGTTAAAGTATGTTTTAAACGAATAGACATTTCCACATCAGTTTGTTTCATTTTCTGTGGTAATGGCTGATAAATTTGCCAGCACAGAACAGATTTCTTTGGAAATCCTGATAAACCCTGGACCACATCACCACCAGTGGACATAATCACAATTACAATCTGGATGGGCTTTTGTACGCCCAGGCAAGTCAAAGTCCATGTTTCTTCTTCAGTTTACTTATAAATAAAACAACCGTTGCTATGGATGTGTCATCCAAAATATGCTACCAGGAAGTGGGGGAGCAACCATAAAAAATGCAACTCAGTGAAAAATTAGCAGCTCCATTCTTGAAGTATATAATCATGTTTAAAAGAAGATTTTCTGCAGGAAAGTAGAACAGATCATAAAGTTAAATTATATGATAGTTAAGACAAGTTAAATTTATTGAACAAAAAAAACAGGAGTATAGAGGCTATCAAGTGCTTACACTGTAGAATTCTATTGCATAAAAGTATTTGAGTACATGAGCGATTATATAAATATTTTAAACTAGAATGATCAGACTTACATGGGAAACTTTTCACTACATAAAGGAGCAGAAAGGAAAGATATTGTCAGCTTTTGAAATTCCAATGTAAACGAAACATGGAAAACTCTTTTAGAAGCCATGATACATAGCCTTTGTTTTTCTTCTTTAAAAAGTAAGTATATTGTTTTCCTTACTTTAATGGTTAACGAAAAATAGAATATTTATGAGTGATTATGCTGAAGGGATTTTACTCTGTGATCCTTAAATGTTACAATCCGTCATGGAACAAATAGAAATAGGGAAAGATAAATAGCAAGGGAAAAAATAACTTCCAACATTATCTTTGCTCCCAGAGAAGAATTCAAAGCCTGCATCAGAATTACATGGCGGGCCCTCTCATTCCCCTCCTAGGAAGAAAATCCAGAATGTTCAATGACAATAGCCACAATGACAACACTCAGAAAAAGAACAGAAGGTTTTTGGGCTTTTGCCAACCTAAGAAATCAAACTTGTGAGTGACATTATTGCTTCCCCTATTACCTCAAATACTGAGGGGCTATTTATGTATTTTTGAGACTCATATTTTTTCCCCAATTTTTTTTTTTTTGGTTGCTCACCTATTTGACCAATTTCTGTTTGTTAGTCTTTTTATCACAGAAGGTTGACAGCTGGCGTAAAAGAGATAAAAATAAAACAATTTTGTAACTCAAAATTATAAGATCTTGTGTTTGGAAATATCTTACATTCCCTGGGTTCAGAGACTGACTTTTACATTGTTATCTCCCTCCCATCTAGAATAGTTCTTGACACATAATAGTCAATACGTTCCTCAAACTAAGAGGAAAAGTGAGTAAAATTAGACATGAAAAATATGAAATTTGTAAATTATCCAAGATATTCTTGTCTTCTATTTCTATGAATAATTGAGAGTTGGCACTGGTAAAAGCCACATGACATATGTGAGTTTGTACTAAGCCTTGTTCCAGTTTAGCTGTTTGGTATTACAGGGTGGTTGTGATTCCTTGATCAACAGCCAAACCCCAGATTGCTTCAGAGTTTTCAGACAGCAGCTTTCATACTGTTCTTACTGCAACCCAGAAAAAGAAATAAATTTTACATCAAGACCAAGCACACACATCACACCACACACCACCCCCAACACAGAGGTATAATTAAAAAAAAAAAAAAAGAGAGAGAGAGAGAAACACCTTATGGAACAATACTTTTACTATGTAAAATATACTTTCGTTTTTAAATTAATGTCATGACTAATTAATGGGTTATGACTGGTAGTTTAAAGAAAAAAGAACCTTTAGGACCACCTTAGCTAAACATGATGGCTGTGAAATGGTCGAAGAGAGTAACCTAGACCTTTAGTCACATCTCTTATGTAAAGAATCTCTGAGGGCACAGTGTTTCAAGGTGCTCTCTGCAATTGACTGGTTCTAGATTTCCCATTTTTGGGTGAAAAAAAAAAAGAAGGAATATTTTAATATGGGTTCAGAATTCAAATAATGGCTCTGAAGCAAAATACTCAGGGCATCTATTGAGCTTTAAGTCATATCTTGGTCATACGAGTTGTGACAATTAAATTCATGAACCTGTTGCAATGATGTTGCTAACCTTGATATCAGAGGGATAATTCATCATGAATGTGTTCCAATTGGAAAAATGGTTAACCAAGTTTATAATCTGGAAGTGTGGAAAAGGTTGTGTGAAAAAAAGTTAGACAAAAACGACCTGAACTTCCCACCAACAATTCATGGCTCTTATATCATGACAATGCACCAGCTCACACAGCACTGTCTGAGGGAGTGTTTAACCAGTAAGCAAATAACTGTATTGGAACACCCTCCCTACTCACCAGATCTGATCCCCAATGGCTTCTTTCTTTACCTAAAGATAAAGGAAATATTGAAAGGAAGACATTTTAATGACATTCAGGACATCAAGTGTAATACGATGACAGCTCTTATGGCCATTCCAGAAAAAGAGTTCCAAAATTGCTTTAAAGGGTGGAATAGTTACTGGCATCAGTGCATAGCTTCCCAAGGGGAGTACTTTGAAGCTGACCACAGTGACATTCAACAACGAGGTGCGTAGCACTTTTTCTAGGATGAGTTCGCGAATGTAATTGTTTGACTCATATGCATCAGTCAAGCAATGAGGATGGAAAAGAAAGAGACGTTGACATTGGCATTTCATAGAGTTCGTGCTAAATGCAACACGTCACTCTAAAGACTAGAAAATCACTCTAAGGAACTAAAGGAACTATCTGAATAAGTGTGAAGAAAAAACTTAGTTTTCATCTTAATTTATCCAGATACAGCCATGTTTCCCCAAAAATAAGACCTATCAGGACCATTGCCTTTTGGAGTAAAGATTAATATAATTTTTATATATTTATACTTATAAAATATTTAAAATATATATTACATATATTAATCTATATTAATATTACATTATATAGATATAGATTATATAGATATAGATTATATATAGGTTATATAATTATATAGATATATATTAATAATATCTATATAATTATATGTAATTATATGTAATATAAATATATATAATTATATATAATATATAAAAATATATATATTAGTATATATTTGGAGTAAAAAACTAATATCTTATTTTAATATAAGACCGGGTCTTATATAAGACCGGGTTTCTATAATATAATATAATATAATATAATATAATATAATATAATATAATATAAAATATAGAATAGAATAGAAAATAGAATAGAATAGAATAGAATAGAATAGAATAGAATAGAATAGAATAGAATAGAATAGAATAGAATAGAATAGAATACCGGGTCTTGCATTAATTTTTGCTCCAAAAGACACATTAGAGCTGATGGTCTGGCTAGGTCTTATTTTCAAAAAAACACAGTGTTATTCCTCTGCTTTCACACATTGATTCACCAAATGCTGTGTGTCTTCTCTAGGCTAGGCACTGATCAAACAATAAGGAAAACTTCTATCATGGTTGAGCTGCTTTGAAATCTGGGCTATGATATTCAATATATAGGAAATAGAAATATGGACTCTTCTTGCATAGAGCACTGATGCATATCTTTCAGAGAGAAAGATAAAACTCACCCATACATGCAGACTTCTAAGACACTCAAATTTGCTAGATGTGACTGAAGTACAAGGAGAATTGAGATATAAAATCCAGAATCCACTATAGTAAAAGTGGAACTGATAAAACCAAAACTTTTTTCAACCCACCTTATTTTCCTGGTATTACTCTAGACATATTTCATTCCTTCACCAAGTTTCTATTGAATGCCTACCATATGGTAGGCACCATATTAGGTGCTGGTGCCCAAAGATGTCAGATGCAGGCCCTGCCCTCACAAAGCTCACAGGGGAGTGTAAAGATAAGCAAACGTATAAGTGATTTCCAGCACAATAGGGTGAGTGCTTTAATAAAATGTGAGTAAGGTGCAATAAAAGCATAAAGGGAAGAATCAGCAAAAATGAATTTGAGGGTTTTACAGAGGACATGGTGCTTGAGTTGAAGGATGAGTAGAAATTTTCCAGATGAACAAGAATTAGGGGCATTAAAGATAAAGGGAGCAAACACCGTGTGCAAAGTCATGGGTATGAATAAAACACACAAGTTGGAGAAAAAGCCTATAGCTCAGCAAGAGGAGCTGAAAATTAGGCTGATAGTGGCCTATAGGCCTTGCTCTGAGATAGGCCTAGAGGGACTTCTTGATTTAAGAATTGTCAATAAACAAGTATCACTTAAAGCCAGGGACATAGATGAGAATTCCTAGGAAGATTAAAGAATGTGAAGAGCTCATAACTCCCAGTGTGTCATTTATACCTGAGTGACTGCTTCCTTATTACACTACTTCTTGGCCCTATACATCATCATCACCATCATCATCATCGTCATCACCATCATCGCCACCACTACCAACATGAACACAGTTTATCGAGCATCTATCAGGTACCTGTATTACCTTTTTCTTTTTATTAAATTTATTGGGGTGACAATTGTTAGTAAATTTACATAGATTTCAGGTGTACAATTCTGTATTACATCATCTATAAATCCCATTGTGTGTTCACCACCCAGAGTCAATTCTCCTTCCATCACCATATAGTTGATCCCCCTTACCTTCATCACCCACCCCCGACCCCCTTACCTTCTGGTAACCACTAAATTATTGTCTGTGTCTATGAGTTTTTCTTATTTAATCCTCACAACAGCCCAGGGAGATATGTTCTATTATTGTCCCTATTTTCCCAAGATCACAGATCCCGTGATGGATGGTGTCAGGTTCTGAACCAGGCAGTTTGATTCTCGGGCCCCTGGGTACTTAGCCACTAAGCCATCCCAATATATCTGTACAAGTATAGTCTGTATCCCCAGCCCTCTTGGCCTGAATGATAAACACTGCATACAGAGCACTGAATCACAGCACCCCTAAAGAAGAGGTGTAGCATTCTGCCTGAGTTCTCTTCACATGCAAGTTAATTACTGAAACTCTCCTGTTTCTAGAATTATTTCTTACTACTCCTTTCTGGGCTACGTTTGAGACTAAAGTTTTTAACTACATATATTAGTTGCTGCTATTTGGCATGTTCATTGTTGCATGATTTGCAAGTTGCAGAATTACTACTTACCAGGGTCATTTCAAAGCCTACTGGACAGAATCATTTCAAATGCATTAGGTAATGGGAACTACCATTGACAGTACTGTACTTGTTTGGGCTCTGAATTTCCGAGACATGGCCTCTAGTTTATATTTACAACAACTGTTGAGCATAAATCAAGAGAGAACTTCTGAAGCCAGATGATTCATTTGTTATTTTAATGTGCATTTTCTTTTGTAAAGGATTGCAGAATCCATGTTAACTTCTATTCTCAAAAACTGAGTGGCTGAAATAATCTCTGTCTTTGAGGGTAGAAGCCTTTAGGTTCAATCAACATTCGCTTGTCCTGTGGATTTGAATTCTTGGGTGATTTTACTGGTGCCTGGATTTAAAAGTTCTAGCTAGCTAGCTTTGTGAGAGTGACAATTTAAATAGCTCTCAGAGAAGTCACAAAAAATGCTAGGCCGATTAAGTAATAAAGTAGTTCCTTTAAAGTTAAATGAGTCATAATTGAGCAAGAAGTAGATTGATTAGAGAAACACTTGCGAGTTGGCAGTCAGTTAAGATCCTGGACTCAACTTGGTAATTAGAACAGTTATGATGACTATTGGCACTATATATATAGCAAAGATGGGTCATGTCAAGAGCCCATTCAAACACTTGTGGGTTCAGAGATTCAAATCCAAGTTGAACCTTTTGGTGTTTGAGTTTGTTAACTGTTGGCTAAATGCCACTTCCTGTTCCTAAGAAAAGAGGCTTGAAAAAGTCTCATAAAAAATGACTTAAAAGGCTTCCTTGACTTCAAAGAGCTCTTACAAAACAACATTTTGATGAGTTAAGTGTAAAGGAATCAGAAACATAAGGATTAAATTTCCCTTAATAGAGTCATGTGTCTAAAAATGGAGGGAGGAAAAAGTAGCAACTTCATCTTGCTCAACATGTTTCAAAAATGTCTAGGGTAGCTATCGATTCCCAAAGTAATCAAACTCTTCCATTACAATATAATACTAACGTAGTAACATCTAGAAAGTCACATCAAAGGGTCCAATTGAATAAAGACCAAGGCACTCGTGTAGGTCAGGTTATACCAGGTCATTCTTTCTACAGTCCGTTTTACCAGCCTCTATGTTCAAGGAAATAGCAGTGTCACAGGACAGAAACACAAAGAACAAAGAGAATTTCTAAACCAGACCTCTCATTCAGGTCAGGCAATGCCATCAGCTCACCAATGATGCATTAAAACTGACTTTACTACCTGAATGAAGGGAATACAAAGACACACTCCTTAGCCATGAAATGTCATGCAGAAGACAGCATTACCTGTTATACTTTTTAAATTTCTACATCTTAATCATAATTTTGTGGGCCTTTAACCTTTGAAAATAAATGAACTAATCATTATTTCCCTAGGCGACAGGGAGAATGTCTTTGGGCAAGAATACATAGCAAAATATAGAAAGACATAAAAATCATTTGAACCTGGGATGAACAACTGCAAATTCTGGTCAAGAATTATTCCTCATTAGTTTTGCCACTAATTTATCTGACAGACAGCTAACACCTTTCTGTGTTTGAAAGTCTTATAAAGAACAAAGCACTTAACCTTTGAGGAAAAATAAAAACAAGACAATACATGTTTAATAATAATAGATTAGATATCAGTGGATATAGTATTACTATTAGATAGTCAATATAAGCCAACTAATTTTCTGTATTTGGCCAATTACAATAGTATGAATTTTATAGCAATATTTCACTAGACTGTGGTTATGGCAGTTTCAGACCATAAAAGAGAAATTTCTATAGGTGGACATTTTTTAACTTTAATTTGTGACATTAACTGCTATAGTAACACATATATGGCTGCCTTCTTAAAAGAAAATTAGTGAGAGGAAAAGATCCTAATTAATTGAATTCATAAGTACCTTTCCAAATAGCATAATTTCATTTATGTCAATATATTTCACAGAAAAGGAAATGAATAAAACCTTCAAATATTGGCTTAAGGAGTCTATTAGTGTTTATATATAATGCCAACAAACATAAATTGGTAAATGCATTTATAAAAGTAAATAAACGTTAGTTTTTATTATTTTTCTTTAATATATTTTTATATTTGATTCAAATAGATATGCACTATTTTAGCAACTATCAATTAATCAAAAAACCAACTGCAGATTTTTTTCTTTTTCATATGCCAAAGTTACCACATCTCTAAACATGTCCCATTACCCAAAGACCCCAGAGGACAAAGAACCAACCTGGCCCTACTTCTGCACTCCAGCAGCTTGGGACTTCTCAATGATGCTGCCAGTGATCTCTTCTAATCTTAGCCTTAGTTACCAGAACAGAATTTTGATGATCCTTAGGGGAAGAGTTTTAGGAGAACTGCTAAACCAATTGCTAAAAAATAAAACTACAATGTTAAGAGGACCAATAAGTCCAAATATTCCAGGAGTGTTCAAAGAAGTGATTTCAATTAATTGCTTACTAAATCCGTGAAGAGAAATATTTGCCTTTATGGCTTCTGATAACCCCAGGATTTACCTCCTCATTCTTCAAGCAACATGAGAGGCATAGGGTAATCCCATAGCAGACACAGCTATCTTTTCTTTCAATGAAGATGATTTGCAATTTCCTTTTCCCCCATTCTCATCTAAATGTTGAGATTATCCTCAATTTTCTTTCCACAGATCTTGAGTATTTTTCAAGGTGGCTTTACACATATTGAGTAGTTACATTCTATTATGATGTCATTACAGGCCAGGAAGCTGTAGTCCAGCAAATACCTCCCCTTCCACGAATGCAGCTCTTGAAATTCTGCTATTGGAGAACCTCTCGGTTAGGTTAAATATTGTCCCCTGAGGTTCTCCTAATAAAATATATGCCCTTCCAGGTGGCTGGTAATCAAGCCACTAAAACCTCTGTGTTAATTAATCTATCAAGAAGCCCTCTGTATAATTTGGGAAGATACACTATCCGTGAGTATGAGGAGAAGGAGAAAGAGCAGAAGAATGACAAGCGGCAAGCTGATTCAAAGACAAGTTTTACCAAATTTGCCGGTTTGTTTAAAACTACTAGTTTAAAGCAAAAGTAATTGCAATTTTGCAATTATTTTTAACCTTTTAAACTGCAATTACTTTTGCACCAAACTAATATTTCCAATTCCTGTCTCCCAGACCATGAACACTATCATTAAAATTATATTTTTCTTCTATATTTTAGAACAATGTTTATGTGCATCATTGAAAGTTACCTGGTCATCAAACTTAAATATCACAATGTCATCTCTAAATACTCTTAAAACTGACAACAGCAACCATTCCTCTCTCCAGGGTTTACTAACCTTCTCTTCACAGTCCAGACTGCTTTGATCATTGCTGCGTTTCCTTTACTGAGACTGTTTTCTACTCTCTCAAAACCCTAACTGGAAGGAGAGTAAGATAGTAAATAAGGGAACTGGCTTTAGGATGAGCTTGCTTAATATCTGAGATCAAAGCAGCAGGTAAAATTGATAATATATTGATAGTGCATAGTGTGAAGATTTTCTACATATCTCAAGGATTTTCCTACCAGTGGTAGTGAAATAGTCTCCTTTTTCACAAAGGAAATCCAGGTTCATTTACAAAAATAGGAACTCTAGGAGCTACAGTACTCACCAGCTTATTTGGTAGGTGGTAGCATAGTCTTTCGTTAATTACTTTGGTTTCAACACATTGGGTAGAGTCTTAGTCTGTTTGGGCTGCTGTAACAAAATGCCATTGAGTGGGTAGCTTGTAAACTATAGAGCTTCATTACTCACCATCCTGGAGGCTGGAAGTCTGAGATCAGGGTGCCACTATTGTTAGGTGAGGGCCCTCTTCAGGTACTATACATCTAATTATGTTTTCACATTTTGCAACAGGATAAGGATCTCTCTGCAGCCTCTTCTAAGGCACTAATCCCACTCATGAGGGTTCTACCTTCATGATTTAAGCACTTCCGAAATGTCCCACCTCCTAATAGGATCACCTTTGGGGGGTTAAGATTTCAACATGTAAATATTAAAAGGACAAAACATGCAGATCATAGCAGGTACTAAAATACAAGCCTTTACATTTTCTTTTTGGAGTAGGCTGGACATAATATCTCTGCTATGGTTACAACTAAGGAAAAATGATGTGTAAACTAAAAGGGAGAATGAAAGAATGAATAAAGTCAATTCATTAGGATAGTGGGATACTGGGAGCTATTTTTCTAGCTATAATTATTACAGTTTTATTTGTAGTGTTGTTTCTTAAAAAGAATTCTAAGAGGTCAATCACTTATTTAAAGCCATATCTTCATTACACAGGATGGAAAAACTTTTGAACTATTATAGGAGGAGACTCAACAAATTCCACATTTCTTTTTTGTATCTGTGTCAAAGTACCACAACGTTCAGCCAACATTTTGTGGTTATCATCTATGCCTAGTATCTAAAGCCCAAATTGGAGACACTGAGTCTCTGCTCACCGCCCCAGAAAGCAAGGTAGGGAGCAACAACAGGCCAGACACCTGGGAATAGCAGAGACATAATCACCCCACAGAAGAACCAAGCTGGAAACTCCACGAGAGAGGGTAAGGAAATGTTGGAATAGACAGCAAAATAGCCTTCCTACAGATTTATTTTGGTCAAACGTTAATTAAATTTCTTTAATTCTGGGAACCAGAATTATGCCAAAACCTGTGTTGAGCTACACCTCCTAGGTTCAGCTGGGAAGACATTAAATTACTCCAGTTTGAGAGTTGGGTGTGGGTCAAACCAACAAGCCTGGCTTCCACACCAGTTAATCCTACCTCCCCCGCCTCCTTCAGACACTGAAGAGGATATTCCATCTCTGGTCCTTCGCTCAGTTTCCTCTCACTGGAATGTCTATTTCTCCCTTGTAATGCTCTTATGCTTTATTCTATTTTAAAGAGCAAAGCCACTTCTATTTGCTGCACAAAGTAATTTGAAGCTTTCTAACCAATGTCAACTTTTCCCATCCCACATATTCCATTCACCATGATTCTTGGAAAATATGAATTATTAACCACACTAATAATAATACAAGATTATACTTAACCCTGACTAATCCTCATTTTAGGGCAGTTGGTCACCCTGGCCGAGAAACTATTTAGGGGCAAGACTACCTTCCAAACTGACAGATGGCTCTGCCTCAACCATCCACTTCTGTAATGTTCCGTAATGCTGAACTACCCTCTTGATTCATTTTATTGTTCCTTTCTATCCTGTTTCAACTCATCCTAGCTTCTGACCTCACGCATCATATCTCTCTCTAGTTTTTCGTGAAGCCTGGGTACTGCTTCAAACTTTTGTTTCTCTGCTCCACCATGATTCCCTTTATTCTCTCTAACCATGCAACAGTTAAGATATCTGTTTGTACAAGCACCCAGGGCCCTATAGAGCAACATAGAATCAGATCGCGACAACCCATCCCAGTAGAACCAAAAGTAAGACATATTATTTAGAAGATATCCTATTCTACTAAGTGTAATCTAACTCCTGCAAAATAATAATAATAGCAATAATAGTAATAATTCGAGAGACCTCTGAAGAGAGACATATGAAAGGTAAACTTAGTACTTGGAATGGGAAATCATTTTCAAATATGTGACTTCCTATATTACACTCATGAGATTTCAAACTCTAAATAGAATTACATGCTTTATTCTGGTGAATCATGTCCCCACATTTAACAGTCTGCCAAAATTTGAGATCAGAAAGGAATTTTCCCTTAGATCACTTTAGAATAAACATGGGGTAGTTTGTATATTTTTTTCCTCTACTCTTGGGATTAGTGAAGGGGGATTAACATTAGTGAGGACTAAAATAAATGTGAAAGAATGGACATCTTGGTGTGTTCTTTCATCTCTAGCTTTGTACTTCACCCTAAGATTTGGCATCTGGAATATCATTTTATCTTGAAGCTCTTCAGTGGTTGAATGATTTTTTGACTGAGTTATATCCTCCTCGGTATAGGAAAATTGATTGTCGTGTTCTCTGCAGAAACTAGCAGTTAGACCATGAGGCCTTGTAATGCCTGCTGAGACTGTGTAAAGACTGTGACAATAGGAAAAGTAGTTAAAGGAACTGGAAATTTCATTACAGCTTGCAGCCTGTCTTCCTAGTCCAAACTGAACCATAAAATATACTTGAAAACTAAACTCCTTGAGAAAAAAACTGAAAAACCAAACTGTTTTAGTAAGAAGAAAATTTAGGGTCTTCAAATTGATTTGTAAAAACCATTTTGTAAAAATAAAGAAAAACTAACAATGTGATTTGAAATCATGATGATATTAAAGCATGAAAAAATATGCAAGAAAAGTTGATACTGATTAGAAACTTCTACTGCTTTTTTGCTCCTAGAAGAACTAACAGAGAAAATAACATATTTGCTTGCAAGTATATAAAAATCTGGCATGATAAATTTTTCATATCAATGTTCAGTCTGGTTTGCCTCTAAATGTATCTTGGAAGTAAATCATACATGTTGTTTTCCCAATTAAAAAGAAAAAATTCCAAGCTTCAAAGTTTACAAAGCAATGAAAACAGATTTATTTTTCCAAGAAGGTTATTTATGCTTTTTAACCCTAAAATGTGTCTCCTGCTGGCAATATTAGTGATGCATGCCATTTTATCTTGATTTTATAGCAAAATAAAATAAACACAAATTTTTCTTAACAGATTAACTCTCATGTTGATGTTGATATTGATAATTTTATGATTTCTTCCAGTGAAGGAAAACCATGGCTTGGGAAGCTTAATGGTATTCTTATCAAGTTCCTAGCAGCAGTAAGATATATAACCTGTTTGATCTCCGTCACGTGCACAGAGCTGGATACTTTGAACCAACAAACCGAAGCAGATTACCTTTTTAAAATGGCTTACCAGTAGTTTGTGTGATTTTAATTATGCAATTTTACCTGAATTCATCCCGGACAGAAATCAACGGCTTACATAACACACCTAATCTTGTTTCCTGTTAGTTACTCAAACAGTATGAAGCATGTAACAAAAAGCAATTGCTGGATTGGTTAATATTTCAATAAGTTGACTTTTATGAAGGTGAGTTACACTGAACAATAAAAAAGGAATGTATGATTTTGTCTATTTTCTTCTATTTCAAAATGTAAATAATCCCTATGACTGCTTGAAGGAATGAAGTAAACCCACACAAATCTGGGTTAATTTTACTATCAGATTTCTATTACATCTCAAAAGCATTTAAATCTTCAAGGTTTTGAAACCTTCCAATGAATATCTGTATGAAATGATTTCACAGACCAATAAAGTATGCCTTCTATTTTGCATTTCACTACAGAGAAATATAATAATAGCATTTACTACATTTTGGTCCAGAGAGCTGCCTTTTAAGATCTCATGATATCTCTTTCTGTGTGAATTGTAAAAGGAACGACTGTATGCCCAGGCATGTCCTCTGAGCACTGTTCCTCCAGTTAGCTCATTAAATTGTTAAACAATGAGTCCACATTTTCTCAGTGATACGTAGTATTTTTTTCTTGTTGTTATTTTTAATTCTCAGGTTTGAATTTCTTCTATGGATATAATTTCTCATTTTGTTAGTGAGGGCTATATATTGAGCTACTTCCAATATGACAATTAATTGGACCTGGTTCCTTAAAACCAACTCAGAATAGATTCTAAGAAAATAAACTCACTGAACTGAGAAAGGAAAGAAATTAACTACATTCTATTTCAGAATGTGACAGGCAATTGCAAAAGAATTCTCCCCTGACAAATGTATATTTTCCTTATCTGTTCTGCACTAGTTCTGTTCCTAATACTAACAAACAGGTTATAAATCTATTATCTACTGTATATTTTTATTGTGGATGAATCCTCTCTGTAACCAAAATGTCAGAGTCTGGTAAAATCAGATTTGACTATATATACAGAACGCAGTTGTTAGGAAAGTTTAAACATTTCTGAGTATTTTTTAAGTAAATTTATTAGAACCCTTGGGGATATTGTATTGTTTTTAAAGTCAAAAAATAATAACTCTTCAGGATTTTATTGTAAAATACCAGTGAAAGAAGGATATCATTAATGTCCTATGATAGTTCATTTTTCTCTCTAATCAATTTTTGCCCCCTCCTTACTTTTTTCCATTTGAACTGTGATGAAAAGTGATTTTAACACTTGACATCCTGGTGTGTTTCTTCCTTCTAAATAGTAAAAATCATGCACATTGTTCTGTTTAACCTTTTTGTATGGACCACCAGGAATCTGAGAAAAAGTTGCAGTTAATCTTGATAAAGCGTAAGGTTGCCATGACAGTATATCTGTATCACTACTTCGTGTAGCCAGCATGGCTATACTCTTACTCTGTGCTTCATGATGTCTGAACGTTCTCTTTTGTATTTGCAAACCACTCTCTTCTCCTCTCCAGCATCTCCATGATCCCTTGCCAGATGCCAGAAGACCTACTATGACAATTTCTATACACGGTCTCTTTATGGAAACAGTATTTGTCATTCGTGACCAATGTCTGCATTGCTTCTACTCCCAACCTCACCCCAATTCATTCTAAATTAAATGCAGTAATGGGATGGAGCCAGGCAGAGCATTCCTTACTGTCACCTCCTCTCACTGACATTCTGGTTGTTCTGAATCTCTAAAGCTGCATAGCATGTGCCCACAAGGGCTTGTTCACACGCTGACTTAGATGGGTATGCAGTACCCCCAAACCTGCATCTTGAATGATAATTGGGCTTCCCAACTGATAAATAAACTTCCTGGGTTTATAGGAAATACCTTCTGAACTAAGGAAATACATCTTTAAGTCAACCCTCCTGACAAAGGGGAGAGACAGCCTCCCCAAGTTTCAGGTCCTCTGGCTATCTCTCCTGTTATTCTTTCCAGTAGAGAACAAACCACTGACCACCTGCCATCATTCAGGAGTAGTAACATTCTTATTACACAGTTTCCCACAGCATTTGCTAAATCTACAAATCTTAGATGTGCAACTGAAGGACATTATAATATTAATATATATTACTTACCAAAGAAAAATATACAAAAGAAAAGATGGCCTAGAAAGAGAGTAGCAAATAGATTCAGGCGTGATTAAAGAATAATTGTCTTTCAGAGTAAAATGGCTAAAAGGAAGAGACAGAGACTAGCAATGCCCCCAAAGATGGCAATGCATGAACTGATGCATGCATTTCCTTTTATTTCTTCCAATGATCCTTATCACAGTTTATAATTATAATTATATAATTAATATCACTCCCACTCCAGAACAGTTTTCCATTGAGCATATATCACTATTAAACTAATGCTTTTATTTCTCTCTGACCAAAAACCTTAAGGGTAGAACAACTTGGTTTATTTTTATCTCACTCTCACTTTATGAAGACTTCAACCAGGTCTCCTCTGAACCAACATGTCCACATTCTGCTATGAAACGGTGATCATTGTTATTGTTTGTTTTCTTTTTTTTTTTGTATTTATTCTGTGTATCATGATTTGCCTCCCCATGCCATTTATATAACTACAGAAATTCTGAGTCTGCCACATGTGGGGTCATCTTAGTTAAACATATGAGTAGGAGAGGTAATTTGCATGGTGGTTAAGACTTTAGGCCTTTGGAGGGAGACACACTGGGTTCAAATCCTGTATCTACCTCTTTATAAATGTATAAACTTGGGCAAGTTACTTAATTGTTCTGATCCTAAATTGTCTGTCCATAAAGTGGATACAATAATTATGCCTATAAAATGAGTGGCATTTATTAAAAAGACAGGGAGGATTCTATGAGATAATAAAATGCTTCCCAGAGTATCTGCTACATAGTTAAGTGTTCAATAAATCATAGTTATTAGTACCATTCAATAATAAAAAATAAAAAAAAACTTTTGTTTGTTTGTTTCTGCTGTGGCCAATCATCATCACCTTTTTCTTTACTGTGGTTCTCTCTGTTTACCTCTCTGAGTAGGATTTTTTTTTTTAATTCTTCTGTATGTCAATACAGGCCAAAACTTATAGTTGATTGAAATGAGGTATTTTACTTATTTATGAAATGTTGAACTTTTCCCCCCTAAATTATTCAAAAAAGGCATTCTATGCTTCCATGCTTATTCTCATCTCCTTTCTTTTCTCATCTCTCTGTCTTATAGGACAAAAGGAGGACAAAATAACTATTGTGCCATTTTGAGTTCCTCGGACACATCAGCTTTCAAAACATCATGCTTTTGAATGTGCTCTAGTCTCTACTTGGCTGGAATCTCCCCACTTTTTTTCGTTTCTTTGTTAAATTCTTATTTATCCCAGAAAGTTAGGTGAAGTGCAATAACCACTGTTAAGTCTTGCTTGATTTCCCACGGCACAGTGAGTATTAGTACCCTTGGTGTTCCCATAATAACGTAGTCAGAGCTCAGAGATGTCATGAGAAGTGCCGTATGTAATGGATCTGTTTGTGTTCCTATCTCTCTTGTAATACACTTAGTTCCTTGAAAGACAAGAACAATGCACTATGATTCTTTACTTGATGTCTCTAGCCTCTAACATGTGGACATCACATAACAGATACTCAATAAATATATTTTGAATGCCTGAGGATCTTCTATCTTCTACAGAAAGAGTCTAAATTATTTCTAAATATACCTAAAATATGGCACATGTATGGACGGCAAAATCCATAGAAAGGTTGAAAGAAGAAAAGGGAAAATAGGCAAGCAAAGTAAATGATCCAGGAAAGTGTACTACACAGAGGGACCCTTCAACTTTTTGTGTGTTAGTTGATTTATTTTGACAAAAAGTGCTAGAGCCAGAATTCCATAAAAGCCTCGCCTTTGAGCTCTACTGTGCTTTCTCAACAAACATAACTTGTTATGACATAGAGTTACTTTCTTCTTCCCAGGCAACTTTTCACCATCGCTTAGAATCTTAATCATGAGTAAGATTATGATTTGAAGATTAAATTTTAAAGAACTATAGTCCAACCAAAGCATGAGTAGCTACTATAATACGGTTCTCAAATTTTATATCAACAAAGCTTATAAGAATTCTAACATGAAGTAAAGGATCATTTTTTTCCAGAAAAATATCTACATGTTTATAGACATATGTATATTTTATTTACTATAAAATATAAGGGCATAAAAATTGTCATAGGCTATTAAAAACTACTGTAAATTGTTTAGCTATGAGTTTAAAAATTCCCATGCAATTAATTACACTAAAATTATGCTATTAGGCATAAATTCCTTCTGGAGTAACTAAAATATGAGATAACAATAAAATTCACATTGTTATTACTGGGAGTGAACTTGATAGTTATAGCTAAATCGTAGGCAGACCTAATTCAAGCTTTGCTATCAGCAAGTTATTATATTATGATATAACGCCACAGGTCATTGTCTCTGATCATTGGCTATTTCAGTGAGAGAGAAGATCTCTGACAGGCTTCTTCCCAGTTCACAGTTGTTAGGAAATAGGTCTTAGTCTGAAGTCAGATATCTTATTTATTCCTAAGTATTTGAGTTTAATCCTCTAAATTCCACCTCCAAAATATATGAGCTATCCTCTCATTCTTTCGCCATTGTCGAAGTCTTTATTTTAAGAAAGTACAGGTATAACACAGAAATGATTCAATACAATAAAGAAAAATATGGCATATAGAAAAGGAAAGATTTCCAAATGCTCAGCTATACTAAGTTCACAAAATTAGGTAAGGGACAGAAGGGTTTCCTTAGATAGATGAATCATTCCTATCTTTGGCACAAGCAGTGGTTATCAAATTTAAACAGTGTGCGAGAAACTTCTAAAGAAAATAAATTTTTAAGATTAACTTAAATTTTATTTTTAAAACGAAAATCATGGTGGAATTATTGAAATTTGAATGAACTGTGAACCCAATTCAATTATTGTTGAACTCTATCAGGAAAATAATAATCTGAAATTAGTTTTCAATTCTTACAGACATTGGAAAGAATTTCCAGTTTCAGCACAAACTTTACCACCAAACCATTGAAAGAAAGGAATAAATGCTAGGTATCATTTATTCACATTAATCTAAAAATAATTTGAGCAAGAGTCAAGTTTTCTTACTGCTGTTAACACTTTGTCTTCAACTTGGAAAACCTCATAACATCTATTTGGCTTTCTTTGGTATGATAGCTAGCATGTTTTACATGTTAGGTCAGCTTCTGTTATTTTCTTGTTAGACCACTAAGAAGTAAAGTACTTCTAATTGCTAATTTTAATCTCAAAAGAGAAATTTTTTTTGTCTCTTCAACTGGAAAAAAAATTCCCCATAGCACAATGGTGGACCACATGCTAGTTGTCATTTTGTGCAGCCTCAAAAGCAGCAAGCATGCATTCCAACACAACCAATGTTAAAGGCTCTCCTTTTAGGCACCAATCTGGTTCTAAACACAAGCCCAGAAGCAGGCATGGAAACAGGATTCAGTTATAAAGTGACCATCACAATAATACAGAATACACTTCTGTTAATTTTTTCAAGTTGTCATCAAAACAAACAAAAACATTCTTTTAAAATGCTTGCAGAGAACTCACAGATCCCAAAAAAACACATCTGAGAAAGATCCAAAGATTCTATTATGAGAAGCACTGAATTCAAAGATTGAACACTTTCTTCAGTTCCTAGAGACCTACTTACATCAAGTTTCCAGACACCCTTTAAATCAGGAGGCAAGTGTTCTCAACAGGCTCATTTACCATAAGTACATTAACTAAATAAAATAGCAGATTTTCCTAAGTGAAGCAGAGAACAAGACACATCCAAGTCACCTGCAACAACAGGTCATGTAACAATGAAGGTGACATGGTAATGCTGATGACCACACATGTGAATACAGAGCAGAAACACACTATTTCCTGTCTGGTAAGGTCCAGAGCAAAGACTCTTCTGGTGGTCAGTAAGACAATGAATTCAAGTAAATACTAGTTTCTATTAGTAGAATGAAAGGCACCAATAGATAATCTGTGGCAGGTAGGATCAGCATTTGCAGGAGAAAATCCTGGTAACATGTCTTACCCAGCAAGAGAACCCCAGATATGCCTCAGACTGATTGCATGAATATAATCAGCTGCAAAGTACTATGCTGTAAGTCTCCTAAAACTGAGTGTCTATCTTTTGAACAACCTTCCAAATATCCCCAATGTCAGGAAAATCTACTTGACAAGCCAATTTAGTTTACTTAGAGGGCTTAATAGACAAAAATATTTGTTTTTATAATAGCTGTCATTTGGAAAGTATCAACTATCACCTGCTTTATTAGATGTTTATATGTGGTATCTCATTAATTTCTCACAATGATGCTATGAGGTCACTGTTGTTATTACCAGTTTGTGGATGAATAAATTGACAGTTTAAGTTTTAGAGAATGTCTGTCAACCACCTCAGTTTCTGCTTAGATACTAGTGAGTACTAAAATAATACTAAGACATACAGCATATGGTATACTATCCATTATAGAGCAGACATCTTCTTAATTTATAAACATAAGTTCTATCTTGTGCCCATTAAACTCAAACCATTAGGCCAACCTTTCCTCTATTTCACATCATTTGGTATACAATACATGAATTATAATCTCACTGTCCTCAACTTCCTACTTTTGTCCTATTTTTCTGTCCCCGCATGCCTTCCTCCACTCACAGGAGAGAAAAAAGCTCCAGTGTCTCCCATTTGTGAAAACACGGGCAAACATAGTTAGAATATACACAGGGTGTCAAAAAAAAAGTATACACATTTTAAGAAAGGAAAAAACTGCATTAAAATTGTAATACTCAATACATTCCGATAACAAAAGATGAATACAAGTCATGTGTATACAGTTTTTTGGCATCGCCGGTATATTAGGGAAAAGATCACTTAACAAAAACTTTTAAGGGAATGATTCACCAGCACTTTTACAAAAAATGAAAATGTACATGTCAGGAAGTACACATGAAAACACAGTACTATTGTTTGAAGACGATCGCCTGATGAAAGCAACAAATAAGAAAAAACAATATTTAGTAGGCAATGCGACATGCAAGCATTGTTTGTGGCCAAAACATACATTTCGCTTCACATCAAATACCCAAACTGTACCCTTCCATGTGGTGTTTTATGTATAAGTTCTTATGCAGAGCACATGAACTGGTAACTGATGGAGTTTTCTAGGATATTCCTTAAAGAAAGAAAATATTTTGGCTTATGAACACTTCTTTTTTTGTTTAACTTTTTTCTTTTTAATTGGAAAAGGGGAACAGGACTTTATTGGGGAACAGTGTATACTTCCAGGCCTTTTTTCCAAGTCAAGTTGTCCTTTCAATCACATTCAGCTTCAAGTTGTTGTCCTTTCAGTCTTAGTTGTGGAGGGCGCAGCTCAGCTCCAGGTCTAGTTGCCGTTTTTTCTAGTTGCAGAGGCCACAGCCCACCATCCCTTGTGGGAGTTGAATCGGCAACCTTGTGGTTGACAGCCCACTTGCCCATGTGGGAATCGAACAGGCAGCCTTCAGAGTTAGGAACATGGAGCTCTAACCACCTGAGCCACCGGGCCGGCCCATGAATACTTCTTGTAAAAAGTAGTTTTTGAGGTATGAATTCCAGATAATCAATTTGCTCTACTATTTATTATAGATAATCATTTCCGTTTTCCCATCCTTTTTTCATAAATAAGCACAAACTATTTTATCATTTACTTTTACTAAATTTAGAAGAAAATATCAGAGGAGTAAATTGGTGATATTTTGATTTAAATATTTTGTTTGGCCAACTACATAGTACTCTAAGCTCTGTAGTGCATGAAATCTTTTTTTGAAATGAATTTATACTTTGTCTTTAATTGCCTTAATTTTATAGATGAGGGCTTTCCAGACAGGTGGTAGCACTGCTATTTCTAATCCTCTCTCAAGTAGCTGTTCCTGAAGCCATACACCATTTAAGATACAAGCACTGAGTAATTCATTTCAAAGGCTACTGTGCCTGTCTAAATCACTTGTAAATTACTTTTAGTTACGCTAACTACGCTGTAAACTATGCAGACATCTGAACACCAAATCCACACTTCTGGTTTTACTTATTAACTAAAGAGGAAAGTATTTAATATTTTCATTCCTATATTGAATTTATTTATTGTCTACAAACCTCTTGCTAATGTGACATGCTGTATTTTAGCTACAACAATTTGTTGTCATGTCAGCAATTCAGTAAAGACAGTAAAGAAAAGCCACTGACTTTTTTAGCATAGTGTTTTTATAACTTTGTACATTTCCTTATAGACTTACTAATCATCAGGATTTTGGCAATAAAAGCTTTCATACTCACACATCAAAAAGAAAATACCTACAGCATTGTTTTCCTTTCTGCCTGCCTCCCACATTTATTAGCCTGAGTTACCACCCATATAAATGAGTCACTTCTCTTTGGACATATGTTTTATAATTATTCACCTCAGGATATACACAGCTTAGATAAGGCTATAGCTCTTTATAAATTCCAGCCACCACCCATATCAGTGGCTAAACAAAAGTATTATGTCATAGAATAAAGAAAATAGAGTTGTATCTTTTTTTAAAAACACAAAAGAATAATTTGAAATATTCTATGCATTTATAGTTATGACTTGAGCAAAAAAAGTGGATTAAGTTGTAATAGAGGAAAAAAGTAAGCAAAAATACTAAATATGTGATTTTATTCTTTTCAACAGATTATCCAAATCCCGATGGAAATATTTAGATAACAATCGCACACTTAATAAACAAACATTAGTGAGTAAATAGATGAACAAATGTCTCGCATTGCCTTAAGTTAAAAAATTATCACTGGTTATTTATTTATTTATTTATTTGATGTTCATTTAAAAAATTATGATCAGCTCCTACTATTCATAAACACTATACTGGACCATAAAGATACAAAAGTGAAAAAGGCAAACAGAGACATCATATAGGGTACACAGACAACAAAAGAGGCAAGTACAGCATAAAGTAATAGGCCTTGTTTGAAGAGAGCATGTAAGAAGAGACACAACCCGGTAACTTAGATGTGAGGTACTAGGGAACTCTTTCCAGAGGGACAGACTTTTAAACGTAATCTAAATAATGACTAGCAATTAACCCAATGAGACAATGAAGGGGTGAGTGCGGTGGACAGAGAAGAGTGCAGAAGAAAAGGAAAGAGGGAAGGAAAGATGAAAGGAAGGAAGAGGTGAAGGGAGGGAGGGAAGGAGAAAGGAAAGGAGGAAAGAAATATGGAGGGGTGGCAGGCAGGCAGGCAGGAGAAAGAACGCCACTCCTGGACCACTTAGTTATAAAGCAATAAAACAGAGTGCGTATTTTCACTGCTTTGTTTTCCTACAACCACAGATTTGAATCAATTCTATCATAGTGTACAAAACATACACTTGGAATGCCTTGGCTTTCTCATTTATTCTTCCTTAGGTTTACTTGTAATCAAGGTTTACTTGCAATATTTATTATGGATTCATCTAAAGATAAATTTTAATTCTTTAAAAAATCCAAAGTTTTCTTCTTAAGAGTTAAAATATCTAACACTTAAAGCTTTTAAATCTTAGTTCTATAATCATCTTGCTGAAATATCCATAAAATAAGCTATTTATCAAAATAATCTTGAGGGAAAAGCTTTGCCTTGTGTTGGGATAATTTTATACTTGAATAATACTCTTAGAAAACTCTACCTTTTACATAATCATTGTACAATGTGTAGAGCATAAGAAATGACCTAAACAAATTTTATTTCTTAATGCTAAAACCAACCTTCCAAAAAAATTAATTGTATTATAGGTATTATTTAGATTGTATTTATTATGCTGTATATATGGATTGTTATAATTTTTTAATGTCCTTATTAAAATATTTCTAATAATCAATGGCCATATTACCTGGTATTGGTATTAGTATTTAATCTCAAAGAATGCTAAGGTGTTTCAATAGGTACAAAATTGTATCTAGTATTTCATGTTATTAGTGCCTGCAAAAGTTTTACAGAAATAATTCCAAAAATGTTTATTATAAAAACAATAACATATTAAATAATATTTGAAAAGTATAGGAGACAAATCACTCAAAAGCCTACCAACTTACTGGAAGAACTATTGATATTTTACCAATTAAAAGGTATACTCAGACTGGGTGGAAATGCAGTACATGGTAGAATCAGGCAAACATATCGCCCATTATCTTTTTCCTGCCTCTAGCACTGACACCTTAATCTCTTTCTGTAACCCTGTCTCTGGCTTCCATCCAGGGCATGCTGCCAGGACAGGCATATTTCTACATGGAACAACTTACAAAATAAGCCCCAGAGTCCCTCACAGCCCTTTCGTTTGTAGGAAGTGCCATCTTAACATCATGGACAGCTGGATTTAGGTCCCTTGGTGATAGCACACATTATAACAGTCTCCCCCAGCACCACCAAAGAGAAAAAAAATTTAAAACCTGTCATTGCTAAATAAATGTTGAATAACTGAGTCTTAATTTAAATATTTCTACCAAAGAATTTCACGATGTTGAAAAGAAAACAAGACCCTTACATATGCTGCCTACAAGAGACTCACTTCAGATTGAAAGGCACACACAGACTGAAAAGGATGAAAAAAAAAAGACATTTCATGGAGAAAAAAAAAAGCTGGGGTAGCATTACGTATACCAGACAAAAGAGACGTTAAAACAAAGTCTTTAACAAGACACAAAGAAGGACCCAGTAATCCCATTTCTGAGTGTTTATCCGAAGAAACCAAAATGCTACTCTGAGGGGACATGTGCACCCATGTGTTCATTGCAGCATTTTTTACAATGGCCAAGATGTGGAAGCAGCCTGGGTCTCTGACGATGGAAGAATGGATAAAGAGGAAGCTGTACATACATACAATGGGATATTGCTCAGCCATGGAAGGTAATGTGTTCTTGCCATCTGCAGTGGCATGGATGAACCTGGAAGGTACTGTGCTGAATGGAGTGTCAGACAGAGAAAGACAGATACAATGTGATTTCACTTATATTTGGAATCTACAGAACAAAATAAACAAACAGAAACAAGCTCATAAATACAGAGAACATGGGGTGGGGGGAGGGGTTGAAAAAGAAGAAGGGATTAAGAATTACCAACTTGTTGTTACACAGTAGTCATGGAGATGTAGGGTATAGCATAAGGAATATAGTCAATAATATTGTAATAACTATGTATGGTATTTTATTGGCACTAGATTTGTTGGGGTGATAGGAGGAATTTGGGAACAGGGTGAAAAAAAGATGAAGAGATTAAGAAACACAAATTGGTAGCTACAAAATAGTTATGGGGCTGTAAAGTAAAGCATAAGGAATATAGTCAATCACATGATAATAACTATGTATGGTGCCAGGTGGGTACTAGACTAATCAGGGGATCACTTCTTAAATTATATAAATGTCTAACCACTATGCTGTACATTTAACATTAATATAAAATAATATTAAATGTCAAAAATTATAAATAAGACTTCATGTAATATAGAGAAATCTATCAAAAAAGAGTATATCACAGCATTGTTAATAAAATATTAATTTTAGAGCTTCAAAAAAGAGAGAAGAATGTTATAGAGGAAGAGTCTCAAAAGCAGAGAGCCCTGGAAGTCGGAATACTCGGGGTGTATGTGAAATTGGGAGTGCTTAGGTGCAGACAGAAAGAGGAGCTTGGCAGCAGCAGAGAATGGACCTTTAGGAATGAGCTTTCATGATATTTCCAGAAGAGTATTTCCTTGCAGAAAGTTTCAGGGTGTAGCATCATGCTTCCAAAATCATTGATATAATTCCTGTAGACAATTGTTCATGATAATTAAATAATGTTATATTAGAAAACATAATAGCATTACTAATTGGTTTGGTAATCTTATCAGTGATGATAAATCTAGAGCTGTTTGGCTTGGAAAACTTGTATGGGGATGAAGTTTGAGAAGGGGAGAGAGTATGATAAACATTCTGGGACTACAGCATGGTGAAGTGAAAGGGTGCTGCACCAGGATTCAGGACGCGAAGGTGCTGGCTCTGACCTGTATCTGTGAATCCTCACTTGGCCATCCTGATGCTCAGTGTTGATAGCTACAAAATGCCATGTTGAAAAAGAAGATTTTTAGGGTTTACTTGTTTTCTAGATTACATAATCTCTTCTTTCAAGGGTCTTCACATTCAAAAGAATGTAGATATATCCTGTACAAATTCAGTGGAAGAATTCATATATTTAGGTGACCAACATAAGGAGAGAGATTTTAGCTTCATATGAGTGTATTAGTCAGGGTTCTTGGCTACAAACAACACACAATGACTCTGGTAATGTACGTGAAAGAAAATTACGCACTGAAAAGGAGAGCTCACAGCACCTATGGGAAGACCAAAAAACCATGCTTAGGTAGGAAAACAGAGAGGAAAGGCCAGAACAAAATCCCCGTCCCGAGCATATTTCTTAGACCACTGCCAAGGCCATTAGTGCCATTGGACCCTCTGACAAGGACCGTACTGGAAATGTGCAACAGGAGCCACAGATAATCTCCAGCTTTGAACTGTGCTGCAGCCTTTTAAAAGTCCCAGTCCCAGTACAGGCATCTGACTGCCTCCGCTTCTGCCATGTGTTCATTCCCTAGAGAACAAGTTCTAAAAAGAGAGCTCACTACTAGGAGACAGAGCCTTACCTCTCACCTACCTGGGAATTACTTTTAAACAGCAAGGATGTACACATACTGTTCAAAAATAACAAAAGTCCATCTGATAAAATAGGTCTAATCCCCAGAAATTGTCAATGTTACCTTATTTAGGAAAAGGTCTTTGAAGATGTCATTAACAATCTTGAGAAGAAGAGTTCATTCAGGATTATCTGGTTGATTCCTAAATCTAATGACATGTATCCTTTTAAGAACCACACAGAAAAGATAATGTGAAGACAGATGCAGAGATTGAAGTGATATAGCCACAAGACAAGGAAATGAGCCACCACGAGAAACTAGAAGAGGCAAGAGACAGATTCTTCCCTAGGGTCTCCCTATAGAGAGTGCTGCATACCTTCAAGTTTCTGGCCTCCCAAACTGTGAGGTAGTAAATTACTGCTTGTTTTAAGACACTAAATGTGTGGCAATTCCTTACAGCAGCCCTAGGAAACTAATATAGAGCTAGCGAGCCTCTCGTTGTATTTCACAGGCTGGATTCTACTTCTGCATTCAGTACTTTGGAGACAATTCTTGCTCAAGGTGGGAGGCGGAATTCAGTGATATGCGTATGTTCTTTTCAACTCTAGGGTCTTGCACCTCTAACTGTCACATAGCTATCTCATCACGATCATAGCTTCATCCTGTTGTTTATTGTATCATTTCTGTGCAGTTAGGGTTGATGACTACAATAATATTTTGCTATTGATATCATGTAGAATATTTGAGGTTTTATTCCCAAAGTTATTTATACACAAACTTGATCTATTACTCACACAGCTTTCTTTTAATCACTTTCCTTTCATTGATTTCTTTCTTTGACTAAAGGTTGAATCAACTAACATGAAAAAAATTAGCTGTTCAGATTATGCAGCTGTCATTTTTCATGCTCCTTGGGAATGTTTCTGGAAAAATAAATGGAGCTGGGTTGGTACATTTGTTACCAAATCATTGGAAATCCCCTTATTGTACTTTGAATCATCCCGAGGCACACTTATTTTTAGCCATTTTCTTGATGTCATAAATCAGGGTTCATCTCTACATCGTGGTGACTAATGTCTCATCTGCATAAATAAATATTGAGAAACAGTGAGCACAAATTTCTCTGTGTTTTTAAACAAGGAACTTAAGCAGGTGACAAGGAATTCTGCATAACTGGAAGTTAAAGTCCATTGTACTAAATCTAATCTGCTTTGATGTTTTTCCACTCTTTTTCCAATAATTAAAAGTTAGTGATTACATAGTATCCTTTGGAGGGTTTTCTGGGTATTTTTAACAGACTTAATTTTTTGTATCTTTATTTAGGATACTATCTTATGATAATTTATGGAAGTACCCGACCTATAGCTGAACATTACATATTTACACATTATGGAACATTTTATTGCAGATCAAATGTTAGTTTTAGTAATCATGAGCCTTACAAATATTGGATTTTACATATAAAATGAATTGTGATCACCACTAGACACCAAAGTGGTAGCATGTGAGAGATCTCTGCTTTATTGTAATCTTGCCCAATTCTATTCTTAATCCTGCCATCTCCCATTATCCTCTTCTAATATCTTTTATCCCTGACTTATTCAAGGGGCTCACAGAATAAAGGGAGGGTCAGAGATACACACAGTACCTACAACAGGGAAAGTGTTGCTGTGAAGTTATTAACATGATGCTGTGGGACAATAGAAGAGAGGCTTTTCTTCTGGAAAAGACTAGAGTGAGGAAAGTCTAAAGCAGTGGACAGGACTTCCAACAAACAATGCAGAGGGAAAGTAAAGTTCAGAACTCAGAAGCAGAGGGCAAAAAGGCCCAGCCAAGGGAATATATTGGGACAGGTTTGAAGATACCAAGGCAAGATGCTGACAGGCTATGGAGGAAGAGATTGGAGGCTGGGTCAGATTTGGATTTTATTATACAAATAAAGGGGAGTCACTGAAGGCTTTTGAGTACAGAAAATATTTGTTCTCTAGAAAGCTCACATGACTCAGTTGTAAATAAAGTTAAACTGGAGGGAAACGAGCTGGACCCCGGTCATTCTCCTTTTCAGGCAGCAGGTTTGGAAAATGGTATTCTGGAATGGTGATAGAGAAGGAGAAAATAAATGGGAGTTACCAAGAGGAAAACCAATGGGTCTTGATTAAACCTGGGAGGTCAGAGAGAAGGACAGCAGGTAAGGCCAACATATGTTGCCTCAGTCTGTTCTGCTTCATAATTTCAGACATGAACGGTCCAAAGACCTGAAGAGCTGCCTATTCTGATGCTAAAATAATGGGAAGTGAAAGTCCAGTAATAAACTTTCAAATGCATCACACAACTTGAAATACCACTTGAATTAAATTCAAGTTGTTCAAAACGAAACTCCTAAAAATCAAATGACAGCTTTGCTGTCTTACTTTATGTGGTTTGTAAGCGGGATAAGCACACTTTCAACCATCTGTTGTTTTCCTAGCTTGCTAGAGAGAACTCTAGAACTTACACTGCTATGCAATCACTTATTGTTTTATTAATTTTTAGTCCAAAGTAAAGACATTTTATATCGTGTTTGTGTGTGTGTGTGTGTGTGTGTGTATGTATAAAGGAGTGACTATGTATGTGGTGGGGGTGGGAAAAGTGTTTAGTGTGAGCTTTAAATTCTACTTTTCTCAGTAATAGCGTAAAATGCAGCTGCTGCCTTCCAGCCCAGCCCAGGCCACCCTCCCTGTTTACTCTCCAGTTGTCTTTTATTTGCAGCACTTGACTGAACCAGTCTTAAGTGCCTTTTATCCCAGGCTGAATGTAGTCTGACCACTTAGCCTTCACATGTCCACTTCCTCTGCCTTGCCCTTTCACAGGGGTGTGTTCACTCCACATTTCTCTGCAGTTATAAGCCTCTAACTTCCTGTGGAGAGATGAAGGCTGAGCAGCCTATAATCCCCCTGTCATATTCACCACTCCCAGTGTGGGGTTCTGAAATGTTTGAGTGAGGTTTTCGTGTGGTATGGTTTTCACTTTTGTAGCCAGAACATTTGTGAGACAGTATTTTTTTTGTGTTTTTTTTTTTAATTACTTACTTGGGAAAGCATTTGAAAGAAAAGGAGAGAGAGGTGCAGCTGGCATCCTTGGAATGTTCTAGGCCGCTCTCTGCGGAAAAGAAAATACAAGCTCAAGATGCTTCCTTTGGGAGAAAGACTACTGTGTGGCAAAATTAAGCTCACAGTTTACAGTAATCCCTTCTCTCCCATAAGGGCATCTGTGCCTTCCAGAGCCATGCAGCAACCCTGCTTGGCAATGTCAAGTCTCAGAATTACAGTTTATATTCTCTATTGCTTGGTGGCAAACAGTGATTTGCAGGCCTAGAATTCTCTTAGTTGGCAGGAAGTGCTAGTCCGCTAATTCTCAAATCACATTTGGACAAATAGAACCGTATATTCCTTTGAAGATGGATTTGCCCCTTCTTTTAAGGCCTCCCTAGATGTAAAGGTATAATGGAAAATACTAATTATTTCAGTTCCTTCTCTAGCCCTTGTTCTCATGTCTATGGGATAGGGTCCTAGTTTGGAGAAATCATTCACCAGCTGTTTAATATCCTGGAAGCCTTTGGGAAACAGAGTAAGGGTACAAGATGCAGAAGAAAGGCTCCTGCAGAATGATGCTGTGGTGATCCTGAGATGCTAAGTGGTCCTAAGAGTCAGGCTAAGGGTTCCTCTAGGTTCTACAGAGTTAAAGAGGTGCTTTTTGAGAGTAAATCAGGAAAGCAGTAGAAGAAGCACTTTCCTGGAGCAGGACATAGATGTTCTTCTGTTGGCTTTGCCATTAACAAGCGTCATGACCCAGGACCAGTCTCTGAAACTTGAACCCTCCGAGCATCAGTTTCCTTCAAAATAAAAGCTACACTAAATCAACAGTTGTTACCTCAGAGGGTACAGGATGTTATGATCACCCAGGAGTGTGTGTGTATGTTTAATACTCATGTCTGACACCAAGCTTATAGGATGTCAGTATTCACAAATGAGGAAATCAAGAAGCCAAAGGTAGATATTTTTTTCTTAAATGTTTCTGAGATGTTTTTGATATAAATCACCCTCATCTTCATCCTCACCACTTTCTGATGGAGAATCTATTAGATTAGATGCATTAGATGATATCTAGGATCCCTTTTGTTTTAACATTATATGACTGCACCTGAGAAAAAGAAAAAAATTAGGGAAATGAAAATTAAGACAATGAGATACCAGTAGACACCTATTAGAATAACCAAATTCTGGAACACTGACAACACCAACTGCTGGTGAGGATGTGGAGCAACAGGAACTCTCATTCATTGCTGGAGGAAAGGTAAATTGGTACAGCCACTTTGGAAGACGGTTGGGTGGTTTCTTACAAAACTAAACATACTCTTATCATACAAGCCAGTAATTGTACTCCTTGGTATTTACCCAAAGGAATTTAATATTTATCTCAACACAAAAACTTGCACGTGAATGTTTATAGCAGCTTTATTCATAATTGCCAAAACATGGAAGCAGCCAAAATGTCTTTCAGTAGATGAATGGATAAATAAACTGTGGTACATAGTAATATCATTCACCACTAAAGAGAAATGAGTTAACAAGCCATGAAAAGACATAGAGGAACCCTAAATAGATATTACTAAGTGAAAGACACCAATCTTAAAAGGCTCCATGCTGTATGATTCCCACTATAGGACATCCTGGAAAAAGCAAAACTGTGGAGACGAGGTGGCAAGGGTTGGGAAGGGAGGGATGAATAGGTGGAACACAGAGGATTCACGGGGCAATGAAAATACTCTGTCTAATACCATAATGATGTATACATGTCATCATACATTTATTCAAACCCACTGAATGTACAAACCAAGAGTAAACCCTAATGTGAACTACAGACTTTGGGTAATAATGATGTGTCGCTGTAGGTTCATCGGTTGCAACAAATGTACCCTTCTGGTGAAGGATGTTGATAATGGGAGAGGCATGTGTGAGGGCAGGAGGTATATGGGAAATCTGTGTACTTTTCACTCAATTTTTCTGTGAACTTATAACTGCTTTAAAAATAAAGTCAATAAAATACATGATGTATCATGGTTTGGACCCATTAATTTGCTAAGAAACCTATGTGATGACTTCTTTCTAAAGCCAAGCAACCTTTATCTTGAGGTAATGTAACTGAGGAAATCACAGGTCTCCATGTGAAATGCTTTCTTATAAATGCGAAAGTGAACTAAGAGAGAAACACCACATGAAAGAAAAGAATGAAACTTACCTTGTAATAAAAAAGTGTTGTGTATAAACACAGAGAGAAAACTTTTATATGGAAAATCAATGCAGCTCAGCTATTCATAGGACAACTTGTATATAACATTTTTAAAGTGTGCAATTTTAAATGATAACGTTTTTCTTATTGTCATACCATGTAATTTGGCAAGAAAATGCACAATTATCTATTAAAGTACTTTAATGATACTACTCTTCAATAATTTCCCTTTGAAAACATATAATACGTTCATTAGACTTTCAAATTAAGTAACTTCCTATCTCTTCCTACTTGTACACGTGGGTTGAGTTCTAGCCCTATCTTAAAAACAGGAATGAGAAACCTGTAAAGATAATTTGGAATAATCTTGTGTGATGATCTATGTGAATTTCTGTATTCCTTCTTCTCTCCTCTCATACCCATACAACAATCTCTCTTCACATACTCATAAAGGAATTGTAAAGTAAAATATGGCTGCCCTTGAAAACAAATCATCCATATAAAAGTCAACATGGTAATGGTTCCTTTAATAAACATTTAGTGTCTACCTTGTCAAGTACTGGATTAGGCATTAGAAATACAAAATCAAATAATATACAGTCTTGACTTTAAAGATGTACAAATTTTAGTAGAATCAGCAGCAAAGTAAATCATTATTTTAGAAATAGAATAGCTATCTTCAGAAGGTAATAGGAAAGCACCTAGGAGAGCCTTCTAAATTAGATTGAGATAAAGGAGGGCCTCTTTGAAGATGTGATGCTCATACTTTTGAAGAATGCATAGAAGTTAGCTAAACAAGTAAGGGGAAAAGAGAAGAGAATGAAGAAAGTTTTAAAGGAAAGAAATATTATAGCATGACCCATTGTTTCTATACGAAAAGAGACTCAGGATAATGGAAAACATTAAAGCTAGTAAAAGAGGCAAGATATCTCTGAAAGACACACGAAAGCCATGAGTCCTAGGCTAAGGAATCTGAACTTTATTCATCAGGCTATGGAGACATGTTGAAGGATTTTTAAATAAGTTAATGACATGCTTGGGCAAGTACTTTATAGCAATTGTTCCCACAGCACTCTAAATAATAGTTTAAAAGAGAGGCAAGGATATTAATTAGGTGGTGAGTGCAATAATTCGGGCATACAGGGTGAAATCCTAACCTAAAGTCATGATACTAAAATAGAAGAGGTAAGTAACTAAATGAGAACTGTTAAAGAGGTAGAATTCGAAGGACTCCATGACTAGCTAAATGCAAGAAGTATGGGAGACAAAAAAAAGTGAGGATGTCACATGGGTTTCTGGCTTCACCAGTTAGTTGAGTAGTGATACTATTCATTGATTGATATAGGAAATTTAAAAGTAACCAATTTTCTGGAAAATTGTTTGGAAATATTAAGTTTGAGGCTTCTGTAACACATATAAGTAGAGAGATACTCAAAACCATCAGATATAGGGATATGGAGACTTTTATAAAATTAGAATATATAGCTTTTTATAAATATATATGAATATATATAAAACTACATATTCAATTATGCAAATAATATATACTCAACAAAAAGTTGGCAAGAGAATACATCTAAGTTTAACAGGCATTAATCTCTGGTAGATTTAGAGATAGACTTCCATTTGTATATATTTTTTTCTATTTTCTAAATTTTATGTAATGAATATGTATTTTTCTATTGTAGATAAATTTCCTTTTAAAAATAAAATAAAAACTAATACAAAAAAAAAAAGAAATGTGTGATCAAGAATACCATAGAGCAGTAGAATAAAATTGAGAGAGGAACGTGTCTATTGGTTTGGAAATATGAAAGTCACTTGAGGATTTTACTAGAAGTCCCTTTTCTTTTTATTTTTAATTAAATTTTATTCGGGTGACAATTGTTAGTAAAGTTACATAGGTTTCAAGTGCACAATTCTGTGTTTTCACCACCCAGATTCAGTTCTCCTTCCCTCACCATATGTTTGATCCTTTTATCTTCATTTACCACCCTTTACCCTCTTACTCTCTGGTAACCATCCCTTGTACTTGCTATCTCTACTTCCTCTGAGGCCATTTATAACTCTGTCCATCAAGAAAAGGGACTAAGTGATATTTTCAAAAATTTGACTGCAAAAGGAAGCAGAAATATGGACAGGGGCATGTGGAAGATATGAGTGAGCATGAGGAAGATGTTATTTTAAAGGAATGTCTAAAGATGGAATTATCTCAGTGTGTTTATAGCTGACAGGAAAGAGCCAATGTAGATTCAAAAGTATAAGACCGGGAAGACTACTGGAGCAGTACTTCTGAAGAGACAGCAAGACCTTGAATTTAAATATTAGGTGAAGTAATAGCCTTAGACTAGAAAAGACCTTAACTAAAATAAAAGGAAATGAGGAAAGGATAGGCGGAAATAGAAATACAGAGACAAAAATGAAACACATGTAATAGCTTCAAATCTTTCCCAAATTCCATTTAGGTAACAGTAAAGCTATCAATACGTAAAAAGTATAAAAATTCCAAAAGGAAGGCAAACATTAGCAATATAATTTTGGAATTTGAAAAAATAGATGGGTGAGTGGTAACTGACTTTAGTAAACCTGAGAAAGTTGGCAGTGGAGAAAAGCTATAAAGTAACCCAATGTACATCTCCTCACCTGCAGAAGACTCAGCAATTGGAGGAATCCTCCTGCAGAATGCTGGCAGTATGGGTTATTCCTCCATGCAAGAGTCTGAAAGAGTCTTCCCTGGGGAATCTGGTCCACCTACACAAAAGAAAAACCAAATATACTGACATTGAGGATTCTTCGAGAAAATAGCCAGACACCTCACCCTATCGTGAAGCCCACAGTCAATAAAATCCTACCAGCAGAAAAAAGATACCCAAAAAAGCCCACTGGAAAACAACCTTGAAATTTAAAATACACCAGTAGAAATGGAAAACTCAATAGAAACATTGAAAGATAAGGTGGAAAAAAATTTGGAAATCAGAAGAAATCAAGAAAAACAGAGAAAATAGGAAATAAAAAAAAATAAGAAAAGTAGAGAACTATTCAAGAGAGCCAATATCTATATAATAAGAGTTCCAGAAAGAGAGACTAAGAAAGAAAAACGGAATGGAGAAAATCATCAAATGAATAAGACAAGAAAATTTCCCCAGAGCTGAAGGATACAAATTTCCCGATTAGAAAGACCCAGCAAATGCCAAGTTCAATGAATGAAAATAGAAACCACCCATACATTTCACTGGTAACTTAAAAGAAGGTTAGGGGAGAGGGGGAATGAGGGGAAGAAAGGATTTTTTTTTTTTCCACAGAGAAAAGGAAAAACAGGTCACACATAAAGGATTAGGATTAGGAATTTAAATGGTTTTGGACTTCTCAACAGCAATGTTGGAAACTAAAAGACATGGAAAATATCTTCAAAATTCTGAGGAAAAATAATTTCCAGCCAAGAATTCTAAATCTGGCCAAACTATCAAGAAACTAATAGCATTTTCAGATGTGCTAGATCTCAAAAAAGGTGACAGCTGCAGAGCAGGTATAGTAATCAAATAGGTCAGACTGGAGCAAGTCAGAAGCTCCAAGAAGAGACTTATTCAAGAAGAGCAAATTAACATTAAGAGTTGAAGGGATTGAGAAGAGATTTATATAACTGGGAAGAGGGTAGGTTTTCCCAGTCATATAAATACATCGTTATATAAATACGTTGTAGGGAATACATTGTTCTTGGTGTAGAAACCTTGGTGTAGAAACCTAGAAACAAGGTGTTTTAATTGCCTCCTACCTTTCCCTTTGGTGAGGGAGAAATTCCCATCCTAGGGTTATGGAATGACTGAACACATGACACTTGACACTGGGCAGAAGAAATCAATAGCAGTTAATTAATAACAAATACAGTCTGGGGGAGGAGGACACCATATGCCATTCAGGGCCACACAGGTTATGCATAGGAACAGAGGGAACCTTCAGGGGCTGTGGGAGGCAGTTTTTATAGTATCAAGAGGATGAGGTGACCCCTGGTCCTGCAGGAAGATGTTATTCGCTTGTTTAAATAATTCCAAGTGTTAGCAGGGAACTGAAATTCATTGCTCAAGGATAGGTGACAGTCAGAGCATTTGAGGCCCTCCTGGTTTGACCAGATGTTAAGGCAGCACATAATGTTGGGTCTTAATTTTAGGCCAAACACCACAATATTCAGAAAAGGAAAAATAATTATACTTATGGCTTAGTCATGATTAGCATTTACATTTTATAATATACAAATGAATATGACCTGTAGGAGAATGGGGAAGGAAAGAAAATGTGTTATATGTGTTGAGAGGAAAGGGGTTTTGCTATGTGCAAGAGCTCAATCTTCATAACTTATTGTGAGAATTCAATAGAAAGTGGCTAAAATAGACACATCAGCAAATAGCACCATGTGCCTGACATGTAGGAATATGTATCTACCTGCCCAAAGAGTCAGCTAAAAGTGGTTTCTTCTGGAAAAAAAGGCAATTAAGGATCAGAAGATCAGGAACTGCTGTGCTTTCATGAGTGTTTGTGTCTTTAAATTATGTGCATTAATAATGTTGAGAAAAAAAATTGTAAACCTTATTTTTTTAAATTAATGAAGATAAGTTCGTGATTTAAGGGAGAAAAAGCTGAAGAATTTGTTGTTTGGTGCTGAAAAGGTGAGCTCTGGAAATGATCCACAAGGGTATGAATGAATACTGGCTGTCATCCCCAAGCTGTTCCACCTTAGGTATGTTACCCAACCTCTCTTAGCTTCCACTGCTTCAGCTCTCAGATGGAGCAACGATAACCATATCAACCAGAGGAAGCGCTGGTGAATATAGATATTCATTAACACACTTCCAGAATTACTAGTTGATGTAAAGGACTTAGCGCAATGTCTAACATACAGTAAGCGCTCAGCTGATGTTAGTAATTTTTCATAAAGATGAGTTTGATTTTCTCAACAGAGTGGAAAGCAAAGTCTTTGCGGAATAGGCTGGTTGAGGTGGTAAGGTCAGGAGTTTGAGGAATGAGATGAAAACTGTGAAGAACTGCTGAGGGAAATGGGACTGGAACTGAAAACAATTGTGGGAAACTGAGGGTTCAGCTACGGTGAGACCCAGGATGTGTGGCCACTCGGAAAACGCCACTGCCATCAGAGGCAGCAATGCTGGTGCACAGGCAGGGAAATCGAGTGTTGGCATTGATTGGGGCCAGGAGTTTTGCTGAACAAAGAGGGCAAAAGACTTTTAAAAAAAAAATAGTGGCAAGAGAGTGATTGACATGATGGACTATAGAGATTAGGCTGGAAATGGAACCTGGAAAAGGTAAAAGTCACCTGATTGATGCAGCCAGGAGGTTTTTCTGCAGTCAAAGAGGTTTACAGGTAGTAAAAAGGGTATGAACAAGAGGAAAAGTTCTCCTGGTTCACAAAGGAGATCAGAGTAGTATACGGGGGTTTTTAGTTTCATACGTCCATAGTATGGGATAAAATACATGACACAGAAAAAAATATTTATTTTATTGTATCCTCACAACAACCTTAGAAAGGAAGGAGTGAGGACAGAGGAGAGAGTGAAAAAGAAAAAAAAAAAAGCTGACATTTGTTGAATACCCAATAGGTATCTGGATTGTGTTAGGCCTATTGCATATTATTTTCATTTATTTTTCATAACAGTCTTAGGAGGTAAATAATAATATCCCCACTTTATAAATGAGTAAACTGTAGCTCAGAGAAATGGAATAATTGTCTCCAAAGTCAGTGTAACTTCCACAGCACCCAGCTAACAACAAACTCAAAGACAGGCTAGCTATGGGAACTAGGAAAAGACATGAATTTTTCTGAAGCTCAATTTCCTCAAACCAAGCGGGCTGGACTCGTTATTCTTCAAGACACTTCCAAAATTAATACCCTATACTTCTGAATAACAATGTTTATGAACATACTTTTTCTCATTTGTCAAGCCGAAGTAACAACTCACCTCGGAGTGTTATGGAGATCACATAAGATAATGTATGGAAAAGTGATTAATAAATTAAGACATACTGTATCATAGAGAGTTTAAAATATTTAGAAATATGGGGGGGGGGGAATCAAAGTCATAAGAAAGAAAAATAGAGAGACCAAGTTTCAAATAATACTCAATGAACAGCTATTCTCCCACCTAAGGGCCAGAGACCTTGGGCCGATTATTTAACTTTCAGGTGCTTCAGTTTCCTTATCTGGAAAATGGGGATTGAAAATTGGACTGCTTCACAGAGCTGTGGTGAGAATTAAATTAACTGGTTTATAAAAGATATTTTTTAAGAGTCCCTGGCACAATGGAAGTGCTAAAAATATTAACTATTATCATCAGTATGACTACTATTTTCCAGGTATGTGGTTTTTGCATAAAAATATAAATATATAATATATACTAAGAACTATATATATAACAATACATAATATATAAATATATTATATAATATATACTAAGGAATATAAATATTATATTATTTATATATATTTTATACAAAAGCACCATACCTGGATAATATATATTCATATATAATATACATATACATATTCATATGTATACATAGAGAGAGACAGAGACAGAGACAGAGAGAGAGACAGAGAGAAACTCCTAAAGGATTAGGAATAAATTCAAAGAGATAAATAAGATAGGTCCTGACCTTAAGCACCAAATAGTGAAAGAATCAGCTGTTTAAGCAAATTGCTCCAAAACAACATGGAAACTATAAATTTTTAAAAAGGAGATAGTAATTGCTAACATATATTGTATGCTTACCATGAGCCAGGCACTATGCAAGTGCTATCTATCTATCTATCTATCTATCTATCTATCTATCTATCTATCTATCTATATATATATATATATATATGTTATCTTATTTAATCTACCCAGAAAAGTCAGGATGCCAACTCCAGAGTTGGCATTGTCAGTACTTTTCCCTGCCTTGACTAAAAGGACACAGTCAGGAGGTGGCTGCAATAATTTATTTGGGAAGGGCAAGGGCCTGAACTATAGGGGTGATGGCAGGAATGAAGAGGGGGAGATAAATTCAAGTTATATTTAGGCAATTAAAATTGGCAAATTTAATGTAGTGGGTAAAGAGATATTGAAATCAAAGAAAACTTTCAGATAACTCTGGAGGGGCTTTCCCCATTGATATGAATCTAGAGGGCACAAATATTTAAATGTTTATAAAAGCACAAGCTTATGTTTAGAATCCCTCATACATCAGAGACTGCTAGTTTCCTATCTAATATCCATTAAGCCATCTTTTAACAAATAAAACCTGTACATTATTAGGTACAGAAAAAAATTTCTAGCCTCCCTCCTCAATAGGTATAGCCAATAAGATGCCAGCAAAATATACTAGATGTGGCTGCTGCAAAGTTCTTTTCTTCCTCTCCTTTCTTTCCTAAACAAAACATGGATACAATACCTGAAGCCTCAGTAGGCTTTTTCTGTGGACCTGAGGTGACCTTGAAGATGACCACCAAAAGCTAAGGAAGGAAAAGTTAAAAGTAGAACTGCCTGGGGCACAAAAATCTGTCAAGAAAAAGGGACTCCTTTAATGAAAGCTTCCCTAGAAGTTACCCCTCCCAATCTTATTTGAATGCCAGCTCTCCTTCATGATGACTGATGATGGCAGTCCTCATGGCACCACCACAAGAGCTCTGGGCTGCATATACAGTATTTGGCAATTCCTGAGAGAAAACAAACCTTTTCTCATCTAAGATTGTTATTTTTCTACTACCAGCAACTAACTGCTAGTCTTAACTGATATGGCTTCCCTCACCACAAAAACTAAACTTCTATTCTCTCTACTACCCAGGTCTCTAGTCATTGTAGGGAGTTACTCGGACTTAGGGTCATCATCCATGACAGTCAAGCAGAACATAAAACCAGAAATCCAAACTCAAAAGACAAAGAGCTCACCCTACATCCTCTTTGCCCCTTCCAGGTCTCACTTTGCCCAACAGCCTGCTTTCATTTGAAAACTTAAGCCCTGCTGTCAGTAAGTTTTCTCTCCTGTGTGACTAGGTAGACACCACCAACTGATACCAGAAGGGAAGGAGGATTGTGAAGGTGAAGAATTCAGTTTGGAGAAAGCTAAGTTTAAGATGATTTGAGGGTAGTTGAAGTGTCTTAATCTATTGAGGGTGCTATAAGAAAAATACATAAGCTGGGTGGCTTATAAACAGTAGAAATTTATTTCTCACAGTTCTGGAGGCTGGGAAGTTCAAAATCAACACTGGGTCTGATGAGAGCCCACTTCCTGGTTCATGAATGGTTTCTTTTCCCTGTAACCTCACATAGCAGAAGGAAAGGATCTCTCTAGGGCCTTATTATAAAGGCACTAATCCCATTTGTGAGGGTTCTTCCCTTATGATCTAATCACCTCCCAAAGGCCTTACTTCCTAATATCATTATTTTGGGGGTTAGGATTTCAACATTTGAATTTTAAGGCAAACAAAATATTCATTCAATTGCATGAAGATTCCCAGAGTGGAGTAGAATCTAAATCTGAAGCTCAGTAGGAAGGTCTCGGCTGGAGGTTAGGTGAGTGTTTGGAACCATGAACATGGATGGGGTCACCAGAAAAAGTGCTGAAAGAAGAAGAGCAGTAGGGGGTGAAAGAACCCTAGGGGGGCACCAACCTAAATGGTGACAGAAGAAGGCCAATTCAGTCAACAAATGAGAATGAGTGAAGAAATATGTTATGAACAACTAGAGAGTAAAAGCTGTCAAGAAAAAGATTCCCTTAGTGAAGCCTTCCTTAGAAGTAACACGCCACCACCATCTTATTCAAATGCCAGCTTTCTTCTGTGATAGCTGATGTATGATGCTAACTTACACAAAGGTTGTTCTGACTGATAGGCTTTCCTCAAGTCCAGGGAAGGGAAGTGAGGAGCAATGGAAATCTAAAGACAAGGGTAATGGAAAGAGTGACAGGTAGCAGAGGAGGAGAAAGTGGCAAGGTAAGAAATATTCTCTACCTCCAGCTTTCCACCATAATTTTGTGAGGCAATATGAACCTCACTCTCTCATTAGTTATCAATTTCACTAATGTTTTAGTGAGCACAGTAGACCCTGTTTGTCACCCTTCAATAGCCAGTTCTGTGGACCAGAAAACCGTAGTCCTTGCCAATTCAGAAGCCAAGGTTTCATTCACCAGAGTTGTTAGAGTGAAAAGGGTGAGAAAAACAGGTTAAGGCACAAGACAGAGAGTCTCTGATGCCATAGATGGCCACTTAAAAAGTCATATCTAGGAGATCCAAGGTGGCAGAGTAGATAAATACTATTTCTGCTTCCTTCTGTAAATACATTAAAATTACAACTGAATTATAGAACAATCAACCTGGAAAATCATCCAAAGTCTAGCTGAACAGAATTTTTATAACTACAAATATAAAGAAGAAGCCATGTCAAGACTGGTGGAAGGGGAAGAGACATAAAATGGGCTAGCCCCAAACCTCTAGGTAGCAGTTGAGAAATGGGACGGATGTCTCAGTTGTGGAAGTTCCCCCCAGAAAGCAAGAGACCACAGCTGCAAACCAGTCTCCCTAGCCTGGAGTAGTAGTGCTGGGAAGAGGAGCCATCGCAACTTCTGGCTGGGACTCCAAACATCCAGGTGGGACAGAGGATGTAGGAAACCCAGAAGTCCTCTTAAATGGCCCACATGCACAGACTTCTTCACTTAAACATACTCACCATAGGCTCTGCTGAGGGACAGTAACTTGGGGGATGTCAGAGACATACAGGGAGGGGAGCATACTGAGGTGTGTGGCCTTGGAGTGAGGGCTGAAGGACAGTCACCATTTTGCCTATGAGGGTTTCTTCTCCTGTGCAGCCAGCAGGTGGGCGCCATCTTTCCTGTGTTGATCCCTCCCCCACACATCCAAATCTGAATCTGATTAGTCTAGTGAGCTCCACTGCTCCACCCTGCTGACTCACTGGGAACCTGCCCTACCCAACTCCCTGAATGCCAGAAGTACTTTTTCCGAAAGTAGCCAGCCCCACCCACATTGCATTCTATCTTGAAAAACTAGCAGAGTCCGGGTACCCAGCAACTGTACTTTGTGTGCTTTGAGACTTTTGCTCAAATAACTGCAGCTCAGAATTGGCATAAAACCAGAATCTACATTAACCTGGTGACCACGTCTCTTCCCGATCTAGTGAATCCCTGAGACCCTGCCTCACCCAACTTGCATACTACATGAGGTTTAGTCAGTGACTGAACCTTAAGGGAGCCTGCAGGTGGCAGCAGACTGCGGAATGCTTTGTAGCTCCCACCAGGTAGTCCCTGGCAGGTCACAGTCAATGGCTTAACTGGACCTTCACTGGATCCCCTCCCAAAAGGCCCCAGAACTACTATGTTTGCAGGATGGCTTCAGACCACAGCAGAGCACTGTCCACTTAGCCTCATTATTTGCATACCAAACAAGGCTTTATCAGTGACTAAAACTTAAGTGAACCAGCAAGTAGCAGCAGGCCTCAGGGTGTCCTGGCTTTTTGAGGGGCTACCCTAGGCCTGATACTGCTGACAGATACCCTCAGTTTGCAGCATAGTCTCTCCCACAAGCCACCAGGTTTAGTACAGGCAGCGAATAACCACAGAATGCTTTGTAGCTCCTACCAGGTAGCATCTGGTGTAGCTCACAGGCAGTGGCTGACTTGGGCCTGCACCAGAGCCCCTGCCAAAAAGCTCCAGAATTAACATACTTGAAAGTTGGCTTCAGACCACAGCAGAGCACCCCTGCCCCGCCCCAATTAGCCCCACAAGTGGCACACACAAAGGGTGATCTCAACAGGCATCAGAGCCTGCTGGGGCAAATTCCACTCAGTGGGGTAAGCCCCACCCCCAGCAGCCTATCAGCTGTGAATGTGGCCAAACCCCAAGCCAATCAGTCTGAGGGTGTTTTCACCCACTGATGTACTAATAGCAAACAAGACTCAACTATAACAGGAGGGCACACACATCCCAAACCAGGGTCACTCCTGGAATGCCCACAGCAGGTGACCATGGAGTCTGTGGCAATGAGCCCCACAGGACAAGTACTACATAAGGACATCAGGCCAAGACTGGAAGACATAGCAGATCTACCTAATACATAGAAACAAACATAGAGAGACAGCTAAAATGAAGAAACAAAGAAACATGTCCCAAATGAAAGAACAGGAAAAATGTCCAAAGAACTAAACAAAATAGAGGCATGAAACCTACCAGAGACAGAGTTCAAAACAATGGTTAATAAGGATGCTTAAGGTAGTTAGTAGGAACTTTAACAAAGAGATAAGCATAAAAAAGGACATAAACCATAAAAAATAACCAGTCAGAAGTGGAGAATACAATAATTGAAATGAAGAATGCACTAGAAGGAATTACTAACAGACCAGATGAAGCAGAGGATTGAATCAGCGATTTGGAAGACAAGGTAGCAGAAAACAGCCTATTGGAAAAGCAAAAAGTATTTAAAAAATGGGGATAGTATAAAAGACCCCTGGGACAACATCAAGTGTAACAACATTCACATCATTAGGGTACTAGAAGGAGAAGAGAGAGAACAAAGGATCCCGAAGCTATTTGTAGAAATAATGATGGAAAACTTTCCTAACCTGGCAAAGCAAAGACATACAAGTCCAGGAAGTGCTACGAGTTCCAAACAAGATAAGCCCAAACAGGCCCACACAAAGACACATTATAATCAGAATGGCAAAAGTTAAAGACAAAGAGAGAATCCTAAAAGCAGCAAGAGAAAGGCAAGTAGGAACTTATAAGGGAGGTCTCCTAAGACTGTCAGCTGATTTCTCAACAGAAGCTTTTCAGGCCAGGAGAGATTGGCAGGAAAATTCAATGTGATAAAAAGAAAAGGACCCACAACCAAGACTACTCTACCCAACAAGACTATCATTTAAAAGTGAAGGACAGATAAAGAGCTCCCCATACAAGAAAAACTATCAAGAGTTTTTCACCACCAAAGAATTTATCACCACCAAACCAGCATCACAATGAATGTTAGAGAGACTTCTTTAAGATGGAAAAACTATCAAAATTATGAATAAAATGGCAATAAATACATATCTATCAACAATTACTGTCAATGTAAATGGATTAAATTCTCCAACCTAAAGACATAGGAGGGCTGAATGCATAAGAAAACAATATCCTTATATACGCTGCCTACAAGAGAATCACTTCTGATTGAAAGACACACACAAATGGAAGGTACAGGCACGGAAAAAGACATTTCATGAAAATTAAAATGAAAAAAAAAACAACAAAAAAATCTTGGGTAGCAATAGTTATACCTGACAAAATAGACGTTAAAATAATGGCTATAACAAGAGACAAAGAGGGACCCAATAATCCCACTTCTGAGTATTTATCCAAAGAAACCCAAAATGCTGCTTCAAGGGGACATGTACCTCTATATGTTCACTGCAGCATTGTGTATAATGGCCAAGATATGGAGATAGCTTTGATGACTGTCAATGGATAAATGGATAAAGAGAAGCTGGCACATATATACAATGGAATATTGGTCGGCCAGGGAACGGAATGGGTTCTTGTCATCTGCAGCAGCCTGGATGAACCTGGAGAGTAATGTGCTGAGTGGAGTACGTCAGGCAGAGAAGAACAGATGCGATGTGATTTTGTTTATACCATATTTCCCCAAAAATAAGACCTAACTTGAAAATAAGCCCTAGCATGATTTTTCAGGATGACATCCCCTGAACATAAGCCCTAATGCATCCTTTGGAGCAAATCTTAATATAAGGTTTTATGTAAGACCCGGTCTTATTTTGGGGGAGACACGGTATATGGAATCTAAAGAACAAAATAAACAAACAGAGAAAAACTCATAGTTACAGAGAACATTTTGATGGTTGCCAGATGGGAGAGGGTTGGGGTTGTTGAAAAAGGAGAAGGAAATAAGAAGTACAAATTAATTGGTACACAGTAGTCATGGGGACGTAAAGTAATGCACAGGTAATAGAGTGAATGATATGACAATAACTATGTATAGTACCAGGTGGGTACTAGACTAATCAGGGGGGTTCTTAAATTATATAAATGTCTAACCACTATGCTGTACACCTGAAATTAATATAAAATAATATTGCAGGTCAACTGTAATTGAAAAATTTAAAAAGGGAAAAAAAGGTTAAGGGGAATAAGAGGTCCAAATTTCAAGGTAGAAAACAAACAAGTCATGGGGATGTAATGTACATCATAGGGAATAGTCAAAAATACTGTGATAGCATGGTATGGTGTCAGATTGAGACAGGTTAGTTAGCATGTTATTAGGTAGACAGGGAAGTCCCTGGTGGAATAAACAAAAAAAGCAGCCATATCTTGAAACTCCAGGTTCTGGAATGTCTCCTTCACTCCAGGACAGAGATATGAGAATACACCTTGAGGTTAATAAATTATCTTACATCCCTTTTGGCCGAACAAAGGAGCAGATCTAGTAGATAGGAACAGGTTATTTCGTTAATCTCTTCAGCATGGGCAAACAGGATAAACCTAATAGATGAATTCCATTAGAAGTCTCCAACCCCCTTCCCCAAGCAGGCACTGGAAAGTATAAAAGTAAAAGACTTTTGCCTTAGCTAATGGGCTTCCTAGTTTTGGGTACTCCCTCCTGCTCGGGAGCTGAAACCCATTCTGCTTTTAATAAATTATCTTCTTTTACGATTCTTTGCCTCTCCCTGGTTCGTGTATCCATTCTTTGGCTTCACAAGACACGATCCCGGCCTACACACAGAAATTTCCGGCAGATCCTACATCATTTGGGGGCTTATGTCCAGGATTGAAGGAGAGATAAATATTATCTGTGCCTTCCTACTTGCCCACCCTATGGGCCTCCATCATTTTTGTCTCCTTTTCCTATCACACAAACAGTAGGCCTCCATCAGCCATTTAAATGCAAAAAGCATGGCTGCTATTCTCAAGACTCGGAGGGCAGGTCTTGCAGAAGGGCTCTGGTTGATCCCCTCTGGCACTGAGCTGGAGGAATGTCAGCCAGAGTCCAACTGCCTTTTCTCTTGCTTTATCTCTCAGGTGGAGTAAAGCCCAAAGATGGTGCACCATTGAGGTGAATGGCTCTTGGCAGCAATTGGGGGACTCTCACCGTAACTACTCTGCAGTGTGTCCCAAAGGCTACCTGGGTCTTCCCCCAGCCCAACTGTCCATAAGGGTGCCGTTCAGCGGCTTCCCTCCCCTCTTTGCTATTTTCTCATATCCTTCTGTTGCCTTTTTCCTTTACACAAGAAGACTGAATACTGGTGCGTGGCCAGGACTGTGGGCCTTTGCGGACAACTGAGGGATCCTGGCCATAGCCACTCTGCAGTGGGCCCCAAAGGTCCCTCTGGTCCCTTCCCAGCCCGACTGTCCATAAGGGTGCCGGAAGGATAATTCCTTTCTCTCTGCTCTTCTTTCATCCTGTCAGTCTCTACTCAGCTTTTGAAATGTTGGTTTGGGGTCTCTCCCAGCAAGATCTCCACAACACTCCCTCCTGACCTCAAGACATCTTAATGTAAGAACATGGATCTCTGCCTCTATAAGACGTTTCTTGTCACTCAGGATAAGATTTATCGGCATTTAGCATTCCCTTTCATACTATCCTCTTGGGATCTCCTCCAAGCTTTAAAGCACAGATGGAAGTGTCCTGGTCTCCACCCCAAATCTCTCTGTTGTTTTTGTGATCTCTCCACCTGTTGTTGATTCTTCAATAATTGTCTGGCAGCCCAGACTCATCAGGGGCTCCACCCATGGAGTCCTGAATACCTCATCACTTTCCGCTTACACCTCCGCTTTTGTCAGCCATCTGACAAAATTCCCAGCGAAGGGCAATATATTCCTGACTCACTTTACCTTAAGGAGGAAGCATTATCTGAAGCCTTTTGGGGCTTCCATTTCCTCTTTTTGCCCCCTCTTCCCTATTGGGAATCAAAAATTCACCCTTCACTCTTCTGCCCAGACTGCATGTCTTCTTTACAAGCCTTGAGTATATACTCCCTCCTTAAACATCTTTATTTAGAAAGCCACCATTATATTAATTGTGCCATCAATTTTTGTGATGCCCAGAGTCGGGGCATACACTCCTGTGCTTTAAAGCACCTCATTATTGGTCACAGCCTTTATCAGCCTGTGGGCCAGCACCAGACATTCAGGAAGGGACACAAACATACACACAAAGATTTGGGTAGGAGACCACAGGAGGCATGGGCCAGGCCGCCCAAGTAAGGACAAATAATCCTGGCATGCCGTGTTTCCCTACCTGCCTCGGAACCAGTCACATGGTATCCGTGGCCCATGTTTTCTGGGGGACATCCTAAAAAAAGTTTCAAAGGGATGCCTTTCTATTCTTCCTCCATTTCAGATGGGCAATTAGTACTCATGTGCCTTCACCCCACTGAATTGCATCTTGAAACATTGGGACAAATTTGATCCTCAGACTTTGAAGCAGCACCTTGTTTTCTTTTGTTCCGAGGTTTGGCCTAAACACACGTTGGAAGATAGGGAGATTTGGCCTTCTGAGGGAAGTATTAATTACAATAGTATCATGCAGCTAGACCTGTTTTGCAGACAAGAGAGCAAATGATCAAAAGTTCCATATGTTCAGGCGTTTTTCACCCTGAGGGACAAACCAGATCTCTGTAAGAAACGAAGGGTTGACCTGGCTTTTTTGGCCATGATCTCTTGTCTCCCTCCTCCTAAGGACACCCCTTCTAAGGGGACTCCTCCTAGGGACACTCCTTCTAAGGAGACTCTCCCTAAGGAGACCCCTCCTAAAAGGACTCCTTCTAAGGAACCTCCAATGGGATCCTCCTCCCCTGAGGAGGACCCTTCAACAAACATTCAGTCAAGGGACCGTCCCAAAACTTTACATCCTACTCTTCATCCAGAGCCGGTTCCTGCCCCAGCTCCTTCTCTATATCCAGGACCTCCTGTTCAGAAGGTCTCCCAGCATCGAGTAAATCTCCTTCCCTTACAAGAGATACTGGGAGGAGAATTTGGGCCTGTGAGGGTTCATGTCCCTTTTTCCTTACAAGATCTCAGACAAATAAAGGGAGATCTAGGGAAGTTTTCAGATGACCCTGACAAATATCTAGATGCTTTCCAAAATTTAACGCAGGTCTTTGACCTCTCCTGGAGAGATACTACATTAATCCTAAATCAGACTCTCACCAGTTCTAAAAGACAAGCAGCCTTGCAGGCTGCCGAAAAGATTGGAGATGATCAGTTCCTAGCCTATCATGAGGAACAGGCAGGATGGGATTCCACTCGGGAACCCTTCCCTACAGGGAAGCAGGCAGTACCCACTGATGATGTTCTGTGGGATCCTGATATAGCCATAGGAAATCAGCAAAGAAAACACTTTCTGGTATGCATTTGAGAGGGACTGAGGAGAACAAGAGCCAAACCCATTAATTATTCAAAACTATTCACTATTAGCCAGAAAGGCTCTGGGAGGCCTTAATTAAACATACTTCGATAGGGCCAGACATCCCTGCAGGGGAAATTTTTTTAAAAGACAAATTTATAACTCGGGCTGCCCCAGGTATCCGCAAGAAATTGCAAAAATTGGCTATTGGTCCCAAAGGCACTTTGGACTAGTTACTCAAGGTGGCCCACACCATCTTTTACAATCAGAACCAAGAGGAAGCCCAGTACAAGGAAAGGAAAATAAGAAAAAGACAGAAATACTAGTAGCTACCTTACAGGGTACCCGGGGAAAGGCACGGTCCAACTACCACCAATGTGGATAGCCCAGTCACTGGCGAAGGGAATGCCCATGGCAACCCAACTCAGAGACCTCTACAGCCCTGTCCCATCTGTGAAGGGGATCACTGGAAGTCAGACTGTCCCCAGAGGCCTCCACCCCCAAGGCCAGCCTCATTCAGTCAGACTCCCACTCGGGCCTGAAGGGGTGCTGGGCTTCCAGCAGTGGGTCCTTTGTCCTATCTAACCATCGGGACCCCCCGAGCCCTGGGTAACCCTAGAATTGGAAGGAAAACGTATTGATTTCCTTCTAGACAGAGGAACCACATTCTCTGTCCTCCTCTCCAATCCAGGGACCCTCTCCAATCGACATGTTACAGTCCACGAAGTAATGGACAAGCCAATTACTAAATATTTTCTCAGCCCTTAGGCTGCATATGGGGCAACCTAATGTTCTCCCATTCATTCTTGATCATGCCAGAAAGCCCTACAGGAGTATAGGGCTATTAGAAAGAGACATTAAGATTGAGATGGGAACTATTGTTCTCCTAGACCCTGGAAGGATTTCTAGCTGCCTCCCAGCAGTAGAAACCAACATCAACTCTGATGTCTGGACATCACAAGGGACAATTAGCCGCACCTTAACGGCCGCTCCAGTCCACATTCATCTTAAGGACTCCATTTTCTTTCCTTGCCAGAAATAATACCTTCTAAAACCCAAGGCACAGAAAGGACTAATCTCTATCATTAACAGTTTCAAACGACAAGGGCTCCTTAGAGAATGTAACAGCCCTTGCAGCACCCCCATCTTAGGGGTTCCCAAACCAAATGGAGAACGGAGATTAGTTCAAGACCTCCAGGCCATCAACGAGGCAGTTATTCCTATACACCCTATAGTTCCATATCATTACACATCCCTAGCCCAAATACCTGAAAGTGCCAGATGGTTCACGGTATTAGATTTAAAACATGTCTTTTTCTGTATACCCGTGCACCCTGACTCACAATATCTCTTTGCCTTTGAAGACCCTGAAAGTCAGATTTCACAGCTCACCTGGATGGTACTCTGTCGTGCTGGGCGGCCTGTGGGGTCTCTTCTCCCGCTCCCCACATAAGAACGCAGGACATGGTGAGGCCAAAAAGGAACACCCACAGAGCCATAAGTAGGGGAGTCATATCACTATATTCTCACCGGCGGCATCCGCCTCTCTGCAATGCGCTCTTGCTAGCCCCCATTTTTTCTGCTAGCGTAGCCACAGCCGTTATATTAGTGGCCAATGGCTTACGGGTTACAGCTGACGGCCAACTAGCCACAGCTGATGGCCATCCAATCACAGTTGATGGCCATTTACTACCTGAGCCAGCACCTTTCTATGTGAGGCCGAGAGCCTGGAAACTGCTTTCTGGGGTTCTGTCCCCACATACTCCCTCGAGGGTTTAGGGATAGTTCACACCTATTGGAGAGGCCCTCTCTAAGGACGTAACAGATTTTTCCTATAACAGCTCCACTCTTTTACAATATATTGATGATCTTTATTGTGTGCTCCATCTGAAGACCTCATCAGCCAAGGCTCCACTGCCCTTTTAAATTTTCTAGCCACTAAGGATTACAAAGTTTCCAAAGCCAAGGCCCAGATGTGTCAGACTTCTGTCAAATACCTTGGGCTAAGTATCTCTGAAGGGACTATGGCCCTAGGGGAGGACAGAGTTTGTCCCATCTTCATGTACCTCCTACCTAAGACCCTGAAACAATTAAGGGGCTTCCCAGGCATTACCGGCTACTGCCCCTGTGGATCCCAGGATACGGATAAAAGGCCCGCCCCCTTTACCATTAAAGACACTCAAACTGCAAATACTCATCTGCTGCTTTGGAACTCAGAGGCAGAACAAGACTTTAGCCTTTTAAAACATGCACTGGTAAGTGCCCCAGCCTTAAGCCTTCCTACAGGAAAATCCTTTCATTTATATATAACAGAAAGAAAGGGAATGGCTTTAGGAGTCCTAACACAACCCAGAGGACCCTCACAGCAACCAGTAGGCTATTTAAGTAAAGAACTAGACCTTGTAGCACGCAGCTGGCCGTCTTGCCTCCAGGCCATAGCTGCGGCTGCCCTTCTGGTCCCTGAAGCCACCAATCACACAATAGGACAAGACTTAACCGTCTTTGGCCCTCATCACATTCAAGGACTTTTAAATACTGACAATAGTCACTGGCTCACAGATAGCCACCTCTTGTGGTATCAAGCTCTTTTACTAGAAGGTCCTATAACTCAAATACGGATTTGTTCTTCTCTCAATCCAGCCCCATTCCTCCCTGAGGCGGGAGAAGAGCTGATACATGACTGCCAGCAAGTTTTACTACAAACCTATGCTGCTAGACCAGACTTACAAGACACACCCCTAAACAATCCAGATTGGACACTTTTTACTGATGGGAGCTCTTTTGTAGAAAATGGCATACAAAAGCCTGGATATGCTGTTGTTACTTTACATAATATCTTAGAACATGCAAGCCTTCCTTCTGGAGCTAGTGCATAACTGGCTGAGCTAATAGCTCTTACTCGAGCACTAGAGATGAGCAAAGGAAAAAGAGCCAATATATATACTGATTCAAAATATGCCTTTTTAGTGTTACATGCCCATAGAAGCATTTGGAAAGAAAGAAGCTTCCTAACTGCCAACGGGTCTCCTATCAAATATCACCAGGAGATGAACTGACTGCTATAGGCAGTAGTTTTTTCTAAAGAAATAGCAGTTATACACTGCAAGGGACACAAAAAAGAAGTGATGAGATTTCTGAAGGTAACCAATTAGCAGACCAAACAGCTAAAAACACTGCCAAACTGAGTCTGAACCCTCCACTAACTCCTCTAATTTGGGATGGGTCCATAACCTACATTAAACCCCAATATACTCAAAAGAAACAAGAATGGGATAAGACAAGGCGATGCACTACCCGACCCACGGATTGGTTTACAAGGGGAGGATAGTTGTTTACACCTCCGAGCTGCCAGTCAATGAAAGGGTCTAAAAACTCTCCACTGAAACTTCCACTTAGGAAGGGACAAAACTTTACAAATGGCTCCAAAATTCTTCATAGGAAAAGACCCTCAAAGACTATGCAACATATTTTTTCATCCTGTGATGCCTGCCATAAGAATAACCCCCTAACACATCCTCAGACACCCATAGGGATGCAAAGACAAGGCAAATGCCCAGGAGAGGATTGGCAATTAGACTTCACCCATGTGCCCAAAGCCAAAGGATACAAGTATGTCCAAGTCTGGGGGCACACCTTCACCAACTGGGTTGAAGCCTTTCCTTGTAGAATAGAAAATTCAATAGAAGTAGTTAAGGCCTTAATTATGGAAATTATACCAAGATTTGGTCTCCCCAAGTCTCTTGAAAGCGACAATGGGCCTTCTTTCAAATCTTCAGTTACCAAGGGTGTATCCAAAACTCTAGGAATAGACTATTACCAGCATTGTGCTTGGAGACCACAATCCTCAGGCAAGGTAGAAAAGACCAATTAGACATTATCAAAAGACATCTTAGAAAATTATCACAAGAAACTAGTCAAAATTAGACAGCTTTACTCCTCATAGCTCTCCTCCGTATTCTAAATACTCCAAATAATTGTGGCCTAAGCCTTTTGAAATGTTGTATGATAGGCCTTTCCTAACCAATGACCTCCTAACTGATCATGAGACTACAGAACTAACCCAACATATAACTTCTTTAGCATAGTTCCAGCAAGTCATCCAACAATTATCAGAAGCTCATCCTCGAGCGATCAAAAACCCCTATTTAACCAGGAGATGAAGTTCTTACCAAATCTCTTCCTTCTCTATCTCCAACGCTAGATCCAGTGTAGAAAGGACCCTACACTGTGATTCTTTCTACTCCCACAGCAGTAAAGGTCCTAGAATTCAACTCCTGGATTCACCACTCTTGAGTCAAGTACTTACTTGTGTAAGTACACCCACACAAACAGAAGAAAAAGACGAAGGTCCTCAGTATTCCAGTCAACCTCTAGAGGACCTAAAACTTCTTCTACGCCATACAGATAAGTACTCAGATGATACAGTCTAGTTTCTAAAAGAGGGCTTCTAGTTCCGTATTAGGGGGCTTCATTCTCCTGACTGCTGCTTTCATTCTCCTCATTGCTACATCTCTCATGTGTATTGTCCTATATTCAGCCCCTTCTTTTTGTCATTACTTGCCTTGAGCAGGGTTGAGCCTAGGAATATTTTGTGTTATTTTTTCATGCTATATTTTAATTAGTCTTTTGAAATTTTCTGACATCTAAGACACCATTAACAATTACTACTTAATGTTTTATTAAGTTTTACTCTTTTTAATAATGCTTCAACATGGGGCTCTAGAGGACCTCATACCATTCCAAAGAAATGAAAATGTATGGATTTACTTAGCTAAACATGTAATGAATGTGTCAGACTTTTGCCTTAAAGGAGGAAATTGTGTTGAACAAACCTTTACCTCCTGTCTAGTTGGAGTCTGCACCCCCTTAAGTTATATAAGAATTATATCACCCTTCAATACATCGATAAGCCCATATCTTACTCCTATATCTACAATTAGGGCTCCACTACCCCAAAGAGACACAAGCATGTTCTCTACACAGGTTAGAACTGTAACTCCAGCTGATCAATGCATTATTTTCACCAGCTGCCCAACCATTGTGTTGATCTTTCAACCAATGATAGCCTTAACCATCACTGTTATAATTTATGCCAATGCACATGTTAAACTACCTGCTGGATGGTTTCTTCTCTGTGGGAAGATGGCTTACTCCTATGTTCCAGCTTATAGCACTGGGGAACCCTGCCCTCTCGGAAGATTAATTGTCTTCTTACCCCAAAAGCTTCACCAGGTTAGACGTTGCAGAGAACTTGCTCTAGATCCCAGCTGCAACAGCGATATACCTTTATTTAGTCCAGCTGAACCTATTTCTTTATCTCTCTTTGTAGTACCTGCTATGACCATAGCCTTAAATGTGGAGATTAGCCACATTGCTTGTTCAATGGCAAAGGCCCTGAATGCTACTTCACAGGCTATACACGTCATGGGCCAAGAGTTAGACCAAGTCAGAGAAGCAGTTCTTGAGAACCAAGCTGCCATAGACTACATCCTCCTCAAACACAATCAAGGATGTGAAAATTTTAAAGGATTATGCTGCTTCAGTCATTCTGATATTTCTCATTTAATAGAAAGTACAACAAATCCATAACATACTTTCCAATATTAAACAACAGACAGGATTCTTTGGTTTAGACTTATCCTTCCTTACTTCCTGGCTTCCTAGCTTAACAGGATTTAAAGAAGTCTTTCTTATATTTCTCTTATTCATTATTATAGGAATTACCTCTTGCTGTTGCCTATGTTGCATCTCTGCTTGTTGACCACTCGCTAGCTGGCTACAACAGCTTCCGAAGCAACAAAACCCTCATCTGGATCTGCTCATCTACCAGGGACCCTTAGATAGACCGCTGGACAAGCCCTAGCTGCTGGTCTCTTTCTACGACCCTCCTCAGCCTGAAGTAGCCAGAGTGATTGTCGCCCCTATCCCCTAACAGCAGTTAGGGTTACTTCTTCAGAGGGGGGATTGAGACAGGTTAGCTGGCATGTACTAGGTAGACAGGCAGGTTCCTGGTGGAATAAAAAAAAGCAGCCATATCCTGAAACTCCAGGTTCTGGAATGTCTCCTTCACTCTAGGACAGAGATATGAGAATACACCTTGAGGTTAATAAATGAGCTCAAATCCCTTTTGGCTGAACAAAGGAGCAGATCTAGTAGACAGGAACAGGTTATTTTGTTAATCCCTTCAGCCTGGGCAAACAGGACAAATCTAACAGATGAATTCCATTAGAAGGCTCCAGCCCCTTTCCCCAAGTAGACAGGGGAAAACATAAATGTAAAAGCCTTTTGCCTTAGCTAATGGGCTTCCCAGTTTTGGGTACCCCCTTCTTCTCGGGAGCTGCAACCCCTTCTCCTGCTTTTAATAAACTACCTTCCTTTACAACTCTTGTCCTCTCCTTGGTCCGTGTATCCATTCTTCACCTTCATGAGGCACGATTCCTGCCTATACCCAGAAATTGCCAGAGATCCTACATCATGATGGTTGTTGGACTTATCATGCTGATCATTTCTTTAGGTATATAAATGTTGAATAACTATGGTGTACACCTGATACTAATATAATATTATATGTTACCTATACTTTTAATTAAAATCTTTTTTAAAACAACAGATAATCACATTATAACTAAATAACTTTCTATTTCATAAAAAGTCATATTTATCTGATTCTTAAATTTGTAACAGAAGGAATGCTTAACTTAAATGGAAATTGGTAAAAGATTATCCATATTGACATAGTTACGAGAAAGTAGTTCCATTATTTGTTTTCAGAAGTCTGTTTCAGTAAATAATTTGGACTATTAGAAAACATATCCTTTAAATTGGCTAAGAATATTTTCATGTTTTTTACTAAAACCTCCTTGTTATGAGGAAGTGTACCCATGTGTATAACTGCCTATTTTTCTTAAATAATATGCATCATAAATACTAACCCTATCAGGTGTTTGCTGTTTAATGCAGTATCAAGGTATTTGTTTTGTTGATGATTATTTTGATTGCCAAAATCTTTGTTTTGTATCAGATGGAATATTTGTTCATTGCCCCAGAGTTTTACTTGTTTGTGTGTGTTTTCCGTTTCTTTTCCTCTGAGAACTGAAGCTGTTTCTGTGAGAAGCTCAACACTGAATGACCTTAAAATAAGAAATCAGATTAACTATACATCTCATAACCATCAATTTGGACTTTATTAACACATGGCATCATGTGCAAGGAGTTCCCTGTAAATTCTACTGCCTCCAAGTGTATGGAATGTTTTTTAAAAGCCTTGCAATCATAGTCTAACAATTGGGTCTAGTTTTAAAGATTCCTTTTCCAACTCTCAAATGTTTGATCATTATAACTGCCTTCCCTATCTCTGAAGAGTGCCAGATTCATAACAGAACAGGGGAAGTGTGGCTAGAGGCATGCTCTAAAAAACAATGGAAGAGAGCCCAGAAAAAATGTCCTTTTCATGCTGCCTACTAAGCCTAACTGCTATGAAATCAGGAACACAACAAAAGTATAAGAGGAATTGAAAAAGTGACTGGATACCTAGAAACAGAAAAGGCCATCAAGGAAGGTGGGCTCGTCAAATGGGATTTTCCTTTTTCATCTAGAGAACATTTGTAATTTTTCCTTGTCCAGATAACACAAAGGCCTTCAGTTCTTCTCCATACCTATATTCGACATTCAGAAGAAAATTACCTCACCCTTTAAAATGTCACCCTTTATGTTGTAAATCACAGTGATTGGAGAGGAGTCTGGATACTCTTGGCATGCCCAGACTAGATTTTATCAGGAAATGTTTCATCACATTCTTTTCCTGTCATTAGAGTCAATTATCATGTATATTTATGCATTCCTTTGTTTGAAAGTGCAGTTTGGGTCTGAAAAGAGCCTGTACAAAAGGGCATTTTTAATTTGACAGTCTATGTGTCTCCAGACTCATGAATGGCTAAATAAAATTATATATACCTATACTGGACAAGCTCACAAAATCGAGTTTCTACTGCAGAGCAGTGCTGAGCTAATAGAGCTGGTGAGAGTCAGCTGCATTCCATTCAGCCTCACACATCACCAGCTAAACACCCAGCTGAGCTCAGATCCCAAAGGTTATTATTGGTAATGATGGTTAAAGCAAGAATTCTTTGGGCATTGCACCCCGAGCTTCTAATTTGACAGTTTGAGCAATCTTGTTGTGACTGGTAAACCTTGCACTTGATATGCTAGGTAGTTAATACATAAATTATGTGTAGGGTTGAATGCCATGTTGCCGATGTAATGCCTTGAATTGTGTACGGTCTATGATCGGAAGCAAGCATTCCTAAATTTCTAGTCAAAAGAAAAAGAAAATTTGTTCTCCCCTGGAATCCAGGTGAAGAAATCTTTGGATTTCGTCACCCCTATAGTTTTTATGGAAGGTTGTTTTATTCTTCTAGATGGAAGGGAAAAAAAAACACAAAACACAACTCTCTTCCTTTAAGAAGTATCCAGAACCTTAGGGAAAAGAGCCCAACTACTACTGAAAAAACTGAAAATGCCTGCCCAACCCTTGCACTGGCATCTACGGTGGAGACAGACCTGTTCCCTCTGAACCAGCAGTTGACATAAAGGAGCAGGAGCCATGTAGAAGTGGGGGAGGTGGAAAAGGGCAAGTGGTTGTTGCAGCTACTTCTGGTTTCGAAAGCAGTGGTTTTCTGTAGTGTTCTATGGTAGATATTAGCAATGCAAGCTATGGCATCTGTGCCCGGCAGTGGCAGTTGGGAGGTTTTCACTTGTGGATGGGAAAAGGGCTACATATTAAATCTGACAAGCTCAGGAGACTGCAAATAACCACATAAGATGGCATGAGTATTAAAAAATTTCATAACTAAGTGAGCCATGGTGGGAAGTCAGTCTTTAGCTTCCTTCATAAAGTTAATCTGTGCCTTTCAGTGGGCCTGTCTGTTGTCTTTTTTGCACCTAAAATGACATCCTTGGAATGTCAATAATCCCTTTTTCTGGACCAGAGCAGAAAAGTACAGAATCCCTCAGTATTATTCTTGTCCCTTGATTAACATCTCTATGAGAACTATTAACTATCCTGTACCACCTGTGTGAAAGAAGTACCTGACTCTCCAATTTACTTTTATCCAATCCCAGAGATTTCCCCGCTTTGCTTTCTCCCACCCCTTTAATCTATCACTAATAGATTTCATATAACTTTCCTCCTTTGATTTTATGTATAAAATAAGCTGCAAACCACCATTTTGTGGAGCATTTTCTCAGCCTGTTGAGATTTTGCTTCCCAGCCATTGTCTTCAGTTTGGCTCAAGTAAACTCATAAGCTTTCTCTTTGGCTGGATGTTTTTCTTCGACACACTGGTGGAAGAAAACACTTCTCTACCAACGTAGGTCCTATTGGTGGTAGTAGTGTGGGAGTGGGGTAGAGGGTGACCTGTGAATTAACTGACAATAGACAGATGAACATGAGAAAATTTTATTATGCTTGAACGCAGGAGTACCCTATAGAGAGAGTAGCTACCAGCAAAAGTGAATATACAGGTTTATTACAGGGGGAGGGGGACTTAAGGTCTCAATTATAAATTTTACAGATATATTGGACTATCTAGAATAATAAATACCAATTATATCAATAATAATAATTGCTATTATTTTATAATTATTTATTATATTATAATGCTTAATTGCTAATAAGGATACTTTAGAGTAGTCTCTATTGATTCACACAAAAACCACATTTTATGTGGTTTTATAAGTATAAACAGCCTGTTACTTAGTTTTCTCTCTCATGGATTACTTGACAATTCATTCTCCAAATTTCTTATTATCATGCAGCCTGTTGATTCATCTGCTACTATTTCTTTATATATCACAAACTATACTCACCGATAGTGCGTGGGAATGTATTTAATTTCCTGCATGAATGTCAGCCCACTGCTCTAGAGCTGCATAGAAAATATTCTTTCATCTGTCGTCCCACCTTCCAGAACCAAAAGACTTGAACCACAGGGATCCAATTTCAATATTGATGACTCACCCCAATCTAGGATCTCATTATTGGTTAGCTTGTCTTTCTATTTTATCTTGAGAATAGCCTGTTGTTTGTATTGAGAAAATGGTTTTAAATTTTGGGATCCTCGTTTGTAATGGGTTTGAGTTCTTATTGTCAGTTTTAGGTAAATGTTTGTAAATTATTTTGTAGATTTAGTTGCAAGTTGACTGTGTTGCTATTCAGTGTCTGAGATAATCTTGATAGTTGTGCTGGGTTATTATTAATATTATTACTGTAATTATTTTAGTGGACTGAGAGTTTCTAAGGTAGCAGAATTGAGACAGGTGTATTAGCAACAAAAAATCTTAAATGTGGTTCTTGTGATATTCATGTCTGAGTACTGTGTTGACCTCGCAGAATGGCACAATTTCTCTCACGTAGTTTTCTAAATGTTTCCATAGTGTCTAAATATGGTCCATACTGCCAAACGATTGACTATGTCGAGAATGTCTGAGAATGCTGTTTTGCACAAGGAGAGCTTCTTGCAGGAGTAGTGGAAGTAGCCGTAGTCTGAAATCAGCTATGAGGTGTCTATAAGATTGGTACAAAAGTAATTGCAGTTTAAAAAGTTAAAAAAAAAAAAAAATTTTTGCAAAAACCGCAATTACTTTTGCACCAATCTAGTAATTCCATAATGTCGGCTGAATATACTGCAAAGCTTTTGACATGTTTCTTAAATATCTAAAACATCCCTAAAGTTTAGACCTATGGAATTTGTGCTCAGTCTTGCAACCATTCACATTTGCTATGCATAGTTTTGAAATGTCTCCAAGACCCTCCCTCAGGCCTTGGAGTAGCCTACCTTCCTGTGCTTGTAGGGATCACAGAAATCAGTCTGAGTACATCAGATCTGTCATCCATCAGCTTGTTGACCCAATCAGCAAACTGCTTAGATTTCCAGCAGAAAATGGAAATGTGCATTTAACATTAGCATGAGCAAAGAAACTTCTTGGTAAAATGCCTGGAACTGTTGGTGCCATATTTGCCTTATTTTGTGGAAAGCAGATGTTCACCACAGCACCTTTCACGTGAACTGCCAAGCCAGCTTGCGTGACACTGTTTTATAGCATAATCTTTGTGAGTTCACACTCTTGGCGTATTTGTCCTGATTCTATAACCAACCACTTTCCCCATCTACTCATTATTATTCCTTTGTCACTTCCTGGGAAATGCATGTATCTTCTTTTTTTTTCCCCAAGTAGGATGTAGTCTTTCCCCACCTGCCTTTTCTCAGTTACATAAACGATGTAATTGATTGTGACAACTATTGTGAGCCTAATTTATACTCCTAAAGCCCTTTATATTTTCCTGGCCCTTCTACCATAATTTTAAAGAGTTACTTCCCACATAAAAATGTAAGATTTTTCAATGTTTACTTTGATTAATAGTTGAATATATCATACACATTAATATCAAAAACTGCCTCACGCTATACTTGAGAAATCACACCGGCTAGTTTCTAAGCAAACTAGTTTGAGCAACTCTAGATTTATGTCAACTCTATACAAGTACCTGAGTGCCTTCTTTAACTAACCAAGAACTCATAAAATAATAGACACTTAGAGCTGGATTTGAGACATTCTCAAAATAATGATTTTCAAATTAAAGCTCTAAAAGTACAAGGAATTCTGCAGAGATTTCGCAGAGGAAAAGGAATTATAAGACCAGGGCTCAGACTCTCTATCACTCTCCAGCGTGCACACACACACACACACACACACACACACACACACACACACACTCCCACTCCAAACCTAGTAGATCTGTGGTTGTTGGGCTTCGGCCTATAATATCTATATAAAATAAATGGTTCATCTGCTATAAACATCAGCATATCAACATAAAAGTTCAGAGTATTGGCATACAATCTCATCATTGTTTTGAAAAGATTTTTAAAAAAGGCCCAAATGGCTTATTGTGGTTTAACCAAGGCATTGATTTCCTGGTCAAGTAACTTCTCTGATCACCTTATTTTCTTGTTTGATTATTCTTATTAGTTAATAAAATATGATATGATCTTTAAGGTTTTTAAAATGTATAATTATTTTGTTTTTTATATTTAAGTAATATATTTAAGTATTTAACTTAGAATTATGACAATACATGAAAGCAGTTTTAGTTATGATATAACCAGAAAGCTCTTTGTCACTTCCCTTGAGAACATAAAACCATCAACATGAAGTATACTAAAAAGGCATATTTATGTATCCTAGTATTGGCCCCATCAAAATTACAATGCATTTCTCTCATTTTACATACAGATCAGAACTATAAAATACAAGACAAAGAAAAATTATATGCAAAAATAGCAGGGTTTTATTCTACTTTTCAAAACAATTTACTATGCCTCTTTGGCCATTTTGCAGAGTTTAATCCATATGCTATGCTCCTCAAGTCAGTTAATAAAATATATTTGACAGACCTAAAAAAGGTTAAGTATTCTAGAAGTATTTGTGGTATGCACTTAAGAAGTTTTTTTTGGAGCTGTTAAGAATAGCACCAAAAAAGGATTAGAAATCCCACTATTCTATCTAAAAGAATAGGTTTACCTTGCAGTAATAATTTCAAAACTGGCTTTTCCTTGACAATTTAGTATAAAATACTTGCAGTAAGAAGTAAATATGGCTCAAGGATGTGATGTGATTAGGACTCTCATTTAGCCAGGTCTCTATTGTGACTTCAGACAGACTATTCTGTTCTGCTTTCTTCATTTAGAGAGCAATATTGACTAATCCCATAAGATTTCTATGAACAAAAAAAATTATAAATGGTGGTAGAAACCTTTATAAAATAAGATGCAAAGGAGTCCTATTTTACTATGAAATTTGAATCATAATCACTATAATGACAACTATATTCATGGGTGGTTCTGACCAACTAAAGAAAAATATGGTATTTAACTAAGGAAAACTGAGAAAGAAACACATCCTCTACATTTTTAGACTGGATTTTCTAAAATAAGCAATATATGTTACATACACTCACACACATATGTATGCATATGTAGTTATACATACATATATACATACACAAAACTTCATAGCCAGACAGATGAGTTTCAAACTTAGTTCTATCACTTACAAGCTACAAGAACTTAAGTTACTGAACTTCTCTCAGTCTCATTTTTTTTTTTAAAAGAAGAATATAAAAATCACTCAATTGATGTAAGGGTTAAATAAAACTGGATGAGAAATTTTATATACATATTTATGCATCTGGCAAGTAGTAAATACACCGCTGTTTTAAACCCACCAAAAGCTGTAACATTATATGTTAGTAAGTTTTCAGATCTTGCAGAAAAGCTTGTTCTATAATTGCAACAAGCCCCACAGGTCTTACCAAGCTTAGCTCTTAGAGACAGATATTTTGATACAAATCTTAACTTCAGTATACTTGTTTTTCCGGTATGTGTTTTGGCTTAGTAGACTCATAAAAATGGACTGAATAAAAATGACACATAACAATTTACCTGTAGGCAGATCTACTCCAATAAGACAATATTTGAACACTGCAATTCTTAATACATATGTGTTAGATCATGAATAAATGAATCTCATGGCATGAATAATTTCCTATGAACCAAAGTTAAAATGAGAAAAATTACAGTTTATGACGCACTAAATATTTTTACTCTTGTCTCCTAAAACAGTATAGTCCTTTACCTACAAAATCTCTACCCCCTTCTATTTTTAAGATTTTTATTAAAATATAGCTAACGTACAATATTATATTAGTTTCAGGTGTACAAAATAGTAATTCAACATTTATATACCTAAAGTGATCGCCACGATAAGTCGAGCAACCATCTGACACTACCATGCTATCATAATATTATTGACTATATTCCCTATACTGTACATTACCTCCCCATGACTTATTTGTTTTATGCCTGGAAACTTGGACCTCATATTCCCCTTCACTTTCCCCCCTTTTTAAATTTTTCAGTGACAGTTGACATTCAATATTATTTTATATTAATTTCAGATATACAGCATAGTGATTAGACATCTATATAATTTAAGAAGTGAACCCCCTGACTAGTCTAGTACCCACCTGGCACTATACATAGTCATTACCACATCATTGACTATATTCCCTATGTTTTACTTTACATCCCCATGACTGTTTTTTAACTACTACTGCATTTCCCTCAATATAAGACCTAACGGAAAAATACACCCTAGCATAATTTTTCAAGACTTAACATAAGCCCTAACGCATCTTTTGGAGCAAAACTTGATATAAGACCCAGTCTCATTTTCAGGGAAACACGGTAATTTGAATTTCTTAATCCCTTTACCTTTTTCTCCTGGCCCTCCAACCTCTCTCCCATCTTTCACCCCAATATATCTAATACCCAGCTGACCCCATACATAGTTATTACAATATTATTGACTATTCCTTATGCTATACCCTACATCCCCATAACTACATTGTAACAACCAATTTGTACTTCTTAGTTGCTTCCCCTTTTTCAGCCATCTCCCAACCCCCATCCCATCTGGGAACTATTAATATGTTCTCTGTATCTATGAGTTTTTCTCTGCTTTGTTTGTTTGATTATTTTGTTCTTTAGATTTCACATGTAAGCAAAATCACATTGCACCTGTCTTTCTCTGTCTGACGTACTCCACTCAGCACAGTACCCTCCAGGTCCAGTCGTGCCACTGCAGATGGCAAGAACCCATTCCCTTCCCTGGCAGAGCAATATTCCATTGTTCATATGTACCACCTCCTGTTTATTTATTCTTCCGTCTACCGACACCCAGGCTGCCTCCATAGCTTGTCCATTATAAACAATGTTGCAATGAAAATGTGGATGCACATATCACCTGGAAATGTAAATATAATATAAAGAAAACACTATTGCTGGAGTTCTGTCCTGGCTTTTACCTCCTAAACGCTAGTAGCAACTATCCGTTACTGTGACAACTGAAACGTCTCAATACATTTTAAGTATTCTCAGGAGTTGATCTGTACCTCCCTTGGTAGAATCAATTTGATTCTACCTAAAAAATACATTAAAAAAATAAATAAATAAGAATTACTCAGCCATGAAGAAAAAAGAATGAAATCTTGCCATTTGTCATAACGTGAATGGCCCTTGAGGGCTAAGTGAAATAAGTCAGGCAGAAGAAGATAAATACCATATGGTCTCACTTACATGTGGAATTTAAAAACAAACAAACAACAACAATAGCAAAAGAACTCATGGATATAAAGAACAGATTGGTGGTTGCCTGAGGCAGAGGGGATGAAAGTGGGTAATGTGAGTGAACAAAATCAAAAGGTACAAATTTCCAGTTATGAAATGAAGAAGTCATGGGGGTAAAATGTATAGCATGGTAACTGTAGTTAATAATACTGTATCATATATTTCAAAGTAACTTGGAAGTTCTCATCACAAGAAAAAAATAATAACTGTGTGGGGTGGAGGATGCTAAGTGGACCGTGGTGATCGTTTTGCAGTACATACAAATATTGAATCATTATGTTGCACACCTAAAACTAATATAATGTTATATCAATTACACCTCAATAAAATGTTTTTAAAAGTTTAAAACAGAATAAAAGAGAGAACTCAATCATATTTGAGGGCTAAACTTCCAGTCACAGAGTCAGAGAGATGTGCTTTAAGAGGGAAGGAGGTGACTCCACAGCTTGTGGGCCTGTCTAAAGCCTTGGGAAGAAATTTAGGGGAAGCCCAATAGGAAGTTTTATTTTCACTCCTGGGCCTCAATGGGCAGCCTGGAGATCCCTACTCAGAGAAAAGGATAAGACGCAGATTTTGAGGGCACTAAACCTCCTATTGGATGATTTCCCAAACAAAATCCAAGAAAACTCTTTCAAAACCACCTAAGAAAGACCATAAAGTTTTAAAAGAGCTAGGTTTCTTGACTTATTTATTGGGCCATTAAGAAAGGGGTTATTGAGAAAAAAAAAAAAAAAGTTTTATTTCATGGCCAATCATGGCAGAAAGAAATCCAGGAGGAAATAATAAAGTGTCAACCTCCAAAGATGAAATCATGCTGAATCCCTGAGACCTGAGATAAACGAAAAGGCATATAAAAATGTAGCGCAGCCAAATGTCTGCCCCAAACAATGGACACAGGGATATCCCTTAACGTGCCCAGCCTTATCCTATTTCCTATTTCTCTAAGATTTATAAATTAATTTGTGTACAAGTAAGTGTGTACAATGAAATTATTTGTTGTACAATGATCTTTGGTTCATATAAACCCTTGTAGGATGATTATAATTCATGTACTATTAAAGAAAACATGGCTAAAAACTGAAAAGTATAAAGATTAAATTTACATATAGATGATGTAATACAGAATTGTACACCTGAAATTATGTAATTTCATTAACAATTGTCACCCCAATAAATTTTTTAAAAAGTAAAAAAAAAAAAAAATTAAATTTACAGGAACATGGGAGAGGGCTTTTTCTTAAAAAAGAAAGGCCTATATAGTAAACATAAAATAATATATCTTTATTATATGTAGTATACAATAAATATAAAATAATATACAGTATATATAGTAGACATAAATCAGATGAAAAAGATTTCTTATAAACTAACAGCATCCAAATTCACCTGCACTGCTTTTTTTTGAGATGCTACCAATTACCTATGGTTATGAAGAGTAAAGGCCTTCATCAGTCTTCTATGTTACATAATTTGATTTTCTGAGATGATCCATTCACCTGCATGAAGCCACATTCATTCACTCATACATTCATCCATTCAATAAACACTAACTCTGTGCCTACCATTTGCCAGGTGCTGAAGCACTAATTAGGAATCTCTGCCCTCAAGGAGATTATAGTTCATTCGGGATAGTAGAGATACAAAACAAACATTATAGTTTAAAAGATTAAAAGATCCTTTTTTTTCCCCACAAAGAACACTGAGCAGCTAAATAATGTGTATTATGGGGACTGAGGAGACAGGTGTGGAGCAGAGGGCAGTTTAAAAGATGTTACTAAGGTAACACTGATTTGAATTTTGAAAGATATATGGTGATTAGCTGGAGATATGTTGAGGAATCCATAAGATACCCAAGTAGAAGAAACATTTCATAGGCAATTAAATATATGTATGTACATTCAAAATCAAGGTTCAAATTTAAGATTTAGATGCATTTGCCCTACGGATATCAGCTGATGTGATAAGTTGGAGAATATGGAAAATATAGAGCAAGAGGAACCGAGAGCCAAGCACGGCACCATGAAGATAACAACATTTCAAAAACCAAGACAGAAAGAGGGGCTTCAGGAGACTAAAAGGAGCATCTGGAGAGGAAGAACAAAAGCAACAAAGGGCCATGTCACAGAGCCCAAGGACAAAAGAAAATGGCCATAGCAGGAGGAAAAAAAACATTAAAAATTGTTTGTGAAGTATTCATTGGGCTTATGAATCAGTAGGACATTGTCAGTAGAGTGATGGAAATATCAGGTTGTAATGTAAAGTGGAGAAGAAGAAGTGAAGTGAGGAAATGGAGATTTTGACTGAATACTAACTTTTTCTAGAAGCTTGCCTACGGCATCAAGAAGAAACAGTGGCTAGAGGGCCTCAATGGATTCAGGGAGGCTGCTTGGTCCTATGTTTCTGAACAGAGATCACAAATTCACAAGTACTTCTCTCAGGTACACAAAGAAAATGTGACTTCTTTATTTATTTTTTTATAACTAATTTAATCTTTTACTGGGCAGTGTGGAATAAACTTAATTATTATAGATGTTCTCGTTCACTTACAGCTAGAATGGTCTCTTTTGATGAGTCAGTCTCTTTCAAGTAAATGCCATGCTCCTCCTCAATAACAACTAACACTAATGAGACTATTGAGGTGTTGATATGTGTGAGACAAATTTTCAAACATTTCATTAAAATTACCTGTTTAAATACTATCTTTACTTAAGAACCGTATCTTTACTTCAGAAATGAGGAAAATAAATAACTTGACCAAAGTCAGGCAGCTAGTGAGTGTTGGAATCAAGATTCAAGCTTGGGTGGCCTAACATCAGAGCCTATGCTCTTAGCCACAACATTTGCTAACACCAAGACGTCATCTGGGTGTGCAGAGAACTGAGGGAAATGAGTCTCTCAGAACCTCACAGTCTCTGATCACCTGATGGTTCCATCTGCACCCTAGATTGGTGAATGCTGAGGGGCGATGTGTTCTCCCTCTCTAGTTATCAAGCTGGCCAGCACTACTAGGTTCCATGGTTGTACGCAGGGCATTTGGACACTAAAATCCCTACACACTTTGGCCCTTTTATCCTCTGCTTAGTTTCTCTCAGCATCTCTTTGTCTCTCTCAAAAGTATTAAAACATCTGGAAGTCTCGCATGTCCGCTACAGGCGTGGAAATAAAACCCTCTGCCTTAGCCACCTCCTCCTTCATTCAGTAAACACTATTTCTCCTACACTATGCTGAATGTGGCCTTGGGGAGGCCAACTGCAACACCCTCCCCAATGCCTATGGTCACTGTCCTGTGTCTTCCTCTGGTTTTGCTGCTGCATCCCTCAGGTCAAAAGGGAAATATTTCTCATTATTCTCTGTCTCCAATTTGGGGGTCCAATTACACTTTGCAAATAATAATCAACCGAATTTGTATGTTAATGGGAGCTAAAGAAATTTAGAAAAGGTGTTTTCTACTCACCAAACTCAGGCTTTCAAAATTACTGTCTCGCTGCACACTCAAGAACTTCAGCTTTGTGGCTAAGTTGAGCAGTGTTGTCTGCTCCAGGAAGGGTCATTCTGCATTCTACGGGGCAATGCATCTCGTGACCCAAGCATACAGGTGGGATGCTAGAAGGGAACATGATATTAAAGGGGAAATTCAGTGCATTGGTTTTTAATATTTTCAAGATACTACCACCAGATATGTTCCTAAAAACTTTCCTTAGGGTTATAAATAAGTATAAGTAAACTCTCCTTACGCCCTTCTGCCTGAGGCTGTTTTTCCTTTTAGTCTGAAAATTGAGTCCTGTATTTGGTCACAAATTTGCCATCTATAATTTTATTATATCCTTTTAAAATTGTTGCAGCTAGAGTAGGAGAGACTCAAGCTTGTCAACATTTTACATCTTGAGAGAAAAGATTATTGTAACAGGTTCTTTTATTTAGGACCAGAGTTGAGTTAGATGCCTACTTTAATGAGTCATACACAAATAAGAAATTTAATACTACATAAGCAAATATTTTCATTACATAAAGAAGACACATTTTCCTTACAGGAGTTCAGCATACAGATTTAGAGAGTAATAAAAGAACTACTGATATTATTTACATCAGTAACACAGATATTCTAGCTTTAAAAGGTGGCATTCATAATTATTATCAGTCTGACTTCTCTATCTGCTTGCATGAGTTATAGGTATCCATGTAGTGTAAGCCATCAACCAACATGTCTTATTGCTGGTTCTTTTAATGTAAGTCAGAAAATCATCCACGAGCACATACAAATTAACAAGTGAAGCAATAAAACTCTAATAGATTAGCATATAAGAAACATGATCAGACGTTGCATACAAAAGAAAAAACAACTAATAAATATACAGGGAAATAGCATTTTCATTCTGAAGAAGAACAGACAAAAAGACCCATGATGAATTGATCATTAAATTAAGAAAAAAGTAATAAAACCCAATTATTATAAAGCTGAAAGTAAAACATGTATATATTGTTGGTAGCATTATAAATCAATATAACAGCTTTAGAAAACAATTTGGGAATGCTCCTTGAAACAACATTATATTCATACACTTGGACCACGTAACTCCAAACCTGGGACTTTCTCTTAATGAAATTATCCAAAATAGGAAAATAATTTGGCAACTACAATAATAATTAGGAGTTGGCCCTTCTGTAAAGGGCCGGATAGCAAATATTTTAGGGTTTGTGGGTCATATAGTTTCTATTCAACTCTAACATTACAACGTGAAAGCAAAAATAAGTGATACATAAATGTGTATGTGTGGCTGTGTTCTAATGAAACTTTATTTACAAAAATAAGTACTGGACATTAAATTTCCAAAGGAGATCCAAGATAGCGGAGTAGGTAAACACTGTGCCTGCTTCTTTTAATGAATATTAAAATTACAACTAAATCATATAAAAATCAACCTGGAGAATCAAACTGAACAGAAGTTTTATAGCAAAGGATATAAAGAAGCCACGTCAACATTAGCCGGAGGGGTGGAGACACAAAATGGGCTAGCCACAAACTTCCATGCGGCAGTGGACAACCAGGAGGGATATCTTGACCACAAAGTTTCCCCCAGAAGAGTGAGGGACCTCAGCTGCAAACCAGTCTGGAGTACTGGTGCCAGGAAGAGGAGCCCCCACAACATCTGGCTTTCAAAAACAGTGGAGATTCTGACCATCAGAGTGGGACAGAAGCTGTGGAAAACATAGACATCCTCTTAAATGGTCCAAGCACAGACTCTCTCACTTGCAGTCACTCTCCTTGGGCTCTGATAGAGGGACAGAACTTGGGAGGTATCAGAGATATACTGAGGGGGGCATCCTGAAATGTGTGGCCTTGGAGAGATGGCTGGAGGACAGTCTGCATTTTCCCATGCAGCTGGCAGGCAAGCACCATCTTTCCTTTGTTAAGCCCTCCTCCACCAAATCTTAATCTGATTGGCCTGCTGAGCACCACTTCCTCCACCCTGCTAATTCACTGGGACCCCACCCAACACCAGATGCACTTTCTCCATGAGCAGCCAGTAGCCCCCAACCCCACCCCCGAATTGTACTCTTTGTTGGAAAACTGTCAGAGTCCCTGGGCCCCAGGTGGGCAGTGACTGGCCTGGTGCTTTCTGAGACTTTTGCTGAGTAGCTCCAGACTCAGCACTGGCACCAAACCAGAATCTACATTAACTTGGTAACCACAACTCTTCCCACACTAGTGACTCCCTGAGACGTTGCCTCACCCAGTTTGTGTACTGCACGAGTCTTTATCAGTGGCTGAACCTTAAGTAAGCTGCCAGATGGCAGCAGGCCTCACGGTGTTGTGGCATTTTGCATAGCTATCTCAGGCCCAGTACTGGTGGCAGACATCCTCGGTTCACAGTGTGCCCCCTCCCATATGCCTCTAGGGCTAACACAGGCAGCAAATAACAAAGTAACTCTTTGTAGCTCTTACCAGGTAGTCCCCAGCCAGTCAAAGCCATTGAGTGACCCAGGCCTGCACCGAAGTCTCTCCCAATAAGCCCCAGAACCAACATACCTGGAGGTTGACTCAGACCTCAGAAGAATGCTGCCCAATTAGCCCCACAAGCTGCACACACAAAGGGAAGTCTCAACAGGCACCAGAGCCCACTAGGACGAATTCCACTTAGTGGGGAAAGCTCCCTACACAGCAGCCTGTAAGCTGTGGACATGGCCACATAACAGAGCCAATCAGCCTGAGGGTCAATCCCACTTAATAGCAATTAATGCTCCACTATAACACGAGGGCACATACAACCCACACAAAAGACACTCCTGAAGCACCCAAAGCACATGACCAGAGAGACTGCCAAGGCTCCACAGAGCACCTGCTACATAAAACCACCCAGCCAAGACTGGGAGAAATAGCAGATCTACGTAATACACAGACAGAAACATAGATAGGAAGCCAAAAATGAGGAAACAAAGAAATATATCCCAAGTGAAAGAACAGGAGAAAACTCCAACAAAAGAATTAAATGAAATGGAAGCAAACAAACTACCAGAGACAGAGTTCAAAACAATGGTTATAAACATGCTCAAGGAACTTAGTGAAAACTTCAACAGAAAGATGGCAAGTGTAAATAAAAGGACATAGAAACCATAAAAAAGAACCAGTCAGAAGTGAAGCAGACAATAACTGAAATAAAAAATTCACTAGAAGGAATCACCAGTAGAGTAAATGAAGCAGAGGACTGAATCAGCAATTTCGAAGACTAGGTAACAGAAAACACCCAATCAGAACAGCAAAAGAAATCCAAAAAATGAGGATAATTTAAGAGACCTCTTGGACAACACTAAGCGTAACATTAGCATCATAGGAGTACCAGAAAAAGAAGAGAGAAAGCAAGGGATTGAGAAGCTATTTGAAGAAATAATGATGGAAAACTTTCCTAACCTGGTAAAGGAAATAGACACAAAAGTCCAGAGAAGTGCAGAGTCCGAAAGAAGATGAACCCAAATAGTCCCACACCATGATACATTATAATTAGAATGACAAAGGTAAAAGACAAACAGAGAATCCTAAAAGCAGCAAGAAAAAGATAACTAGGAACTTATTAGGGAGCTATCATAAGATTGTCAGCTGATTTCTCAACAGAAACTTTATAGGCCGTAAGGCACTGGCACAAAATATTTAATGTGATGAAAAACAAGGACCTACAACCAAGATTACTCTACCCAACAAGGCTATCATTTAAAAGCGAAGGACAGGGGCCAGCCCGGTGGCTCAGGCGGTTAGAGCTCCATGCTCCTACCTCCGAAGGCTGCCGGTTCGATTCCCACATGGGCCAGTTGGCTCTCAACCACAAGGTTGCCAGTTCAATTCCTCGAGTCCCACAAGGGATGGTGGGCTGTGGCCCTTGCAGCTAGCAATGGCAGCTGAACCTGGAGCTGAGCTGTGCCCTCCACAACTAAGACTGAAAGGACAACAACTTGACTTGGAAAAAAAAGTCCTGGAAGTACACACTGTTCCCCAATAAAGTCCTGTTCCCCTTCCTCAATAAAATGTTAAAAATAAAATAAAATAAAATAAATAAATAAATAAATAAATAAATAAATAAATAAATAAATAAATAAATAAAAGCAAAGGACAGACAAAAAGCTTCCCAAACAAGAAAAAGCTAAAGGAGTTCATCACCACCAACCAGTATTACAATGAATTTTAGAAGGACCACTTCAAGATGGAAAAAAAGATCAAAATTGTGAATAATAAAATGGCAATAACTACATATTTATCAACAATTACTTTCAATGTAAATGGATTAAATACTCCACTCAAAAACATAGAAGAGCTTAATAGATAAGAAAACAATACCTTTACATGTGCTGCCTACAAGAGACTCACTTCAGATTGAAAGACACACACAGATGCAAAGTAAATGGATGGAAAAAGATATTTCATGAAAATGAAAACAAAATAAGATTGGAGAGTAATTCTTACACAGACAAAATAGACTTCAAAACAAAGGGTGTACCAAGAGACAAAGAATGACCCAGTAATCCCACATCAAGGTATTTATCTGCAGAAACGCCAAACGCTACTTTGAGAAGACATGTGCATCCGTATGTTCATTGCAGCATTGTTTACAATGCCCAAGATGTGGAGGCAGCCTCTTTGTCAATGGAAAAATAGATAAAGGGTAGGTGGTACATATATACAAAGGAATATTGCTTGGTCATGGAGGAGAATGGGTTCTTGCCATATACAAGCGGCACGGATGGACCTGGAGGGTATTGTGCTGGGTGAAGTATGTCAGACAGAGAAAGACAGATGGAATGTGATTTCACTTATATGTGGAATCTAAAGAACAAAATAAACAAATAAAACAGAAACAAACTCATAGATACAGAGAACATATTGATGGTTGCCATATGGGAGGAGGGTTGGGAGTGAGTGAAAAAGGGAAAAAGATTAAAAAGCACAAATTGGTTGTTACACTGTAGTTAAGGGTATGTAGAGTATAGCATTAGCAATATAGTCAATAATATTGTAATAACTATGTATGTGTCATATTGTTACTAGATTTGTTGGGGTGATAGGTGGGAGGGGGTTGGTGGACAGAGTGAAAAAGGTGAAGGGATTAAGAAGTACAAACTGGTAGTTACAAAATAGTCATGAGGATGTGAAGTAAAGCACAGAGAATATAATATAGTAAATTATATGGCAATATCTATATATAGTGCCAGGTGAGTACTAGACCAGTCACGGAGATCACTTCTTAAATTATACAAATGTCTAACTACTATGCTATACACCTGAAATTAATATAAAATAATATTGAAAGTCAACTGTAATTGAAGGGGGATGAGGTCCAAATTCCTAGGTATAAAACAATTAAGTCATGGGGATGTAATGTACATCACAGGGAATATAGTCAATAATATTGTGACAGCATAGTATGGTGTCAGATGGTTGCTAGACTTATCATGGTGATCACTTTTTTAGGTATATAAATGTTGAATAACTATAATGTACACCTAAAAATAATATAATATTGTATGTTAACTACATTTTAATTAAAATCTTTTAAAAATGTAAATATAATATAAGGAAGAAACTATTGACAAAGTAGCAAGGGAATTTGTATCATAAACCTTCTAATTCTACATTAAAACTTTAATATAAAAATTTTAACAAAATATTAAATTTCAAAACAAAAATAGAAAGAAGTAGTGGACAGGATTTGTCCCACAGATGAAATCCAGATTCAGAGTGATATTTATTAATAACAAATCAATGGGAAAATCTAAACAATAATCTCAACAATTGGAAGAGTTCATAAAATATAATAATCAACTCAGTGGCTTATTGTGTAGCCATTAGGATAAAAATAATTGTAAAAAATGTAGCAGCATGGGAAATATCAAGTAAAAAAAGGATCCAGAATTATATACGCAATACAATTATAAGCATAAAATTATCTCTGGAGAAGGACAAAGGCTGAAAGGGAATAGATTAAAAATGTTAATAATTGTTTGTTGTCATGGATGAGACTTCAAGCTTATTACTTCCACCATTGGTATTAAAATTTTGTTCGAGAAGTAATACAAACTTTAAATACTCTGTTTCATTGCATTGCTGTCATCACACAGCATCTGCCTTTGGGTTAGAAAAAGTTCCAGGAATACACAGCAGAGACTTCAGGAAGTTTGGTAGTTCTACAATGATCATATGTAGTTTCATGTGATGCAATTTCATAGATAAATTCCTAACCCTGGTCCATGATGTTACAATGCAACTTGGCTCCATTGGCCACAGATAATCAGATGAAAAAGTTGCATGATTTAAACATAACCATATGCGGATTTGTGAAACCAACTCAAAGCGCCTATAAGACAAATGGTAGGTTCACAACATTGTCATCAGAAAGGATGGTGTCCCAAATATTTTAGATACAGTCCTTGTTGCAGCATGCCAGAGACCTTTCTTAAATCAAATCCTACATTTATCAATAACTGAGCATGGCTTAAAAATATAGTCATAAAATCTTTATACTGCTGTATACTACGTTATGCTACTTACTTTGTTTATGCTATCTCCTTTGCTCTACAGAATTAACTGTAAAAGGATATTAGGAAATATTAATATAATTCTTAATTTATTATGACACATTAAAATCATGTATACCACTCTATAATCTGATGTTTAAGGGCATAGATCTAGAAACAGACTGCCTAGAGTCAAATTCCAACTCCTTGACTTACTGGATGTATAAAGTTAGGCAAACTTACTAATTTCCCTATGCCTTAGTTTCCTCATTTATAAATTGGTATAATAGTGAATTCTACCTCCTAGGGTTGTTCTAAAGATTAAATAAATTACTGTATGTATATTGCTTAGAATATAGTTTAGTATATTTGGTAATACTAAGCATGCAGTATTTGTGAATAGTCAGTATCTATTATTGCCTTGAGGGACAATATTCCAAGGATATTTTATTTCAAATCACTGTTGTTTATAAAATTACATTTCACCACTCTGTTTACATTATTTTCTCCTCAGGCAGCATATAAAAAATTAATTCAACTTCCTAAGCAGGCAATGGTTCAGTACTACAGCTCACAAATCTATAGCATTGTAAAAAGTAGAATGAAAAATCAGATTTACTGTGATAATTATCTTAATTTCACTGTTTCTCCACAAACACTGCTTACTATTTAAAAGTAATATTGATAATCACCTCCAATGAATTTCCAAGAAATGCTGTTAATAAGGTAAAACATTCATCTTAGATTTTCTTAGGTAGCTACATGAGAGACAGGAGGTGCTTTCTAGATTGATTCTAGGAAGCAGGTGGAAATTTGTGTTGGGATTTGTGCTGTCAGATAAAAATAAGGATTCCACAAAGCAACACAATGAATGTTGAATTTTTATTATGTCACCATTATCATTTATATGATTTTCAATAGTTGCTGTCGACACCCTACTTTTCCTATCCAAGTGTTACAGATTGAGCAAGTTCTTAAGGTATCAATAACACTCTGAAGACAATTTGGAAGAGTTCTGAAAAGTAAATAATATATGTAAGTGGGTAATCACAATCTTTATTTTGAGGCCATTTGTCTTCATAAATATATTTATATTTTTCCTAGTTGTGCTAGCTACTTCTTTGGCAAATATTCTGGGAATAGTTCTGAATTGTCCCAAGAACCAAAAAGATGTGAAATGGGGTGTGATTTACTATCCTAAGTCATAAAGCACTAAGGACAGCCCAATTATTGAATTAGTATATCAATCTTAACCAAAGGGAGCATTTGATCTAAGTGAAGGGTCATATCATGATTTGATATTTGGGTAAGATGAGAAAAGAAGGAACTTTAGCAGAAATTAATCCACTGAACTGGGTGTGACAGTAGATATTAAGGCATTAAAGACAGTCATTTTACTGGAAGGAAATAAGGTATTGAACAATATATCAAAGAGTTCTTTCTGTAAATGTAAAATAATTTTTTCCAATTCCAAAGTATATTTGTCATTTCAGTTCATTTCAACCAAATTGATCATAACCTAAGATATGTAACATTTAGAACTCATTTTACTATATTCGAAGTCTTCAGATTGTGTTCCACATATTATAGGTTTAACATAATGTATTGAGAAATAATTAAATACATTAAAAATAATATCAGTGTTAGCATATTGCTTTTCAAATTAATGTTATTACATAATATATGACATATTATGAGCATCTCTTTTGAATTAATTGGGATTACAAGGACTCAGCTTTAGAATCATCTCTACAAAAGAATTGGTCAAATAATATGAAGAGATAGATCTAGGCATGCAGCTAGATCTTATAAAACTTATATTTTTCACCTCTGTAAATCATAATTTCAGTGTTTGCAACATTTTGAGTACAGACACCACAGGCAGTAATAACTGGCTTAAATGCCTTCACGGTACAGCTGTTTCCAACAAAACCTCCATTCATAACTCTCAAAAAATAAAACGACAGCTACAAGTGCTTTGAAAGAATATACGCTCCTCTTTACATTGTCCCACAGGTTAATGCCCAGGGTGCTCTGAGCTCCATATAACAGTAACTGTAATTGAAAGCATTATACCCAAAATTATTACACAGGGCCACGGGCAACTACAAACATCTTTGTGTTTTGTCAGTGGGGAATCTATATTTGAAATGTACTGCGAAATCTTTGTTTGAGATATGATGAATTTGTTCATCTTAGCATAAATACCTCACACTATCTTATTTGGTTGTTGGTCAGACTATAGGGGAAAAAAAAGAGTGTGTGTGTGTCTCCTCCACCTTTCAGCTATTCTGATCTCCAACTTGTTATATCATAGGGAGGCTTATTCTGTGTGCCTGTCCGTCAGCCCCAGATGCACATATGCCCTGCTTAGCAATCACCATGGAATTAGATGTCCCTCACCAGGCAAAGTCCTCTTTGAATCTCAGAAAAGACACTAATTTATCTTTCTAGAGCCACATGCGCATTCCTGAATCAATCCTTGGCACCGTAATAGCAAGGCTTGGTCACATGCTCACTCATGAAGTGGGACAGGCCATTCTGATTGACACCACCATCTGGACCACTAAGAGTGGGGAGGAGTAGAGTAGGATGGGTAATGATGCTGAGTAGACAAAAATTACAGCTTCCACCAAACCCTGCAGACCATCCAACCTCCTGACGAAACAACAGGCCCTGGGAAAAAGATGTCCACGCTGTAGGAAAGGTCATCCCAATTAATAAGACGAATGCTACAGTTCTTTGTAAGTTTTCATTTGTGAAAACCTTTAAACCAATGTCAACACTGAAAAATCATTTACACCTGAACTAATGCATGAGTGGCCATCTGTATATCCTACTTCCAATGTAGATGAGTGACATTTGACATTTTGTGAAAATCCTTAAAACATGTGACTAATAGAAAGTCATGAATTTGGAGAATGCTTACTTAAAAAGAAAATAAATCAGGTGAATCTTGATGATTTACACCCAAAGCTTGGGGGTGGGGGGACATCTCTTAAATTAGATTTTATAATATGGGAAATAAACTACCACCGAATGAAATTTTATCACTTGCATGAATAAATGAGTGAGGAAACTCACATTATTTTACATAGTCAATTTAAAATAGTTTTTCCATTTAATTATGAAACTTACAAAACTTGGCTTCTCAGTATCAGTAGTCACCCCTGCTTCCCCTCTTAAAATAGCATAAATTTTTAGGTTCAAAACTAAAAGCCATTCCTACCCTTAAAGAGGGTGATTATTTATCATACTTTAAAGCTTCTTTGGATAAACAATTATTTATGTGTTTTCCAAATTCATGTAAAAATGGTCAGTGGCAAACCAGTGTGATAATATTATTGGGACTAATACAGTTCCAACTAACTGACTGGGAATGAGAAAAGAAATGGTTATTCTTTTATCTCTTTCCCTAAAGTTTGACAAAATTGTATAATCAGAATTTACTCACAGGTTTGAACATTTGCACTGAACTTTGGTACTCAGGAAAATAGCTCTTCAAGCTGGCAAAACAGGATTTCTTATTTCTGAGGGGAAAAAGAGATTTCTGAACCATTGGAATCTAAATATTCTGCCGACTGTGTAGCCTTTATGTCATTGTGGAGAAGTTATCAAGGAGGGTAAAAACCAGAAAAATATCTATAGAATCCGCGAAAAACAAAGCACTTGACTATAAATGTAAAGTTGCTATTATCACACATGATTTATTGGAGAGAAAACAATAGCTAGATTAAAAATTAAGAGAAAGAGTATAATTTAGTAAACTTACTGAACCCAACAATGTCAGATATAGGTTAAGAGCTTTTGCTAAACTAACGGTGTGGCCAGAATCACCAACATGTTCTGAAAGGCATTTCTTCAGCAGGGGTCCTAACCAGTAAGGTATGATATATTTCGCAGTCTTTCAAACTCACTTCATGAAATTATTACAGTATTTTTTATCATTTCTGAGATATGACAGAAAACTTTCTAAGAACATTAGTTCTTTTTTCACTACACAATTGTTTTCAACCCTATGTTTCTTTACTAAAATGCAGCTGAAATTGTAAGGCAGTTATTCATCTTTTGACTGAAGTTCACCCAGTGTGCTTAGTTGATGTGCTAAGTTCATGTGCTTAGTGCTGTTATCAGAAGCAGATTCACCTAGCATAGCCTTGCAAATAGATTTTTTTTTTACTGATATTGCCATACAGTTTCATTTAAATTGAAACAGAAATCTAGGATTCCACCTGCCATATAATCTCTTCACTATTTTAGAATATAAGTCTCCTAGCCAAGTATCATTCAAAACTCTCAAAATTTTGATGTAATTAATAATTAACTTCTTTAATCTTAGTAGTCCATCTAACCAAGTAAGTGTTCTTTCACTTTTATATGCTTTATTTACCAGAAATCTAAATTAAAATATAACTAGAACAGCATATAAAATTTATAATGGTTAACAATTACAGAATGTGTTCTTCAATTGTAAAACATTTTGATCTTTGATTTCAGCTTATCAACAGATGGATTTTCAGAGTAGTTGGGTCATGCCATAAAGAGAGTGCACAAAATGCTATGACTCAGCTTTGTTACGTGATAGCAGACCTACTCCACCTGTGTAATTTAGAGGTCAACTGACTAAGTAAAAAATTATCTTTCGTGCCTGAGCTATAAAAGATTCCAACTTGTCTGAGCATGTCTAAGAAACTGAAAGTATAGATATGATTCAGAAGCCTCTTGCTAAAGCTACATCAGTTTGAGACCCATCTGATTGAGTATAACACAAAATAGAAAGAGTAATCTGTCTTTCTGGATCTTTTTCACTACCAAACACCACCCAGCTTTGGCACTCTAAAGGACATCAGTTCTGAAACCTGATAGAACAGTTGCCTGGGCATACCGTGCCATCCAAGCAACAGGAAAGACTATGGTGCTCGCTGGAATGGCTACTGAGAAAAATCTCGGTCTGGCCTTAGTGCCAAAAATTGTTGTATCTCTCCAAAGCAACTGAGAATTGTTTTTCTCTTGACCCCTGAGACCGCATAATTGATTAGATTTCCCTCTTCTAATTGGCTGCTAGAGCCAACTTGTTTCTAGCACTATAGTAGACCAGATATCCTGAAAGATGCTGCCAATAAAAATAACTAAAATGTTGAAAGAAGAAGAAAATAGGTCTTTAATTGCATTGTTGAGGTGGCACAAAAGAAAAAAATCCACAGGGGACAAAATTAAAGTGAAAGCAGAAACCCAGAAGTCAAGCAACTGCCAATGACAGCTTTCCCTCTGAGGACTTATACTAAGCCCTGAAGACCTTGAGTTTCCACCATAACAGCTGTATGGGGTGTGAAGAACTGGAGATAAAAACATATCCAAGTTTGGAAAGAGCTACACACCCTCAGCCTTAGGAGAAGTGAAATATAAACCCACCTTACAGAAATGGACAGCACAGAAATTTGCCTGTCTCAACCTTAGAGCAAAGTGTGGCGGGGGGGAGAGAATATCTTGAGAATTTATACCACTGAAGTTCAAATTCACCTTCCTGTGTGATTCAGAACACTTGACAGAGAATTTTATTTAGAGTGGCCCAGTTGAAGAGTATATTCATATGTGCCTAAGATGTCTGCAAAAAACAAATGCAAGTTCTCTTTGGATGAGCATTACTTCAATCTACATTAGTGAATTTCCATAGTTAAAAAGAATATGAGCTCCCAGTTAAGATAGTCACAAAACACCCACAGAAACAATAATCAACAAAAACAACATACAGCAGAAAATAACCACAAAGACTTTAAATACTGGAATTTTTAGATCCAGAATATAACATAATTATGTTTGTAATCTCAAATAAATAAGAGAGGAATGTGAAAACAGGAACCAGGAACATAAGACTATAAAAAACACAAAGTATATCTTGAAAAGAATCAAATAGAACTTTTAGAAATTAAAAACTCAATGAACAGAGTAAATAGAATAGATACAGCTGAAGAGAGAATTGGTAAACTGGAAGATAGATACAAAGAAACGTCTTGCATTCAGCTAATGGAGTTAAAAAAGAAAAATATCAATGAGTTTAAAAGACATGCAGAATTAAAAAAGAATGTCTACCATAATTTCAACCAGAGTTCCAAAAAGCAGAAACTAGTTGAAGAGGCAGTATTAAAAAGAGAATGACAGAGAACCTTCTAAATGGTAAGCCCCATTGGCAGAGTGCACTGTGACATTTTAGCCCTTGGGTCCTTTGGATAGCACGAGGATGATAAAAGCCAGACTCATCAAAAGTTACCTGTAATAAAGAAGGGGTGGATACTTAATCACTGGCTAGACTGGCCTCAAAGGACCTTCCAAAAATTCCAGCAGGGGAACAGGTATAAATGCCGTAAGGCAGAAAAGATGAAGTCTAGTTGCTTCAGAGGTCACACTTATGCCATATAACAGACACAGAAAAACCCTGGGGTAAGACTGCCAAGACCTCAGAAAGGACACGATGAGATTGAATGTCTGCAATTTTACTGCTAAGGGTTTAGAAGTCAAATTACGTACATAGCCATCCAAAATCTCTTGATTATACCTCCCAAGGGGTCAGAAAAATAGAAAGTAGAGAAATGCTTAACATCTCTCTCATTTTTGTTGTTGTTTGTTTTCTCTTTACTATTTCCTAGGCTTAAAACACTCCTTTTTTCCTGAATAACCTAGTTTTCCCTGATACCCACTCCTTTCCAAATGCCCATTCTACTTCTTTTTCCCCAGAGCATCACATACCTATCACAGCATCTACAGAACTTTTATCTTCTCATAATCTATTTTACTATCCCTTTCACTCCTAACTTCAACTTCTATGTCCCTACAAATACAGACCTTATATGATTAGTCTTTGTCTTTAGAATCTGTTAGGATCTAGTTCAATGTCTTGAATGTAGTTCAGCATGTTGAGCAAATCTTTTTATAGTATATATTACACACTATTGTGTCAAAAAGACTGAAATTTGCTATTTGGATCATAAGGAAAATTACATTTAATTGAAAGTAAAAAAGAGAAAAGGCATAAAAGACTGAAGCTAAGAGTATTAAATAAATTTTAATATTTCTTATACTTATCTTCCTATTCTTTTTCTTTAACTTTAAGTTTATTGGGGTGACAATTGTTAGTAAAGTTCCATAGATTTCAGGCGTACAATTCTGTAATACATTACCTATATCTCACATTGTGTGTTCACCACCCAGAGTCAGTTCTGTTTCCATCACCATATATTAATCTTTCTATTCTGATTGAAATGATTTTACTAATAATTAATTTTGTTTCTAAAATTGTTGAAAAATAATTGGCATTCCTTATTTTCCCAACTGCATGAGTTTCATAAAACTTCTTTCCAACTTTTCTCCCCCTGAGCTTCCCAGGCCTCCACAGTTGGATGTGTTTTGCCTGCATGAAATCAAAAAGTATTAATATCTCCCCATCAGCTGAAGTTACCATTCAACCCACATTTTTTTTTAATTAACACCACACAAGATTCCTCATTAATGATAGCAGAAGATTTTGGATAAGCTGGTGCTCTTCTGGTATATAATGTGAACCCCCAAAACAGAATTAGAAAACAAAATATAAACATAAAGATTATTACTCCCCACAACAGTAAGCCCTAAGTTATGTCCCAAGAAAGGTGAATAATATAATAAAACAAGGGGTGTATTTATTTTAGTAATCTTTCATTTTGATAGAACTTCAAACATTCAAAAGTTGCAAAAATATTATGAATATTGGCCCCATTTGCTGAATCTCTTCATATATCTTTCTGTCATTATAATACACACATACACACACACAGAGAGAAACACACACACACACTGGGGGTGCCAAAACAATGTATACAAGTGGACACGTTGGTCAATGTTGCTCAAGCAGCAGTTCGCCATAATCAGAAGTGTCTGGATGCTGATGTATCACTTTGATCACCTCTTGTAATTGCAGAAGTCAAACGTGACTTGTATTCATCTTTTGCTATCGGTATATATTGAGTATTACAATTTTAATACAGCTTTTCTTTCTTAAAATGTGTATACATTTTTGGGGCACCACATATATCAATCATGTGAAAGTAAGTAATATCACACCACTTTACCCTTAAATACTTCAGTATGTATTTCTAAAAACAAAGACATTCTCCTATATAACCACATTATAATTATTAAAATCGGGGCATTTAACATTGACACTATAACCCTTGGCCCATATTCAAATTTTGACAACTATCCCAGTAATACCCTTCATAACATTTGTTTTCTTCTCAGACTCAGGATCACATGTGGCATGTGATTGATGGTCATGTTTCTTTAATCTGAAATAGTTACTTGGCCTTTCTTTGTGTTTAGGATATGCCTGAAATTGAGTTTGTCTGCTATTTCTTCATGATTAGATTCAGGATATGCACTTTTGGCAGAAATGCCACAAAAGGGATGTACATCATATCAGAAGGGACGTGATAGTTTGGCCCATTATTGCCCAATTGATGACATAAAAAGTGTGTACTTAACCACATCAGTAAACCAAGAAGTAAAACAAATGTAGATTTTTATGAAAGCTTACAAAAAAATGAACCAAGTATAGCAAATGCTTGACATTCACAGAGATAGCATATATCCACACTAGCCCCTTTTGACAAATAGGCAGGGAAATAAGTAGGCATTAGAAACAGAACAAAAGAGACATTGTGGTGGGGAAATCTGGGAGACAGCGACATTTGCATATTAAGGAAAAGCAAGTCCAAGTCACTAACAGTTTCAGAGAATATATAAGAAACTGGGGTCATTTTTCAAAAACTAATTTGAATTCCCCTAGATTCCCTTTCTAGGACATCACTGGAATTATGTTTATAAATCAAAACTGCTTCATGACAATGGAAAATTTGTCTTTCTCTGGCAAAAAAAATAAAAAATAAAAAAGTGATTTTTTTTTTAAGTTCCCTTTAGTTAAAAGGCTTTTAATTTTGTTTATTTTTTAAAGATTTTTATTAAAAAATATAGCTAACATACATTATATCAGTTTCAGATGTACACCATAGTTCTTCATATACCTAAAGAAGTGGTCTCCATAAGTCCAAGAACCATCTGACACTGTACCATGCTATCACAACATTACTGACTATATTCCCCAGGCTGTATGTTACATCCCTATGACTTATTTATTTATACCTGGAAATTTAAACCTCTTATTCCCTTCCCCCTCACCTTCCCTCCTTTTTTTTAATTTTCAATTACCATTGACATTCAACATTATTTTATATTAATTTCAAGTGTATATCATAGCGGTTAGACATTTGTATACTTTAAGAAGTGCAAAAGCTTTTCATTTAAAAAGAGTTACAGGAATATGTCCTATGACACAGATTTTAGTAGCAAAATTATAATATATGTGAGTAAACTTATAAAAATACAATATATAGATTAATATGTATGTATGTTTGTAATAGTATACACATATTTTAATGTTTACCAAAAAATGGAAAATTTGTTCATTTCTGTTTATAAAAGTCATAATCCACAAAGCATTAACTCAGCCAATGTCACCTTGGTTTGCTACCTTTTCCCTTTCATGAAATCTCCTGGTGTAACAGGCAGCATTTTGGTATACAAATGATACTTAGAAATCTACTGTGGTAATTTTATTCCATCCCTACAATTGGATATAGTACAAGGCTATTTAAAGTAGAAGGGAATTTCAATGCATTATGATGTACAAACTGTAATTTCAGTCCCAATTTTCAGAAATTGTTCTGTTAGAAAAAATAACTTCACTGGAAGGTTCAGCCCACCCTATTTTTATGCAACCCTGTAGGCATGTAAACTTAAAGACCTGGCTTGCCCAAAGAAGTTATTTTCTATTTTGTTTTGTTAAGAACTCAGTTCACTGAGCACCACGTGGAGGAGAAAGAGATCCTTTTTAGTTTTGAAGATGATGCTGTGATAACAAGAAGCAGGACAAGGATTTACACTTTTTGTTCTTCATCCTTACCATCCTCCAAAACTTAAAGACATTAATTTTAATAAGGCTAACTCATGTGCAAATATGAAAGTATGGTATAGAATTTTAAGAAGAGGACATTCCATCACTGAAGCTATTTACCATCACCTAAGGATTGTGAAATACAACAAATACAAATAATGTTTGGATGATGGTGCCATACAAGATTACAATAATTAACCAACAACTCTGTGAGAGAAGTCATCTAAAAAGGATTTGTAATATCAGCATGGTGGAATAGCTATACTGGGGTCTGGTTGACTGAACTTTGTATTTGTCTGGAGTTGAGAATCTTCCCAGATTTCTAATCCCCAGGGAAAAGGACTTAGACATCATCGGACAATCTTCCTACCCCTTTAGACTTCTGCTATAAGGTCTAAAACATAAATTTGTTCAAAGGTAAAGAAAGTTCATGGCCAAATGAAGAAAACTGGTAACACATTTCTGTCCTCTTCTAACTGGTTTTCTTGTGTTAATTTCCTTTTGCCCCATTCACTCTTCTGCCTACACTATTATGCACTTTCTCTTTGGGTCATCTTTCAACAGTTGTGCCCTCCTGTGTTCCCTCACAAAGGATTTATGAAGAGAAACCATTAAAGGTAGACTTGGCCATGGCCCTGTCTTTATAGATGATAAGAAAAATTTGCCACCTCTTCATGTCAAATCACTTTATCAAATGGAAGAAATGAGTTAATTATTCAGTCACTTAGTGATTCATTGGCAGAGGAAGCAATAACTGACTCTTGGACCCTGCTTACCCTTCCTGCATGGCCTTTCATGTCACATCCATGAGAGAACCTATATGAAATGCATAGCAAAATCATTAACCAGGAAGCCAATGATTCCAGCACCAGCTCCTAACAACCTACAGCTACTTACAGAAGGTTCTACGGGAGCCCTTAAAAACAATCCTGTTTATATTTGAGACCTTACGTAAGAGCTGGACATTTTTACTCTTTTATTTTTTTTAATCTCTATGGAAAAAACAGGAAGCTGTTTACATGAGGATTGCTACTTGTTGCCATGGGTGAAATGCAGCAAGAAAGGCTATAACAGGCATAACAACAGACACAAATATATGTCAAAGAAAGGTTGCAACCCCTATGCATGGGAAGCAAGGGTTTTTTTAAGCAGTTGTTCTTCTTTTAGAGTAGTTCCTCCAGTTATGAACTTTGACCCATTTTCACAGGTAAACAGAGACTAATTTGAAAGAAAACTACATCCCATGCTGCTTAAAGTGAGATGAAACAGATAAGTCCACATAGCTTAAGAAGTGAAATGTACCAGACTTAGGGTTAGTTATGTTCTGGCAAAGTGGAAGTCATTACACAGTATTTTCTTTGGGATAGCCTCCTCTTTGAGGTCATGAAAATAACAATGACCTTAAATGATTAGTGTGAGCATACCGATACCATCAATAGAAATACTGTGTGGTTGTGAATTAGATGTCCTCTTCATAACTGATGTATAATGTATGCAACCTCACTTTTCTAATCCAAACGTTAAGCGGCCATAGTAAGCAGCAAAAGATATCAGCTGACCGAACTCCTGTACTGAACTCACACAGCAGGGAAAAAAAAAAAGAAAAAAAAGCACAACGTAGAGAATGAGGGGTTGGCTTTGAAGTGGTTGTTTCTTTATTAACCTAAGGGACACCTGAATCTCTAGCATATTTTAACTAATCCACGTTCTTAAAAAGGTTTTGGAAGTGATTCAGATACGTAGGCTCGCTAAGCCTAACATTTCCACAGCTGACATGATTTGCTGGCTTGTGAGCTAGACAGTAAAAACATCTACTTCATAAAGTCCATGGTGGCGGGGTGCACAAAACAGTCACTGTTCGCTCCTGAGTGGTACTGTGGAGAGAGAAGTGGGATCTGTGAGAAAGAAACTGATTCAAATCCCCCCTGTGAATTTAACTTCTCAGTCAGATTTTGAGCAACATAATGTAATATCAAAAGTGCTGTTGCAGAGTCCAGCCCTTTGTGGTGTTTCAGTAACCCTTTCTTCGTAGGTTTCTTTATAATGAAGAAAAAATTTAAAACAACAGAATTATACACCTTTCAGAGCTGGTCAGCCAGTCTAATAAAACAGTTGAAGACTATTCAGAATTTAAAGCAATGAGATAGATTGTATGTGTCCATATGGAAAAATAACCAAGACACTGTTAAGTGAAAAAAAGCAAGTTGCAGATTAGCAGAAATAGAGAGTTCATTTGTGTAAACAAACAAACAAAAGTGAAAAAAAAAACATATATATTTTAAACTTTCTGGAAGAACGTGCATAACATAGCTAGTAGTTGTCCAGGTCAGGGTTCTTCAATACAGGCACAAATGACACTTTGGGCTAGGTAATTCCTTCTGATGGGGCCTGTCCTGTGCATTACAGGATATTTTACAGTAACTCTGGATCCTTCTGCTAAACGCCAGCAGCAACATCCTCCTCCCTGCAGTTGTGACAACCAAAATGTCTCCAGACATTGCTAGTGTCGCCTGAGAGTCAAAATTGTCCCCCATTGAGGACCACTGTTCTGAACAGTGAGGCTGGAGGGGGCATTTTAATTTTAATCTCTCCTCTTCTGAACCATTTGATTTATTTTTGTTTCTTCATTTGATTTTACCATGAACATGCACTACTTGTATTAGAAAAAAAAAAGTTATTATTTAAAAAAAAGTAAGTAAATTTCCAGATATTCCTCGGAACTCATATATAACCTGGGGAGAAAAAGAACTATATAACTAATAAATACTCCATACAGCTGTGTTGCCATTTTGATTGATTTAGTAGCTTCATGTAGTACATCTACTCCAAAGAGCTTAAGGCTTTTTCTAAAAAAAACACTTCAGAAAATACATTCTGAAATTTTTATAGCCAAAAAATAACAGCAGCAAAAACAGTGGAGATAATGGCAGCCAAAATCAAGCTACTTAATGAATGCAATTGGCATTGGCATCCAGGGTTAAGAATTTATTTCTGCTCAGCAAAGCCAACCCTTAGCAAAACTTCGAGGAATGTGAAATGTATCTCCAATATCCTTCCATCTTGTCATGCCACTGGCCTCCAATATCTTCATTTATTTGCTCAAATGTGCAGAAGGACTATATTAGACACTAAATTCTCTGGGATTTGAGAAGCATCAACAATTTTGGTATAAATTAATCAATAGTTTTATCCTTACTAGTGACCTATGCACTTTAACGTACTACTCAGAGACAGGAAAGTTCTCATGGGCAACTTCAGAGACCAATGTCTCCTGGCAGGAACTACAAGGGGAACAGGGCTGCCTGCCAAATTATACCACAAAAGCAGCTGGCTGACAAGGTCAGGGGCAAAGCCAGGCTGCTCCTGAGGAAGGAGTGAGTGAAATCCATGAAAGGAGAGGACGGCCATGTTGTTTCACTTAGTAAAGAAAAATTCCAAAGAAGGATGTGGAACCTAAAAAGTGAAAGTGTTTGGCCAAACTGAAGAGAAAACAGGCTAACACATTGAATAAGTGTGGATAAGGGAAAGAGGGAAAGGGGCAGGGAAATGAGAACAGTGCTGAGGAGAGCACTACGAAGAAGAAGAGTCTCAGGAAAATGAGGAGTGAAAGAAAAGTGCCTGCCTGGTAGTGGAGCAGCGGGTAGAAAGTTTGGAAAGTAGATTTGGATCTAGGACACAGCTCAGAGGCCAAGGGTGTTTCCTTAAAGCACAGAACCAGTAGTGAGTTACAAGGATAGAGTTGATGAAGTACCATTCCTGAAAGTCTGAGACATGAATAAGTAGGTTCTACTTAAAAAACAAAAATTTTATTAGTGTTTTTCAAGTCACCATATTTTAACTTCATCGTGTTTATCCATTATTCAGCTTTTACTTTTGTCAGTCTCTAGCCAAGACTTGAACTGTCATTTCCTGGTTCTGTGGGTGGTTAGGATAATGACTGGTATTCTATGGTTTTGCTTCATTTCTGGCCCCCTCCTTTTTTGAGGGTGTGTGCTCCCTTAGCTCTGCTCCATAAAAGATACTGTCATATATGAACACTGTCTGTGTGTGGCCCTGGAGCCCCTCCAACCTGCGCCTTAATAATAACAGCAGCAGCCAGAAAAGGCAGAAAATGGATTATAAATTTCAATGTTAATGTTAGGACGAGCAGCAGCCATGTGCTGCTCTTTTTTTCTGAAACAGAAACAGAAAGAATGAATGTCCTAGGCTGTCCATGAAATGAGTTGTCTTTACAAAACTTTTTCTTGGTTGTACCTCAAGGCAGTTGTGATGTGGACTTTTGAAACCATCAGTGCTCTTAATATTTAGAAAATCATAAAATCAAGAATTCGCCATTAAAATATAAACAATATTTGTTTTTCCTCCTTTATAATCTTATTTATACACTGTTTAAATGGTTTACCTAAAATTGAAGTGTTAAGAATTATGAAATAACAAACTGGAAGCTCCCTTTACATAAACTGCTTATAGCAGTGGTTCTTAATCTGAAAGAAATAGAGTTCCTTAAGTCATTTTCAATATTTCTAAGAGTTAAACAGAAATTGCAAGTTCACTTTCAATAAAGTTGGAAGGCTAATTGAAATGTCAAGCACCTTTGATTCTGCTTGGAATTATATTAATGTAAAGTGGCGACTCTGGTTATGTCTTGATCAGGATTTTTGTTACAGAGAAAAGGAAAGGTAAGCGAGACAGGAAGAGAAAGGGAGGAAGGGAGAGAGGAAGGGAAGGAGGAAGGGAGGAGGGAGAGAGACAAGAGGAAAGAAACAGGATTTAGCTCTAGACTTGAATTAGTCTTTGTTAAATTGGATGATTTTTCTTTATCTCAACAGGCCTCAGTTATCTCATCTGTAAACTGGACATAATGCTATGTCATGCTACAATGAGCACTGGGAATAATCTGCGTAAACACTCAAGTTACATAGCATGGAATCACCAACATTTCTTGAGAGCTTGCTGTGTCCTAGACAATATTCTAGGTGCTTTTCATGGATTTATCCAAAACAACATTATGAAGTTGATGAAATTATTATCTCCCTTTTTAAGATGAGGACACTGAGACACAGAATAATTTTCAAACACTTTTCTAAGGCCACACAGCTAATCAACTGGGGTCTTAACTGAGGCTATCTGGTTAAGAGTCCATGGCTCTTCATTACAAACCCATGTTCCTAATCACTCTATTATCTTAAAATGTAATAAGAATTTAATGTGTGATCATTTCTGTTAATAGTATTATTTTATGTCTTTATTATTAAAAATGAGAAAAAGGAATCACCAAATAAATTGATCATGTTTAATAGACAAAATTCTTTAAACCTCAAGGTCCATAATGGTAAAATGATTGGTAATCATTGCTCTATAATGGGGAATTTGACATTTTATGTTCAATCATTAATTTAGTCACAAGGATAACTCTGATATAAAGTGAAATTCCCATCATTCACTTTTTTTTCCAATCATTCATTCATTCACTAACTGCACACCAGGCACTATTTTAACAGATTCAAATATAGTGTTATTTTGAAATCACACTATATTTATAATACATGTTTTAGATTCATTAAGTACAAAATATGTTTTTAGATTCCTAAGTATATGCTTTGAAGTCACAAATCCTATACTTGATTCACTTCCCACTTTGTTCTATGTTTCTGATTTGTAATTTGTTTACATATAGCTGCACACAAAAATGCATTTTCTGAAATATATAAAACATTTCATACTTTTTCTGATATTTAATCCAAATTGAATGAATAAACAAAAAACAAATAAAGAGGAAGAAAAATAACCCCCAAATAATCATTATATACTATGGATTTTAGTATAAAAATTATATAAGGTACATAATAATTCTTCTACATATCCTGACATAAAATTCTTATAAATCCAATTTGAAAAAGTTTCAAAATAAAAAACTTTTAAGTACAACCAATTAGAATGCAATTAGCTACAGTGGATAGTCCATTCCCAAGTGTCCAACAGCCGGTTATTCAGTTTATGGATTATCCATACTCCATGTTCTACCATTTTCTCATTTTATGCTTCTCTGCTTCTCTTCCTGTAGCCTTGTACCTGTTTATTAACAAGTGAAGATAAAAAGCTCAAAGAATAGAGTTTTGAGGTAGAACTCATTGAGGTACTTTGACTCTTCATTAGAGGTCATGGGGCTTTTATCAGAGAAATGAAGCAGTACAATTAGTTACATTAGGTTTCAGATGTCAAAGTGAAATATCCTCCTTTCAATATTTAGTTTGACTGTATGACATCTTTATAGCTGGAAATATTCTCAGAGATCATGAATTCCTACCTCCAAACTTTGCAGGAAATAAAATCAGAGCTCAGATAAGGTAGGTGAATTGCCCCAGGTCATGCAGGCAGATAACATCACAGACAGGATGAGAAACTAGGCTTTGCTAATGTCTCAACCAGTTCTTTTCAATCATCCATTCTAATTTTTATCCAGACTCATGTTTTCCCAGTACATTTTATTTCTACAGTATTTCATAGTAGTGAGGAATTGAGCGATTCAAATAAAACAATTGTATTAATTACAATAAAAATTAGTTTATTTGAATAAGTTTTGAATCTTTCTTTGCCATTGGTGAGATATGTATGCATTTAAAATATACATTTTTTTTTTAATTTTCTGGGTTTGTTTTTGTTTTTGTTTCCCCACCCCTGTACTAATACTAAGTATCTCCCATTATTGTCATCTTTATCAATCATCAAAATCTTCACTTCTCTCTCTCTCTCAACCACCATTTTCTTTTGCATTTATCTATGCTAATTTTTAGTCACTTATTGTAAATTAGATGAAATAGTCAATTCTCTATCAAATGCTTTAACATTAGATTACCAAACTGTTCTTCACTAAAATAAAGAATTAGAAGTCAGAGGTATAAGTGGGAGGAGAGGAAAGCCACACATTATCATAGGAACACAGACCACATAACATCTACTTGATACATAAAGACAAACAAGGGACTTCTAGGCAAATGCCTACCATAGACTTCTTACTTATTAATTACTGTAGCAGTATTCTCAAACTTCAGTAAAATTTTCTGCACACAAACACATTGTAAAAGAAGTTTTTGGTGTAAAAATGTTTTTAAATGCTGAGCTAACTGTTTGGGTCAATAGGAACCCTAAGGCCATAGGGCACAATGGTGGAATGATCCTGAAAGAAGTCATTCAGTGGAGATAAGAGTCAGAGAGGAATATGAGAATGTAAGTTAAAGAATGTTTAAGAAATCTTAGATATAGCTTAGCTTTTTCTATTGTCTCTAAAAAAAAAAGTTTTACAAAAAGGGATCCTACTCTATGGGAAAAGATATTTGCCAATGATATATCTGATAAGGGATTAATATCACAAATCTATAAAAAACTTACTCAACTCAACTCCAAAAAAACAAACAACCCAATTAAAAAATGGGCAGAGGACTTGGGGAGACATTTCTCTAAAAACGACATACAGAAGGCAAGAAGACATATGAAGAAATGCTCAACCTCACTAACCATCAGAGAAATGCAAATAAAAACCACAATGAGATACCACCTCACTCCAGTCAAAATGGCTATTATCAATAAATCAACAAACAACAAATGCTGGCGCGGATGTGGAGAAAAGGGAACGCTAGTGCACTGTTGGTGGGACTGCAGATTAGTGCAGCCACTATGGAAAACAGTATGGAGGTATCTCAGGAATCTGAAAATGGAACTACCCTATGATCCAGTAATTCCACTCCTAGGCATCTACCCGGAGAAATCCAAAACTCCAATTCAAAAATCTGTATGCACTCCTATGTTTATTGCAGCACTTTATACAATAGCCAAGATATGGAAACAACCAAAATGCCCATCGGTAGATGACTGGATTAAGAAGCTGTGGTACATTTATACAATGGAGTATTACGCAGCCATAAAGAAGAAAGAAATCTTATCATTTGCAGCAACATGGATGGATCTAGAGAACATTATGTTAAGTGAAATAAGTCAGAAAGAGAAAGACAAGTACCATATGATCTCACTTATATATGGAATCTAAAGAAAAGACTATGTGAATGAACTAATCAGAGACAGTTTTGGGGACGCAGAGAAAAAACCGAGAGTGGTTAGATGGGTGTGTGGGAGGGGGTTGGGGATAAGGGGAAAGGTGAAGGGATTTGGAAGCAGCTGGTAACCACAAGATGGCCTCAGGGTTTTTTTTTGAAAATTAATTTGGGGAAGGTATTCTATAATGTTGTAAAGATTTTGTTGGGTATCCGATGGACATGCGTCCTATTTGGGAGACCACCTCAGGGATACTGTGGATACCTGATCATGGCATTGTACACCAGAAGCTAAACATTAATGAATGCCAACTATAATTTTATATATATAATGTGATGGTTCAGTGTGAGGTCGGAGGGATAGTGGATGGGGGGAGGGGGGTTCACAGTATGAGGGATATAAATGATGAACGTCTAAGTATTACCTTGTTTTGTACACCTGAAACTAATAAATAAATACATTAATTAAAAAAAAAAACAATAAAAAAAAAAGTTTTAAATAAATTTTATCTAGATTTAAAGAGCAAGATGTCCCCAGAGCTCTTTGGGGTTACCATTTCTTTCAAGAATAATTCATTCCAAAACAAATTAGTTACTGAGTCTCCAGAAAAAGGCAAAATTAAACACTGAGAGTTTTTTGTTTTGAGAAGCAAATATTGTCAAACAATAATAAAAAGGCAAAAAGAGTTGTTATAAATATATAAGCTTTCTGCCAAACAAATTTAACCCTAATAAGACAAACAAAATAATTACTAAGGGCATTATAGCTTTAGAAAACCATTTGAGGCTGTTTGTTACTGGTAATATCTTAGAGTTGTCAAAAACCAAAAACTGTTTTCGGCAAACTTTTTTTTTTTTTTTATTTAATATATTTCAAAGTAAAGATTGTTCTATGACCTGGTTTATCACCCTAAATTTTTCATGTAGATCAGGAAATTTCATGCTTAATGATGAGTATTCATCTCTTCACTCTACCTTCCCAGCCATTTACTGCTCATATTACACACGCACACACACACACACACACACACACACACACAATTTTTCATCAGAAGTTACTCCAGGACCCTGAGTATAGCTGAGACAAGGAGTTATCAGTCTCTTTACACAAAACTGGATGCTGCAGAAATGACTGGAGTAAAATGTCGTCCAAAGGAATGTGAGGTGGGGCACAAGAAGAGTCAAATACAACTCACCCCATGTATCATTCAGATCCACTCAGGCTTTCCATTAAAACTAGTGTGTCACAGAATCTTTATAGTCTGATATGACCACAATCTCTCCCACAGACCTAATGTAGGAAGAATACTAGAGGGATAGTGGAACAATCTTCACTGGTCACCACTTCAACTGATGCCTCCTCCAGCACTGACTGTAAATTTTCATCACTTTTGGCTATCACATCAGCAGGTCGTGATTGCTTGCCTGGTGGAGTGACCTAGATCTTCATCTTACAGGAGCTGAATACTTAGTTGCTTTACTCTTGTTGGACATTTGTAGTTATTACTGGGCATGGAAACATCAAGACATCCGATTGCATTTCCTGTGTTCCAGACATCTTTGTACTTCTGTTATGTAGCAGCAACCCTAACTCCTCGTGGTAACAGATACATAACTCCTTTCTGTGCCTAATGATTCACTATCATGAAATATTCAAAGGGACCAGGCAGAGGTCATTGTGTCTAATTCTGTGGTATACCTGTTCTTTAATAAGTCTAGTTCTATGGTATCCCATCCAACATAAGTGCAACCCCAACCCTGCTTTTGGGAACCAGGACCTCTAATCCAATAGAGCTATAAATTGGCAAGGACAAGAAACACTAATTCGGGAAATGGGTCGCTGGGAGTGACAGGAACCAATCTTCCATCCCATTCCTGAACCTATATACTCCATTAGAGACATAGTGCCACATATTAATCATTGCTTCAAATCATATACCTCATCCCAGAGCTAGCACCCTAATCTTATAGAGTGTGTTCTCACACTGGTGCCTTAGATAAATCTTTAATAAGTCATTTCTTCCTCCAAACCCAGTGCTCCTGGATCATGTTTGCACATGAACCAGAGGATCCCAAGGTTATATACATGTTGCTATATACATGTTGTTGTATTCCTGGCCCCCAAAATGGGTCATTTGATTTGAGGCACTGTTGCAAAAAAAGCAATGCTGGGAAATCTGGAATTTGGAAAGCCCTCAGATTGTGGTTCTGGAAGAGGCATTTATGGCAAAGAAGGCAAACCCATATCTAGAGTTTATATCAATTCTGGTAAAGAACCATTTTCCCTGCCAAAGTAGAGGGTTCAATGCAATCAAACTGCGACCAGTGGCTGGCTGGACTCCTCACAGTAGTAGTGTCAGCATCAGTCTCTGGTGCCAACAGGTTGGGCATTGAGTGGTGGCAGTATCTAGGTCAGCCTGAGCCTATATATACATAGCCTCTATCCCTGCCTCTATTGACCTGTTATTTACAGGTTCATTGGATAAGAATTGGGTAGCCAAGGACAGAAGCTGGCTTACCTATACTGGATGAGTCATCATAATCAACTGGTTACTCAAGAGCTCTTTGTGTTGATGCTATCTTGTGGGCATTACCTTAAGACATCCAGATCTGTACGTTTTGTGCCTACTCCCACTTACCCATCACTATGCCTCTTCCCCAGATTTGCTTATCTCCAATTTTCCAGTGTTGCTCCTTTCGGGTCCCTGACCAACTAGTTGTTCACTACTACCCAAGAGTCCGTATGTATTTTATGACTCCATAAAACATTAACAATCCAGGGTACTGCTTGCAGTTCTGTCCACTGGGAAGATTTCCCTCCATCACTGCCCTTAAGTCCATCCCTAAGTGGTGCTGTTGTATAGCAGCAGTCCATTTATGACAAGCACCAAGATGCTGAGCCAACCCATCTGGGAACCAAGCCTAAGTTTTTTCTTCTTCTGTCAGTTGGTCACAGGGAACCCCCATGAGACCACAGCTGTGAACTGAGGCACTACACAGAGGGAGATAACAATGGAATCTGAGTCACATATTAAAAGTAATTTACATGTGGCTCCTGGGTCTGCTTGGGACTCATTGCAAATGTATCATTTCCATCATAAGAGATATTACTGCTATACCCATTTGACCCGGTAATATTCAACTCATAACGAACTTAATTAGAGTCAGATGTCTCACCATCAAGTGCTCAGTCTCTACTAGGGCCCAGTAACACTGTAATAGCCATCTTTCCAACAGCTAGTGCTTCTATGCTGCAGAATACCTGATCTTGCTCCAGACCCCTAGAAGTCTGTATTATGACATTATTCTACAGATTCATCGTGGATTTCTCTAACACTATTAGATGTAAAAATCTCTGTAAACTCTGCCCTGGAGACTTCTGACTTCCACAGCATTCCCTAATTTGACAGTTGGCCAGCCTGATCCCACTCCCCACACAAGAACACAGGATGTGGTGAGGCCAAAAAGGAACCCAACGAAGTCATAGATATGGGAATCATACCACTATATTCTCAATGGCGGCTAGTTGTGACACAAAAGCAAACATCCGCCAGTACCCCAACGAGGGGTCTTCCTGCACCCCAGTCTCACTGGCAGCCGGGCGAGGCACAGGAACTAGGATCCACATGATCCACAATCCGTCATCTGTGCTTCCTAATCCCATTTGCTAGCTGCAATCCCCGATCGCTTCTCTGCCACCCACACGTGCTACCTGCAATCTGCCATTTGCTTCTCTGCCAACCTACCAACCTCCTAGACTAGCCACGGCAGTTATATTAGTGGCTAATGGCTAACCGGTTAACAGCTGATGGCCACTCGGCCACAGTGGATGACCATCTGATTACAGCTGGTGGCCATCTAATAACCGAGCCAGCACCTTTCCACGTGAGGCTGAGAGCCCGGAAACTGCTCTCTAGGACTCTGTCCCCACACCCTGTCATTTTATTTTTCACAGCTTCTAAAGCAACGAACAAAAGCCAGCCAACTTCTCAAGCTTTACAGTTACTAATGCTTCTCTCTCTATAAACTAACACAAAAGTTAATGTCCCTCGTTCAACCTGTATCTTACCTTAATCTACCATCATTGAGAGTAATTGTGCTGCTCCTATGTGTCAGGGGTTCACCCCACTTATTACCAATGGCAGTGCTCTTACCCCCACCTGACCTGTGAATGATCCAGTTCCTGATCCTCACCCTGGATTGTAAGGCCGCTTCTCATAGCAACCAAAAAGCTTACATGCAAGTGATTTATTTTGGGAATTGATATTAGGAAACAGGTGAGAAGAACTACAGAAAGTAAAACAGAAAAAGGGGAAAGCTAATATAGAGTTGCACTAGCCAGCTGGTTAGAGCTAAAGGCAATTAGGCCATGACAGCTGAGATTTTTGGAGAGGCCATGAGTCCTTCACCTGTGGGACAGAAAGCAGAACTTTAGCCACTATCCCATCTCCCACAGGTCCTTGGTTGCCCCATGGGGTGTTAACTATCTTCCAGTTCCTTATTGGGCATACATGAGTGCAAATCGCCCACACTCTGGTGTCAGAAGAGCACCGAAGAAGAAAGTGAGATACACACATTGTAATGAGGCCAAATATATGCAGATAATTTGTGCAAAACAGGTGCAGGAACAATACTTAAAGTAAAAGATAGGTTAAAAGGATGGGAAGTCAAGAATAAGAGGTTTCCTGTGCCGACAATTCCAGGTTATTTTGTTCTCCATAAGGATTGAATTATAATTCACTGAGATGGAAAAGACTGTGTAAGCATTTTGATAGACAAATGTTGTGCAGGATGGCTTGCGGGGTCTCAGCTCCCGCTCCCCACATAAGAACGCAGGACATGGTGAGGCCAAAAAGGAACACCCAAGGAGCCATAAGTAGGGGAGTCATATCACTATATCCTCACCGGCGGCATCTGCCTCTCTGCAATCTGGTCTTGCTAGCCCCCATTCTCTCTGCTAGCGTAGCCGTGGCAGTTATATTAGTGGCCAATGGCTTACGGGTTACAGCTGACGGCCAACTAGCCACAGCTGATGGCCATCCAATTACAGTTGATGGCCATTTACTACCTGAGCCAGCACCTTTCCATGTGAGGCCGAGAGCCTGGAAACTGCTTTTTGGGGCTTTGTCCCCACACTCCACCCCTACAGGGTCTCACCTCACAATCTACACGACAAGCGTCTTCCGCGAGGGGCCCTGTGCGAGGAGCCTGGAGGTGAATGCAATATCCTGGACACAGCCAGGCTCTCTGAGCACAGCCAGGGTTTCTCAGGGCACCACAAGTACTTCTGGTCACAGCCAGATTTCCTGGGCTTCTTAGGGTACCACCTGTCTTCCCGGACACAGCCAGGGCTTTTAGGGCACTGCCACTCTCTCTGGGTTTAGCCAGACTTCCTGGGCTCAACCGGGGCTCTCAGGGCACTGCCACTCTCTCTCTGGGCCTCTCAGGGTACCGTGCTGGAACAAGTGGCTCACAGTCAAGGTACTTACATATTCTCGATGGTGGCCGATCAAGACACAAAAGCAAACATCCGCCAGTCGCACTACATGGTGGTATGTTCCCAAGCAAACAGTCAAGCGTCCATTAAATTAGGGATGGAAGGCAATTCCCCATAGTCCATAGTCATTTTCCAGGGCTGTCTTGGGGGTGAGGGACGACCTTGATCTCACCCTCATCTCCCATGGAGGACTCAGCAAGTGTTTCCTCCCGGGACAAGTCCCGCATCCAGGCTGCGTCAGCAAGCACTTCCCAGCACACAGGGTGGCAACAACCTTCGCTTTCTCCGGCCTCTGCTGGTTGGGAAACCATGCACGTCTTCCCACCCCTCCATGGAGATTGAGCTCTCCGGCAGCTGCTCCTCCTGGTCTTCCTCAGACTGAGCTTTCATACACACAACTGCTCCACTGCACTTTGGAGAGCTTTGGTCGACACCATATCCTGCCAACTACCCATGTATCGTGCGGGGGACCCTGCTTGCTGCGCCATTTGTCATGTAGGGTGGCCTGCCGGGTCTCAGCTCCCGCTCCCCACATAAGAACGCAGGACATGGTGAGGCCAAAAAGGAACACCCACGGAGCCATAAGTAGGGAAGTCATACCACTATGGTCTCACCGGCGGCATCCGCCTCTCTGCAATCCGCTCTTGCTAGCCCCCATTCTCTCTGCTAGCGTAGCCATGGCAGTTATATTAGTGGCCAATGGCTCACTGGTTACAGCTGACGGCCAACTAGCCACAGCTGATGGCCATCCAATCACAGTTGATGGCCATTTACTACCTGAGCCAGCACCTTTCTATGTGAGGCCAAGAGCCTGGAAACTGCTTTCTGGGGTTCTGTCCCCACAACAAGTCAGAGTAGAGGTCAATACTGGTGAATTAAACTTGGGAGCTGACCATATAGATGTTACTTAAAGTCTAGATAAGTTCATCAAAGGAGTGAGTATAAAGAAGAGATCTAAGGACTAAGTCCTATGACAGTACAATGTTAAGAACCACCTCCCCAAAAATGAAGCAAGACCAAATAAAGAAATTGAAAAAGGAAAAGTGGAGAGTTAAGAAGAAAATCAAATCATGGGTTTCTGGAAGATGAATGAGAAAGTGTTTCAAAGGAGAGGGAGGAATCAATTGTGTCAAATGTTGGAGATAGGTCAAAGAAGATGAAAATTGAACATTGAAATTGGAATTTAGCAACATGGAGGTCACTGGTGACTCTTCCAAGTAGATTTTATGTGTACCACTGGGGTGGGGGGAGTCAAATGCCTGATTACAACAGGAAGAGAAAAATGGAAAGAGAGAAAGTGAAGACACAAATACTGACAAGTCTTTCAGAGTTTTAGCTCAAGGAGAGGTAGGGGATATAAATAGGGAAGAATAGGAATATAGAGGAATAAAGCAGAAGTGGGCAGAGAACAAAGACTCAAAAGAGCTTTGCTTATTTGTTTTAAGATGGAAGAAATAATGTCATTTCATGTGCTGATAAGAAAGGAGAGGAAAAGCTGATAATGCTAAAGAGGGAGGGGAGAATTACTGAAATTTAATATCTTTGAGAAAGTAAACAAAAATGGGATCTGTATTAGCTTTCTATCATAACAAATTACCAAAAGCTTACAGCTTGAAACAACACAAATTTTCTCCAGATTTCTGTAGGTCAGATTCTGTGGGGATTGAAAGAATTTGGCTGATTCGTATATGGAGACTGTGGGGTAGAATCGACTTCCAAGCTCATTCTGGCTATTGGCAAAATTAAGTTTCTGTGGTTGTAGGACTGAGGTCACAATTTCATTGCTGGCTGACAGCCAGGAGACTTTTCCCTTCTGAAGGTCACCCACATTCCTTGTCAGTTTGCTCCCTCCAGGTTAACCAGCAACAGCACATGAGGTCTTTCTCAAGTATCCAATCTCACTGGCTTTTCTTTCTGCCATTATCTCTCCTACTTTCTGGTGAAAAAAGTTCTCTGCTTTTAAGATCTCATGTGTTTAGATTGAGCCCACCTGGGTGGTCCAGGATAATCTTCCCATTTTAAGGTCTATAACTTTAATTGCATCTATAAAATCACTTTTTTTCCATATAACATAACATATTCACAAGTTCCAGGGATTAAGGAATAATATCTTTGGGGTGGGGGCAACTACTCTACTTACCACAGGAACTACTCAATTGGCTTTAGATAGGATGCAGAGTAGAATATGCAGGTATACAAACAGATGGTAAATGGAGTGGCATAGGCTAGAAGCTAGTGAAGGCCCCTTTGTGAGTCTTTCTGTTTTCCCAACAATGGGGGAAACAAGGTCATCAGGATAATTTAAACCTAGGGGTAGAGGTGTTGGAGTTTGGAGAAGAGAGAAAGTATGGAATAAAAATGGGAAAGTGAATCGACTAAATGCAGTATCATTTCCAGGCAAAATAAAGGATTTAGTTGATGTTCATGGCCAAGAATTTAAAGAGACACTAGTCAGTCCAGTGGTTATTAAGCCTGAGAGCAACAGGAATTGAAAAGAGAGGGTCAAATGAAAAGACATATTGCAAACTTGCGTGACTGAGTGAATATATAAGAAAGGGAAAGAAGGAAATCCTATCAAGGGGATTGGTATCATTTCACAAAAATAAGGCATATTTCATATAAATAAGGAAGTTGGAGGCATAGAAGAATTCGCATAGGAACAACAACTATGTATCAACTAAATAGTGGAATTGAAGACACTAGCATTATGAGTAGAATATCTGTATTGTGTAGGACAGGTAGTTACTGAGTTGCTAAAAATTGGGTTTACTTTCTTTTATGTGGCTCTTCCAGTAAATGCCATTTACACCTTTACTAGTAAGAAGTGTAAAAAGTAGTGTAAAATACAATATTTTCACTTAAATATTAATTGCTTTATGATTGTGTTATAGTACTGTATATAATTCACGTTTACACTTAGAAATTGGTACACACACACACACACACACACAGGAAAAAGTGTATAAAAAACATAAATGAAGACTATAAATATGTTAATACACACAAAGTATACTACCAATACAACCTGGGTTATAGTGATAATAATTCAATTGCAACTCAAGTTATACCACCACCATTTCTGGAAGACAAGAACAATAATTTTTGTAGACACTACAAGGTAATGGTTTTAAGTAAAATGTTAAATCATAGTAATAGACTATACTATTTCACATGAATAAAAAGGAAGCATTTATAACTTTTAAAATAAACAATTTTAAGTATTCATTCAAACAATGAACAAGAGAAATAAAATTCAATGGAATCTTAAGATTATTTTGTTAACTGTCAATTTGCTAATTTTAAACATTGAAAACAAACATAGAAATTAGCTAGTCTATCCTCACTCCCATTTTGCCAAGGAGATACCTGATCATTAGAACACAAATGAAGAGGTGTTGTTTACCAGTTTAAGAATTTACCATATTTTCTGAACTAAATTCCTGTCTTCCAGATTCCTGCATTTTCAACCCCGATCACCATCAAACCTTGTACCAACTGAATAGATAGTAATGACAAAAACTGAGTGCTTATGACTCACTTTTTCACTTTTTTCCCCTCTCTTCTTGCCCTATGACATAGGAAGAAAAAACGTTGGGAGAAGATTTCTATATCTCAAAATATTGCACAAAGAGACCCAAACATTCCATTATGAAACACATAAGAATGCTAGATGAACTGTCTGTACTACCCTTATGAATAAATGGTTGAGCTTGGAAAAAATGTAAGGAAATTCCTATAAGATCAGAAATGAAGTTAGAAAAAGAGTCCCAGGAGATAAATAAGTAATTAAGCCAACAGTTGACCTGGGCATGTCTACCACTTCAGATAGCCTAGAGCTTTGGTTTCATTTCTGTGCAGGGGCTGCGATCCCTGCCTACAATCAGGACTGAATAGCATCAATGACAAGGTAAAAAAGAGGGTGTGGATACAGACACTTTGCAGAGGCAGACAAAAATCAAACCTTAAGATAAACTGTGAAGAACTATAATACATAACACAAACTATATTTTCTAACCACAATTCAATATAAAGATAGAAACTCGTAACGATAACATCTAAAAGGATTGAAACTCAACAAGCATTTGGAAATTGAGACCTCATATAGCTTCTTCTGAATGACTGCTCTCACTTCCTGAGAACAAAATTTGCTAAATTCCTTATCTAAAATATGTATGCACTGATTAGTCTGTAAATCTGTTATAAAGTTACTGTGTGCTGTAAACATAATGCTGGCTCTGCCTGTCCTTCTATATGTCCTCATGATTCTTTATCTGAGGACTCATTTGTTTAATACATATGAACTTTTAAAAAATGAAAATTAGTATTTTGAACTAGGAGTCTTCACATTTTTAGAAAAGAGAGCAAGAATAAGCATATAGCATGAAATAAAGGAGGTCCTTCTGTTTTAGTCACTCATACACACTTCCTCCTCCACCAACCTCCCATTATGAGTAATTTCCTCCAAGTGATTCCTAGGAGCTTCTCTGATGTTCTCCATAAATTGTCTTACCACCACAGGCCTTCTTGAATACTGCATAGTTAAGCTCCACTCAACAGAGAAGACCCCCACCTTTAATCACTGTAAAAAGACGTTACTATTTTCTGTAAACACATCTACATTTTTTCATTTCAACAGTTATTTCATCACCTCACAGAGTAAGACCAGTTATATTCATTCACTCATTTACTGCACAAATATTGAATGACATAAACAAAGTGTTGGTTATCTGTAGCTATTAAGGATACAGTGATGAAAAAGACACACATACTCCTAGCTATCATAGAGCTTACTTTGTAGCAAAGACACATTATAAATAATATGTGTTAAATATTTATTTAATTACATAAATGTAATAAATCTGTTCATGAAATGGATGTATTTTCAAGAATAATTATAATATAAAAAAATGGCACATACATTTTACTAAAGCTTGTTCAAAATCTGTATTTACAAAGAACTAATGAATTGCCTTTGCATAAATATAACAGATAGCCTTTTGATTTCATAATGTGTAATCACATAGAATAAAGCTGGAAACCTTTACTTGCTTAGCACAAATGGAGAAAAGGCTTCCTTTAAAGAACATATTTTACAACAGGCTTTTGAAATATGATCAGCTAACTTTATAACTAAAAATGAAGTGTCCAGAGAAACAAATGACCCATTCTACTTAAAAAATGTATTGTGCACTTGTGACAGCTGTTACATGGTAGTATAATCCTCCCTAGAGAAGACTATGAGGGTTTCCCAATCCCGCCCCCAAGAGAAAAGTCAATTTGCACATACTAGCTATTCAACTATGACCTATTTGTTTAACATAATTCCCAAGATATTCAATTCACAAAAGGGGCCACTTGTTCGATCTGCTGGTTGGAGCCAGTCTTTTCAAACCCTAAAGAGGAAAATCCTTTGGAGGTTATGTAGGATGGAGGGAGACAGAATCTAATCCTTCGCAGCACACTGGCTGCCTGCCAAATTGCTCCAGAGGAATGCAGGAGCCCAGACCCCAGAGTACATCTGGAGAAGCTGTCTGATGAGAGAGAGAGCATCCTGGGAGCTACCACTGCTGCTCCATACACTGCTCCCAGTTACTGCATGAGAGACACTGAAATGCAGCATGAGTGACAAGTACCAATTCTCCATCTTACTGCAACACACCTGGTTTAGACACTATCGGGGAAGGAGATGAAAAATGGTTTGTCTTTTCTACAGCAATAGAAGCAAATGATTTATCTTAATTATTTTTAGATTGCAATATGTTGCCTCATATGTCAAATGTACATTAAAGAGCAATTAGCTTAAATGTCAGCATTAAACGATTCACTACTTAGCATTTCAGAAACAGAAGCAAAAATAATGAATCCACATGTCGGTGTACAACAACCTGAAAAGTTTCCATAACAGTATACTCCTCTTTCTGCTTTAAATTTGGAATAATGCATTCTGTCTTAAATCCCATCCAGGAGATAGTAACTACAAAAACAAAACAAAATCCAAAAGACCCAGAAGTCAATAAACTGAGGCCCTTAAGCCAAATCTGGCCAGCCACCTGCCATTGTATCCAAAGTTTTATTGCAACATAGCCACACCCATTCATCTACATATTGTAAATGCTTTCTGGCTGTAATGACAGAGTTGAATAGTTGCAGCAGAGACCATATGGCCTGCAAAACCCAAAATATTTACCATCTGGTCCTTTACAGAAAAAAATTTGCTGATCTCTGGTTTATAAAGTATCATTCTACAGGTGGCACCCTTTGTGCAGATGCCCAAGTACTGCACAGAGAGAAGACCTCAGAGACCTGTGGAGAGCCCCTTGAGTATTCAACAGAGAGTACTGATCAAACCACTTGAGATGAAGGAAAAAAACATTAGAAGGATTAAAGGGAAGAGTGCCAGGTTCTCACACAGAGGCAGAAATAGTTTCTGTTCCTACTTGCCCTACTAGAAAACTAATTCCAAGGCATTGAGTAGAATATTCATAAGTGTTCTCTTAGTTGGGGGGGGGGGCGCATGGGGAAGGGAAAAGGTGATTGTTTAAAAGCTTTTCTCCTTGCAAAAGAAAAGATTGGTGAACTTGAAAACAAAGAAGCAGAAACTATTAAAAATGAAACCCAAAGATAAAATAAATTATGTGAAAAACCATCAGTGAACTGTGGAACAACATCAAAAAGCCTAATATAAATTTCACTAAAGTACTTGAAGGAAAAGAGAGAAAAGAGGGGAAATATTTTAAGAAATCATGGCCAAATATTTCCAAATTTGATTAAAACTATAATACCACAGACTCAAGAAGTTCAATAAACACCAAGCTCAAGAAACACAAAAAAACTATTCCAAGGTCATCTGTCCTCACCATTTCTATTTAACATTGAACTAGAAGTTCTAGTCAGTACAATAATACAAGAAACAGAAATAAAATGTGTTTAGGTTGGAAAGGAAGAAGCCAAAACTCTCTTAATTCACAAATGACAAAATTGTCTATGTAGAAAATTCCATGAAGTCTACCAAAAAACTACCAGAACTAAGAAATGATTTTAGCCAGTTTGCAGGATACAAAATCAATGTAAGAAAATCAACTTTATTTCTATAGACCAGTGACGAACAATTGGAAGCTGAAATTTAACAAGCAATACCATTAACTATAGCATCAAAAATATGAAATACCTAGAGATAAATACTTGTACACTGAAAAACTACAAAAAAAACTTCTGAGATAAATTAAAGAACAGCTAAATAACAGGGAAAATGTCCCAGTTTATGTGTCAAAAGACTCAATGTTAAGATTTAAATTATCCCCAAACAGAGATATAGATTCAATATAATCTGAAAAAAAAATTCCAGTAGGCTTTTTTGTAGAAATTTACACACTGATGCAAAAGCTCGTATAGAATAATCACAACAACTGTGAAAAATAAGAACAAAATTGAAGAATTCATACTAATTCAAGACCTATTTAAAGCTACAGTTATCAGGTACTATGCTACGTATTAGCATCAAAATAGATAAGTAGATCAATGAAACAGAATAGAATCCAGAAATAGTCTCCTATATAGACAATTGATTTTTGAGAAATGTGCAAAGACAATACAGTGAAGAAAGAACAGTCTTTTCAACAAATGGTACCACCAGAACAGTTGGAATATAAATTGCAACAAAATAAATTTTGACTTATACCTTGCATCATGTATAAAAATTAACTCAAAATGGACTATAGACTTTAATGTAAAACCTGAACTTATAAACTCCTAGAAGAAACATAAGAGAAAATCTTTGTGACCTAAGCAAAAAAATTTTAGACACAACATAAAAAAAATCCAAAATTGACAAATTTGACCACATCAAAATTAAAAACTTCTGCTCTTTGAATGGTACCAATAAGGTAATAAAAAGACAAGCCACAAACTAGGAAAAATATTTTACAAAGCCTATATCTAATAAAGAAGTTGTATCCAGACTATATTATGAATTCTCAAAACTCAGCAGAAAACAAACAACTGCATAAAAACTTGGGCAAAAATTTCAGTAGACATTTCACTAAAGCAGATTTACAAATGACAAATAAGCACATAAATAGAAACAACGTCATTAGTCATTAGTCATTAGAAAAATGCACATTAAGACCACAATGAGATACTAATTCACACCAATTAGGAAGTATGAAATTTAAAAGATTGACTGTACCAAATGATGGTGAGGATGTGGAGGAAATATACAATGGTTCAACAACTTTCAAAAACACTTTTGCAGTGTTTTAAAAAGTTAAATATATATATATATATATATATATATATATATATATATATATATATATATATATATCATATGATCTAGCCATTTCACTCCTATGTATTTACCCAAGAGAAATGAAAGCATACATTCATACAAAAACTTGTGGATAGATGAAATAATATCAAATGTCAACTGTAACTGAAAAAAAAATTTTAAAAGGGAGAAAATGAAGAAAAATGTGCATAGATATTTATAGAAACTTTTAAAAATAGAATTGATATTTTAAAGCAATTTTACAATCTGAGCAGTATTGAAGGGAAGGTACAGAAATTTCCTATATACCTTATGCCTCCACACATGTATAACCTTCCTCATGATTTACATTGCTATCAAGAGTGATATATTTGTTACAATTGATGACCCTACATTGACACATCATTATCACCCAAAGTCCAGAGTTGACCTTAGGGTTCACTCCAGTGTTGTACATCCTATGGATTTATATGACATGCATTCACCATTACAGAATCATACAGAGTAGTTTCACTGCCCTAAAATTCCTCTGTTCTCCACTTATTCATCCCTCCCTCCTGCATCTTTATTTTTAATACTCTAGAAATGAAAACAAACCAACCAAGTTACCCATCAACAAGTCAATGGATAAACAAACTGTGCTATATCCACACAGTGGAACACAAACAATAAAAATTAGTCAACTACTGATTCACTCAACAATAAGTACTAATCTCAACATCATTATACTTATGTGAAAGGATCCAGCCAAAAAAAGATATACTGCAAGATTCCACTATATAAAGCTGTAAAAATGCAAACTCACCTATAGGGACAGATCGGAGACCAGTTTTCCCAGGGAAGGAAGTACCAAGGAGTGCAGAAGAGAGGGACTACAGAGGCAGGAGAACTTTTTTGTGGGTAATGCATATGTTCACTATCTTGATTGTGATGGTGCTTTCATGGATATATAAATACATCATAATGTATCAAATTGTACACGTTAAATGTGTGCAATTTAATGTCAATATGTGCACTTATAATAGCAATTGTACCTCAATAAAGCTGCTCCAAAAAAAGAATATATGAAGATCTACATGACAGAATGATTTTGCTTTGGAGCCATGGCAGTCCTCATAAATTAATATTCATTGAGCTCTAATTTTTTTCCAGGAAGTTTTACAAACATAATTATATTTAACCATCACAACATAGCATATGAGATAGGTACTGTTGTCTTTGTCTGATAGATAAGAAAATGAGACTCAGAATGGTTTAGTAACTTCCATATTGTCATGCACCTATGTGGCAGCAATTTGATTTTGAACTGAAAAGCCAGAGATATTTTGTCAATACACTTTGCCTCACCAACAATTCTCCTTTAAATATTAACTTAGTGTACATCCTGAAATGTACTAGCCTCTCAAATGATAGAAGGCAAGCTCAAATTTCAACATTTGTAACTCAAACAAACTTCTTAGAAATTTATCATGATATAAAAGTCTTACATGTAGTTGGGTGTGAGAAAGAAATTTGCTAATAAGTATGGCTATTTAGAAAAGAAATGGCTTTCTCATGAAGCAACAAGAGAGTTTTCTTTCCCTGTAAGACATTAAGTAGTAAAACACAATTGGATATCCATATGCAAAAGAATGAATTTGCACCCCTTCCTCACCATATGTTAAAATTAACTCAAAATGAATCAGACCTAAATGTAAGAGTGAACTAAAACTACAAAACTCTTGAAAGAAAACATGAAGTAAATATTCATGACCGTAGATTTGGCAATGAATTCTTAGATAGAATACCAACTCCAGCCTACTTCATAGAAATATTTATCACAATCTAAAGGTCCAATGCATAGCAAGGTACTAGAAAGAAATTTGATGATATTTATAGCTATCGGAAAAGGAATGGCTCCCCTATGAGGCAAAAAGTTTGTGCTCTTTCCCTATACAATTATTTCCCTGTAAGAAACTAGTAAAACTATTTGGAACTTCATAGTATATCCCAGGATCTCTGACTCTTTCAGACTAGAGAATTAATGTCATCCCTTTCTACGTTTCCTTTCTCCACTCCAATCTGCCACATTTGTTATAGGAAAACAAATTATTGAACTTTTGAGCCAAGTAAGTAGTTGCTTCTAAATTATATGAAATTTGCAAACCACCCCATGTGTTTGCTCATTTTACTTAAAAAAAAAAAGAAAAGAAATTTTCTAGATACTCAATTGGCCTCGCCATATTATCTAGCCTAATGGATCTCCAAACATTTCGTTAGTTGAGAATTCTACAAAGGAACAAAAATTGTTTTGTTTTCCTCTTTCACAAGAAAAAAGAGAAGAGAGAGAATAAAAATAAAATATTTAATTACTACTCTTTAGTGTTTATTGCTTAAGTAGATAAAAAATCTCTTGAAAGATGACTTCTTTCTCATCTAAGTCTATAGTTATAATCTCTGTCCAGACACTTCATGAGTTAAATCATTTTTTTTAATAAATGAGATCCTGAGCTCAGCAAGTGGTACATCCAGCATAATGAAACATATCTTCTTATTATTCTCAAAAAACACCTCCTCAAAGTAGTTCTTGACCTATTAATCATTAGTTTACCCAGTGGTTATTTCATTGCACAACATGTTCTTTTAAAAAAACTACTTTTCTTTCCACTAAACTGCCTCTTTCTTCCCCTACCCTTAAGCAATATTTCATTTACATTATCTCAACTTCCTGGAATACAAGGACTCTGACTGCTTTGGATAGAGAATAAACCCTAGAAAATATTCCATGGGGATGTCTCACCAACTCACAAATTAAATCAAAGATGTCTAATAACAGGTTGGTGCAAAAGTAATTGCGGTTTAAAAGGTTAAAAAAAATTGCATAAACCGCAATTACTTGTGCACCACCCTAATTGAATCCTCAGCCTTGTTTACTTTTAGTTAATTCTGAAACTTTGTCTTTTAATCCTGAATGATCTTACTGGACATGGCTATTTCTGGCAACAATCGTGTTCTTGTCTACTGTCATATCCTCAACAGCACCTAATCAATAATCAATTACCGCTCATAATCAATGCTGCATACACTTATTAAACAATCATGTGAGTGCAGAAACAAGTTTATGTGTTCTGTGACACATATAGATAGAAGTAGAGTAGTATAGGCACTGTTCTGAAACTGGAGATGGATTCAGATTGTACATGTAAATACAGCTACCAATACAGATGCTAAATTTAAAGATGCTACAAATACAGATCAGGATTTATAAATGTTTCTTAACCTGGAAGAACATGTAGAGATCTCAAAGTCAGCCTTCCATTCAAATGTAGGAATTCCTTTTCAGTATCCTTAACTTTGGCTTAACACTTCCATTGACAAAGTGAGTATTATTTCAAAACCGCTGTTCCTTTTTGGGATGACTGAAATTTATAAAAAGTTAATCATTATACTTAGGTTGAAATCTGCTTCATATTTTCTACTCATTGGCCTCAGGTCAATTACCTGAAGCTAAAAAGTCTGTTCTTCTATGGGTGGGTGAAGAAAGAGGCAGTCTAGTGGAAACAAAAGTATTCAAAACAATAAGAGCATGTTGTACAATGAAATGACCACTGGGTAAACTATTGATTAATAGGTTATGAACTCATTTGAGGAGGTGCTTTCTGAGAAAAATGACAAGAGGTCATCTTTCATTAAGTTGGATGTGCCACTTGCTGGGTTCAGGATCTCATCTATAAAATAAAATGATTTAACTAGTCAAGGATTATAAATTCATATGTTTTCTAGAGGCAGAGAGGAAACATCGATGAACAAAAGATAACAGGAAACTAGGGGGACTGTATTGAAATGAAAACTCCTGCCCCACTAATGACGTTGGTATTCAGTGTAAAAATCCTCCTCCTGAGAGCCCAAACAGACATATCCATGCCATCTGGTTCTCAGGCTGCTAGTTTCTTCCCTTGAACTAGATGACTTTTCAACTTGTCTATCAGGTTTCTTCCACCTGTAACATCTACAGTATGACGGTTAACTGACCCCACACCATACTGGTCTTCTCTGAGCGTCCTGCTATTTGCAATTCACTTTCACTTGTGTTGGCTTTCTGAGACATGGTGCAATTTGTATGTTATTTGTTCTTTTTGCTTTTGTGTACTTCAACACTCTGGCTCATTTCTTATGGCATGTTGTGCCTATACTCTAGAAATGTAATTCCCATTATGATATAAAAGACAGGCTCTCTTTTTACGGGAATACCTGTGTTTTGACAAGAAGTCTCAGAAAGACTCCACTTAACCCAAAGGTATAAAGTCAGAATGATGACATTCCAGGCACGACCCATGACTGTAGGGCAGGATGAAGATTTGGGGGCAGGGTTGTAGTTTTTAGTGTCCTGTAAGCCCCATCATGTATGCAGCTTTCCAGGTTTGTTTGTGTGTGTTTTTTTTATTGGTATCAAATTTAAAAAAAAAAAAAGACATATACAATTTCCTGCTGGTTTCAGGCCTGTGGTTGATATATAAATAAATAGTGTTTGTGACTATATTTGTATTTATTTGTTAAAAAATTGTTGTGGTATGCAGCAAATAATATTGGACTTTAGGGAATTTAAAGACATAAGGTCCTCCTCTGTCCCTTGGAAGACTGATCTTTTTGCAAAAGATTTAATTTATGGGGGCCTGGTTTCCTAACCCATAAAATAGAAAGATTGATGCATATCTTGTTTAATTCATAGAATTGCTGTGAGAATACAAATTGAGATACTGTACTTCCTTTATAAAATATAAAGAATTACATAATGCAACATACAAGTAGAATGAATTTACTTGAACTCTGCTTCTGAGAAGATGTACTAGGTTGTGAAAGTCCAGTGCTTCTATTACAAAAGTAGAAAAAGAGAGAGAGATTATAAAACAGTGCGTTCATACAGACTTCAGAGAGCTGTGGCAACAACAAGAGTACACCACTTAAAATTCCAGGGAGGCAGAAATGTATAAGGCTATCTGATGATAATCCGGAGTTGCTGGTTCTAGGCTCCGCCTGAGCATAGGGTAGGGCCCAATCAGAGATAATTATCATGGAAAAGAGAAACCAGTAAAGCACTTAGCAGTTGCATAGTGCCAGAGGACAAACTGGAAACTTGAGGAGCCACAAATACACTGCTTTTTTACCTCACGGGACATTTGTTGAGTTCTGAGGTTTTGCAGGAGGTTGTGGAACTAGGCCTAAGCCATCTAAAAGCAGAATGAGATTTCCTGCAGTTTCACAGGACTTAGGAAACACACATGCCAAGGGAGAGGACTGCCTCAAGCACGTGATCGATACCTAGAAGGCAAAGAGTAATGCAACGATGAATTTTTCTCCAAACTATTTTAACTCAGTCATTTGGCCTGGCCCTGTCATCCTCAACTAAAAGTCTCTAACTGAAAATCATCCGTTTGTAACATCATGAAAGACTTCTGTTATCCCACTTGTAGTTGGCTTGATCTGCACCTGCAAGAATTTATTGACACTATGTCAAAAATTCCTCATATCAGGGACATATAACCCTTTACAGAGTCAAAATTCACTTATTCATTTGTATATAACAATGTAGTTAAACGTGAAATGCTTGCAAACAACAGCAACTTAAAATAATTATGTAGCTCTATATCTAAAAAAATTCACACACGAAACACAGTAAGGTGATAGGTGTCCTATAGACGTTACCATGCACTTGTTTTTTCCAGAAAAAAAAAAGTATACATTTCAAAAAACATCACTATATCTTTAATTGAAAATATATCTGTGCTTCCACAAAAGAAGATACTCGGGAATATTTTCTGACTTAATGAGTATATGAGCCATTTTTTATTACATTGCTCCTAAGCTCTTATTTCTGCAGTTGGTAACATTCTAGGGTGGAATAAAATGTAAGTAAGTGTAAGGGCGACTAGACCGCATCATGTACTGTGGAATCTGTATTCTATTAGCAGGGTCATTGCCAGGATTTTTGTAATTAAAACTCTATTGACCCATCTCTTTTTCTTCCAAAGCTGAGGAAGATTATTTACTTGGTTGTAAATTTAAAGGTCATCAGATGTAAGACTGTACAAATAAGCAGAGAACAGCCAGAAATCCCCTCAAAACAAGCATTGCTGTGATGAGGTCAGAAGCACACAAGCAAGAAGGAGTACTAAAGACATGTTCCATATTTACAGTTTCATCCTTACATAAAAATACTTTTTTACATCCAGATTCAAGTGTGTGCTGAACTAGGTTAAAGGCCTCTCTGTCAATATGTAAATATAGTTAACAAACACACAGTTGTCCATCACTGCAAACTGTGTTGCTTTTTTTTTTTCATTATAAAACCTATAGCTTAGGAACTGAATGACAAAATCATAGTTCTTCACTGTAGCTAATACAGGGATAAATCTGTGGAAAACCTATTTCTTAATTTGTCTCCCAGGAGAAGGCTCATGAGCACATTTTGTAAACAGCAGTTATAAGCTTGTTTACCATTTCCTTGTTTTTCTCTATATGTAAAAGGATCATTTATCTATGTCCTCAATTTTAAAGTTTTAAAATGTCAAGCCTAAAAGTCAAGCCTCATTTGAAAGAAAAGACACATACTGTAAAATCATTCCTTATGTTTCAAAAGTTTAATTTTTCCTTGAGTCAGAACAAACCGCCTGTGGACTATAGAACAGATACTTCATAGAACTGGGGAAAATGCAAATTGCAAGGGTCAGATAATTTGTTGAATGTTTGTGAGTTATCTTTTTAACATTAGAAAAACAAGTTGGATAACCTTCCAGAAAATGTCCTTTGGAAATAACTCTAAGCTTAAGAGATGGATTTTTGTTACCCAGCAAAGAAAATAATAACTTTACCCTAAAAGGGAAAGTTTTATATCGCTCTCTAGGTCTCAATTCATCACAATTAATCACAACTTAAGATGTGTTTTTCTTGTGTGTCCACCATTGAGTTTGCATTAAAATACAATAGAAAGCAATCTTGATTCAGGTTCTGCCTGATTCATCAGATCACAAGAATTAATCTTATACAATATAAGTGAAATTATAGATATTTTTTTTCAAATTTCAGACTGATAAATTATCTTTTGTTTTTGGAACATATTCATTTGGACTTATAAATTACATTAACATGTAGCATTTAAAACTTTTTAAGAATGAATCTTTGCAAGGAATGATTATTTTACACAATTGAATAATCTTGTGTTGTAACACAATTTCAAACAAATGTAAGCTATATCAAACATATTTATTTTTGATTTCAGACAATGAAACAATTTATCCAGCTTCTTTAAGGTGAATTGCCAGCTTTAAATGAATCATGATGATTTTGTTGTTATTTTTGTTGTTTGAAATAACAGGAATACAAAGTTCATGTTTAATGTTATAGTTAATAATTGATTTCTTACCCTGACAAATAAAATCTTTCTCTCTCTTTTCTCTGGTGTCCAATTTTTCTTTTCAATTCAACTGTGAAGTGGTTACTTTATGAAACCAAGTAAAAAAGCACAAGGCCTCCTTAAAGTACTGAACTTCCTATGACAGATTTCTTTTGTTTTATATAGGACAATCCATTCTTATCCCTCATTAATTCTAATAAACTCAGACAGGTAGCTGGCCTTCTCAAAGAATTTGCTTTGAAAATATAACAAAACCTGTGTCTACACATATCAAATGAAGTGGAGACTTAAGCTTCCTTTTGTTGAACTCAGTTAGGGGGTAGGGGACAACCGTGATGGTTTAAAGGAAGAAAAAAATATTTTCTTCAGTAGGTGAAAACGGTTGGCTTAAAAAAAAAAAAAAAAAAAAAATGGCTTGAATTATCCAGGCCAGGATGAGCAAACTAGAACTCACAGGTCAAATAAGACCCACTGCCTATTTTTATAAATAAAGTTTTACTGGAACACAGACACGTTCATCATTATATACTGTCTAAGGCTACTTTCATGCTGCAATAGCATAGTCGATAGTTGTGACAAAGACCACATGACCCTCAAAGCCTAAAATAATATAATCTGGACTTTTCAGAACACATTTGCCAACTCTTGATCCAGATAAATATCTCAACTTTTTATTTAATACTTGCCTCCATAGAACTAGCCAAAAATATGGGAAAACAACCATTTGGGCATCCCAAACTAACATGTTTTTTGTTTAATTTCTATGAATTTTTATTTTAAAGAAGTTGCAGAAAAAAAGTATTTCAATCAAGACTTATGTTAATATGCAGGTATATCTATTAGACTCCAGTATTGTGATAGCCTCAAAGGACATATAAAAACACTCTCCCTGTAAATTGCATCTTACTCAGTTAAAGGCATTTGTTGGTTTGATATGTGTAATTTTCTCTTTAATTGCTGCAGGGGTTTGAATTGCAGGTGAATTAAAATTTAAAATTCTGATCATTTTGCAAACTTGTCATTATGCATGCTATAGGCAAGTTAGATTTAGTTATGCCAATGATTGCAAAAAGATACATTATTGCTGCATTCTAATGCATAAACAGGTTTTATGTTCTTCTGCATAATATTAGAAACTCAAATTTATGGAGTCACAGAGCTATGATCATCATCCAGTTTTTAAATAAGAAAGCATTTGGTGATTTATATCACACATAAAGAAGTTTGCTTGTCAAGGTGCTTGCTGATCCATGGCATATAATTTGGATAAATGACACAAACCTTTGATGGGGTCATTAGCAATTATTTGTATCCATGATTTTTTAAAAAGTGTTTTTTATTTTTTGAATCTCAGGTGGTACTACCTGTTCTCTCTCAACAAATTTTGGTTGTTCAGAAAATCCATTTCAATAGTTTTTCCATTAAAACTTTTAATATTAAAGTATGTGTATGAAGATCTAAGCATTGTGTACCAATAGATGTTAACATTATGATAAGATAACACACCGGAAGTGTATATGAAAAAGACACAACTTTTATAAAAATATCTTGCTCCCCTCTCCAAAAAGAATTGATTTTGTATCTGATCTAGAGGTCTAGATTCAATTACCAATTGACGGGAAATACAGAGAGCAAAGGAACATGTTAAATTACTCGATGGGGTTGCAATGCCCAAAATCCAGATTGGGGGAAATTTTATAGGGTAATGACCCAATGCCCTAACCAAATACATTTCAAGAAAAATAGTAAGAGGAAGGGAAACCTACAGATTAATTAAGACTTAAACATGGTAGGCGATTGCAACTGTTTACTTTATTTGGGTCCAGACTCAAACAAACAATTAAAAATCTGCAGATGCTTCTTGACTTTCAATGGGGCTGTATCCTGATAAACTCAACATAAGTTGAAAATATTGTAGATCAAAATGCATTAACAAAAAAAAAAAATGCATTTAACACACCTAACCTACAGAACATCATAGCTTGGTCTAGTCTACCTTAAACAAGCTCAGAACACTTACATTAGCCTATAGTTGGGCAAAATCATCTAACACAAAGCCTATATCATAACTCAGTGTTGAATAGTTCATGTAATTTATTATGCATATTGCTTTTGCACCATCATGAAGTTGAAAAATCATGTCGAACCATCATAAGTCAGGAACCTTTTGTATTTATGACATTTAAGAGACAATGAGAAATTTTAGCCCTGGGTAGATATATAATAATTATTGTTAATTTTTAAGTGCTATAAACATATTATGGTTTTTTTAAATTGAATTTTCATCTTAAGAGACACATTTTGAAATTCTGTATATGAAATGATAGGATGCTTAGGATTTGCTTCAAAATAATAAAAGAAGGAAAATAAATCTGAAAATTAAAATGAAATAATAAGAGGAGGGGTAAGAGGAAACAAGATTGTGAGATCATAAACATTAACACTGTATAATGTGTATATTAGGGTTCATTATGCTATGTCTACTTTTGTATATATTTAAAATTTCCATAATAAAAAGTTAAAAATACATGTGGGATACAATATAAAGTGCCTCTTTATGATGAATTTCACTGATTTTTGGTGACTAATAAAAGTAATAGACGAAGGTGGCAGAATAGGTAAACACTGTGCTCACCTCTTCTCAGGACCACATCAATTACAACTACACTACAGAACAACCATCATTGAGAATTACCTGAACTCTAGCTAAACTGAAGTCCTACAGCTACAGACAGCCACCTCGAGATTGGTAGGAGGGGCAGAGACACAGAACAGGCTGGTCCCAGACCTATGTGTGGCAGTTAAAAATCAAGAAGACTATCTCAGCTGCAGAGGTCCTCCAGACGAGTGAGGGGTTCAGTTCCAGACCAGCCTCCCCAGACCAGGGTTCCAGTGCCAGATTTCTCTGTCAGAGATTTATACAGAAAACACTAACAGAACTCACTCCTGTAGCTCTATGCTACACATGTCATACTTGCATTTCCTTTTGAAATCTACCTAACTTTTACCCCCAGTCCTCTTTCAGGCTGCTGGTTAAAACTTATGTACTATGTGAAGCTCACCACCCCATCCTCCAATAAAGGTTTTTGTGAATGCTACTCCATACAACTGCGGGGTAAAATAAATCTGTAATGGTCCACTCCTCCCCAACAAACACACAAAGAAGTATGTTGACATCGATCATTTAGTTTATATGTAATAAAGTCAACTAACCTGAAGAGGTAGTTTTTTTTTTTTTAATTCTTTCAGAAAATTTGTATTATGACAGGTTTGACACATACAAGAAGACTTTTTACCATGTTCTGAAACCTAATTAGCAAGAACATACTTATCATGCCTTTCTCCAATTTTTGTCCTTTGTGAGCATAACTTTTAGAGTTTTCTTTTTACTCATAACTTTTATTGTTTAAGTTTAAATGTTGTCCTAGGAAAAAATCCATGCAAGTTAATGTAAGTGAAAATTAAAATTTCTATATCAGAGCAATAAACAGCTGGGTAGCCATCTGCTGCCCTCCATCACCTCTGACATGAGCCGAGTCCCAGCCTTAATATCTCTCATCAGATCTCTTGACTTTCAAAATAACTTCCAAAGTAGGTCTTCCTACCTCTGGAATAGCTCAATCCTAAAATGTCTCCACAATGTTACTAAAGTGATTGGTACTTGCCCTGTCTAACACCTGTCAGTGTCTCCCCATCACTTACAGTGAAGCTCGGCCCACAGCCTCGTCTCTCTCCACCCCTCTTCCACACCTTCCCTGCTGCCTATATCCTGTCCTCCATGAAGCCTGCCCCCAAATGCCATGCTATTTCTCACCTCTGGGAAGGCTCAGATCATTCTGTCTCCCTGGATTAACACACACACACACACACACACACACATACACACACACACACATACACACAGGGTCTGCTTCACAAACACAGTCATTCTTTAATACCCAGCTCAGAAGTAATATCCTCTAGTCCAGGTAATCTTTACTGTCACCCACACACCATCACTTGCTATGCTGTTGACATGTCACACAATATGGTAATTTATTTGTTAAACGTCAGCCTGCTAGTTTTAGAGCTCCTTTAATTCCAGCAATTGTATTTATCTCTAGCGTCCAGACCAGCATGGGGTACGCAGTAAACTTCAGCAAGTGTTTGCTGAGTAAATAAATGAATAATTTGAATGCTATAGTTTATTTAGTAAGCCGTTGGCTAATACCTTCTGCAATAGCTTAATCAATTATTTAATAAATGTTTATTTAGCATGCTGTATAAGACACTGTGCCAGACACTACTGTGGGTTACAAAACTGAACAAAGTGGTAAAATAGCTGTGCTTTGAGAGAGAAGATAACTAAGGTATATATATGTCACTGTAGTCAAAATGCAAAGCACAAAACACTACAGGGTCCCATAAAAATTCAAGCAATTTTTTGTGCAAATTAGAGAAGGAATACAAAGGAGGTACCAAACTTTTTAGTGAGATGGAAAGGATTTAATCAAACAAATGGTTCAGAAGCTATAGAATAAGGTTCATATTTTGAATGAATCTTTTACTACTTTTTACTACCCTTTCAACTAATGTTCAAAAATGTCTTTCTTATAACTTAGAAATATAAATCTGAAGGAATACTGCAGATGTTGTAGTCATTACCTTATTTTATAGAGAAAAAAGCAGAACTAGATCTCAGGGCTTCTTTCTTCCATTCTATAACTCTTACTATAACAAAAAACTGCCTCAGATTTTAAAAATTAATTTTATATATTACTATTTGATTTGTGGCAATTCTGGACACAGACTCTAAAATGTGGATAGAAAAAAAATTGAAAGACAAAATTTTGTTTGTATGTAAGACTATATAGAATTACTGTGAACCCATTTCAAAATTTGCTTTCCTGTATTGCTATCTTTTAAGTATTTTTTATGGGTAAAAATTAAGATGAATACCAAATTATATAACTTAACTTTGACAATAAAATAACTTTAAAGTTATTTGAGGTATGGATAACACGTAATATTTTATTTGTTTCTCTATGAACTTTTAAGCATTTGGCAAATTATAGATTCTTACTGACAGAAGACAAAGTACAATTTTATATAATATAACTTTGTATAGTTTGTATTGGTAAATAAAATGAATATAAACAGAATTAATTCAACCAAAGATATTATTTAGTGCCTTCCATGTATAAGGTATAGAGGTATGTAAACAAAATAATATTTTATACTTTTGATACCTACACAAGGATTGAAATCAGATAACACCTTCTGTCTGTTATATTTAGGACTTACATTTTATATTTGAAAATAACATTCTTTATCCAGACTTTACAAATTCATTCAACTTTCGTCATATCAGAGTCTTCTTCCATAACTAGCATTTAGCAAAACTATGCATTTTATCTGTTTCATTGCACATTACACTAAACAGCTGGGTGGAGAAAAAAGATCTAATATCACCTTAATGGAACTTTTGGGAATAAAATTCCTCATTTCTCTTTTTGCAGATGGTTACATTCTCCAAATGATCTTCTTCTGCTGAAAACTGTACAGAAAAATAAATCCCCGACTCATCATAAACCGCAACTCAAAACTGAACCTTGGGATGCAATACTCCAACTCTGTTTTATTCTGAATCACATGATTATTTAAAAATTGGAAGAAGGTGTTTAAAACTTCTTTTAAGTTTGTGGTTTGAGTCACATCCAGGCTCAAAGCAACATCATTTGTACATCATACATTAAGATGAGATGACATGAGAACCACAAGATAAAACACATCTGACAGCCTTCTTTCCTGGAGTTTGACCCAAGTGGTGACTATTTTCAGCATAAATATGAAAGTACTAAAGCCATGATTTATTACCAGGTATAAGGAGGATAAACGTTGAATAAAAGATAATGGTCAAGTGGAAACTTGACAGTTAGTGACTTATCACCTATTTGATGTGAAAAATCATCTGTCATATTTTTGAAAGTATTTCTAATCTCTGTTGCCAAGTGTGTTCCCTTTTGGAAAAATCTGGAAGTCAATATTACAACTTGATTATAGGTTTTGTCTGCAGTAGTGGTTGCCAAACTTTGAACTTCACAGATCAATAAAATTCCAAATATATAGTTAGGGATTAACATAGAGTAACCAACCTTAAAAACTTTGGTCAAGTTAGAACATTTTTTAAAACAAAAGATAAAAAAATCATTATAACAATGATATTTCAAAACCAGAATGTTCTAAGTAAAATAAGGGGAGGGGCACAATATCAGAACAAAGAACAATCTTTCAAGATTAAAACAATAATAACTTTATTTAAAATCCACCATGTTATACTAACTTTTCTCACTTCAGGACAGACTGGTGCAGTCTTCAGTTCATTCAATAATTAGGAACCACTGAAGGAAGAGAGGGATGAAGCAAAGGACTCAAGGAAATGTAAAAGAATACAAAAGTGGACAAAACAAAAATAGTGAGCAAAGAATATCTCATTTTTGAAAAGGCTTATTCAGGAGCATTAAGAGTTAATTTCGGGAGACGAAAAAAAATGGCGGCGTGAGGTGAGGCTCTGTAACGCTCCCCTGGAATTTACAACGAATCGGACAACAATAACTCCACAAAGGACTCCTTGCACAGCAGACAGGCAAGACGAAGAGGCCGACTACTGAATTCACCTCCAGGTGGGTGAATCGCGCGAGCGGGGGAGGAGGGAGAGGAGAAGTGCGGAGACGGAGCTGCGCGGGCGCAGGACACAGACCTAGCTCAGTGCTCGGAGCCCGCTGCGCCCGGATCTTCCGCACCTGCGGGAGAGGGAAGGACTCGGACTGCTAGGGCTCTGCTTACGGCCCACAGGGCTGAGGGGGCAGCATACAAAACCGCTGAACCCAACGCTCGTTCACGGCAGACCTCGGAGCAAAGACTGAGGGAAGAGGGCTGAAATCGGTGGTTTAAGCCCTCACTGCCGAGCGGAGAACGGAAGCCTTAGGCACGGAGACTAGCCGCCCCCTCCCTACCCTCCCAGAGCTCGCCCCGCCCCCACCTGCCCGGTGCTAGAAGCGATAAAGTAGCAGTGTCGGATCAAAGGACAGAATATTTGCTGCTCTGAGAACTGTGGACCGCAGACACAGATTCGCAGCTCAACTAGTTGCGGCAAAGGGGAGGGAGCTGTGGAAGCAGGACTGGCTGTGGTGGTGGTCGCCGCCATTGCTCTGGGCCACCTCTCACAACTCACCCCGCCCCTGGCCCCACCTATCTGGGCGGATCCCTGCAGGAGTAAACAGAACTGCTGAAACAATCGGGCTCTGAATCTGGTGCAGAAAGAGCTTTGGAACTCCAAAAGCTCTTCGCATACCTATCAACCTGTTGCAGAAGACACTCCTGTAGATGTCTAGGAAGAGAAATAGTAAATCAGTGATTGCCATGAATAACCAAGGCAACAAGATAGCTCAGAAAGAAAGTGAAAAGTCTCCAGAAAAGGAACTTAGAGATATGGACCTTTGTGATTTAAATGACAGAGAATTCAAGATCGCAATTCTGAAAAAACTGAACGAGATGCAAGAAAACACAGAAAGGCAGTTTAATGAACTCAGAAACACAATCAAAGAACACCATGAGCATTTTACAAAAGAGATTGAAATCTTGAAAAAGAACCAAATAGAATTTCTGGAGATTAAGAACTCAATAGAAGAAATTAACAATAAAATATCCAGCTTAGGTAGTAGAGTTGACCAGATGGAGGAAAGAATCAGTGACATCGAAGATAGGAACCTGGAATTTACACAGAGGGAAGAAGAAAGAGACTTGAGACTTAAAAGAAATGAAAGAACTCTACAAGAACTTTCTGACTCCATCAGAAAGAGCAATATAAGAATAATGGGTATACCAGAAGGAGAAGAAAGAGGGAAGGGAACAGAGAATATATTCAAACAAATTGTCGATGAGAACTTCCCAAACTTGTGGACAGAACTGGATCCTCGAATCCAAGAAGCAAATAGAACACCTAATTACCTCAATCCCAACAGGCCTTCACCAAGGCACATTGTATTGAAGCTGTCTAAAATCAATGATAAAGAAAGAATCCTCAAGGCAGCCAGGGAAAAGAAGACGGTAACTTACAAAGGAAAGCCCATTAGATTATCATCAGATTTTTCAGCAGAAACTCTACAAGCTAGGAGGGAATGGAACCAAATATTCAAACTATTGAAAGAGAGAAATCATGAGCCAAGAATAATATATCCAGCAAAGATCTCCTTTAGATATGAAGGAGGAATAAAGACCTTTCCAGACATCCAGAAGCTGAGGGAATTTTCTAATACACGACCTGCACTACAAGAAATACTAAAGGAGGCTATTAGACCACCATCAACAGGGACAACTTGTGGCAACCGAGACATAAAAAGGGGGAGCGTAAAGGCCTGAACTGGAACATGGGAATAGAGAAAGTAAGCGTACTGAAGATACTGGAATACTCTAAATATCAAACTTTCTTTTATATAAACTCAAGGGTAACCACTCAAAAAACATCCAAATCTGAAATATATACTGTAATAAAAGAAGAAACAGAGGGAAACATCATAGAATACTACCACACAGAAATAACAGACAACAACAAAAAGGCAAAGAAACAATGGAGACACAGCCTTACCAGAAAACTAAAGATAGAATGACAGGAAATCCTCACATATCAATAATCACCCTGAATGTAAATGGACTGAACTCACCAATAAAGAGACACAGAGTAGCAGATTGGATCAAAAAACTAAACCCAACCATATGCTGCCTACAAGAGACACATCTCAGCTACAAGGACAAGCATAGACTCAAAGTGAAAGGGTGGAAATTGACACTTCAAGCAAATGGTACCCAGAAAAAATCAGGTGTAGCCATAATGATTTCCGATGAAACAGACTTCAGGGTGAAAAAGATAAAATATGGACAGATAATTTTTGACAAAGAAGCTAAAAACATACAATGGAGGAAAGACAGCCTCTTCAATAAATGGTGCTGGCAGAATTGGATAGCTACGTGCAAAAGAATGAAACTGGACTGCTATCTGTCACCATGTACCAAAATTAATTCAAAATGGATCAAAGACTTAAGCATAAGACCTGACACAATAAACTGCATTGAAGAAAACATAGGTACTAAACTTATGGACCTTGGGTTCAAAAAGCATTTTATGAATTTGACTCCAAAGGCAATGGAAGTAAAAACTAAAATAAACAAATGGGATTATATGAAACTGAAAAGCTTCTGCACGGCAAAAGAAACTATTGACAAAATAATGAGGCAACCAACTGAATGGGAGAAGATTTTCGCAAAGAGTTCCTCTGATAAGGGGCTAATATCCAAAATATACAAGGAACTCATGAAACTCAACAACAAAAAAACAAACAACCCAATTGAAAAATGGACAGAGGACCTGAAGAGACATTTCTCCAAAGAAGATATACAAATGGCAAATAGACATATGAAAAAATGCTCAACATCGCTAATCATCAGAGAAATGCAAATGAAAACCACAATGAGATATCACCTCACCCCAGTCAGAATGGCTTTCATCAACAAAACAAATAGTAACAAGTGTTGGAGAGGCTGTGGAGAAAAAGGAACTCTCATACACTGTTGGTGGGAATGCAGACTGGTGCAGCCGCTATGGAAGGCAGTGTGGAGGTTCCTCAAGAAATTACGAATAGAATTACCATATGACCCAGCAATCGCTCTCCTGGGTATCTACCCCAAAAATATAAAAGCATTTCTCTATAGAGACACGTGTACGCCAATGTTCATTGCGGCTTTGTTTACGGTGGCCAAGACATGGAAACAACCAAAATGTCCTTCGATAGATGAATGGATAAAGAAGTTGTGGTACATATACACAATGGAATACTATTCGGCGTTAAGGAAAGATGATATAGGAACATTTGTGACAACATGGATGGATCTCGAGAGAATAATGCTAAGTGAAACAAGTCAGACAGAAAAAGCAGAGAACCCTATGATTTCACTGATATGTGGTATATAAACCAAAAAGAACAAGACAAACAAATGAGAAACAAAAACTCATAGACAGACAATAATTTAGTGGTTACCAGAGGGTAAGGGGGTGGGGGGTGGGTGATGAGGGTAAAGGGGATCAAATATATGGTGATGGAAGGAGAACTGACTCTGGGTGGTGAACACACAATGGGATTTATAGACGATGTAATACAGAATTGTACACCTGAAATCTATGTAAATTTACTAACAATTGTCACCCCAATAAAATTAATTAAAAAAAAAAAAAAGAGTTAATTTCTTATTTACGTACCTCCCTCTTGGTACAGAGCTAGAAAACTAACTAGCACAACCAACTCATTGGTCTAATGAAACTGTCATACTTAGCTTAATGTTTTAAAGAAACTGCAGAAATTTCTGAACATATTGTATTGATTCTAAAATGTTGCTCATTTTCTTGGCAAATAATAAAACAGGACCTAAGATATATGGAGCTTAATAACGCTTTCTTTGAAAAGCTCCTCTGAGTTTTAAAATGACCTTCTTCCTAAGATATACTCAAGAAGAAAAATGCTGGCTCTACATAATATTTGACTCATGAGCATCAGTAGTCTTGTCCTCAGGTGAACTCAGGTCTACCCAGTTGATATTCTTTCAGCACCTACAGTGTCACACGAGAGGCAAAGGCCAGGTCCTAGGCACTGCCAATACCAAGACGAGTCCTGACTTATAGGTGACTTAAAGCCAGATAGGTATATTGAAGTAACAGAAACTCAGAGTGACAAAAAGCATGATTATGAATATTCATTAAGAATACTACAAAATAGCTCAGACACTTATCCTTAGGACTTAAGTCCAAAAACTACCTTAATGTCGGTCATCACTGCAATGTCCCTAAGCTGTCATATTAGTTGATGATAAAAACAATAACAATTGTTATCCCATATAAAAAATGCAATACACCAAAAGAAAAAAAGAAATTGATGGTATAGCATGATTGAAAAACATTTGAAATGTATAGACCAGACTCGTCTTATACTGTGTTTTTCTACATTTTGGAAGTTTCCCTCTCTCATTGGACCAGTAGTTAGCAATATACAGGGAGCAAGGTCTGCATGGAGGCCTTTCAAGATGTCAAAATAAGGACAGTGAAGACAGCCAAATAGAATCAAAGAATAACACAACCAAAGTAACACTAAAAATGTAAAGATCACATACACATAGTCATCCATCGCTTATGAAAGTACAAATCTTACACGCTTTGTTAGTAAATTGTTGGTAGTTAACTCAATAAATAATTCTTAAATTTTGCAGAACCGTTATGTATAAATGTTAAATATGTGTTAGTGAGAGATCTCCCTTCACATCAAAGCACTTCTGAGTTAATTATAGTGGCTATTGCATTCCATATAGAATATGAATGTCTCCAGAACAGTTTGGCAGAAATAGTACCATTTAACGAAGAACACTTTTTGTCCTTCACACATCCTCTGTTAAGAAATAAATTATTGTGCTACAGAAAGGAGTTTGTGATGTTAAATTAACAGATATAAGCTAAGCACTTCAGTTGGAAATGCCACCTTTGGAGTTATATCCTTTATAAATTGTTATTGGAAGTTCTGAAAAATCAATTTTAACCTTGTACAGGAACTAAAAGCAAAATAATCATGAAGTGTGTCAAGACAGAAAAGAACTATAAGCCAAAGAATAGAAAAATTTGGACTTTAGAGGGTAAAAACAATAAATCCTAGATACAGTGGTCCGATTTCTATAGTAAATCAGCTTTTGATTATTTTATACTCTATATACTTTCCTACCATTATTAAAACAATAAATAACATCCAAGAAAAGAAACAAAATTTGTGCCCTCCCAAAATCCAATTTTATCAAAAGGAAATAAAATTTTGGAAATGCAAGCAACTATTTGGCCCCAATGAATATACAGTGTTTGAGGCTTAATGCTTGTAACTCATTTAGTCCTCAAAGTAAAATTTAGTTGTTTTATAAGAGAAATTAATGTTCCATTGTTTCTCTTATTTTTCCACAGACACATGCTGAAGTCAAATTGCAACTTAAAGATTGAATTTAATCAGGCAAATTTTGACTCACATCTTTTTCAGTTTCTTTGCCCAAATAATTAGAACAATAGTCTACCCACCTCATACAGGTGGTCTGAAGATTAAATGAGATAATGTATTTGAATGCTGTCACATATTAAGCATTCAGGAGGACCAGTAGTGGTAGTAGCAGTAGAAAGAGTTGTAATATCAAAGTACATCAATCAGAACGAGGGAAAGTAACTAAACTAAATATTTCATGGCATTAGGTGCTATACTCTGATTCATCCCTCTCACAACTAGAATGGTGTTGCCAATGGTATCCAAGTCGTCTGTGCAGAAAGGCATCCTGCAACTTATCTTCATTAGAGATGCCCTTATAATAGGATAGGAATAGTTGAAGTCTGTTGACCAAAGACTCTTCTTTCTTTAAGAGTTACTGGCTGGCTCTGCCATCATTGGCTTCCTTAACTTCCATTTTCCTAGGTTTCCAATATTACCCAACTTCTCTTGTGATGGTTTTCCTTGCTAGTCTTCCCTTACATATGTTAACATGTGCAAAGTCGTTACAGTCTCACAGACCCAAAGATCGTTTTCCTTTCTCCCTGGGATATGAGATGACCAATTAAGGAACTGATCTTAAAGTTTAACTTTCTAGAGGACAACCTTTTTCTCCACTTCAAATCGAAGGGTACATCACCAAGAATAGTAAAACAAGAATATGTGCAAAATACAATCATATTTACTTTTCACAGGTTTTTATACTCGTGTAGTATAATAAACCCTACTTGGAACCTAAATGATGTTAAACGTAGGATTCAACATGTCTGGACATATCTGGAAGACTAGTCAGGTCAAAGTAGCAAGACTTTATTTAATAAATGACAGGTGGGAAGATTTCTTGAAATATAATCTTTAAAATAAACGTGTTGACTAAAAGGATAGTGGAGTGGGTTGTAGAACTGATTCTGAGCACAGCATAGTTAATTCTAGGAAAAGGAGCTGCAGTAAAACAGCGAATAAAACCCAAAAGAGTCATTTATTACAATCCCATTAAGAACAAAAGCATTATTAGGCACTACTACTTTCTCATTTCTGCAAAAGTATGGCTCAATTTGGAGTGTCAGAACTATGAACTCGGTGAACGGAGGAAGGCAGCTGGACCAACAACTGCCAGTTCAGGAGAGGACTTTTAGACAGATACCCTTTAAACAGGGCCCCTCAGACAGAACCTTTTAGCAGAATTAATCACAACAAAGAGGAAGAACCATCCAGAAAAAAATTAAAACAACCTATGATAGTCCCTTATACAGCATCCGCAAAGGAACCCCAAAATTCATTGGAGGTAGAATTTAAGCTATGATTCTACAGGGTTTAAATAGCCTTCCACAGAGAAAGGCTAAGGAGTCAGTGAAACTCTGTTTTGGTTCTGCTATAGTAACCTTGTTTTAACCTCCAGGCTGCTGTCAAACAGGTAAATATGGATTATATTAACATATTATTTCAAAGAGTTTCATCCATTAAACACAGCTTTTTAAAAACATTTTCTATTTCTTCATAAAAAACTTTGGAAGCAATTTCATTTGTTCTGTCAAGGAGGAATATTTTATACTCCAACCAACACACCAAGTTAAAAGATCAGAACACTAGTCTCCATTCTTTCGAACCACCATTTTTGTACATATTATTAAAATGGGAAGTAGATGTTAAGAACATGGACACTGGGAATAAAATGCATGAGCTCAAATGCCGGCTGAAACACTTACAGCTGTATAACCCTGAAGAAGTTCTCTAACTGCCTATGTCACTCTGTCCTTGTTTGTAAAATAAAGGTATTAATTGTCACTACCTCATGATGGTGTTGAGAGGATTAAAATGGTTAATACTTTTAAATATGTAGAACAATGTCACGTGCGTACTTAAGCTTCACTGAGTAAAAATTATTTAATAAATGACTAAATATATATTCATCCCAGAAATGTTTCTTCAGTGCACATCTGAGCATTATGAGCACTTCTGATACCGGGAATATGGAAAAGAACAAAACACACAACATTACCATTCTCAAGGAGCTTGGATTCTAAAGGGTCTCTAAACCATAATCAATAGCTAAATACTCCAGCGTACTTTTATACTCCAGCGTATAATTAAATACTTTTATAATATCAGGCATTCAGGGTACACAGTTTCTCTTGTTACATAGAGCACCACTAAAGATCAAAATTTTTGCCATTTTGATATACCTTTTTGAATACCTTTTAGAATGAATATCCAAAAATTGAAGTATTAGATAAAAGTTTTCATTATAATTTAAGGAATATGTTCCTGATTTTTCAAAATAATTTAATTAGCTTCTAAAAAATGTAAATTTGGGGGGTGGGGGTGGAAGATGAGGGTAAGGGGGATCAAATATATGGTGATAGAAGGAGAACTGATTCTGGGTGGTGAACACACAATGGGATTTATAGATGATGTAATACAGAATTGTACACCTGAAATCTATGTAATTTTACTAACAAATGTCACCCCAATAAATTTAAAAAAATGTAAATATATACAAATGTGGCTCACCACATTTAAAGTGTAGGGAAAATATGGTTAAACCACTTTGGAAACTGGATAAAACAATGACTGCTACCACTCTGATTCTGATCATATTAATAATAAATTTCAGCTTTGGAAAATATAACCTTAGACTTATACTAAGACAATATAGTTTGGTTATATTGTACCCAAAGAAGAGCTCTGCATGGTGAAATCTTTTTTTTTTTTTTTGGGTGGGGGGCAGGTAGATTTCATGCAGAAGATATGAGCTTGTTCTGATTAGAGAAAAATCTATGAATTTTCACCATCCAGACACACTTAAGAGCTTCAAAAAATATGTTTTTAAGCAGGAATGGCCATCGTAAGATAATTTTCAGTGTCTCACTCAATAACCTGTAATAGATTAGATTGTGGAATACCATACATTTGAGGATCAGAAAACTGATTAGTATTAAATCACATAAAAAAATTCATTGGGGTAATTATTTCCCACTTGGAATAGGTCATCACCTTATTTTCTTCAACTTTTATAAGACAATTTTGACAAATATAGTTTCATTAAAAGGTATATTTAGTGTCAAATATGAAAAATACTCATTTGAAGACTATTTCTGTTTGCAACACTGTAGTCTGAAGGCATCCTCCATTATTTTAGCTACTGTTTCTAATTTTAAAGCCAGAAAGTTTACTCTCATGAAGAACTTACACGCTTCCATTTAGGGAGGATAATAAAAACTATAGAATTCTTTGTGTTTCCATTGTCAAGAACTCAGAACTAAATTTAGAACTTAGCTGCAATAATAAACAAACCCTAAGACTGATATATCTATTTTTTCTTTCTGTTTAGCCAAAATTAGTTCTTTTGTTTTCTTTTTAATTGCTCTGCTTATTATGTATTTGAATATTCAAAGCAGTATCAAATCCGTGTTGGAAGAAACTGAATTTGGAAGTCAGACATAAATAGATGATATTACAGCAATTCAAATTCTTCTCCCAAATCACATAATCAGTGACAGGGATTTCAGCATCACTACAGTCCCACCATGGCACCTAATTCAGTTAAACATGGTGTTAGTTAGGGTCAGAGAATCATTTTACTACCAAGTACATAAAGACTGTATAATCTGCCCTCCACATGCAACTACACAGTAGAAAACCTTGGGGGAAAGAATTAATCTTTATAGTGTGTGGGTATAATAGCTTGGATTCTAGAACTAGTTCATTCCTTATACCAGTAATTGCTCTCAGTGAAATAATAAAAAGAAACTTGAAAATGAAAAGTAATATCCAAGGTCAGCTAGGGTACAGGGAAGTAGGAATTCCTGTGTACATGTGGTGAGAGTTCCAATTAATACAATTTTTCAAAATACAGCATCATTTGGTGCTTAATAACAAGGGTAGGGAGAAGGCCTACATCTCGGTCCTGGTTTTCTTACTTCCTGATTGTATGTCCTTGGCCAATTTTTTAAGTCCTTTAAGTCTCAATTATTTGACCACCTTTAAAATGGGTGTCATGATAGCATTCATTTTGTAAGGTGATGATGATTGAGCTACGGTGCCTAGCATACTGTACGCATTCGTGCGCTTGATTTTGTTGTGATTATTACTTCTTAATACTGTGATTTGGCAAATACTGAGGTTTTAAACATTTGCTTTTGATCCAGAAATTCCACTTTTAGGAATGCAGCCTAAGGAAATAAGTAAGGACACTCACAATGATTTCGCTGTCAGGACACTGCAGAATTCCAGAGTCATAACTCTGAACGTCACTTGTGGGCGTTACGTCTTGGAGCTAAAGCGAGAAGGTACAAACCGAGTCTACAGTGACTGCAGGTCTCGCCGGCTGCTAAGTAACCATCCTGTCATTCTTGTGAAGTGAAATACAGAATTTAAAACTTTGGTTATTATGTGAGAAAGACGCTATTTGGAGGAGCAGTCTTGAAATTTAGGCGGAGGAGAGAATATTTAGAAAATAATCTTCGTTGTGAAAGTTTCCGTAAAGCTTAAAGTGTGTGTGGCTTTTTTTGTTTTGTTTTTTAAAAATGCTTTTAGCTGACAACAAGTAATTAATAACAAGATTAGCCCTTGGGCAGTGTTTACTTGGTATGATTCCCTGTATTAAAAGCCACTGGTTTGTTTGGTAAACATGCATGCTTCTGTGTCCATCCCAGGCCTGCTAAATCAGAATCCTGGACAGGAGTTTGGAAAGCTGCACATTTTAAAAGCACCCAGAGGTTAAAGCCAGCTGAAGCTTTGGTTCCACTCCCCTTGGAGATGAGAAGTACCAACCCATCTCGGGAAGCAGTTGCAGTTCTCAGGTGGAAAGATTCAAGGTCATGGCCTGTGAAAGCATTTTTTGAGAAGACAAATATAGAAAGAGATGACTTTTAAAAGGAAAACAGAAGAATACAGTTTTTGACTGCACTTTTCTGACTTGTGAGGATATATACATTAGATCATTTTAAATAGTATTGCCATTTATGCCCGCATCTGTTTCTGTGTGTGTATATTTACAGGATTCTATCAGTGGCCTTTTCTTTAAAAGTTTCATCTGCAAAGAGTGCATTAACACATGTAAGCCTTCCAGTCTTTGAGGGGTAGTTTCTTACAAACTCTTATATCTCTAACAAAAAAAATAACTGTACAGCCTAGCTCTGACAAAGTATTTCATTTTTCTCCCTCTACTCTCTGGTACAAGTCTTACATTTATCATCACTGATGAACGCAGGTGAAAGGTTGGCTTTCAAAAAGGCAACCATGGTCCACTCAAAGGCAACCACTCTGTAGAACAGAAGGAATTCCCTCTGCTTCCTTCCTACGTGGTAAATTGTTTCTCATTTATGTTGTTTGGGATGACAAAGAATTTAATAATTCATCTTTAACTTTTACACCACTCTTTCAAGCAATTCAATTTCCAAAAAAAGTGAGAGCAGCATCCTAGAAACCCAGAATCTATGATTATGGACCTATTAAAAGGAAGTGGACCTTTGCTTGGAGTCTTCCATATATAATGTCGTGGAAATCAGGTGTTAAAGGTGACAATGACTCAAGGAAACTGCTAATGGAGGAAAGAGAAAGTGGTAGAAACTCCAGCTGATCTGAAATTTTTTATGGGCCAAAGGTTTCTATATGTGTGTGTATTCAATTCATATATGTTAAATATGTGTGTGTATATATCTTTGTCTATACAGTAGGATATGCATACATATTATACTACATAATTATTAGGCATGTATGTTAAAAATGTTTCACATTAATGAGAAAAATAAGTATTTACTCTTATGTGAACCAGAGTTTCAGAGGTGTTTCTTTTCTATATTCTAATATCCAAAATCTGAGTTTAATGCAGTATGTGACATTTGAAACCATGTATTTTTTATTTATCAACTGGCACCCACCCATCCCATCTATCCGATCCTCTCTCTCATTTTCCCCACTCACATACATATACAAATCCCCTACATGTAAACACGTCGTGGAGTCTTCTTATGTAATTTCTCAGCAACTGAGAGTTCCTCTCTCTACTCTATGACATCATTTCTAGGTGTCCCATGTCTGAGATTCCACATGCTTTACGAAGGGCTGTAAGTTCCCATTACATGTCTACCTCTCTGTCATATAACCCAGGCATTCTTGGAGCAGCAAGCAGTTGAGTCTCCTGGGCTAAAAGAGTGAAAATCCTGGCCAGGGCGTTAAGGGGTAGAAAGAGGAGAAGAACACCAGGAGAATGTTCTCCTGGCATCTGGAAATCTTGAGGGAGAGAAATAGGGGTGGATAAATTAGAGTGAAGATGCAAGGAGGGGACAGTCTATAGGAGTCACTTAAAAATACAGCCAAAGGTGGCAGACATGTCCGGAGCCCTTAGCACTAAGCCCCCAGAGGTCATCCTCCGTAGGCAAGTGGCGAGGCAGGGGAGGGACATTTATCATATGTTTTTAGCCAATCCCCTCAGCACTCTTTGAAAGACTGTTGCAAAGGCTCTGACCCAATAACCTGCAAGTCTTACTTACAAATTTAAAATAAAGTCAATCTTATTGTTGTTAGAAATGTAAGGTTTAAAGCCTAGAAAATAACACTTTGACATAAACACATTTCTACAAAAAGTAAATAACTGTAATTAGAGCCTATCTCATTTTAACTGAGAGAAATTTCTGTAGCTAAACATAAAATAGGAGCTGAAATTGGATCAGGAAGGCCACAGTCTTCACTCAACTCCTTCATAGTTTTCTCTAGGACCTGCCTATCTCCTTATTGATGGAATTGAAGATATGCAGATGCACTTTTGGTACTTAATATTCCACATGACTGGGAATGAAGTATGTTGGCCTGAATTCTGCCTGACTTTGCCTAGGCGTGGCTGATTCCTCTACCCAGCTATGTCAGTACTGCCTACTAATTCATGAAATCTCTTGCAAAAACACTCACCTTTCTTTACATAAAACAAGCCACTATTATGTTATTTATTTGTAAACTCTATCTCATCTCTGTCCTCCCTTTGGATTTGCTGTCTCAACTTATCTCTGTCCCTCCAGCCACATACTTAAATATTTCCTCAGTCCGAAAACAGAAGTTCTCTCTTGGTCTTCTCTCTCTACCCACTCTTGTAGGATATTCTCATCTATTCTCATGGCTTCAGTTATGATCTGTATATCTATATATACAAAAATCCAAGCTGAGTCTTCTTCTTAAAGCTGTCTCTTGAGGTCTAGACGCTAATATCAAACTGTGCACTAAAAAGAGCTTTTGCATATCCAGCAGACACCTCCAGCACCAGAGTCTAAAAGGTAACTGATTGTTGTCTACCCTCCCCACAATGCTGCGTTCCCCATCTCAGTACTGACACCATCACTATTTTCCTGGGTCACGAACCTGGCAGCACTGGGATTCTCATTCTCATTCTCACAAGTCCCTTCTCCCTTCCACACACCACATCAAAACAATTACTTAGTCCCATCACCCTAAAGAATTCTACAACTCTCCATTCTCCTGCTTCTAGAGTAGTCTGGGATAACATCATGTCTTTCCTCTCTTGAAGGAAAATGCTGTTTCCATATTCCCTTCTGTTCTCTTTAGCCTTTATTGAAAAAATCCAGAGTATTCTAAAAACTCCAACTCATGAAGTCAATTCTCCATTAAAGCATGCCAGTACTTGCCAGTGCTCATGGATTCAAACCTATGTCTTAATGTTACATGAGAGTCTTTGTTCATCTTTCTAACCTAACAGAGAGTTAGGCTCCTCTATTTCCACCAGTGTTAGTTTCAATTTATTTTTCTTTACACTCTTTAAGGTACCAAGGTCCAACTCATCTCATGCCTTCCTTCATTCCAGGTTATTCTTTCAGCTTGAATTTGACTTAACTCACCCCTTTGGCTAGGCCACTTCTTAGTCTTAATGATAATTTTACTTTTGTTTTTCATTTTTTATTTAAATTTATTGGGGTAACATTGATTAATAACATTATATAAGTTTCAGGTGTGCAACTTTATAATGCATCATCCGTATATCCCATTGGGTGCTCACCAACAAGATTCTAGTTTTCTCTGTCACTATATATTTAACCCCCTTTACCCTTTTCATCCTTCCTTTCTTCCCTTTCTCCTCTGGTAACCACATACACACACAAAAGATGAAATATTGCCATTTGTGACAACATGAATGGATCCTGAGAGTATTATGATAAGTATAATATTACTTAAGACTGGCATTCCCCAGTCCCAGTTTCAAACTAGTTAGATCCCTGTGGCAGATATGGCTAGTTTCCTATGCCCAACTCACTCTACCCACCTTTTATAATAACAGACCTAGTTTGTGTTCAGTGCAGCAATGTGACCAGCTGAAATACTCACATCTGGTCAGGAGTGGTCGTGTGACCCAGTTCAGGCCAATAAGAACTCACCAGAAGTCTGTGGGGCTTACAAAGATGTTTTAAACAGAAAGACTCAATTGACTTTTTTTTTCTTTTCCTTTTGCACTTTGCCTTTATCTTTCCCTCTCCTTTCTGCTTGGATTCATGAGTAATGTCTGGATATAGGGTAAAAACCAACATTTTAAGACTATGAGGAAAAACCTCATGTTGTGATGCTGAAACAGGAAGGTAAAAGGAACTTGAATTTTTGATGAATGATCTCTGAACTCTGACTTATTAGGATGGAAAAGCTCTTAGTTTTTTCAGCTTCCAGTTTTGTTCATTACTACAAGCCTCATATAGTACTAGACACAAGGTAGGAACAATGGCTGTGGAATGAATAAGTGAGTGAAAGGAAAAGGAAGATGTGGCAGACCCTAGGAGAAGTGACCATGAGCTTCCTCCAAGGCTAAATCTCTTCATTCCATTTAAAGGTTTAAAGGTATAAAAGTTCTGTGGATATTTAGGCATAAATATCCAGATAAAAGAATCTGATATTCCTTCATTGATCATTCACCTGATTTGAAACCCTAAAATCTTGGTTAAAATGTGGATATTCTATGGGTAACAAATTGAGTCATTAACATTAATGCTCAAATTAGTTTATCAGGTAATCTATTTATAATATGCTTACTTGTACCTTGGGAGAATAGGACCAGGACCTCCAGATAAATGTTCATGCGGAAAAGGAAGGCAATGGGAGATAATGAGAAGGGGTTGTCAAAATATAGTCTGCAATTTAGGAAGTGATCCTGTACCAATCTCTGTGTTGGCCATAAACAGATATGGTTCCTTATTTCACACAGGACAGCTTTCTAAGGATCTTTGGGTATAATTTTTTATCTTCTTTACATTTGAAACATTTATTATACTGGCACAGCCACCTAAGGAGTGATATCATTTTTACTAACTGAAATACAGCTTTATAACTACATTAAAAATTGCTACAGGACAGTGATTCAGAGTAGTGGTTGGGAAGTGGTGGTAGAAATGAAAATACTCTTTTTGTTGCAATTGCCAGCCTAGAGTACCATCCATGGAAATAGCCGTGACTGGACCCCATATAGCAGCTTCATGTTTTACTACATTTAATGTGTATAATACTAAGTATGGGAGAGGTAAAAATAGCATCTTCTGAGGGACGTGACTAAGCATGTGACTTTGATTAAAAGAAGAAAAGGCCAAAATTAATTATCAAAGTTAATTCTTAGCATCTTAGAAAAGAAATTGAATAACTTATTGACCTTCCTTTCAAACATGTCACTGAAAAGATGAATAACAAGGAGACGGAATACAGAGAGAAAAGAAACAAGGTATAGAGTTTGCTAGTCCTCGGAGTCTAAGCCAATTGTTTTTAAATTCAAAATATGTAAAAAGTAAAGAATATTTTGATCCAAGAGCTAAAATGTACAATATAATGAAAAATAAATCGGAAAGTTGACACTTGACACTTTATCGTTAGAGGTGTCATTCGTGAGCCAAAGTAAATAAAATATAGGTTAATTGGGATTGCAGTTTTTCGAAAGTACTTCTGTTTGGCTTTAATAAATGAAGAAACTCTGTATTCAGATAATTAAAGTAAAATGACATGCTGTTTCTTTTTTATTTCCTTTTTTAATGAAAGGAATTTCACTAATGTTCTTCATTTCCTGAATAACTACAGCAGTTATCTTCCCATGTTAAACACTGTGGTTCATGACTCAAAAAAGACATGTAGAAACGCAGACCTCTCTTAACAATGAAAGTACTGTTAGTACAGGCTTAGACAAGACAAACTAGGTATGGCATTTCTCTGTTTTTAGAGGAAAATAAACGATTTGGATTGATTGAGAAATGAGATTGAAAAAATGTATTGAAAGACAAATGGAAGACCAAATAAGAATGTGATAAACACTTGTACCTTATTTAGGATGACAAATATATATATTCTCCATATGAAAAAATGCAACTCACAATCCAGCCCAAGAAAGCTGCAATAGGTGTTAAAGATTGCTGAGAAGCAAACTCTAGAAGTCTTTCTTGTGCTTTGCTCCTGAAAACACTTGAAGGGAGTGAGGGAAAAAGCCCTGAAACCTGGCTAGCAGATGTGTGACCACATTCTCATCACAAGAAAGACAAGAGAAGAAAGAGTCTTTCTAAAATTTGTTTGCAAAATGATATTTCTATCTTACCACCCTACATATGCATGGTTTATATTGACTTCAAAGGGACATCTCTACAGCTAAAGATAATACTGATTGAGTCATTCACGATTTAGCAATTGACAAATTGCCTTCATATGCATTGCCATGTCCTGGGCTCAGGGTACGATTTATCTGGAGGGGCACAATATTTTGAAAGGCCTAATTCAGGAAACATAACAGCCTAAGATTTTTTTTTTTTTAACAGAAACTCTAATGAAAGATTGATGATGCATATATTACAAGTTTCTAATTCTAGCAAGAGAATACAGGCCCTCCTGTTGTCACTCTGAGTCAGTCACCTTAGATGGGCATTGGACACACACCCCAGCACTGAGTGGAATAAAAAAGCATTTACCAGATAAATGTTCTCTGCCTTCAAGGAGCATGCAGCCTTCTCCACTTCCTCAAACTTTCCCCAGGTCTATACTTGGCACAAAGGGAAGGATCCAGGATCCCCTTACTGGGTGCTAGCCTCATCTCCACTTGCCACGCCAGACATAAACTTTCTCTTCTGCAGTTAGCATAGTTGCAAAGTTAACAAAAAGAAGGTGATAGAGCAGTCCTGGGGCAGAAGTGTGGCTGAAGGAATTTCTGCTTCCTTTCCTTCATCATCTTCTCCAAGGAGAGCTACAAACATGCAAAGTGATTAGGTCATGTGGTTTTAGACTGGGCATAAATCTTAAATAATGATGCAAGTACAGCAGAAGCATCATAATTATTACAGTAGTCTATGAGGCATTTTTAGCTTCCTTGAGCCACAGTTGGTCATTTCCTGGTAATTAGTGACTCAGGACTTCATATCTGCTTTTATTGCAACACTTGATGAGTTAAAGTAAAATGATTTATTTACAGGTTCATGTCTTTGTTCTCCTATGGCCTGTTAAACTATGAGTCCTTCACAGCACCGTCAATGTCTTACATAGATGGTGTCTTTTTACTCCCAGCCCATTCTCCCTCTCCCCAAACCTGCAAATGCCTAGCACTCTGGCACTTACGAGGCAGTAGAAAAACATTCATTTGGTGAACAAATAAATGAATGACCTGCAGATCTGAGCCAATACATTAAATGGAGAAGAGTTTCCAAATAGAACACCAAAATCACCCTGTCATGCTCACTTAGGCAGCACATATACTAAAATTGAAATGATACAGAGAAGATTAGTATGGCCCTTGTGCAAGGATGACATGTAAATTCATGAAGTGCTCCATATTTTATGCGGTGCCCCTGCCTCCTCACACCCTTTTTAAAAAAAATCACCCTGTCATGTTTTTGTCCCCAAGTATTGGACTATATTAACTTCAAAGTCAAAACATAAAGGAACTTGTATTAAAATATATGGAACGTATAAAACTGAAAGAAGCAAAGGAACAAGACAAACAAAGAACAATAGACACAGACAAACATAGACACAGACAATAGTTTAGTGGTTACCAGAGGGTAAATGGGGGAGGGAGGATGGTAGAAGAGAATAAAAGGGGTCAAATATATGGTGATGGAAAAGAGAACTGACTCTGGGTGGTGAATACACAATGTAACATATAGATGATGTATTACAGAATTGTACACTTGAAACTTATGTAATTATACTAACCATTGTCACCCCAGTAAATTTAATTTAAAAATATATGGAACATTTCAAGGGCATGTGTGTACCTATGGGAGTACCATTTACTCCCAATATAATGTTATTTTGAGTGTAAATATGCCAATAGCATTCCTCTGAATAAAATGAAATACCATATTTCTGTTTGTGAAGTAGTTTCCGCTGAATATTTGAACAGATCAATATACTGCAAAATGTGTATGTAATGGGAGGTTCAAACCAAGTGTGAGCACTAGGTCTGAGATCCAGAAAGCAGTAAGTGCAGCTAGGGAGCAAACAAACAAACAAAGCCAGCAAAACGGAAGATCCTCAAACAACTCTAAAAAGTGAAAGAAGATGAGCCCAGGGGTGGTTTAAGGCCAAATCATGCTCGTCCAGGGAAGGGAGTGCCTGGTGCTTTAGTCTGTCATTTTGCTTGGAATATGGGACAGTTACTCTTGGCATTGCTTACGGAAACTGCTGCTCCTTACTTCAGCCCTTCCAAAACTAAGATCTACTGCACATCTGGGGACTTGGGGCTAGAGAAACATGATAGAAAGGTGGTGATGCACAGAGGAGAAGCCAGAATCTGCCATTAGGGCAGTGAACCTGGGATGGGCTGGGGAACCTAAAAATGGTTGGGTTCTGAGTGCCCAGGAAGCTACGGGTGTGATGTGTCCACACTAATAGTCTGTGAGAAAGTGAACATAGAAAAACTCCGTTCTGGGTAAATTTCTGAATCTGTGTTCATGTTACTTCCTCTAGCCTCCTTTTACTTTAATTTTAACAACTGTTACATCAACATATGTCCACATTTTACCTTAAAAATCTGTCGCAAAAGCATATATTTTGGAACCACTGAGGAAAGAAAGTAACCATCTGCCTGCTCTTTCTTAGCTGTGTTTTTGGTACTGCCAATCTGAAGGATAAATTACAGAAGCGCAGAAGTGAATAGTGGAGGGGTTTCCTGACAGCAATTTACGGGGAAGATTCCAGAAAATTCCAAGCGCGGTACAGAAAACTAGAAGATTGCTTGTAGAGTAGAGGTAGCCATGTACACAGAGCAACATTACCAGGCCCAAGAAGCACATGGGGTTTTTTATAAGCGACAGTCCTAATGCATCTGTGGGTACCTCCTTCAACTGCCTTTACATCCATCAGGGAAGAAAGACTGAGGTGAGTGGGAATGAGCCAGGAGTGTGGACGAATCCTGTTATTGCCATTTGAGAGGCTTAACTATAAATCAATAGTCATTCATATAACCTAAGTTTAAGTGTTAAATACAGTTAATTTTTTTTGAAAAATAGTTAAAATTGTAAGTTTCTTTTAATAATAAATGCTCATATGGACAAAAATACATAGTTTTCTCATTTAGAGATATGTGAATTTATAAATTGTCTTGTTTGAAATAAACCTACCAGTAAAGCAATTGTAAAGCAGTCAGTCTTCAAAAAAGATGGTTCTGGCATTTAATTTGGAAACCCCTTAGCAGAGATCAGGATGCCTTGTTTCTTCTAGCTTTGTCAAACTCACACATCTCTAGAGAATGCCAATGCCTGTATTTTTATATATTATTTGCCTCCTGCTGAAAACTGTCTTCTAACCCTCTGTTTAAAATTCTTTTACTCAAATCAGCCTCTAGAGGAATTTATTGTCTGAACAGAGGTGTTCTTATTTTGATTTATACAAATCACTGTGATATCAACAAATGCTTGGCTGATGATTTCACTTGCACAAATTTGCCTGGAGATAATGAATACCATTCACCTAATGTTCCAAAGGAACCAACATGTTCTGCTATGGGATCTACACCTGCATTTAATCTTTGTTCTTTTTTAAGGATGAGGAAAATCATCTCATTTTCTATGTGTTTACCAAAGTATTTCAGGTACTTTAATATTTGAGAGAGGACACAGTGTCTGCCTTTCTGTCTTATTCTGTAGACCAACGTGTAGTCATTTTGAATCTCAAGTGATATAATTAACATGGATTATTAACATGGATTATAAAATTAACATGAGTTATAAAAAATTCCTTATAACTCTGCTCATTACAATCAGGTGTTTAATATTATATTGGCAGACCATTTGAATGCTTTACCTGAATTTTCAGGTATCATTTTAATTCTAGGTTTGTTTTTGTTGTTGTTGTTGTTGTTCAAATATTGTTATTCAAAGCAAGTTCTATATACAAATCCACTCTGCTTATTATTTCAGAGAGAAGAAAAAACACATTATTTCTGCTTCTAAAAAGCTTTAAAAATACTTGGAGAAATAAGTTTCTAATAAATATTCAGAATAACACAAAATGTTTATAAAATGTTTAATAATTTGCCACACTCTATCACATACATAGTCTAATAATATGCTCCTCTGAGAAATCCTGAGATAGAATAGTTATGATGATCTCCATTTTATAGACCTAAATAAATAAATAAATAAATAAATAAATAAATAAATAAATAAAGGCTTGTAAGTAAAAGCAGTGGCTTGTACCACTGCTCACCTAGTGGTAGAGCCAAGACTAGAGTAGAACCAGTGCTAGATTTCAAATATTGTCTTATTTTTACTACACCAAACAACAACTCAGAAAGCATTGAAGGATGACATAAGAATGATTCAGTTCACCCCAATAAACTTTAACTGAAATTTTTAAAAAAGAGTAATTCAGATAATTTGTTGCTTTGTTGAGACGGGTGACAGCTCTTCTGATTAAAGAGGTGGCATTAAAGCTAAGACCAAAGATGGAGTAAGAATTCATCCAGTAGAGACAAAGACCATAATATTCCAGAGAGTAGAATCATAGAAGGAAAGCCACAGAGGTGGGAAAGGGCAGGACATATTGGAGAGAGATCAAGGGATCAGATATGGCTGGATTGCAAATTAATTCTTAAGCAAAACAGAGTTAGATCTACAATTACATATCTCAAAATAAAAAGTTTAATTTAAAAAAAGGACGTCATCTTGAAATCAGAATGCAAAGGGCCTTGCAAGTCAGACAAAATATTCACTTTATTTAGTAAGCAATGGGGAGCTACTGAAGATTTTTTACTGGAAAAATGACATGCTGAGATTTGCACAATAGGAAAATTACTAGGACAGTGGTGTATGAATAGACTGAAGGGGAAAGGACTTATAGGTGAGAAGAATATTTTTAAAAATAAAAACAGGAAAAATAATAATTTCAACATGCATTAGAGTATTAATGGGTGAGGGGAAGGTAAACACAGGAATGAATACGATGATTATTTCAAAAGTAGAAGCAAAAAGACAAAAAAAAATGAAAGAGATAGCTAAATGTTGAGAAGGAAAAGTGAGAGACTTGTTAAAAATTTATTCTGAAATTTCAAGTCTGAGTGTGGGAAAAATAATGTTACCATGAACTGAAATGTAGAAATCAAGAGTAAGAGGTAATTTGGATAAGAAGAAGGTGATTTCCATTGGGGGAATGTTGAGCTTGAGTTGCTGGCAAGGCATCCATTTGAATATATGAAGTAAATACATAATAATTTGAAGTTTACTCCCACAAGAGAATCCGTGGTGGTAGAACAAGTCAAGGGAGAGAATAGAGAGAGAAAAGAAGTTAGTGGACAGACCTTGAAGATGACATAAATTTGTTGAGCCAGGTGGTGATGAGACAAAGTGGAGATTTTGGAAGAAATGGTCAAAGAAGTAGAACAAAAAGATTAAGTAGCAATTAAGTGTTATATAAATCTTTAGGAAGAATAACACTCAAAAGACATAATTGGATTCATAGTAAGTAAAGAAAGAAGTTTTGTATAATGATGGGATTAGAAAACAAATTGTGTGAAACTGGAGCAGAAAGCATTGAATACTCTTAAGAGAATTTTGAGAAAGATAAAGTAGGATGAAGGGGGAGACAGAATAAGGAAAAAAAAGTGGTAGCTTGAAATGAAGGTACAACTGGAAGAAAATGCTTTATAGTATTTTATTTTGGAAGACTCAAGTATACTTCAACACAAATAGGAAAAGACCAAAGAAGACAAGATGATATCCAAGAGAGGGAAGAAAACCAAAGGAGCCAGTGGCTGAAGGGTGTAAGGCGAAGATCTTGGGTGAAAATATCGAAAGAGGAGACAGATTAGAGAGAAATTTTAAGTGAATCTGAGTATGCTCATAAAGAATGGCTCCAATTTTTATTGTTTCCTCTCCCAAAACAATCTAAACTGAACAGAGTGGTAAGTCACCAACATCCAATTCTATAGGGAGATTTCACCTACTACACAGAAGTAGAATTAGATTGATTAGGTTTTATAAAGTATAGCTAAGGATTAGAAAGAATTTGAATCCTTTATTTGATATAATTTGATTTCTTCAGCAATGTATTAGCAAGCTAAACTACTGTAGCAGAGTCCCTGAATATTAAGTGGCGTAAGTGACAAAGAAGTGTATTTCTCTTTTGTGTTAGTCTGAGGTGAGAGTTCTTTGTCAGAAGGAAGGTCTACCCCACATAGTCTTTCAGAGACCCCAGGTGACAACAGCACTGCCATCTTTAACACATGGCATTCAAGGTTGCTGTGCACATCACCAGTTGTCCAGGGGTAAAAATTTCCTCTTAATGAAATGAGGTGAATGACCTCACTGTCTTTAACATTCCTTTGATGTGTCCTGTGGACACACTTCATTGCTAGCAGCTTAGCAATGTACTCCCTTGCTGGCTAGTTACATCCCAGCTACAATTCTATTTCTAAGGAAGAAGAGAACAGATGTCGGTGGCAAACCAAAAATTTTTGCCACAAGTATCTTAAAAAAGAAACTCTTCACTGTGGCGTGTGCTTTAGTACATACTTTTCTAAATAAGATTATAGAAATGGTTTTGCTGTTGAGGAAAACTCTCCAAGTTATAAAGAAACAAGCTTAGAAAAGAGACTTAAATAAGTTTACTTCTTACTGGCTGAGCTATACTTAAATTCCCCTTCTTGGGAAGGACAGATAAAAGCCCAATAGATCATAGATGCTTATTAATTATTTACATAAGTAACACTTACTATCCCTCACTTATGTAATCTGATAATTCTCTGGATGCAATTAATTAGAAATGAGATCAAAGCTACATACTCCCTTTGATGTCCTATTTATATAATTTATTTCTGTCAGAAGAAAATAATCATAATGTCATGTGGCATGTGAATATATGCAATTTCTTTCTGACATTGTTGTTTTGAATTTCTTAGCTTTTTCTCACGAAGAATATGTCCTGTGATGTGACATCTTGTCTATTCTCACTGCTTCTTTTTAAATATACAGACTTGGTGGTCTTTCTAATTATTTAAGTCTTCTGGCTTATTTTCTGGGTTTCACATTGTTCACTTAAAGCTCCTGGACCTTGAGTTTTTTCTTTGGTAAATAGCACAGTTAAGGATACAGTAGTGATAATATGTGTTAATGTGCTTAAATTGTAATCCTAATGATTATTACCTATATTCACTGCCTGTATAATGTCTTGGAAGTTTGATAGGATGAGGTTACACATTTAAGAAGCTATTTAGACATATTATTGGATATTTGGAAACAATTATTTCTAATTCAAACTGTTACCAATTAATAATCTACCAAATGTTCTGAAAAGAACCAATTGTGTGTTGTCAACAAAACTGTGCTCTTTCAGTATACATGCACACGATTGGTTTTTGGCCCTGCTATGAGATACTTCTATCTTTTGAACCATGTCTCTTATTTTTCTGGATTCCTGGTACATCCTCACTGGTCAAATGGAAATATTGCCTTCCCAACTTGCCTTGTCAGATGGTTAAAAATTATAAAAGAAAAAAAAATCAAGTTACTTCCAAAGGCAAAATCGTAGGCATCATTATTTTAATTCCTCAAAATGATTTCAATTTGCTGATGGATCCAAAGAGTAGCAAGGATTAACAGAAGAGTTAACGGCAAGAAATCACACTAATAATCACTGGTAAAAATTCTCATTTCAATCTAAGGATTAGGAAAATCACATTAAAGACTTTTCTCTAAGGCAGGGAAAAGTAAGAAAAAGGATTTAATAGGGAAATGATAAATTTTTCTAAAACTATCTGATTTTATTTGGTTTCCTTTTAATTAAAAATCATATGAGATTTTAAAAATCTCCATCAAATAAATTCAAATTGATTTTGAAATGGGATTCTACACTTAGAAGAGAATATAAGGATACCAGTCGTTGTTTGTGTTAGGTACAGACTGTGCTGCTGTAACAAAAAGACTCCAAATGTAGCAGTTTAAATAAGATAGTTTACTTCTCACACAAATAACAGTCTAGAGATGGTCAGACCAGTCCAGCTTGGCATTGTATCTACCCATAAAACCCACAACATCTCCCAATCTCAAGATTCTTAACTTTATCATATCTGCAAAGTCCCTTTGTTCATATAAAATAACATATTTACAGGTTCTGACAATTAAGATGTGAATATCTTTGGGGGTCCATTATTCAGCCTACTATAAACAATAAAGCCATTGATTTTAACATAAATAAAATAGACTTTTATGAAAAATTACTTTATTTTCACAACTCAAACTAATGTTTAGTGAGAAGAGTGACATTGCTTTTTACATTTTGCAAATCTCCTCAATGACTTGATAAATAGAAGACAGCTAGCTGGATTTTCAGATCTGCTTCTTCATTCAATGTGTTGTGATATATTATTTTGGCTGAAGTATATAAAGAAAATCCATCTTCACACAGTCACATATTTGTGAAAAAGAGGAGTATTTCAAAAGACTTTTCAGATAATTCTGGATATGCTTATTTAATACTACACCATAACTTGAAAAGTGGTAGTTTTCTAAAGATCAGTTGCAATGTAGAATCTGAAACAATATTAATGAAGTTTTCATATTCTGTCACATAAAAATCCAGTGGTCTAGTACTTTGAATGATTTTGTATTATCATAGAGTTATCATTTGGAAAATACTGATTCACTAAGTTATACATGTCTTTTGACTATCATAATATTTTATTATATGATATTAAAAACATTTATTAATATCACAACCAATCTCATTAGAAACGTCTTTAAACATTGAGAAGCTCTTAAGCTCTCAGTGGAAGATTCAAGTTTTCTAATTCTATTTTAACATATTTTTTTAACAATTTTTTTCTTTAATTCTTGAATTTTATCTTGAAAACAAACACTGTAAGTTCTTTTTCTTGAAGCAACAGGTCTCCTTCGTCATTTTCAAGAAAATGTCTGCCAAGTGTCCACATCTGAAGAACCGTGGTTTGTCTGTCAGTTGTTTTTCCAAATAAAAATGGTGTGCCATTAAAAAATAATAACTGACTAGTTCAGTTCTCGACTCAAACATTTGCACAAGTGCTTCCCTTCAAGACCATCATTATAGTTCAGCATGCACAAGTGTTTTACACGTATTTCTCATTTCTTTACACATGCTATTAATAAGCTGTGTACTTAAGATTCCAGATTTAAAAATCTCAATCATTGTTACTGCTTCAAGGATCAGTACATCTTTATTATATTTAAGTAAAACTGGTATTTTTCTTCTGTGAGTATGTAGCAGCTCAGAATGCAGAGACTGCTTATTTTATCACTACTTTTATTTACGCTAAGGCACTAACAGTGCTGCTCCCCATGGCTTTAGCACCCTCAGTGCAAATGTCAAAAAAATTTTAGTATTATTATAGAAATAGTTTTGACAATAAAAACCCACTAAAAGTGTCTCTGAGATCTTAGTGATCTGGGGTCAACGAATTGAGAATAGATGCCTTAGGGCATTATCTTTGCTTGTCCTCTTTGAATCAATGCTACATCCACAATCCTGCTTTTAGGAAGGAAAAGAGAGCAGAAAAGAAAAGGAAGAGATTTCTTTTTAAAGAAGTGAGAGCAGTTATGCACATTATTTCCACTCTCATTAGAGATAATTTAGTCATATGACCAAACCTAGATGCTGGGGATGATGGGAAATGTGGCCTCCAGCTAAGTAACTCTGTGTTTAGTAAAAATTGGATTACTATTAAGGAGATCAAATTTTTAGGAAACAAGGAACTTCCTGCCCCATGAATCTCATCAAACAGAATTGGTTAAGTTGCCATCTAAGTAGCTTCTCACATGTTTATTTTAGCACATGTGTATCTTTCAAAGGACCATAGATTTTTCTATGTAATTCATTTTAGGAGTTGAGTTCTGCTGACCAACATCCGTTCAAATGGTGCAAATACCGCATGAGATTGAAAATAGTAATAATACAATTGAGGTGTTCTTAGAGCTAGGACTAGCTCTGAGCAATGGTTCTGGGGATGAGGAGAAGATAATAGGGGTAGTGGAGCACATTTTTCTATAGATGGAACCAGACTGAGATAAACTTCGGGATCATTTTAAAGAAAAAAATAAAATGTCCATATATTTGTTCCTTGTCCTCTCCCCTCATTCAAGACAGAAGACTTCACAGTAATGGAAGAAGTATTGACCTTTACACAAGGAAAGGCTAAGTTCTTTTCTCAGATTGCACATTTGAAAAAGATGATAAATAATATCCACCTTGTAATTGTATTGTGATAGATTAAATGAGATCACTTGTTTGATACACTTATCACTGGCTACTTAACAAAACAACAACAAAACTGTGATGCAAATTAAGTGTTTTTTCTGGTTAGGAGCTGAAGCACCTATCTCTAGTTTTCTAGTTCTGTCACTACCATATGATGACTAAAGTCCATGTACAATAGGAGTTAGCCTCTCAAGTATCTTAAAATAATTCAATGAAAAAGAGGAGACTTTCCAAGATCAAATTTTCCTGTACTGCAGGGTAGACTACATCCTAATTTGTCTGAATCCAGTGCTTTTGTAGACAGGTTTTCATAGCCTCTTTTCATCTAGGTTAATGGATCTCCTTTGGATCATATCAGTTAGCCCACTCAGCAATCTCTCCCCACAGGAGTGGGGGTAGGGGTGAGAATCATGACCGTGGCCAGTGAAGAACAGGTGAGATTGCCAAGTGCTCCCTGACACAATCTGGTACCTGAGAAGGTAAATGCTAGTGTCATTTCCTCGTCATTTATTTATAAGGTATCTGTGTGCTTTTCAGCTTCTCTGCAGCTAGGGAGGTGGTCTGCGGTGGTCTTAGTTCACAAATCCTTACCCATTCCCCAGGCAGGCATTCTACCTTTTGTTAATGTAAACAGAGGAAATATCTACCACCTATTCAATAATTTCCAAACACCTTGAACCTTTGGGGACAAAGATGAATTTCCTCTCAGTTGCTTGGTTAGTCTGTGAATTGATCAATGACAGACTGAACACTTTGATTATGTAAGAAAAACAGGGCTTTTAATGAACTTGGATGTGGGGATTTGAGGTTATTTCCCCAAAGGAGTCCTGGTAAGGGTAGAGTGCAAGGGCACACACAGGATGCAGATGAAAGCTTGTGGTTCAGCTGGGCTCAGGGATGCAGAAGACAGGGAAGGTGTGGCAATCCTTGAGCCCTACAGCCTGCCACAAGCACACCCTGGAACATCAAAAGGAAGCTGGAACTAGAGGGAGACAAAGGGCTAAGCAGACTGTGATGCTGCAGAAAACAAACATGATTGATCTAGGTTTTCCCTGACAGTGTGTCTAGTGTGCTACATTTAAAAAACAGCTGCACCAGCTATGTAAATGCTCAAAAATATTTTCTCTTTTAAGAGGAAAAACACAAACTTACAAGAGAGTGGAAAAATGCGCATTTTCACATACATATGATGACATGGAATGGTCACAGACGATTCACAAACACCAGCAACCATAGCTTTTCTTTGCAGCACCCCTTCCTGGAGGCCCTAGCCCCACTTTTCTTGCATGATGGGAAGTTTGATGCAGAGCTGTAACCAGACCAGCCACACAGGTATTGACAGAGTTTGCAGCTGCAACCACCACCAACCACCGCTAAGAATCCCTCAGGAATCCACATGTGCTGGCAGCTGGACATACTCAGGATTGTTGAAGTACTAGGTCATAACAGGACATTTAGCACTTACACTTTATCCACGGAGCCTTTCTTTAAAATGTTGAAGCATGCCACAATAACCAAAGGATACATTATTATAGTCCAAGTCACTTGTGCCACAATGACATTATTCATTATTCCATAATTCAGTAAATAAAAATAAACAGATTATAAAGTCAAGGTTTCTAGATGCAGAACTGGGAAGTCAGAGTATCTTAGGAAAGCATAAATAATGTAGAGGTGTTTACTACTTCTTATATTTTTCTGCAAACTTTTAAGAGAGAGCCACATTTTATAATAATTGCAGATCTCAAGATTGATTTATCTTTTTCTAATATCGCACTTTCTCCTTCTATTTTATTTGGAGAATATATCTAGTCTGTTTTAAAACATTGCAACAAAATAAAGGACGCTTTCTCTCTGCCTGGGTTGAAATTTTTCAAATTTTTCTTTTATCCATTGTTTGCTTTAAGAAGGACACTCATACAAACTGAAAATTAAAGTCTAAGTTTCTAAAACAATTCTGAATCTACCAGACAAACATTGAGTTGTAGCAATTGTCTTTCATTTCTTTTTTCCTCCTAAACAGTTATATCCTCTGGAAACCTGTATCCTACAATTTTTTTCCATTCTCCTTACAGGTGTTTATTTCTCTGATTATAGATCAAACTGCTTGTTTTGTTCAGCCTATCACTGCCAAATTATTGGTACTGAGAAGCTCACTATTTACAAGTCATGGAAAGAGAGTACTTTATTTTTACCATACTTAAAACGAAAATCACATTCTTTAAGTGAAATTTTTATCAATATTAGTGAATAAGTCAACATGCAATTATTTTGGATTTCAAAACTTCTTAATTTTCTTTAGAAACACAGTACAATCTGTAACTACCTTATGAAAATTTGTGAAACAGTTGAAATCACAATCAGATATCTCATTTCCTATAGATAGCACTAGGAGTCCAATACTATTTCCCTGTCCCCCAGACTCCTGGAAGAAAGACTTCATCAAGTCCAGGTACATAGAGTTTCACGATGCAACATCCTCATTTGGAATATAGTAACCACCCAATTAGTGTTGCCCATCACTGTTATAATAACAATTGTTAGGATTAAAATATGAACACTATGTCATTTCTTCAGGGCCCAAACCTAGTAAGTTTGTTGTCTTAGTCAGGTTGGGCTGCTATAACAAAATGTCATAGACTGGGTGGCTTAAATAATAGTTTTTTATTTCCCACATGAGGGCTGGTAAGTTCAAGATCAAGGTGCTGGTAGATTCAGTTTCTGATGAAGGACTTTTCCCTGTGTCCTCACATAATGGAGAAAGAGAGCAAGAGGAAACATTCTCTCTGGTTTCTCTAGTTATAGTGGCACTAATGGCCTAATCCACCTTCATAACGTAATCTAAACCTAATCACTCACCAAAGGTCCCTTCTCCAAATACCATCACATTAGGGGCTAGAGTTTCAACACATGAATTTTGGGAGGACAAAATTCAATCCACAGCATTCAGCTTTAACCCCCTAAATTCATGTTCTACTCACATGCAAAACACATTTATTTTATCCTAACAGCCTCCAAAGCCTTAAACTCAGTCCAGTATTAACTCTAAAATCTAAGGTCTAGAGGCTCATTTAAATATTATCAGATTCACATATGGGTGAGACTTGAGATATGATTGATTCTGAGGCAAAATTTCTCTCCAGCTGAGAAACCATGAAATGAGACAAGTTATGTGCTTTCAAAATACAATGATGGAGATTGCTTTGTTGGAGACCTAAGATGGCAGAGTAGATAAACACTCTGCCTGTGTCCTTCCATGAACACATTAAAAATGCAACTAAATTATAGAACATTCAACCTGAAGAACCTAACCAAAAAGAAGTCCTACAACTAAAAATATAAAGACCCACAAAAGACTGGTAAGAGGGGCAAAGACGTGGAATGGGCCTGAAAACTCCATGTGTCAAGTGAGAATCAGGAGGGATATTTTAGCTGTGGAGGTTGCCCTAGAAAAGCAGAGAAATCCCAGCCCAGAGGACTGGTGTTGGAAAGAGGAGCCCCCACACATCTGGCTGTGAAAAACAGTGGGGATTCTGACCAACCTGGTGGGACAGAAGGCTGTGGAAAACCCAGATGTCCCCTTAAATGGCCTGCACACAGATTCACTCATTTGCAGGCACTCACCCTGAGTTCCAGGGGAGGGACAATGACTAAGGGGGTGTCAGAGGCATATAGGGGACAGGTGGAGGTATGTGGATGTAGGCTGAAGGTTGGAGGGCAGTTGCCATTTTCCCTGCGAGTGGTCCATCTCCTGTGTGACCAGCAGGAAGGTGCCACGTTTTCTGGGTTGAGCCCACCCCCACAGGGCCAAATTCAAATTGGATTGGCCTGATGAGCTTCACTGCTGGGCCCTGTTGACTCACTGACAACCTGCCCCACCCAACTATCCCAACTAGGAGGCACTTACTCAGTGAACAGCCAGCCCCACCCACATTGCACTCTTGGAAAACTATTGGAGTCCACAGGACCCAGGCAGGCAGCTACTGTCCTCAGTGCACTCTGAGACTTTAGCTGGGTCACTCCAGGCTCAGCACTAGGACCAAACCAGAATTTACGTCAACCCGGTGACCAAAACATTTCCACTTTAGTGACTCCCTGAGACCCTGCCTCACCTAACTTGCTTACTGCATGAGGCTCTATCAGCAGCTGAACAATAAGGGAACCGGAGGTGGCAGCAGGCCTCAGTGTGTCCTGGCTTTCTGCAGAGCTACCTCAGGCCTGGTACTCATGGCAGACATCCCAGGCTCACAATGTGGCCTTTCCAAAGTACCTCCATGTTTTACACAGGCAGGGAATAACTGCAGATTGCTTTGTAGCTTTCACCAGATAGCCCCCAACTGGTCATAGGCAATGAGTGACCTGGCGCTGCACCAGAACCCCTTCCAAGACTCGCCAGAACCAACATGCTTGGAGGTTGGCTTCAGACCATAGCAGAACAGTGTCCAATTAGCTCCACAAGCAGCGTATACAAAGGGTGGTCTCAAAAGGCACCAGAGACCACTGGGGCAAATCCCACTCAGTAGGGTAAGTCCCTCACACAGTAGTTCATAAGCTGTGGATGTGACCAACCCCACAGCCAATCAAATTGAGGGTGAATTCCACCCACTGATGTACCAATAGCAATCAAGGCTCCACTATAACAGGAGCACACACACAAGCCACACAAAAGACACTCCTGGAGCACACAGAGCATGTGACCAGAGAGAGTGAGCCAGGGCCCCACAGGGCACCTACTACATAAGGCCACCTGCCCAAGACTTGGAGACATAGCAGATCTACCAATTACATAGAAACAAACACAGAGAGGCACAAAAAATGTATCCCAAATGAAACAACAGGAGAAAATTCCAGAAAAAGAACTAAATGAAACGGAGGAAAGATACAGAGTTATCAGATACAGAGTTCAAAACTCTGTATAGCAAGCATTAAAAAGACATAAAAAGAGATAGCAAGCATTAAAAATGACAAGCATTAAAAATGACATAAAAACCATTAAAAAGAGCCAGTCAGAAGTGAACAGTACAATAACTGAAATAAAGAATGCACTAGAAAGAATCACGAGCAGTCTAGATGAAGCAGAGGATTGAACCAGTGATTTGGAAGACAAGATGGCAGAAAACACCAGTTCAGAAAAGCAAAAAAGAATCCAAAGAAATAAAGATGGTTTAAAAGCTCTCTGGGACAATATCAAGCATAACAATATTCACATCGTAGAGGTACCAGAAGGAGAAAAGAGAGCAAGGAATTGAGAACCTGTTTGAAGAAATATGACTGAAAACTTTCCTAACGTGGCATAAGAAATAGACACAGAAGTCCAGGAAATGCAGAGAATCCCAAACAGGATGAACCCAAACAGGCCCACACTAGGACATATTAGAATTAGAATGGCAAAGGTTAAAGACAAAGAGAGAATCCTAAAACAACAAGAGAAAGGCAACTAGTAACTTCTGAGGGAGCTCCCATAAAATTGTCAGCTGATTTCTCAACAGAAACTTTACAGACCAGAAGGGATTGGCACAAAATATTTAATGTGATAATGTGTAATATTTAATAAAAAGCAAGAACCTACAACCCAGACTACTCTATCCAGCAAGGCTATTACTTAAAATCAAAGGACAGATAAAGAAAAAGCTAAAGGAGTTCATTGCCACCAAACCAGTATTATAAGGAATGTTAGAGGGACTTTTAAGATGAAAAAAAAAAAGACAAGAAAATCAAAATTATGAATTATACAATGGCAATAGCTACATATCTACCAACAATTACTTTCAATGAAAATGAATTAAATGCTCCATTCAAAAGACATAGGGCTGAATGGATAACAAAACAAGATGCTTACATATGCTGCCTACAAGAGACTCACTTCATATTGAAAGACACACAGAGACAGAAAGTAAAGGGATGTAAATAGATATTTCATGAAAATAGAACCAAAAAAGAAAAAGAAAAAAAAATCTAGAGTAGCAATACTTATACCAGACAAAACAGACTTTAAAACAAAGGCTACAAGAAGAGACAAAGAAGGACCCAGTAATCTCACTTCAGGGTATTTATCCAAAGAAACCCAAAACACTGCTTTGAGGGGACGTGTGCATCCGTATGTTCATTGCAGCATTATTTACAATGGCCAAGATGTGGAGGCAGCCTGGGTGTCCATCAATGGATGGATGGATAAAGAGGAGGTGGTACATATATACAATGGAATGTTGCTCAGCCATGGAAGAGAATGTGTTCTTGCCATCTGCAGCAGTATGGATGGACCTGGATGGTATTATGCTGAGTGGAGTGTCAGACAGAGAAAGACAGATGCAATGTGATTTTGCTTTTATGTGGACTCTAAAAAAACAAAATTAACAAACAAAACAGAAACAAACTCATAGATACAGAGAACATTTTGATGGTTGCCAGATGGGAGAGGAGGTTGGGGGTGCAAGTGAAAAAAGGGAAAGGGATAAAGATGTACAAATTGGTTGTTACAGAGTAGTCATGGGGATGTAGGATATAGTATAAGAAATATTGTCAATAATATTTTAACAACTATGTATAGTTTCAGATGGGTACTACATTTGTTGGTGTGATAGGTGGGAGGGGATTGGGGCAGGGTGAAAAAGGTGAAGGGATTAAGAAGTATAAATTGGTAGTTACAAAATAGTCACTGGGTTGTAAAGCACAGGGAATATTGTCAATGATGTGGTAATAACTATGTATAGTGCCAGGTGGAGACTAGTCAGGGGGATTACTTTTTAAATTATATGTCTAACCACTATGCTGTACACCTGAAGTTAATACAAAATAATATTGAATGTTAACTGTATTTGAAAAATTTAAAAAGGGGGGGAAGATGAAGGAGAATAAGGGTCCAAATTTCCAGGTATAAAACAAATAAGTCAACAAGGATGCGATGTACAACATAGGAAATATAGTCAATAATATTGTGATAGCATAGTACGGTGTCAAATGGTTGCTGGACTTATCATGGTGATCACTTCTTTAGGTATATAAGTTTTGAATAACTATGGTGTACCCCTGACACTAATATAATATCATATGTTAGCTATAGTTTTAATAAAAATGTTAAAAAAAAATACAATGGTGGAGCAGGCACAGGATAGACATTCCCATTCCCAAAGGGAGAAATGGAAAAAAAAAAGGGGGTGATGAATCCCAAGTAAATCTAAAACTTAGCAGAACAAATTCTATTAGATCTTAAGGATCAGGAATAGTCCTGTTTGGTTCAATGCTTTGCTCCCTAGGACCACTGGGATGGCACTGTTACCCCCCACAGTCACGCTGAGGCAGCTTGGGGGAAGGTGCTCCCCTGGGCTCCACAGGAGCCTGTCCCCACCTCTTTCTTTGAGGGCCTCCCTCCTGAGGTACTGAGTGGGTTCATACTGACTCATAAAGGCTGATATATCAATGGGTGATACCAGGATTAGTTCTTTGCACCACATTCCTTTTTTTTTTTTTCTTTTTAAAGTAGGCCCTGTTCTACTTGCCTACTTAAACCACGGGAATGCCCTAAACTTAAACCATGGGAATTTCAAGTTCAAGTACAAGCTGCCCTTGTACTTGGTAACGTCCCAAATGTCATGGAATAATCAGGAAGGGCAAATGTTAGTAATACACTCTGATCTACAGGTTTTATGCACCATTTGGTAGCCCTGTGTTTGACAGAGATGTGCAAATGCCTGTCTCAAAGCACTGCCCAGTCCATAAGAGACAAAACGGACATCCTCTGCTTTTCAGGGCCTAGGACACATGACTGCTGCATGTTTTAGATTCTCTACCTGATGGGAAGATGCCCCAGGATAATATTTGTCTCTCTGGCAGAATAAATCAAACATTTTTAATCCCTTTCTTTGACATACACCCTATACCTCATGAATAATCAAGTAATGATTCACAATTGGCAAGTTTTCCTTCCCTTTTGTACTTTGCAGACTTCAAAGGACTTTTGTATAGGTAGAAGGTGAGGCTGGTGGTACAGATCAAGCTAAATTATCTTATCACTCACTAGATGTTTTTGCTAAGGAAAATTTCATTCTTTAGCCATGATGAGGAAAGCCAAACCTTCAGCTTCAAAGCCTTAAACTCTTTAGCAAATCCTTGCTCACTTCAACCCCTAATTCTGAATTCCACCTGTACATGCTCACTCCTCTGAGTCAGTCTGCACAGTTACTGAAACCCTCACCAACCACGAGTTAATCCTCCCCCTGAGCAATGTTTGCAAGTAGAGACCACATTTTCCAAGGTCAAAACCCACAGTTTAATAGCAGCAGCACAGTGGACGAGTGCATAAGGAAATTGAGTCAGTTTATGATACAATCTGCAGTTCATGCTCTTCACTAAATATTTTATTTCATGACTTGGTTTTTAAGAGCAAAAAGCTAAGCAAAAACAATAATTAGAACACATGTCAGCTCCTCAGCATATCAAGTCCCTTCTTTAAAAAATAAAAATGTGAAGTACTGAACTGAATCCAATTACGGTAGATACTAAAACAAAGCATACTTCAGAAATGTGTTGCAGACATTCATTTAGTATGATGGTTTTGGCCTTCAATAGGTCATGTTTGGAATTAAAATTATTTTATGAGACTTTGGGATCTGATTTAATTTCACTTGTTTGGTTGCTTTAATCCACTGCTCTTAATAAGAGAAAAGATGTGTTCAGAGCCCAGGAATGGGATTAAGGTAACTTTCCTGCAAATCCATGTTGGCCTCGGGCCCCTGGATCCTGTGGTAGGGATCCCTGTGGGGACTTGGTTGCCAGGGAGCTGTTCCTGGATGAGGCGAAAGGCACAACACGTTATCTGACACCTTCTTCGACAAATTGAAGATTGGCACAGGCCTCAGTGCACATCCTCATGAGTAGAGGATTAATACCTTTTTTGTAGGATAGTCATGCAGATTAAATGTCATGCAGATTAAATGGGTTAGGTCATAGAAAATGCTTGGAACAGTGCCTGTCACTTAAGAAGCTTTCAGCAAATGATAGTTATTATTTGGTTAATATTGCTGCTGCTGTTGTTATGGCCTCAAACAATGGAAGGACAGTTAAGTAAGGAAATCTGTATTATTTCTGGCATTTGCTAAAACTGATGAGGTTCTGTATGGTATGGATGTGCCCAAGGGGAACGCACTTAAATAGAACACCTGATATCTTTATAATGGATTTCATGTAGAGATCTCAAAGAAAGCCTTTTCTTATAAATGCAATATATGACCAAATAAAGGGAGCACATACAGAGGTCATGGAGTCAAATTCAAAAAATTTTTTCTTTTTACAAGTAAGAAAAATGTTTCGGTGCTGGTGTTGTTTAAGTTCTGGATGAGTGTGTGGCCACCACTGATCTGAGATGCTGCAGAGAAGAAGATGGAGAGAAAGAAAACAGATGTAAATTTAGAGAAAGAAGTTCTTTATATAATTTGTGGTGGTATCTTTTTGATAGGACAAAGCTGCGTAAATCGCATTTTATTCATTCACCATTGATTCTGAATTTTCCAAGAAAATCGTTTGAAAAATTCTAAATCTTATTCCAATGTCCTCCCAAAATAATTCAGTTCATCAAACCATGTATTCCAAGGTTTACTAAATCTATCTTCAGTCTCTTCATTAGTCAGGAGATCTCATTTCCCGACCCACCCCTTCTCACCACTCCAACATAAAATAATTTTCCATGCTAGCTTGCCAATGCCTAACATTCCATTAGCAGGGAAAAGCTTCCATTTCACAATTTGGGCCCATGTATGATACTTGAGTGCCTCTGATTCCCCTTTAAAATTCAAATTAAATTATATATTGTTGAGTTCAGAGTGTTTCCGGGAACCATGGTTTAACCGCTGTGGAGCACAAACACAGTAGGGATAAGAGGTAAGAGAGTGGGGTAATGAACAACAGAAGTGGGTGTGGGCAAATAAACAGTAATAAAAACGGTTAAGGGCCCAAAGGCAAGTTTATAGCCTTCAAAAGTGTTCAAACATTAGACCTGGACTGGAGTGTTGGTTGGTTGAATAGAAGTGAGAAGGTACTGAGGTATAAAACCAGGATTAAATTAGATTTTTGGGAATATAGAGAGTTTTATTTGGTCATCTGTTCTCCGGGAACAAAATGAGTAGAAGAGGGATCAGATCCACTAATTCCACAGGGAGAGAGCAATTGTGTCCAGCAAGCAGGTCTTGCTGGTAATTAGTCCACAAGAGTCAACAGAAATAAGCGCTTCTCATACAACTCAATTAAAAAAGAATAACCAAAAAGTACAAACTGCCAGTCATGAGGTAAGTACCAAGGATGCAATGTACAACATGATGACTATAGTTAACACCACTGTATCATATATATATGAAAGTTGTTAAGAGGATAAATCCAAAGAGTTCTCATCACAGAGACATTTATTTTCCTTTTTATGTCTTTTCTTTTTGTTGTATCTATATGAGATGATGGATGCTAATTAAACTTTCTGCAAAAATCATTATACAATATACATAAGTCAACCCATTATGCTATACACCTTAAACATATACAACAATGTGTGTCAATTATATTTCAATAAGCTGGGGGGGATAAAGAAATGAGGGCTTCTGAGCCCTTTTTCTCATACTAAGTCCCACTGTCTCCTATCCTACAGTCTCCACTGAGTGCATGACTAATAGAAATCGAGGGAGTGATTCTCTCCCTGCCCTAGTGAAGTATAAACCCAGGCTTGGAAAGGACAGATAGGGCTTGTTGTAGCTTGTTCTTCTAGAATCAGTTAGTAAAAACAAAGAATTTACCCAAGTGTCTTTTTCCCTCCTTTACTGTACTCAATTTTTCATTAACTAAAGCAAACTGCATTTAGCCACTCACAAATGTTGGAACCGCTTAGCAGATAGTTCAACATTAGTATGTATGCACTAGGAGGTCTTTTCATTCATATGTTTTCTAGTCTCAATATCCATGTAATCTTCAATTATCTTGGTACTAGTCCCAAGAATATCTTTGGTTTCTAATATTTTCAGACTTTCTTCAAAGCTAATTTTTTCATCCCTATAAAAATGTAATATCAATGTGTTGAGCAAGGAAATTCATCTACATATAAATAAGTGAAGTTCAAACCTGAGTTATTTGTATGTCACTTCCTTTTAAACAGAAAATAGAAATGAACTGTACAGATCTGAAACACTCATGTAGTGAAAAAGAGCATTCCACAGCCTACAGAATCAGAGACGAAGCAGAACTGGAAAATAATTGTACCTTCTGGTCCAGTCTCACAAAAGAGAAGATGTGAAATAAGAGGGCTAGTGGCAGTGGGTAGGGGCCTCTGAAAGACAAGGTGTGAACCTTTGATAAACAGTTGACTCTACATTTGGAAGTGGTACCTGTTAATGATGAATAATACCTTAAACTCAAATTTCTAAGTTCAAGAAGATCTGTTAGGTGGTTACTATTTCTCCCGTCTTACATAAATAAACTGGGAATGAGTAGAGTTATTTACTTAAAGTCACATGGCTGGTATATCCTGGAAACAAGATCTGAGCTTAGACCTGATTGGATGAAAAGTTATGCTCTTCTCAGCATACCAGGTTACTGAAGATAAGACTTGCCTCCTCTGGTGATTCAATTCACTTTCCTTTAAGTTGCCAACATTCCAGTCATATATTTACCATCCCATATTTTATGATATTCATCAAGCATAGTACACTTGCATGTGGATTGCAAAGAAATGTTTCTTTTAAAAAGCTGCTGTGAATAAAAGGTTCCGTAGTGCTTACCTTGTTGTATGTTGACAGACTATAAATAGATCCTCATTGATTTGCAAATTGAATGCCATGTTCTAGAAACAATATGAAAATAGGATCGTTTTTTTGCTTGTTTTTCCACCATGTTGTCTTTATTGCTCATCCTAAATGTTCTTCCAGAATAGCATCAGGTGCCGGTTACGGTCCTGATAATAAACCAACTACAGGAATATCTTCCATGACACATTAACTGAGTTGGCTGTGGCTTCTTAACACTGTGGCTCCACGTACAGAACTGGGCTGGGACAGGAAGGGCACCCAAGTACCAAAAGGTTCTTCAAATGAGGAAGCAGCCAACCTCCTTTTCACGCAGTGAGCTTTCAGAGCCACAGTGACTGCATTAGAGAATTTATACCTTAGCGATGCAGCTTTTTCTTTTTAAAACACCGTGCCCATCTGTTGGCCTCATGTGCAGGCAGCTGCACTAGACCTGAGTATCAACATTCTTAATGTCAAGGGGTTGTGAAATTTTGCTTTTGTGACAAGAAGTCTTCGGGGCCATAATTAACAGAGTAGAGAATTTCAACCCAAATATTATAACTTCTTTAAAACTATGCCCATCTGCTAGCCTTATGTCCTCAATTGAGTTTGAGTCCTGAAAGCAGCAAGAAAAAAAAATCACAAAACGTAATTTTCATTTCAATTAGTTTTGTGTTGTTTTTTAGGGTGATGAGGAAGGAGGTGTGGGCATTGTTCACAATTTACAAAAGAAGAAAGTGAAATTACTATAATTGGACTTGTATTCTGCTTTTTAAATTTTTCCCAGTAGAAGTAGAATTATAGGTTTGGAGAGCACTGGTTTGAGGTTATACAATTAGTAAAGCTTATGCTTTTGTTATTGCTCTTGTCCCCTTCTTTCCTTTCTCTCCCCTTCACCCCATTCCTTTCCAGCTTTCTCCAAATTTGCAAAGCAAATTTATTTTCCTTATCAATGTGGATCAGCTTCACACCAATATTTCATGTGGCCAAAGTGAGAGAAAGTTCCAATAACATGTCAAAAGTATAGAATCCAGCTATGTTACATGGATATCCTTCAAGGTAATTTTTTTTAGATGTATATTTAGTTTATTATTTTTTCCAGAACTGAGATCATACCAGAAACATTTATTAAGCACCTATGCCAGGGACTAAGGATATAAAGATAAATAAGACATAATCTCAGCCCTAGTGGTAAACCATCTAATAGTTAAACAGATTGTATCAACAATGCTACAATTAAGGAGTACCGTAATGAAAGTACCATAAATGAAAGAGCTCCTGAGTCCAAGATAAGCAATTCAGAGAAACCCAAGATAAGCAATTCAGAAGAAGTGTCACCTCAACTGAAGGATAAAGAGTTGGTTAGGCAACAGAGAGACAAGAGGGTATGTTTGGTGGAAGGAGCAAATTGACTGGTGTTCACAATTGCTAGAGCAGGAAATGTCAAGTCAGAGATTCCAAGACTGAGCAGAGGCCAGGTTAGGGAGGGTCAAAAGCACGGTGCTAAAAAACTTTTAGGTTTTATCCTTTAGAAATTGAAGTATTTGAACATGATGTTACATTACCATTTAGACAGATGACCCCAAAAGCTCTGTGAAGTTTGGATTTGAGAGAGGACACGCCAGAGTCCAGAAGACCAGTCCGGAGACTGGAATTAGTCCAGCAGAGCGGAAGACAAAGAGAAGGGAATGGAATCCAAACTATTTGATGGTCAGGTGAACAGACTTAGTGATTATTGTGACCATGCAGCAATTGCAAGAGAAATTGTTATTTCTATAGATTACTACCATGAATGAGGCGATAATGATCTAATTAATTTAGACAAAACAGGACGTGCAGTTTGTCTTGATGTAGTGAGGTGAGGCAAAAGCTGAGTTCCGTTGTTTACATTTCTTATTTAAGGTATAACATATACATGGCCAAAGGACATGAAGCTTAAGTTCAGAAAGCAGTTGAGGGATCGAGATACAAATCTAGAATTTATCTGCATATAAGTGAAAACTATGAGAGTGGAGGAAATGATCCAAAGAGAGTGTACAAAGTGAGAAGAGTGAGAAGACATTGAACCCTAGACCTCATTATTCAGCAACAGTGTCAAATATTGTGGCCAATATGATGAAGGGGTTCATTAAACAACTGTTTAGTCATAAATCAAGATGTAGCCACACTCAAAGTACAATAGAATCAACCTTTTGTAAAAGGTAATTTCCAGTGTGTTGACTTATTGAACGAGTCACTCATTTATTCAACAAAGCTTTATTAAGAACTACAAGGTTGGTAATAGTTCATCACTGGGTGATGCTAGGACTGCAACAATAGTTAAAATATTGAAATATTGAAATATTTCTGTACCAGATGGCATATAACAGTGACTCTCAGCTAAGGTGATTTTGCTTCCCAGGAGATATTTGATAATATTTGGAGACATTTCTGGTTGTCACAAGTGAAGGGGAAGTGATAATGTAACCTAGTGGGTAGAAGCAAGAGCTACAGCCGAGCCTCCTACAATGCATACGACAGGTCCCAACAACAAAGGATTATTGGTCCCAACATGTCAGTAGTGCCAGGATTGAGAAACCCTGGTAGATCATCACTGTAGTGAGCCTCTTGGGAGCTTCCTCATCTCTCCTCTGCTTCTCTCTTGGTCCATCCTTTCCCTCCTACCTTTTCAGGATCCAGCAACTGAAGGGTTACTGTCTGTCCTCAAAAGGACCTGCAGGACTTTGTTCAGCTTTATGGCTCATGTCTGTTCTTATTGGTAAGTGCTCCAGCCTTATCAGTTGTTAAATATTTTGAATATTTTATAAATATTTATAAAATATGGTCTCTCTTGTCAATAAGTTTTCCTGGATCTTCTCAATGATGATACTGATTGAAATTCCGTGTTTTAAGAAAGATAATACCTTTTACTAAATAATATGTATCATGAGAAAAATGAAGATTTGATACACCAAGCTCTTTGAGAGGAGTTTGGAAAATATAAATTAGTGGTAGGTGATGGTACAAGACAGAAATAATAACATGATTATTGCTAACATAAAGAGAAATCTGGAAAAACTCTAAGAAGTTTAAAAGGAAATGGCCTGGATTTAAAGAGTTTTTCTAAAGTATATTAAGGTATAAAAATTTAAACAATGTTTAAAAAGATATTTTCAATATAGCAGGTGATAACAGGAAAGAAATTTTTCTTAAACTGTTGTTGAGTGAATCATTTTCCACCCTTAAACTCTTGTATAAATTGCATTAAACTTGAGATACAAATATTATTTGGATACGCTATACAACATTTTAAAGGCTTTAATATAAACAAACACTTTTAAAAATGAAATATCCCAAGGAAATTACATAGCAAAGGAAGTCTGTTTTGAATATGTTATTTCTTTCCGAACATCTTCACATATTGACATGGTTAGTTACTAAAGATAAACATAAAATATTAATCAGCCACCTACAGTGTTGCTTTCTGTTCGATGCTACTGGGAATTAAACAACTAAATTATGCTTATTAAAATGCACTGTAAATTAGAAAAACAGATTTGTAAAGACATATTTTTCATGGTCATACAACTTAAAACAGGGTAGCATGCCTGTTAACTTAAGAGCCCTGAAAGTTCCCCTCCATTTCAGCAGAGAATTCAGACCTAAATAGATGGCACCAGAATGAAAGACATTGCCCCCAAAGGATATTAAAATTTTTTAGCCAACAAGGTCCGCATTATAAATATAGATCACTCAAATAATGTATCAGTGAATGATGCCTTCAGAGTATACTTCTACTTCTTTGTTACTTAGATTATTTTTAGCAGAAGACACTATACCAAAAAAATGAAGTTTGTTCATATTTCACACAAGATCTAAGCCAATATTTACATGAAAATGTCGTCAAGAATTGATAAATTTTCCACAATGGTTAGAGAAATCAGACTTTTCTAATGTTTCAAAAGACTTCAAGTATCTAAATCCTTTGAGCCTCAATTACTAACGATAAATACTACCACACACATTAAAAGAATCACTGACTAAACATTTCAATGAGAATGAACATTGTGGCATATTTAAACTTTCATTGTTCAACATCTATTGAGAATCTGCTTCATCAGATGATGTATTCTCTCTAATTCTCAGTTTCTACATCTGTCAAATACGAATAATACCTACATCATAAATTTGTCATTAGAAGTAATTAAAAGAGCATGCAAAGGAACAAGTATATTTTTATTCATGGACAAATCATATTTTAAAGCTGGAAGGACCTTAGCCTTTTATTTAGAAATAACAAAATTAAGCCTCAGAGAGGGTCAACTTGAAGAAAGTTACAGAGAGTGTCAGTGGAAGATCCAAAATCAAAACCTGGGTCACAGGACATCAACCTCGGTGCTATTTCCATAGCATTAAACTAGAGTATGAGCTAAACTAACTTTGAAATAATTGATAGTAAAGTTCGTATCATAATACACACATGAAGTTCTACCCTCAAGCGAACCACTCATCAAGAAAAAAAAAAGTATCTTATTTTGGATTGTAATGCAGTCCCTCAACAGTGATTAATTTGATTTATTTTCTGGATTAGTTACCATAGATTTGTTTTTCAAAATGTTTTTCCACAGGCTTTCTCATGGAAATAAAAGCTAAATATTAACACTCATTAATCTTTTTATTATATCTGAGAAAGAATTTTAATAAATCTACTAGCTATAGCATCAAGCAGTTTCTCTTGAATCCTGAGTTCTTCTGCACTGTGTGCCCATCAGTGAGACTGTGAGCCCTTGAGGATAATACAATGACCAACTCTGGGAGCACTGCCACTGGGAGTGGGAAAGCAACTGGAAACGGGAAGGAGGGTGCAGAAATGGGAAGCAGAGGGGAGATGAAGGATTGTTCTACACTTTACTCACCTTCATTCCAAGGTCCACTACCTAAATGATTTCCAAAGCTAGTTGATTCATCAGAACCAACTGGGCAGCTTGTGTGTTCAAAACTTGTTCATATATTTTAACCTTTTATTTGACAAAATTAACGACAAACCTTTAATATCATCCAATATTCAGGTTGTGTTCAATTTTCCCAGATTTTCATTAGAATGTATTTTAAAATTGGTTTATTTAAATCAAATACAAACAAGATCCTAAAATACATTTGGCTGACATGTTTTCTAAGCTTTGTTAAATATTTACTGTCTCTCTCTCTCTGCCCACTTTCATTTTTTATGCCATTTGCATGTGAGGAAATGGATTATTTCATCTTTTAGGTTTTCCCTTGTTCTGAATTTGGCATATTGCATCTTCAAGGTATCAATTGACATGTTTCTATTTCCCTCATTTTTCCTATAAACTAGCTAAACAAGACACTTCAATTAGGATTCAGTTTTTGACGCCTGAATACGGCCTATGTTAGGAGGGACTTAACATCTGGTTGTCTGTTCCACTTTTACTGCTAAGATTGATTGTGGTTCAGCTATTGTCAGGCTGTTTCATCCTTTAAAACATTTTTCCCGTAAACTTTCACCTACGTAATGCTTTTAAGAACCTATGTTTATCACTGCCCAGATTCATTATTTTATTAGAGTTTGCAAAGTAAACAGTCTCAATGTCTGTCATTCCTCCTGCATTCTTATTTATTTTCAATTTTATTGAGATACAATTGCCATACACACTGTATACATTCAAAGCATACAGTATAATGAATTGACATCCATGTATTGCAAAATGATTACCAATAGGTTTAGTGAACATCCATTATCTCATAGAGTTACAAAGAAAAAAATGTTTTTTCTTTGTGATAAGAACTTTTAGGATTTACTTTCTAAGCAACTTTCAAACATACCATATGGCAGTGTTAACTATAGTTACCACGTTGTACATTACATTCCCAGTACTTATAACTGGAAGTTTTACCTTTTGACCACCAAGTTCTTCCTGTGCTAACCACAATAATTTTTTGGAGCATCATTATTAATTCATGAATTTTTATTTTTTATATTTGATGTGTTGCAATCCTTTACTCATTATTCTTTTCGTTCCTGAAATGATCAAGTTTTTGGCCAAGAGGTTTTCTTGGCACTTGTGTCCTATTGACAAGACCCAAGTTTGGCAGCCTCCTTATTTCTGACACAAGATGCCCCAGAATCACGTTCTGTATGGCCTGCCCTGCAGAGTGGGTGTAGCAGAACCAGTATATACGCCTCCCTGGATTTGCTTGGCCATAGCATTTTGCTCAATGCTATTGGAGGAAGATTCTCCAAGAAGGCCAAGCTGGCACTAATCACAGCTTTTTAAAAGCACTCCAGGTTATTCTGATGCCCTGCAGGCTTTGAAAGCAGCATATACCCTTGCCTTCCTCCTGAAGGTAAGGAAAGGGAGTAGGGGGAGTTTGAAACAACCACACCCACTCCAGTGATTCTTTTTTCTTGTCTTCACTTAAAAAAAAGAAGTATGGGGGAATCGCAATTTGGCTTCACGTGTAAGCTCTCAAAGCTTATCCTTGCATTTCTCATGAATTCAAATCAAATCAAATATTCCAAACAAGTTAAGTGAATGAGCATTCAAGAAAAAGGAATTAACTGGATGTGCATGATTAATCAACGGCTTGACATTTGTGTCTTTGTTTCACATACAAGTATAAGGCTAATCCACAAATATTTTGGATCGCTTATTTCTATTGTTTTGCTTTTTTAATCTGTGAGAATGTGAAAATTTCAACCTCTCTTATCTGCCACACACCTAAAGCTGCTGGACTTCATGAGTTGTCATTTGTAAAACACTAGTAAAGAAAGCTCTTTTCTTTAAAAGATATGTTATATTGTGCTATGAACAGCTCCAACTCTAAAGGGAAGTATACAGAATAGTACATCCATGCACACATTACCCAGCTTTGCCACATTTTGACAACCGTTCCTCATTTTTTCAGGAACAAAATTTTATAGATACAGAGAAGCTCTGTTCTTCTCTCATCACCAGTCTCATTCTTTTCACTCCTCTCTGAGACCTAGCTATTTTTCTGAATTTAGAATGTATTATTCTCTCACATTTTAATAATTTCATTACATATATTTCATTTTATTCATAAGTAATATAGAACAGTATTTGGCATTTCCAAAAATTTATATAAATTGTATTATACTGTATTATACTTCCCCAGTGAGTTGTTTTTTACCCTCATTGTTTTTATGATTTATATATTGATAGATGTGGCCTTTGTTCACTCAATTTAACTGCTACATTTTATTCCACTCTGAATTCTACTCAATTTATTCATTTTTTTAATGAATATTTAGATCGTTTCCAAATGTCACTATTTAACAATGTTGCATTGAATTAATATGCTTTGTCAGCTTTTGGTGGGATAACAAACAACCCCCAAATCTCAGTGGTTTACAACAGAAGACAATTTTTTTATTCCTTTTAGTGGGACAGTGGTTTCGCTATAGCTCTATTCTAAGATTAGGGCATGGGAAAGCAGAGAAAAGGAAGAGAAAACCAACTGGGGTTTTCTATATTACTTCTGAGCATTACACATTTCCCTTTCTTGCTCTTCAAGAAGGTGAGGGGTGGACTTGTTATAAATGCAAATGGTCAGGCCACAATCCAGACTCACTGAATCAGAAACTCTGACGGTGGAGACCAACAACAGTGTTTCAACAAGCTCTTAGTGGTTCTGATGCCTGATAAAGTTTGAAAACCACAAGCACAGAAGAATAAAGGATTAACAGTAATTAACATCTTAAGATAAGTAAAGTAAGGACACTTGTGCTCTGTAATGTCCTTAAAGTAGGTAAGTGATATTTACTAAACAGTGGAATTCTTTTTATATTGCAAAGGGTTATAAAGTCTTGGCAAATTGCATAAACTATAAAACATGAAGAGAAACCAAGAGAAGCTACACTATTCATTTACATATTTGTAAATAATCTTGATTGATGTAATAACTGAACGTATTGCTGCTGATTTATAAAGATTCTACTTTAATTTATGTTTTGTTTTAGTACTACTGACCTTTACGTGATCCCATTTTGTAAAGAAGTTCTTTGGATTGGAGTACTACAATATTGGTCTCTGAATACTACTGGAGTTCATTTTCTGGCTAATTTGCATCCAAATGGCCCTATCTGAAATACTGATAACAGGGCTAAAGATAGTTTAAAGACCCAAACCTTTGGAAGAAAGCTTATTAGAGTTCAACTTGAAGCATTATATTATGCTAGAGGATCAAAATTCCTATATAACAATTCTCTAATCTATGCCTTTTAAAGATGTAAAAGACTTTTAGGTTATTGCTCAAATAAATAGAATGTGTACGCATTTTACAACAGTTAATAGATAAACATATTTTTAAAAGGGAGAAAGTCAAACCTATATTTGAGGGTTTGCTATGTTTCAGACTTGTTAGGTACTTACATACATCATTTCAATAACTTAATGGGTAAATATTCTATGCATTTTTTAGATTAGAAAACTAAGGTTCAGAGCTGTTAAGTAACTTGTCCCACATCACTGGAAACAGCCTAATCTAGGTCTGTCTGACTGCAAACCCCATGTGCTTTACACGGTATCATTTTTTTAAAAATATTTTTATTGGGGAAGGGGAACAGGACTTTATTGGGGAACAGTGTGTACTTCCAGGACTTTTTTACAAATTAAGTTGTTGTCCTTTCAGTCTTAGCTGTGGAGGGCATAGCTCAGCTCCAGGTCCAGTTGCCATTGCTAGTTGCAGGGGTCGCAGCCCACCATCCCTTGCAGGAGTCGAACCGGCAACCTTGTGGTTGAGGGCTCACTGACACATGAGGGAATCGAACCAGCAGCCTTTGGAGTTAGGAGCATGGAGCTCCAACCGCCTGAGCCACCAGGCCGGCCCCCACGGTATCATTTGTATGCTTCAGGAAAATAAACTTTTCATTAAGTTTCTACAAATGCTTATTGAGTAAGCATGCATGCATGAAAAAGAAGTCCTTGCATAGGAAAGTGCAATACAAACTTAGCCACGCAAGGGTCAGATCTGAGCATGAAATAAAGTTAACTGGTAGGTAATTTCATAGAATGCGTAAAAACATTCACCGTTTTCTAAAGTGGGTATTTCAAAGTAGCTTCCTACATTTGGCTATGTACTCTTGTCCAAAAATGAATCTGTGCAATATGCCACAATAATAACCACAGTGTCACAATTTGTTATGAAAACCCGGCTTACTGAATACATCTAGTATCAGGGCCACGCTCCTGGACGCCTTGTCTGCCTTGGTCCTTCTCAAGAAGCATCAGAATCAAAGCCACTGTGTCCTGTGTACACAGCCTGTGTGGCACAGCACAAGTAAAGGTTGTACTCAGTGGTCTAAACACTGTGATGTTAATACTAAGACTCTTGCTTCTCTTTACAACCTTCCCATATAGCCAGTTAGGAAACTGCTTATGTTTTACAGAATAAAGTTTTAAAACAAAATGCAGCACCAAATAGAAGTTGTCTATATACCTAGTGGAATTCAAAAACCAATTCTTCATCTATTTCAGAACATTAAACTTACCAAAGAAAGAATGTAGTGTGCATCCTGAAGTTTTTCAGAAGTGAATTTACTTGAATTGCAAGACAAGTCTACCAAAAATCAGCCATCTTCACAGAATCACGTAGTATAGTTAAAACATGCACTAAAATAAACCACTATTCAACAGGAAGTATTTGGACCTAAAAAGAATCCAGAATATATTCCCATTGCTAAACCTGTTCAAAATACACACACACAGTCGAGGGGCAAATAATATACAATTTTATTTAAACAGGATATCTCAGAACTAGAACATTTCTGGGAAAATGGATATTCATACATATGCGTCTCCTTTATTTCAGACAAAATTTAGAGCTTTATCTTTTCGTTGTCTTTTCACAGTGAAAAGAAACAGACCATGGATGACAAATGCACAAGTTCAAAACAGAAAGACCAAAAAACAAACAGAGGTAAGCCAGTTATTTAGGCTTCTATAGTCAAAGTACTCAATTCATTTCCAGAACCTTTCATTTCATATCCAAGCAATGTGATATCAGGGAGTCAGTGCCAAATGAAGCACATGTAAACGAATTTTATGGCTGACTATTTAATCAGAATGTACTCTACCTCTGAGAGGCATTAAGAGACATGATTAAGAAGGCTTTCAAAAAAAAAAAACTGCAAGAAATATTAAAAGTAAAAAAAACAAAAAACAGTAATTTTTATTAAACGAAAGACTAAGCAATGTGGTTTTGATAGGTTCCCTGCATAGATGCAATGCCCTGTGCAGTAGACATTAAATATTGAATCCCCAGAAGACCTTAATTCCTAGGAGCCAATCAGGGATGGTGGTAGCAGCAATCTTGGAATATTACGCAATAAATAATTTATAAGGTCATGACAAAAACTGCAGTTTTTTCATAGGATCATTTTTAGCCATTACCTGAGGTATATAGGACTTTAGAGAATGGTGCCTTGAGCTTTTGTAACATTCTCCCCAAAACAATGATGTGATCCACTTTCACTGTTGGCTTATCACTTCTTGACAAAGCACTGAAAGATAGTGGCAGTAGCTGGGATACCCTGAAGCATCCCCTCAAATGGTACATCTTGCTGGAAGATAAAAAGCATTTCTCTCCCCACTGTCACAGCCTTAGGTTTAGAATAACCAATTCACAAAAGTATCTCCCAAATAAGCTACTGAGTTCTTTCTTGAACTCAAACTATTAGACCCTGGTCTACCTTTGTCCTATTACTGTGACTAGAGTATTATCACATGCTGAATCTTTTTTTCTCTCACTACCAAATTTGGGGAATGTATGAGCTATAGAATTAGATGATGATCCCATTAATACAGATCTCTTCAATAGATTCCCTCAGTTCGTTAATCTCTAATAAAATCATCTATGTAGGACATTGTTGAAATAGCCTTGAGTCACTTACTTATGATGGTAGAATGATCCCCTGAGACTCACCCCACATTAAATTTATCTAGAGGAAAAACTTCCCTCTCCCTTAGTCTTTAAGCTCTCCTCCTACCTTCTTCTAATACGTGTACAGTATTGGAGAATTCCAAATATCTCAGTCATGCAGACTCAGATTGTGCTATTTCCTAACATGATTTCAGGAAATGGGACAAGAACTCAGAATCTGTGTTGCCTGTCTTTGGTACCACCACCTCACCTTCAACTTTTATATGCAGTTAGGGCTGCTAAATAAAAGACATAGATTGTCAGGTACCTAATACCCCTAATACCTTTCACATGCCCCTTACCCTCTATCCTTCTCCACTCTGCTCTGTCCTTAGAAATATAGTTTATATATATGATGGACTATCACTTAACCTTTAAAAGGAAGGAGATCCTGCCATTTGTAATGACATGGATGAACCTGGAGGACACTAAGTAAAATAAACCAGGCACAGAAAGAAAAGTACTACGTGATCTCACTTACATGTGGTATCTAGAAAAGTCAAAATCATAGAAGCAGAGAGTAGAACCATGGTTACCAGGGGTGGAGAGGTGGCAGTAGTTGCCCAAAGGTACAAAGTTTCAGTTATGTAAGAGGAATAAGTTCTAGAGATCTAATGATACAGTGTGATAACTATAGTCAATAGCATTGTATTATATACTGGAAATTTGCTCAGAGAGTAGCTCTCAGGGTGTCCTCTCAACACACACACACACACACACACACACACACACACACACAGTAGTTATGTGAGGAGATGGATATATTAATTAACTTGACTATAGTAACTATTTTACTATGCATACGTATATCACAGCATTATGTTGTATGCCTTAAAGATAAACAGTTTTTATTTAAAAAATAAAATAAGTTTAGCTGCTATTAGTTTTAGGACGCAGCACTATATATTGTGATTCCCCTAGGCTAATGGTTCTCATGCTTTAACACATATCAGAATATTCTGAAAAGTTGATTAGAGCAGATTGCTCAGCCCACCCTTGGAATTTTGGATTCAGCAGGTCTTGGGTGGAGCCTGAACTTTGCATTTCCAACAAGTTCCCAGGAAATGCTGGTGCTGCTGGTCTGAGACCATACTTTGAGAATCAGTGCTCTATACTGACACCTTTGTTTACAAGGACTATAGGCAAATAGTATGGTAATAGCTACCAGAATTGCCAACAGCTGGTTTGAGAGAGGTAATTAATGGGCTTTCTTGTATCAGTTGGAGTCCAAACTAGAAACAGATGGCACACTTCAAACAGGATTCATTCCCTACAGTCAACAAGTGAATGTGTGCAGCTTGTTAGGCACTGGGGTTTTGTGCTGAAGACCTAAGTATACAGGTAAAAAATTGAACTCTGCTCATCTCTACACACACTTCTTTAAAACAGCTGACACAGAGAGATCCAAAATGGCGGAGTAAACATTGTGCCTGCTTTCTTCCATGAACACATTAAAATTACAACTAAATTATAGAACAATCAACCTGGAAACCATCTGAAGTCTAGCCAAACAGAAGTCCTATGACTAAAAATATAAAGAAGAAGCCACATCCAGACAGGTAGGACAGGCACAGATGCAGAATGAGTCTCAACCACCGTGTGGTGGTTGAGAATCAGGAGGGATATCTCAGCTGCTGAGGTTCCCCTAGGAGAAGCGAGGGACCTCAGCCTCCCACATCAGGCTCCTCAACTCAGAGTACTGGTACCAGGAAGAGGAAGCCCCGTGACACCTAGCTCTGACCATCCAGGAAGGCTGCAGGGAAACCCAGACATCTTCTAAAATGGTCCATGCACAGACTCACTTGCAGGCACTCACCTTGGGCTCTGGTGGAGGGGGTGACTCAGGAGGTGTCGAAGACATACAGGGATAAGGGGAAGGTGCAGGAGAGAGTGGCAGACTGACGTGTGTGGCTTTAGGGGGAGGACTGAAGGACACTCAGCATTTTCCCTGTGTGAGGTTCTTCTTCTGCGCAGGCTGCAGGCAGGCACCACCTTTTCTGTGTTGAGCCTGCCCCTTCAGGGCCAAAACTGAATCTGATTGGCCGGGTGAGCTCAAGTTACAAGATTATATCCATCTTTATACTAACTAAAAGACACAAGTGGGTATCTTAGCTGTAAATTCTGAAACTTTCATTTTTATTTTTTTTTTCCCTCTAGGAATACCTGGTGGCCTTGCCTGCTTCATCCCATGAATTCATCTTTACTCAAAGCATGACTCATGATTTTAAATATCTAGGAAAACTTTTTGTGATAGATCAAACTTTTATTTAGGTACTGCTATCTCCCTTCTTCTGATCTATCTCACCTCAACACATATGCAGAGGATTATTTTATTTCCTTTCATTTCTATATTTCAGGTTATATCCATTCTTGCTACCCTTCATTTCTTCAAATGCCTGTCAAAAGGGTGTTCAATGGCTACATTGATACCTTTTTGGTATTAGGTTACAGATCTCTACATGGCCTTAATTATTACAGCATTTCTCTTTACTTTTGTTTTGGTATTAACTATTTTAATACTAATATATTAATTATTTATTAATTATAATAATTTATTTTGGTGTTAAATATTTTAATACTAATATACTAATAAACTTATTTTTAAGTTAATAAGCACAAAACAAATACAAACAGCTAGAAACCCATTCCCTATCTCAGGACTAGAATAGTCTTGTACATGAGTATATCTGTTTATCCCATCCACTAGCCTTCTCTCTTCAAGGAACTGTTATTCTTTTAAAAAATGAATATGCTAATCCCTTCACCTTCTCCCCTATCTTTATCACTTTGTGAGGGGTGTAAATGTCTAACTATTATGTTGCTTTGTACACCGAAACTAATTAAAAAACAAGACATGATAATCATGTGATGTGATAGAGAGGCTAACTATCACTGCAATAGCAATCATATTACAATATACAAATGTATCCTTAAAAAATGAATATTCTATATCATATGTATATTTCCCTAAGTAATACATATAGTTTTACTGGATTTTGAACAAATTTTTACGTCTATTTCTCACTCCTCATTATATTTTTAAAAATCGTAGTTACATGTAACAATAGTACATTAATGTTTCCTCTGTAAATTTCATAGTGTGAAGATGCTGCAATTTATTTATTCATTCTTTTTTTTTGCTGAGCATTTGTGTGTTTTCCAGGTTTTTGTTATTATGAACAAAGCTGCTATACATTTTCTTATAGATATATGTTGGTGTACATGTTTTAGAGTCCCTCTTGGGTGTACTAAACCTAGTGATAGAATCACTGGATTATCAGATATGTGCAGATTCATCTTCACAAGGTGATACTCAACTGTTCTCCAAAGTAGTTGCACCAATTTACAATCCTACCAGTACTGTGTAAGAATTCCTGTTGAGCCATATCTTTACCACTTCTGATATGATAAGACATTTTAATTTTTGCCAATATGGTATGTGCTCAAGGGTATATATTGAGGATTTAACTTTTGTTTCTCTAATAACTAATGAAAGTACCTCTTCTTAGCTACTATATTCATTTCTTAGGGCTGCCATAACAAATTACCACTTACTGGGTGGCTTGAAATAACAAAAATGTATTATCTCACAGTTCTGGAAACCAGAAGTCCAAACTCAAGTTTGGACTTTGGAAATCCTTCCAAAAGCTCTCAGGAAGAATCCTTCTCTCATCTGAATGACTTTCATAATGACACTTGTCATTGGATTTAGGGCCCACACAGATAATCCAAAATGTTCTCATTTTGAGAGCCTTAATTTAATGATATCTGCAAGCACCCTTTTTCCCAAAAGGTCATATTTATAGTTCTGGGGATTAGGAAATGGACATATATATTTTTGGCGGGAGAGGGGCACAATTTTAATGTACCACATGTATAATCACCATTTGTATTTTCTCTTTCAAAGTACAGGTTTATGATTTTTTCCATTTCTCCATCGAATCTTTCCTATTTTTCAAATTGAATCTCTCTCTTATTGATTGGCAAGACTTTTTATACTAAAGATATTATTTTTTCTTAATTATGTTTATTAAATGAGTATTCTCCCAATCTGGAATTTGCATTTTCACTTTTTAAAATGCTGTCTTTTGATAAATAGATGTTCTTAATTTTTATGTAATTATGTTTGTTGATCTTTCTTACATGGTTAGAACATTTTATATGTTATATAGTAAATACTTCCATTGGTCCCAAATAAATTATTTTCTTATATTTTCTTCTAAATATTTTAACAAGTGGTCTTATAGCTTTACATATTTAATTCATCAGGAGAAAACTTTTGTTGTAGTATAAGGCAAGGATCTAATTTTACTTTTTTCTGTGCATGGGGATAACCAGTTCTTCTTCAGCCTGTCTTGATCAGTATGTGGAGCAGCAGCAGTTATTTCACAATAAATGCGACCATAGCTTGAGGATGAAAGGTCTGATCTGACATGATGAAGAGACTTACTTTAGGGATACAGTCATCCTTTAAGACAATAAGCTTTATTACAGAGCACAATTAAACATATATCACTTAAAAAAGAATAAGAAAATCCAGATGGACATCCCTTCTCTACTAACAGCATGACATACATGACATCCTACAAGTCTTAGCTGATAAAGTTTTGTATACACTAAAGTCTACCTCTAGTCGGGTTAAACTAACAGAGCAAATAACTTAGAGTAGTTGTTTTTGCATTTGGAGTTGCATATTTACCAAATGATATCATTGAATAAGTGGCTCCAAGAAACACTCAGGTTATTAACTCTCTCTCACCCAGCAGATGGATGAATCATCAGTGTCCTGTGTAGTTAAGGTAACAGTTGGTTCATTGCATGCCTCTTCAATAGATGATGTAAATTAGCCATTTGTGTGGGACAGTCAATTGAATCCATAATTTCATGTCTAATAAATTGCACACATACACACAAAAGGATATTTATGAGCAGTCTCAGAAAACCTGTTTTGTGTATATGTGTGTGTTTTGTTTTGTTTTTACACATGGAAATAAATAATTGCTTAACTCAATCTATAATTTCTGGACTTCCTAAATAACATGTGTCTTCCTTTAGAAAAGTCACAATTGGAGAAGAAAACGTGCTCTTGATTTTTATGTACTGTGTTCTTTTTGACTCTGTTTTGGAATGTTATTTGTTGGTTTAGAAACTTCCAGATTTTCTCTGTCCAAAATGGTAACCATTAGCCACCTATGTTTATTTAAGTTTAAATGAATTAAAATTAAGGAAAATAAAAAAATTCAATTCCTCATTTTGCATTAGCCACATGTCAAGTACTCAATTAAACCACAGAGGACAGCATAGATAGAACATTTCCATCTTCACATAAAGTTCTTTTGGATAATGCTGTTCTAGACATTTTCTTCCACTCTATTCATGTGGTTCTAATATTCACGTACTCCTTTATGGTTTACCAAATGTTTTCTCATCCATGTTTTTACTGAGTCCTCACTATATTATTGGTAGGAAGCCGTTAGTCCAAATTTCTTTATCTGTTGCTGAGTAACAAATTCCCCTAAAAATTAGCAGCTTAAAGTGACAAACATTTATTATCTCACATAGTTTCTGAGGGTCTTGAGTAAGGGAGCAGCTTATCAGAGTGAACTGGCTCAGGATCCTAATGAGGCTTCAACTAAGATACCTGCTGGGGTTGTAGTCACCAGAAGGCTTGACTGGGGTAGAAGGATATACTTTTCAATATTACTCATGTGGCTATTAGAAGCTTTGAGTTGCTCACCATATGGGCTTTTGGCTTGCCTCAAAACAAATAATGAGAGAGAGAGAGAGAGAGAGAGAGAGAGAGAGAGAGAGAGAGAGAGAGAGAGAGAGAGAGAGAGAGAGAGTTGTGTTTTGTCTTTTATTATAACTTTATCTCAGAAATTACAAGCCATCATTTCTGGCTTTTTCTATTGTTACACAGACCCTGGTTGGTAAGATATGGGAAGAGACTACACAATGGTGTGAACGTCAGGAGTTGGGAATCATTGCCGCCCATCTTAGAGTCCAGCCAATCACACTGCTATTAAGAAGTTCAGTAACCTGCCAAGCTCACACAACCAATAAACATTAGATGCAGAACTCTCACGTAAATCCTCTGACTTTTAATTCCTTTCTTCCACAGTACTTCTTCTTTACCCATCTGGGTACTACCTCAACCTCCTTAAACAATTTTTTTTTTTTTTTTTTTGTAAAACAATGACACAGACTAATAATCTTAACCTGCAAATATAGCTGAGATTCAAAGAGTATCAGATGTTAGATTAATAACAATTGTTGCTCTCCTTTTCTTTGCTGTTTTTCAGGAAAAAACAGTTATAGGAGAATAGGAAGAACAAGAGTGTTACTGGTAAACACTCTTGACCAAACTCTAGACAGACTCCTTCGACAGGTCTTGAATTTGGTATCCATCGTTTTTGGGCCTCCATCACCCAGTCTTAGCAAGAATCCTATTAAATTGGTTTAGCCAGAGTCACCCACCCTAGATATCTAATCAAATTTTGCATCTCCCACCATTCCCCAAGTAATATCTGATCACCTTGGCCTGTCTTCAGCAAGAATCCTGTTAGATCCCTTTAGCCAGAATCCCCTCTTACCCTTGATATTTCTTTCTTAGCAATTTTTTTAAATCTACCGACCCCCCCACCCCAAGACAGCACCCCAAGACAACAAGACTTTTCCTTGTTGTAGAGTTGAGCCCAATCTCTCTGTCCTGCTACAAAATGCCTTTGCAGTAGTCTCTACATGTAACATGATGGTCCTGAATAAAGTCTGCCTTAGTGTTTTAACAAGTGTCTTAAATAATTTGTTTCCACACTACTCCAGAACAAACATCAAATGGAGTGGAGGAGATAAGAGGAAGATTACTTTGTTCTTTCTCTCATACACCTACCCTCGCAGAAGTGACTTTTTACAAACTGTTGCTTAGAAAAGGGGCAGGAGCAAACTATCTTCTTTCCTACACATATAAAACAACAAAGCAACTTAAAGAAAAACTTATCTTCAACCATAGCACATCCTGATTTTTAACTTTTTTTTTAAGTGATTTATTTCAAATAAAGGGCAAAGTGTGGACAAAGTTGGCCAAAGTGAATATAAACTGATTTTATTTTTTGGCTTGCCATTCGATATTGGCAATCGGAGGTACAAATAGACTCAAATTCCAAATGTCATTGATTTACTCACAGAGAGCACTCCAGTGGACCGCTTTATTCTTTGGTAATTATTTGACATCAGGATTTGGTTAACATTCACTGTAGAAGTCTAGGAAATTACTTCTGATGTGTCCTTACAAAGCTACTAGGAAATGTGCTTTGGACACCTGAGAGAAAAGAACAGTAGGAATGAAGAAAAATCTTTTAGTCGAACAAATAAAATTTCACATTCTTAGTTTCATCTTAGTTATGGTAGAAAAATGGGCAGTTGGCAAGACTGAATCATTTTGTACGTATCTAAAAACTTCTTTCTCACCATTAAGGGAAAGCTCTGAGTCCTTCAATATTATCATCATAATTAGTCTCAATTCCTAGTGACCAATGAGTTAAGGAAGCACTGCCACTTATTTTCGTCTTTCATATAATTCCCAGTATATTTAAAAAAGGATTAGCTAGTGGTGGGAGATGATGACAGGCACAAGTATCCCAAATCCTAACACAATCCTGCTTGAATAAGATGGAAGCTTATGCTCCCATAAAAAGAAGTCTGTCAACTGTAATTTAATATATATAGTCACGGGACATGGAGTACAGCGTAGGGAATAGAGTCAATGGAATTGTAACAGCTCTATACGATGTCAGAGGGGCAATAGATTAGGGGAGGGGGCTACCACTTTGTGAAGGGTGAAATGTCTAATTATTGCATTTTTTTGTACACCTGAAACTAAAAAAAAAAAAAAAAAAAAGTTTTGAGTTAAGATTGACTGTAGAGAGAGTTAATTCAGTGTCAATGAGAACCCTCACCTGCCTTCCCCCGTTTAGGCCGCATCCTCAGCAAGTAAGATGGCTGTAGCAGTCCCTGGTATGGCATCCTAAATCTGACAACGTCCACAGAGAGACATAATGTCTCTCAAGGATCTCTTAGGAGGGAGAAAATTTTGTTCTAGAAGCCTCCAGCAATCTTCCTCTGATATCTCATTGACTACAATTGGTCCACATGCTCACGACAAGGGGTAGAAAACTACACGACGGGCTCAGATAGATCATCTGTTAGAGAAAGAACATTGGGGGACTATCACAATTTTCATCTCCCAAATGGAAGCCTCTTCATTTCTATAGCAGATTAGCTTTTAGGATCAAAAATTTCTACCAAAAGTATAGATAGAGGGAAATTTCCATATTGTCATATAAGAAAGCATAAACGAAAGAGAGAAAGACCTAGAGAAATCAAGAAACACTAGCCGTTCCAGACCAGGAAAAGGAAAACTGAAGTGTACGTTGAAATGCTGATCATGAAATCCTGTGAGATAGCCCACGTCAGAATTCATTGAGCCTCATTGGTATGTATTTTTCTGCTGTTCAGACTAAACAAGTTAAAAGCCAGACGATTTTAAATTAAAGAGAAATGTGTGTCAGAGCACGTATGTATACCTAGGAAAATAGGCAAACCAAACAAATAATGCATGTATAACATATATATTCCTAAACACAGTTGGTGATGCTCTTACTCTGTGACTAAAGGAATCACTTTTCAACAATTTTTTTTTTTTTGTATCCTTACTCAGGGTTGCTGCTATTAATAGAAAGGAGAATCTTCTTCCACCCGTCATTTGATAATTTTTTGTTCTCCTCTTAGGTTGCTTCTCAAACCACAACATTGTCGACAACAACAGCCTTGCTTCATAAAGTGTAGAAATGAGGTTTGGAGGGTAAGGGGCTAGTGTATTTCATTAACAGGCGTGTTGGCTATGAAGACAGTCAGCCTTGGGTTTCAGTCCAAAAGGTGTCTCATCATGAGTTATCCACCTAAACCTCAGTTTCTCATCTATAAAGTGGCAGTAGGGTATTAATTGCTAATATCTTACAGGATTTTATAAGAATTACATGAGATAATGCATATAATAAAGAAGCTAGAACAGAGTCTGGAGCATAATTGGCATGACATCGATGTTACTTACTGCTCTTGGTTCTACAAAGCCTCAAGGCTGAGATGAGAGGGGTAGGGTGAGACACAGTGGGTCAATTTGAGGAAAAAAATGGCATTGTAGTCCTTATCTTCATTCTTTACTGGTATCTCTCACAACCAGTAAGGCAGGTTTTTTTAGATCATTTTAGAGATGCACCTTTATAGAGGAAAGTGAGACTCTCAACATTCAGTAATAACCAAATACACTAGATTTTACGTGGCAAAGACAAGACTCAAACCAGATTTACTGACCTCAAGTGTAATGTTCTTTCTACTACCTCTGTTGAGAAAGTGTTTTAACAGTTTCTGCATGATTCATTACTTACTGTTCAAAAAAGTAGACTTGAAATCCTTCAATCACTAAGCTGGAAAAGCATCACAAGAATTACATTTGTCCAGCAAAATCTGCTCCCAAACCACGCCGGGATGTTGATCCTATATTTGTAGGGACAGGAAGTCAGCAACCAGCCTATTCCACTATGTATTTATTCCTAAAATGAAGATATGCTTTGTCCTCCTTTTTTATTACTAGTTAGCCGTCCAGTAGGATATTTGTAATGCCTCCAAATATTTTCCCGACTAGCTATGGCACCTGGAATTTCACCATTAAAATCAAATTTTATCCTTAAGTTTCAGCTTTAAGAAAGTCCTCCTTCTAATGTACTTGGAAGGGACCAGGAATATTAACATATTCATACCCATAGTTAACTGCTACTGATCCTTATCAGATTGACAAGTTGTCTGTTCTAATGGCCCCTGCTTGGAGAGTACAGCAGATCCCAGAGGAGAGCTATATGTGAAGGGTAAAACAATTCCAAAACAATGGGAAAGTGGAGAGGGCTGAATAATAGTATGTCACCTTCAGGAAGTGTAGGCAGAAAGGGGGTGCAGGCAGATGAGAAAGCAGTGAAAAGGAGCAGAGAGAGGAGGCCAGAAGTCAGTCAGCCAACTTATAATTACTTAGCCCTAGGACGGTTCCTAAAAATGCCTTAGAATTTTTTCTTGCTTTAAATTCGGTATATCCTCTGGTTTTAGTTCTCAGCAGTGATTGAAAACAACTAAAAGGCCATGTTAATATTTCTTAATCACCAAACACACCTAACTTGTTAAATCTTGAGTCTTTTCTCATTGCACGGAGCATATTGTTGATACTTTATAAGTATTTGTGTAATGAGTAAATCCTTCTGTGATTCTATTTTGTTTTTTACTTTGGAAGTGACTCAGTATTGGATGCATTAAAACGATAATACTTGATGTAGCCTTCCAAATACCATAGCAAAGTCTTTAGCAGTGTTGCTCAATAGAACTCGGGGTCAGGACGAAAATGTTCTTTAATAGGCCCTGAACCATACAGTAGTCACAAGCCACAAGTGGATATTGAGTACATGAAATGTAGCGAGTGAAAGAACTGAATTTTAATTTAATTTAAATAGCCACTTGTGGCTAATGGCTACCTATGGTATTGGACCAGGTGGGTCTAGAGGTTTTATTAAAAATTTTCTGCCCTTCTCACTTTGTTTTTAAAAGTAGCAATTTGGATTCATTCTATTAATTACTATGTAGAAGTTCCCCTCATTCGTAGTCTTCTTTTTTAAATAGAAATAATTAGATTTACCTATGATAACTAAAGATTAGGACAGCAAACCAAATTGATTTGCACAGCAGTGTCTGGAGGGAATTTATGTGTCATTTATAGGAACTTGTAATACACGGTCAATTTCTAATTTCAACTATTGACGTAAAAGGAACGAGTCTCTGTAGCTGAAATAGTGAAGCATGAGGAGTGTGTCCTCTGCACTGACAGGTTGGCCTTTCAAGGCAGTCTTTCATTTGATGGCCTCCTCCCTCCTCAGGAATCTGGCACCTTCCCACTGTCCCTGTGTCTGCTGGGGGCCTCTAAGGTCCTTTCCCATAGCTCTCCATCCTTCTAGCCTCTCTGTACCTTCCCTGCCCTTTCAAATCAAAATGTACCTTGAATTATTTGTGATGAACTCCCTTTAACTCTTCCTTATTTTATAGATGAGGAAATGGAAACATTGCAAAGAGAAGGGTGGGTAAGAAAACTAATATTAACTACTATGTGCTTGCCAGACACTTCATATGATGCTCAGTGAAAGTGCTGCCTGAATGAATGAATGTTATCTCCCTGGCAAATAAATGGCATTCAATAAATACTTTTAATGGATAAATACACGAATACATTTTCACCAGGTGGAGCAGATATTATTGCTTTATCACAGATGAGGAAACTAAAATTTAGAGAGGGTATATGACTGACTTCCTGAAGGCTAAGCACACACAATACTCCAACATTTGATCATTACCTTTCAAAGAGAGGGATCAGCTAAAATCACCACTAGATTCACATCGATGGCTGCAAATGCAGTGATAGAAGCTGGCCTCCAGCCCCCTCGCCCTTTTCTAGGGATCTTCGAATTTTAATGTTAAGTTTCTGGAGACAGTGTCAACCAACTCACGGAAGTGTCTCCCTGGGAATTTCACACTGTTCAGGAGGTTTTATTTTGGTATTTACCGGCATTAAAAAACAATTCCACAGCAGATATTTTCCTGGGGTCTGGACGCTTACACAAAAACGACGCATTCATTTATAAATTAAACTTCAGTAGCGTTTACATTGACCTTAGTCCATATTACGAGGAGTAGACGATTAGTTTGTGTATTGGCCCCTATCGCTATGGATGACTGGTAAGAATCAGTAGAAACTGACTCCTCCTCCATCTCTTCCCCCACCCTTCGGAACCTTCTATGTTTACTTCAGAGTACGGTTTAAAAACGTAGGTGCTTTTGGAAAGGATTTGAAAATTAAAATATGGCTCCGTGATTTTCAACACAAAGACCACAAACAGTGCTAGAGAACAAGAAGTATTTAAAATATATCACCTCCAGAAGTTGGAGGGCTACAAAGTAGAAGTCGTCCAGGCCAGTCTGCAGAGACTGCTCGTGATTCCAGCCCTGCAAAAACCGGGCAGGCGACACGTCGCGACGAATTTCAGCTGCAGAAGAGGAAGAGCATCACCTGCAGTTCGAGGCGTGGGAACCGCTGCCAGAGGGGGCTTGAAAGAAAGAAAGCCAGCGAGGGGGAGCGCAGCGGGGTTCGGGGGCCGCTCAGGTGCTAAGTGAGAGGACCACCAGCGTTCTGCGGAGCCCGGGAGACCCCGCAGGGTAGAGGTGGGCAGACGCTGCACCAGAGGGACCGCAGCTGCGGCAGGAGAGACGGCTACAGCCGCGCTGCTACTGTCCAGGAGGCGGACCCCGCGGGAGAATCCCTTCCGCGCCGCGGGGCGGGGGCTAGGCGGGGCGCTGACGTCACCATCCCTCCCCCAGCTTCTCCAAGAGGGAGGGAGTGAGGGAAAGAGGCAGTGATCCGCCGCAGCTCCCGGCCGCAACTCCCAAACTAGGCGGCTTGCTGCTTGGACTTGTCCTGACAAACTTGGCTTCTCTTTGGCCCTCTCTCTAGCTCACGCTCACTCTCATCTCGCTTCCTTTCGGCGCTCAAGTTTCACCCAGGACTGAAGCCTCCGGAGATGCGTCCACCTGGGTCCGGGCACCGCGGGCGGATCACACTCTCGTTGGAGACACGCTGAAGATCCGAGGAAGGCAAAGTTGGTATTTCAGACACGGCTTTTAACAAATACCCACATCGCGTGGAGATTACGGAGCTGCCAAGGACTTTAAAGCGGAGCACCGAGGACTCGGCTGGATTGGTGAGTTCTTTTGTTTAGTGCAAGCTTTATGTATTTAAGTTTCACCGTAAATGAAATTACGTGGGGTGTTTGGCTCTAAGCTAGTGCAGGGAAGCGTGTGCATTCTACAGGCTCTCCGCTCCGCGAGCTGCACACTCCTCCGGCTGTGCATGGCTCAGGAATGAAAGATTGATAAACACAGATTTTGGAATTCACAAAATACATACACAGTACTGCTCAAAAGAACTTGAAAGGCTATGCTATTTGTGCATTATTTAAATGTAACTTATTATAGAAATGGTGCCCAGGGAGGGCGCATCGGGGGCAGCGTGATTTGCAGTGGCACAGCGCCCTCTAGTCCGGACACCCGGCAAGGCAGGCGCGCGCTCTCAGCCGAGTTCCTCGCGGACCGCGAACTTGGACCTGCTCCTGGGACGTGGGCGTGCACTCGGTCGCCGACACCCCAGCTTCACTTACCACCCACTCCGGCCCATTCCGTATGTAATTTACAAATAGCTTGGGTGGATTGGATGCAGAGGCGGTGCTGGAGGACCCACGTTTTTCTTTTCGGGAACTATCTTCCATCTGTTTAATTTCCAAAAGCCTTTGAGGACAGGGTGGGAGGGTCGACTATTGAAAGGACAAACGTGGAGCTTGAACTACCTTTCTCTTTCACGTGAAGGTAATTCGATGATGGCAAAAAGGCACCTCTATTTCGTTCCGTTGGGGCTAAAGGATCAGTAAAAACGTGGCAGCGCGGGAGTCTGAAATCTCTCTCTGGCTCTGCTTTTCTGTGGCGACCAAGTGCAACTTCTTACAGGCAGTTAGGTTTCTCAGGAAGCCTGGAAAACCGGGCTTCCCAAACAGATGTTTTAGCTCGAGTGAGCGTTATTTATAAATAAATGGTAATTTTTCTCCAGGAATCATTTTGTGCCATTTAAAAAATCTTGTGATTTCATGTTACGGGATCCTGTCTTTTCACTTTTCACTGTTTTCCCCCTTCCGCCCCACTCTCCAACTGTTGGTGTGTTTTGTGTGCTTGTGTTTTGTTAAGTTAGAATTCAGCAAGGGGCGCAAACCGGTTGAGCTTGGAGATAAGGTCACCTACTTCAGAGTTCCCTGTGTGAAAGTGACCTATAACATCAGGAGCACTTGGCGCAATTGTGGCGGTGGCCAAGTGTTTGGAGGATAGTGTTTGCTTGGTGTGTGAATTTGTGTGTATTCTAAATAATGCTCAGGGAATAATACACTACGTATTCTTAGTGCTAAGAATCAGCGCACTTATTCTACAGGCATTATTTTTCCTTCCCAGCCATAATCTGCTAGACCTTTATTTTTTCAACCACCTTCTTTAAAGTGGTTTAAGGGAAGACTGCATTACTAACTTTGAACCAAGGAAATTCTCTTTAACCCTAGACTCCCTCGCTCCCATCATCCTCGCAGGTCTCCCTGCAACCTCCTCCACCGGTTCCGGGGAAATCAGATCTCTGTGTCCTCACAGTGTTAAAATAGTCGAGCCCAACAAACTTTCCGAGGTCATGTCCGCCCTCTTCCCGGGGCTGATTCCCAATGCCCAGCAGCAATCCAGCTTCGGCTGCGTCTCAACTGCGCGGAGCCCGCGTCTGGAGCTTTGCTGCTAACGCTGAGGATGGGCTCACAGCGGAGAACGCCAGACTGCGCACCTCGGCACGGGGGGAGTTCCCGGAGGGGGCTTCCCTTTCTCCCTAGGGAACTTGTAGTTTCGCGTTCGACTGGTTTCGCAGTTTGCTAGGTGTGACTTACCGGCTGGGAAAGCGCACGAGGCGGCACAGCTGCCTTTTGTCCCGCGATGTGGGAGTCTGGGGTGTCTGCCGACGTTAGGGTTCCTAACCAGGGTCGGAGAGGTTATGGGGTCTAACTAGCTCTGCACTGAAAGGTCGAGGAGGAAGCGCTTTCATTTTCCAGGGATATTAATATAGATTGAAGAAGAAAAGTCGATTCCGATCTAACTGCATTCCTTTTCAACCCCCCCCTTCTTCTCCCCCATCCCCCCCCAAACAATTACAGACCCGGAACCAAGGCATTGAAATGCAGATTTAGGAATTCCCTGAAGGTTCTAGAGAATCTAAAGGGAGGCGTGGGAAGCTGTTTCATTTGCCTTACTTGACTTTTTTTTTTTTTTTTTTTTAAAGCTAAACAAATGTTTTCCCTTTCGTAGCAAGAAACATTCCACATTCTCTGCACAAATCTGTGCTGGCCGTAACTACCGTCGGCACTAGAGCAAGCCCCACGCTGTTCTCCGGGGTGTCGCAAGATCACCGTGGGCACTTGCTGGTTTCCTCGCGTGGAGTGGGCTGCTGTAGCAGCAGGGGGTCTCTGACCGGCGGCTGCACGTTGTTGCCCGGGACCCCGGGGGCGAATAGTCCCGCCGCCAGGGAAAGTCGGCTCGAGTTTCCGCGCTGGAGAAACGAGCGCCGGCGCTCGCAAGGCGTGGCCGCGAGCGGAGGGATCTGCCTCGCGCCGGCCGGCCTGGGAGCGGGGCGCGGGGGCGGCGAGGGCTGGTCGGGCACACCATGCAGCCCTGTGGGCCCAGTGAAACCCCCGGCAGACCCGGTCCCCGCTCGGGGGCGCGCTGAGGCGGCGAGGTGTGCGGCCCCCGGGAGCGCCACCGCCACTTGAAGCCAACTTTGCTGTAAGTTTGATGGAAACGAAGTTGGGGCTTGCGGGCGGGTGGGCGAGGGGCGCCGCGCCGCGGTTGCGAGTGCCCGGGAGGCATGCAACTTGCTGCTGCGGGGTGGCGGCTTTGGGGCGCCAAGGTGCTTTTCCCAGAGATCCCAGCTGCGGATCCTGTTTCTGCCGGAGCTCTGGGAAAGGGGATGAAAGAAAGAGCCCGGCTGGAAGGTGGCAGTGCCGTGGCGCCTGCCCACTGGAAAGTTCAGTGCTGGCGGTGGACTCGGCAGCTTGGCGACGAGGCGGAGGCGGAGGCGGAGGCGGGGACGGAGGGGAGGGAGGGGGCGACGACTCACGACGTGAACGGAATGGGAATGAGCGAGCGGGGTGCTGCTGCGAGCCAGCTGCAGGCTGCGGCAGCGGCCCCAGACGCACGGGTCTGGTCCTGGAGCCATTGCTGGAAATCAAAGCGGCGCCGCGGCGCGGGGCTCCCGGGCGTCCCCGGGGCGAGGACTTCCGCTGCGCCCTGGAGCTGGGAAACTTCCCCGACGCGCTGCGCTCTCTTCTTTCCGGTAACACTCAAGCCAGCGAAGGACTTAACTGATCTCGCTGCTTAGTTAATTCTTCCAATTTATGAAATAGTATCCACAGCGGAGGTGAGATGAAAAGAGAGGCCAGTAGTCAAGAGGTGGCATCTTTGAAATGGAGTCGCAGAGGTCTCCCAGATGTTTTGCGCCCTCGAGTTGCTGCTCTGAGGTTTAATGACTTAACTGGTTGAATGTAGATGGCAAAAGGTGCGATTGATAGCGGGGCTAAACCTTGCACGGTGTACTACTGTTGATCAGTTTTTATCTTTTCTGAAAAAGAAACTTGTGAAATCTATTTGTAAAGAAAAATTCTGGTTCATCAGTGCTCTTTCTTACTCCAAGTGCCTGCTTCTAGGAAGCTAGCTTTCAGTTATCTCTAAGAGTTTTTGTTCCCACTGATGTGAATTGCAGAGCTTTGAAAACAAGGACGCAATTGTATGCATTAGGAAAGTAAACTCAAATGTTTTCTATGTAAAGTTTTGTGTGTGTGTGTGTGTGTTTTTTTTTTTTTGCATGTTTCTGAACTATGGTTTCATTAAGTGGCTTTTGTTAAGCAACTACCTGGTGTCTGGTAGATTAGATTTTTTTAAGAAAACGATATTTACAGTGATTATTACAATCGGAAAAGATTTAAAAGGCATATTGTCTCGTTATCTATCTTTACAAAAGCAGATTATTAAGGCTTCAGATATTTAGAGATAGGTTTCAATATTTTAAGAAGATATCTGCACGTGTTAAAACTGGGTAATGGTGAGATTTTTCCATCTTACTCTTAGAGTTGTTATCCAGCACATCCAGTTATAACAGTTACTCTTGAAAATTTGTTTCTCCAGATATGTAGGTTAATTCTGTTTTTTGTCTTTGTGTTTTAGAAGACAACCCTGGTTCCACAATTAGAATTATTATTCATTTTTCCTTCTTATATATTTATGCTTTAAAATGAATGTAAAAATACTTCAAACATTACATAAGGTTAAAATCAGTTGACAGAACTGTTATGCCAACCATGGCACTTAACAAGTTCAGTTTAAAGTTTGATTTGAATAAAGTGTGCATTTGTGTACCCATTTTTTGAAAAAATGAACATCTTAAATGAGCGAAATTCTTTGTCACTCAGGAAGTAAGATTGCTAGAGGACTTCATAAAATCATTCAGGCCAACTGTATATTCATTTGTATCTTTTAATTAATAACTAGAAGTACCCCCACTGGGTTCTTAGGTTAATAGATCATTTAAATCCATGTTATGGACCTGTGCCAAAAGAGGAATCTTAAAAATTATGTGCAGACTAACACTGTTTTCATTCCTTTGATCCCATGCCTTTCTAGTGTATGTGTTTAGACATAGCCTCTTGAGCCACCTTTGAGCAGTCATTTCTTTGAATGTTATGGGTGAAAGGGATCTTACAGATTATCTGTTTTAACTTCCTTATCAAATTTACCACTACCTGTTTTCCACCCAAGTTTGGCTGATTTTACATAGAGTCAATAAACTGAATCAAGTTAATGCATTATTGTTGCATTAAATGTTGTCTCAGTGGCCTAAAGGTCCTGGTTTAATAGCTGGAAGCCATAAGGCTAGTTGTGTGTTTAATCTTTATGAGTGGGAAATTGCAGTTGGTAAGCTCTCTTTTGACTAAATTATATAGACGATGAAGCTAAATTCTGTCTTTTTGACTCACTTAATAGTTGTTTGCAAGTGTTAGTTTTTCCTTAGGCACTGGGAAAGGAGTTTTTGAAATGAGGGGTGTAGTAACTCATTTAACTAAGATCAGAAAGTTGCCATTTTCTCTTATATCTGAGAGGAGCTTTTTATTTCAAAAATGTGTTTAATCTGATGAAGAATCTGTATATTTCACGTTTTAAATTTTTAAAAAAATTAATCATTTAAGTCCCAGATTTAAGTATATTGCCAAAATTCTTGCTCAATTCTGAAGTTTATTACACATATGGAGATAAATCTACAATTAAAGGTCTTCTACAAACCACTTAAGAAAATCAGTAATTATGTAATCCTTATCCTTCGTGGAATATTCAAGTATAGAGCTTCATAATAAGCTCTGCAGTACAGACACTGATCTGGCATCACCTCTAGCCAATTTGGAAGCATTTGGAGGTGGGTTGTGACCTCTTTCTGAGCTGCTGGAAATAAGAGCCATCTCCAGGGCAGCCATCTGCAGTGTTGTTACTGGCCTGGTGGTTGCACCTGGGTTTTCTGTTAATTTTGGAACCATGGATGTATTATTATCCACATTGGCCCTCCTTTCCTCTCTCCCCTTCTTCAGTTCTGTCTTTCGTTCTCCCTTGTTAGTCCTCATTAATCTGCTCATTCACGAATCCATCAACTGTGGATCTCCTCTGTGCCAGACACTAATTGGGCCAGACACAGTTAAGAGTGTGAATAAATCACGTTTCCTGCCCTCATGGAGCTTATAGTCCAGTGGGTGAGAAAAACAAATAAGTAGTCAATTATATCCATTCTGGTAAGAGAACCATCAGGGTCAGGGTAGTTCATGAGCACCTTTGTGATGGGACCTAGGGAAGGTGGATATTAGGATAGGGTGAGTTCTGAGGGAAGAGTGACTCAGGAGGAACTCATTCAAGGAGAGGAAATGACATGTGTAAAGCAAGTTGTAGAAACCTTAATTAGTTGTGAAGTCTTAATTTAAGGATTAAAGATTAGTTGTGACTTGATTGTGGTGTGATAAATGGTGATAAAAGAGACCTGAGACCTACTAAACTAAGCATGCCGTGTTATGTTTAGGAAAAGGGTTGGTTGATTTATCATCAATGCTTCTTTAATCCTATGTTCACTTGGTTATGAATTGTTTTTTTCATTTGTGTAGGTAGAACATAGAAAATCGATGACTAGGGCTTATATTTGCTTACAAAGACAGGATAATTTTAGGGCAAAGATTAAGAAGAGAAAGAAAGAAAGAACTGTTGAAGAAAAAGGTGACAATAACTAAGCTGTAGGCAAGGAGTGAAGGGCAGGAGAAAGTAAAATAATAATGTTTGCCTTATCTTTTCGAAGGGAAGAGGTGGAGGTCTTACAAGTTTAGAGTCCTCACCACAAGATGGGTTCATCAGCTCAGGACAGCTGGGTAGTTTCAAGTCTGTGGGAAGTATACTTTTTGGTTTGAAATAAGAAGAGTGGGAGATTAAATTAGAAAAGTAGGTAGAAGTCAGATTATCAAAGGTCTTTAATACAAGGCCAAGAAGAGTATACTTAGTCATAAGGCTAAGGGGAAACACTGAATATTTGCAAACTAGGGAATAATATTACAAAGATGTTTTAATGAGATTCATTTGATTGCAGTGTATAGGCTAAATAGTATGGGGACCAGAAAGCAGGACTACCGAAAGGCTATTCAGATACTGTGCCTGAACAAATACAAATATGAACTAGGTAGCAGCAACAAAAATGGAAAGGGAACAATTTTGAGAAATTGAGAAAGAAAATATGTCAAGTCTGGATAACTTGGTAGATATGGAAGTTTGGCAGTTACGAATAAAGGACCATAGAAATTCTGAATTGTGTGTGTGTGTGTGTGTGTGTGTGTGTGTGTGTGTGTGAGAGAGAGAGAGAGAGAGAGAGAGAGAGAGAGAGAGAGAGAGAGAGAGAGAGAGAGAGAGAATATGTTACCTATGGAGGCTGTAAAGATTTTAGTCCAATCTCTAGTTTTTCAAATAAAGGAATGGAATACAAGGATTAAGTAATTTCCTTGAATTCACACACACAGTTAATTAATGACAAAGTCTGGGCTAGACCACAGGTTTTATATTTCCCAGCTCTTTCTATTTTATTTAATATCTTAGGTTGCAAATTTGCATGATTTAGGAAGTAGGAAATACAGTGGAATCTCTTTTACAGGCATACTTCATTTTATTGCGCTTCACAGATACTGCGTTTTTTACAAATTGGAAGTTTGTGGCAACCTTGTATCAAGCGAGTCTATCAGTGCTATTTTCCAACATCATTGGCTCATGTGTCTCTGTCACATTGTGGCAATTCTCACAATATTTCAGACTTTTTCGTCACTACTCTATTTCTTATAGTGATCTGTTATCAGTGGTCTCTGATGTTTCTATTGTCATTGTTTGGGATGTCATGAACCACACATTATAAGACTGCAAACTTAATGGATAATGTTCATGTTCTGACTGCTCCACTGTCCAGTCAGTTCCCTGTCTCTTTCCCTCTCCTAGGCCCTCCCTATTCCCTGAGATACAATGACATTGAAATTAGGCTAATTAATAACCCTACAAGGGCTTCTACCTGTTCAAGTGAAAGAAGAGTTGTACTTTTCTCGCTTTAAATCAAAACCTAGAAATGATTAAGCTCAGTAAGAAAGGCATGTTAAAAGCAGAGGCAAGCCAAAAGCTAGGCCTCTTGCACTAGTTAGGCAAGTTGTGAATGCAGAGGAAAAGGTCTTGAAGGAAATTAAAAGTGCTACTCCAGTGAGCACACGAATGATAAACCTTTACAACAGCCTTAGTGCTGGTATGGAAATCAAACCAGCCACAGCGTTCCCTTAAGCCAAAGCCTAATCCAGAGCAAGGCCCGAACTCTCTTCAGTTCTTTGAAGGCTGAGAAAGAAAGCTGTAGAAGAAAAGTTCAAGGCCAACAGAGGTTGGTCCATGGGGTTTAAGGAAAGATGTCTCCATAACATAAAAGTACAAGGTGAAGCAGCAAGTGCTGATGTAGGAGTTGCAGCAAGTTATCCAGAAGATTGGTCTAGCTAAGATAATTAATGACGGTGGCTACACTAAACAATAGATTCTCAATGTGGACAAAACAGCCTTCTGTTGGAAGAAGGTGCCATATAGGACATTCACAGAGAGAAGTCAATGCCAGGCTTCGAAGCTTCAAAGGACAGGCTGACTCTCTTGCTGGGGGCTAATGCAGCTGGTGATTTTAAGTTGAAGCCAGTGCTCTACCATCCTGAAAATCCTAGGGCCCTTAAGAATTATGTTAAATCTACTCTGCCTGTGTTCTATAAATGAAACAATAAAGCCTGGGTGACATTACATCTATTTACAACTATTTACATTGTATACTGAGTATTTCAAGCCCACTCTTGAGACCTACTGCTCAGAAAAAAAGATTCCTTCCAAAATATTAGTGCTCATTAACAATGCACCTGGTCACCCAAGAGCTCTAATAGAGATGCACTGTGATAGTAATGTTGTTTTCATGTCTCTTAACACAGCATCCATTCTGTAGGCCATGGATCAAAAAGTAATTTTGACTTTCAAGTTTTATTATTTAAGAAATAGATTTTGTAAGTCTATAGCGTCCATAGATAGTGATACCTCTGATGGATCTGAGCAAAGTCAGTTGAAAATCTTCTGGAAAAAATTCACCATTGTAGATTACATTATGAACATTTGTGGTTCATGGGAAGAGGTGAAAATATCAACATTGACAGGAGTTTGGAGGAAGTTGATTCCAGCCCTCATGGGTGACTGAGGGGTTTGGGGATTCAGTAGAGGAAGTGACTGCAGATGTAGTAGAAATAGAATTAGAAGTGGATCCTAAAAATGTGACTGAATTGCTTCAATCTTATGATAAAACTTGAATGGATGAGGACTTGCTTCTTATAGATGAGCAAAGAGAGTGGTTTCTTGAGATGGAATCTATTCCTTGTGAACATTCTGTGACGATTGTTGAAATGACAATGAAAGGCTTAGAATATTGCATAAACTTAGTTGATAAAACAATGGCAGGGTTTGAGAGGATTGACTCCAATTTTGAAAAAGTTCTGTGGATAAAATAGTATCAAACAGCATCACATGCTACAGAAAAATCATTTGTGAAAGGAAGAGTCAATCAGTGTGGCATAGTTGATTGTTGTTTTAAGAAATTGCCACAGCCACCCCAGCCACCACCCTGATCAGTCAACAGCCATCAACATTGAGACCCTGCACCAGCAAAAAGATTATGACTCCCTGAAGGCTTAGATGATGGTTAGCACTTTTTTGGCAGTAAAGTATTTTTAAATTAAGGTACATGCATTGTTTATTTAGACATAATGTTATTACAGACTTAATCCACTACAATACAGTATTAACATAACTTTTATGTACATCGAGAAACGAAAAAAATTGTGACTCACTTTATTGTGATACTTAATTATGGTGGTCTGGAACCAGACCCAACATTGTCTTCTAGGTATGCCTGTATTTTGCAGTGGGGAGTGGGTGAAAAGGCTATATTACTTAGGTATCTCAGTAGTGTTCGGTAGCACTCGAGGGAGTTTAGGGCTGGAATGTAGGATTCTGCAGTGATCCTCATAATTAAGGCATAGTGATGAGATCATTAAGGGTGATAATGTGCATGCATACGAAGAGTTGGAAGACGGAAGTGTGTGATGCCAAACTTTAAGGTGAAAGAGTCAATGTAGAGTGTAAAAGAGTATTGAAGAGATCAGGAAAATAGTGTCATTCATTCTTTATATGTTATGGATTGCGTCATTGTTTTAGGCAAGTCTGTGACACAGGAGTATTGGGGAGAGGGATTAATAGCATCAAATGTGACATTAAGTCCAGGAGGATGCGTCCTGAGAAAAAGGTCATTTGATTTGACATTAGCTTATGGTGCCAGAAGAAACTATTTCTGTTCCCAGGGTAGATCTGAGGTTGTGCAGAACAGTTGAGGGCCAAAATCATGCTTTTAGAGGAGAGGAAATTCTAAGGAAATCAGGGTAGCACTAATAAACTATTTTTTGGAACTCTTTACCAATATAAGACAGAGAAATAGGGTGTTAGTTTGAAGGAAGCGAAGGTTTGAAGGAAGTTGATTTTCAAATAGGGATGATACTTGTACTTGTAGACTGCAAAAGGTGGCCGTAATGAAGGGGTAATTTGAGTTGGGATGTTTGAGTGGGAGAGAATTTAGGGAAGAGCTGCAGAAGAGGCAGAATTTTATGGTATCAAGGGTGTCTTTATTTGTGGGTAGCATGGGTCCCATCTCCTGAGATGTGGTAAGAAGACAGAATAGGAGGAGAGAACCTTTGAGGGAGAGGAAGAAGAGAGACTGTCTACCTGATGCGTTCCATTTTCTTATTATATATGGAACATTCACATTCCTCATCCATTATTTAGTGAAATGCCTATACGTGTACCTAAGTACACAGGAGCATTGCAAATTTGACCTGCAATAATACCTTACTAACTTGGGAGTGGAAGAGGTGGCCAGTGTTA